>NW_027362769.1:385671003-386294567 GCF_046119375.1 Phyllobates terribilis | reverse complement strand
ACACAGTGCCCCCCACACTACACCGTGCTCACCACACACAGTGCCCCCCCTCTACACTGTGCTCACCACACACAGTGCCCCCCACGCTACAATGTGCTCATCACACACAGTGCCCCCACACAGTATCACCACACAGTACACCGTGCTCACCACACACAGTGCCTCCCACACTACACCGTGCTCACCACACAACATCACCACACACTACTCCGTGCTCACCACACACAGTGCCCCCCCGCACTACACAGTGCTCACCACACACAGTCCCCCCCGCACTACACCGTGCTCACCACACACAGTTCCCCCCGCAGAACACCGTGCTCACCATACACTGTGCCCCCCACACTACACCGTGCTCACCACACACAGTGCCCCCCCGCTATACTGTGCTCATCACACACAGTGCCTCCCACGCTACAATGTGCTCATCACACACAGTGCCCCCACACAGTATCACCACACACTACACCGTGCTCACCACACACAGTGCCCACCACACTACACCGTACTCACCACACACATTTCCCCCCACACTACACCGTGCTCACCATACACAGTGCTCCCCACACTACTCCGTGCTCACCACACACAGTGCTCCACACTACACCGTGCTCACCACACACAGTGCCCCCCCACTACACCGTGCTCACCACACAGCATCACCACACACTACACCGTGCTCACCACACATTACACCGTGCTCACCACACACAGTGCCCCCCCACTACACCGTGCTCACCACACACAGGGCCCCCACACTACACCGTGTTCACCACACAGCATCACCACACACTACACCATGCTCACCACACACTACACCGTGCTCACCACACACTGTGCTCCCCACGCTACACCGTGCTCACCACACACTACACCGTGCTCCCCATACACAGTGCCCCCCCGCACTACACTGTGCTCACCACACACAGTGCCCCCAGCACTACACCGTGCTCACCACACACAGTTCCCCCCGCACTACACCGTGCTCACCACACACAGTGCTCCCCACACTACACCGTGCTCACCACACACAGTGCCCCACACTACACCGTTCTCACCACACACAGTGCCCCCCCACTACACCGTGCTCACCACACAGCATCACTACACCGTGCTCACCACACATTACACCGTGCTCACCACACACAGTGCCCCCGCACTACACCGTGCTCACCACACACTACATCGTGCTCACCACACACAGTGCCCCCCACAGCATCACCACACACTACACCATGCTCACCACACACTACACCGTGCTCACCACACAGCATCACCACACACTACTCCGTGCTCACCACACACAGTGCCCCCCCACTACATTGTGCTCACCGCACACAGTGCCTCCCACACTACACCGTGCTCACCACACACAGTGCCCCCCCACTACATTGTGCTCACCACACACAGTGCCTCCCACACTACACCGTGCTCACCACACAACATCACCACACACTACTCCGTGCTCACCACACACAGTGCCCCCCCGCACTACACAGTGCTCACCACCCACAGTGTCCCCCGCACTTCACCGTGCTCACCACACACAGTGCCCCCCGCACTACACCGTGCTCACCATACACAGTGCCCCCCCGCACTACACCGTGCTCACCATACACAGTGCCCCCCCGCACTACACAGTGCTCACCACACACAGTGCCCCCCGCACTACACCGTGCTCACCACACACAGTTCCCCCCGCACAATACCGTGCTCACCATACACTGTGCCCCCCACACTACACCGTGCTCACCACACACAGTGCCCCCCCGCTATACTGTGCTCATTACACACAGTGCCCCCCACGCTATAATGTGCTCATCACACACAGTGCCCCCACACAGTATCACCACACACTACACCGTGCTCACCACACAGCATCACCACACACTACACCGTGCTCACCACACATTACACAGTGCTCACCACACACAGTGCCCCCCCACTACACCGTCCTCACCACACACTACACCGTGCTCACCACACACATTTCCCCCCACACTACACCATGCTCACCATACACAGTGCTCCCCACACTACTCCGTGCTCACCACACACAGTGCCCCACACTACACCGTGCTCACCACACACAGTGCCCCCCCCACTACACCGTGCTCACCACACAGCATCACCACACACTACACCGTGCTCACCACACATTACACAGTGCTCACCACACACAGTGCCCCCCCACTACACCGTCCTCACCACACACTACACCGTGCTCACCACACACAGGGCCCCCACACTACACCGTGTTCACCACACAGCATCACCACACACTACACCGTGCTCACCACACACTACACCGTGCTCACCACACACTGTGCTCCCCACGCTACACCGTGCTCACCACACACTACACCGTGCTCACCATACACAGTGCCCCCAGCACTACACCGTGCTCACCATACACAGTGCCCCCCCCGCACTACACTGTGCTCACCACACACAGTGCCCCCAGCACTACACCGTGCTCACCACACACAGTTCCCCCCGCACTATACCGTGCTCACCACACACAGTGCCCCCCACACTACACCGTGCTCACCATACACATTGCCCCCCACACTACACCGTGCTCACCACACACAGTGCCCCCCCTCTACACTGTGCTCACCACACACAGTGCCCCCCACACTACTCCGTGCTAACCACACACAGTGCCCCCCCTCTACACTGTGCTCACCATACACATTGCCCCCCACACTACTCCGTGCTAACCACACACAGTGCCCCACACTACACCGTTCTCACCAAACACAGTGCCCCCCCACTACACCGTGCTCACCACACAGCATCACCACACACTACACTGTGCTCACCACACATTACACCGTGCTCACCACACACAGTGCCCCCGCACTACACCGTGCTCACCACACACTACATCGTGCTCACCACACACAGTGCCCCCCACAGCATCACCACACACTACACCATGCTCACCACACACTACACCGTGCTCACCACACAGCATCACCACACACTACTCCGTGCTCACCACACACAGTGCCCCCCCACTACATTGTGCTCACCACACACAGTGCCTCCCACACTACACCGTGCTCACCACACACAGTGCCCCCCCCACTACATTGTGCTCACCACACACAGTGCCTCCCACACTACACCGTGCTCACCACACAACATCACCACACACTACTCCGTGCTCACCACACACAGTGCCCCCCCCGCACTACACAGTGCTCACCACCCACAGTGCCCCCCGCACTTCACCGTGCTCACCACACACAGTGCCCCCCGCACTACACCGTGCTCACCATACACAGTGCCCCCCCGCACTACACAGTGCTCACCATACACAGTGCCCCCCGCACTACACCGTGCTCACCACACACAGTTCCCCCCGCACAATACCGTGCTCACCATACACTGTGCCCCCCACACTACACCGTGCTCACCACACACAGTGCCCCCCCGCTATACTGTGCTCATCACACACAGTGCCCCCCACGCTATAATGTGCTCATCACACACAGTGCCCCCACACAGTATCACCACACTACACCGTGCTCACCACACACAGTGCCTCCCACACTACACCGTGCTCACCACACACAGTGCCCCCCCGCACTACACAGTGCTTACCACACACAGTGCCCCCCGCACTTCACCGTGCTCACCACACACAGTGCCCCCCACACTACACCGTGCTCACCATACACAGTGCCCCCCTGCACTACACAGTGCTCACCACACACAGTGCCCCCCGCACTACACCGTGCTCACCACACAGCGTCACCACACACTACTCCGTGCTCACCACACACAGTGCTCCCCCGCACTACACAGTGCTTACCACACACAGTGCCCCCCGCACTACACCGTGCTCACCACACACAGTGCCCCCCACACTACACCGTGCTCACCATACACAGTGCCCCCCCGCACTACACAGTGCTCACCACACACAGTGCCCCCCGCACTACACCGTGCTCACCACACACAGTTCCCCCCGCACTACACCGTGCCCACCACACACAGTTCCCCCCGCACTACACCGTGCTCACCATACACAGTGCCCCCCACACTACACCGTGCTCACCACACACAGTGCCCCCCCTCTACACTGTGCTCACCACACACAGTGCCCCCCACGCTACAATGTGCTCATCACACACAGTGCCCCCACACAGTATCACCACACAGTACACCGTGCTCACCACACACAGTGCCTCCCACACTACACCGTGCTCACCACACAACATCACCACACACTACTCCGTGCTCACCACACACAGTGCCCCCCCGCACTACACAGTGCTCACCACACACAGTCCCCCCCGCACTACACCGTGCTCACCACACACAGTTCCCCCCGCAGAACACCGTGCTCACCATACACTGTGCCCCCCACACTACACCGTGCTCACCACACACAGTGCCCCCCCGCTATACTGTGCTCATCACACACAGTGCCTCCCACGCTACAATGTGCTCATCACACACAGTGCCCCCACACAGTATCACCACACACTACACCGTGCTCACCACACACAGTGCCCACCACACTACACCGTACTCACCACACACATTTCCCCCCACACTACACCGTGCTCACCATACACAGTGCTCCCCACACTACTCCGTGCTCACCACACACAGTGCTCCACACTACACCGTGCTCACCACACACAGTGCCCCCCCACTACACCGTGCTCACCACACAGCATCACCACACACTACACCGTGCTCACCACACATTACACCGTGCTCACCACACACAGTGCCCCCCCACTACACCGTGCTCACCACACACAGGGCCCCCACACTACACCGTGTTCACCACACAGCATCACCACACACTACACCATGCTCACCACACACTACACCGTGCTCACCACACACTGTGCTCCCCACGCTACACCGTGCTCACCACACACTACACCGTGCTCCCCATACACAGTGTCCCCCCCGCACTACACTGTGCTCACCACACACAGTGCCCCCAGCACTACACCGTGCTCACCACACACAGTTCCCCCCGCACTACACCGTGCTCACCACACACAGTGCTCCCCACACTACACCGTGCTCACCACACACAGTGCCCCACACTACACCGTTCTCACCACACACAGTGCCCCCCCACTACACCGTGCTCACCACACAGCATCACTACACCGTGCTCACCACACATTACACCGTGCTCACCACACACAGTGCCCCCGCACTACACCGTGCTCACCACACACTACATCGTGCTCACCACACACAGTGCCCCCCACAGCATCACCACACACTACACCATGCTCACCACACACTACACCGTGCTCACCACACAGCATCACCACACACTACTCCGTGCTCACCACACACAGTGCCCCCCCACTACATTGTGCTCACCGCACACAGTGCCTCCCACACTACACCGTGCTCACCACACACAGTGCCCCCCCACTACATTGTGCTCACCACACACAGTGCCTCCCACACTACACCGTGCTCACCACACAACATCACCACACACTACTCCGTGCTCACCACACACAGTGCCCCCCCGCACTACACAGTGCTCACCACCCACAGTGTCCCCCGCACTTCACCGTGCTCACCACACACAGTGCCCCCCGCACTACACCGTGCTCACCATACACAGTGCCCCCCCGCACTACACCGTGCTCACCATACACAGTGCCCCCCCGCACTACACAGTGCTCACCACACACAGTGCCCCCCGCACTACACCGTGCTCACCACACACAGTTCCCCCCGCACAATACCGTGCTCACCATACACTGTGCCCTCCACACTACACCGTGCTCACCACACACAGTGCCCCCCCGCTATACTGTGCTCATTACACACAGTGCCCCCCACGCTATAATGTGCTCATCACACACAGTGCCCCCACACAGTATCACCACACACTACACCGTGCTCACCACACAGCATCACCACACACTACACCGTGCTCACCACACATTACACAGTGCTCACCACACACAGTGCCCCCCCACTACACCGTCCTCACCACACACTACACCGTGCTCACCACACACATTTCCCCCCACACTACACCATGCTCACCATACACAGTGCTCCCCACACTACTCCGTGCTCACCACACACAGTGCCCCACACTACACCGTGCTCACCACACACAGTGCCCCCCCCACTACACCGTGCTCACCACACAGCATCACCACACACTACACCGTGCTCACCACACATTACACAGTGCTCACCACACACAGTGCCCCCCCACTACACCGTCCTCACCACACACTACACCGTGCTCACCACACACAGGGCCCCCACACTACACCGTGTTCACCACACAGCATCACCACACACTACACCGTGCTCACCACACACTACACCGTGCTCACCACACACTGTGCTCCCCACGCTACACCGTGCTCACCACACACTACACCGTGCTCACCATACACAGTGCCCCCAGCACTACACCGTGCTCACCATACACAGTGCCCCCCCCGCACTACACTGTGCTCACCACACACAGTGCCCCCAGCACTACACCGTGCTCACCACACACAGTTCCCCCCGCACTATACCGTGCTCACCACACACAGTGCCCCCCACACTACACCGTGCTCACCATACACATTGCCCCCCACACTACACCGTGCTCACCACACACAGTGCCCCCCCTCTACACTGTGCTCACCACACACAGTGCCCCCCACACTACTCCGTGCTAACCACACACAGTGCCCCCCCTCTACACTGTGCTCACCATACACATTGCCCCCCACACTACTCCGTGCTAACCACACACAGTGCCCCACACTACACCGTTCTCACCAAACACAGTGCCCCCCCACTACACCGTGCTCACCACACAGCATCACCACACACTACACTGTGCTCACCACACATTACACCGTGCTCACCACACACAGTGCCCCCGCACTACACCGTGCTCACCACACACTACATCGTGCTCACCACACACAGTGCCCCCCACAGCATCACCACACACTACACCATGCTCACCACACACTACACCGTGCTCACCACACAGCATCACCACACACTACTCCGTGCTCACCACACACAGTGCCCCCCCACTACATTGTGCTCACCACACACAGTGCCTCCCACACTACACCGTGCTCACCACACACAGTGCCCCCCCACTACATTGTGCTCACCACACACAGTGCCTCCCACACTACACCGTGCTCACCACACAACATCACCACACACTACTCCGTGCTCACCACACACAGTGCCCCCCCCGCACTACACAGTGCTCACCACCCACAGTGCCCCCCGCACTTCACCGTGCTCACCACACACAGTGCCCCCCGCACTACACCGTGCTCACCATACACAGTGCCCCCCCGCACTACACAGTGCTCACCATACACAGTGCCCCCCGCACTACACCGTGCTCACCACACACAGTTCCCCCCGCACAATACCGTGCTCACCATACACTGTGCCCCCCACACTACACCGTGCTCACCACACACAGTGCCCCCCCGCTATACTGTGCTCATCACACACAGTGCCCCCCACGCTATAATGTGCTCATCACACACAGTGCCCCCACACAGTATCACCACACTACACCGTGCTCACCACACACAGTGCCCCCCACACTACACCGTGCTCACCACACACATTTCCCCCCACACTACACCATGCTCACCATACACAGTGCTCCCCACACTACTCCGTGCTCACCACACACAGTGCCCCACACTACACCGTGCTCACCACACACAGTGCCCCCCCCACTACACCGTGCTCACCACACAGCATCACCACACACTACACCGTGCTCACCACACATTACACAGTGCTCACCACACACAGTGCCCCCCACTACACCGTGCTCACCACACACTACACCGTGCTCACCACACACAAGGCCCCCACACTACACAGTGTTCACCACACAGCATCACCACACACTACACCATGCTCACCACACACTACACCGTGCTCACCACACACTACACCGTGCTCACCATACACAGTGCCCCCAGCACTACACCGTGCTCACCACACACAGTTCCCCCCGCACTACACCGTGCTCACCACACACAGTGCCCCCCACACTACACCGTGCTCACCATACACATTGCCCCCCACACTACACCGTGCTCACCACACACAGTGCCCCCCCTCTACACTGTGCTCACCACACACAGTGCTCACCACACTACTCCGACCTCACCACACACAGTGCCCCACACTACACCGTTCTCACCACACACAGTGCCCCCCCACTACACCGTGCTCACCACACAGCATCACCCGACACTACACCGTGCTCACCACACATTACACCGTGCTCACCACACACAGTGCCCCCGCACTACACCGTGCTCACCACACACTACACCGTGCTCACCACACATTACACCGTGCTCACCACACACAGTGTCCCCGCACTACACCGTGCTCACCACACACTACATCATGCTCACCACACACTGTGCCCCCCACAGCATCAGCACACACTACACCGTGCTCACCGCACAGCATCACCACACACTACTCCGTGCTCACCACACACAGTGCCCCCCCGCACTACACTGTGCTCCCCACCCAGCATCACCATACACAGTGCCCCATACACAGTATCACCACACTACACCTAGCTTACCACACACAGTGCCCCCATGCACAGTATCACCACACAACACACAGTGCCCACCACACACATTTCCCACCACCATACAGTGGCCACCACAACATACACAGTTCTCACCACACGCAGTGCCACCACACTACATGCAGTATCATAGCTCCATAGCCCCGTCCTTTATAAGACATCACACTGAAATACTGCTCCTAGTGAAGCCCATTAGTGTTCTCTCTGCTCCACCATTGTATTCTATATCAGTCTGTGCCCCCCCCCACACACACTGTATGGCTATTGTATGTACATAGCACATTGTGTGTATATCTACAGTACACACAGCGCCTCCGCACTAGATTAGTAATGATCATTCAGTGAGGATAGACTGTGCCGGTTCTGTATACACAGGACGATGAGTCTCCAGGAGCAGTGATCCCACATAAGGACAAGGCCACCACTAGGTTTCACAGGAGACACCATAGATTTAGAAAAATGTGTTAGGCTAAGTGCCCACGATGCAGAAATGCTGCAGATTTTTTCCGCTTCTCCCTGGCAGGAAAAACGAATGCGGATTTTACCTGCGTTTTTCCTGCCAGGTAGAAGCGTTTGTGAAGCGTTGTTGCAGCATTTCCGCATGCGGGTTATCAAGCGCTTTTAGCATCACTTGGAAAGCGCTTGACAACTTGTTCACACTATATAAATCCGTGCAACCGGCATGGATTTATATAGTGTGACCAAGTTAGTTAAAAAAAAAGAATAAAAATGGTAAAAAATAAAGATTATACTTACCTTCTGATGGCCCCCGGTGTTTTCTCCGGTGCGTCCGGTGTCTTGTACGGCTCGCGGTGGTCTAAAAGGACCTGTGGTGATGTCATTTAGTCATGTGACAGGTCACGCGACCGCCGACGTCAGCGGTCACGTGACCTGTCACATGACTAAATGACGTCACCGCAGGTCCTTTTAGACCACCGCGAGCCGCCCAAGAGACCAGACGCATCGTACAGGAGACCGGGGGCCATCAGAAGGTGAGTATAATCTTTATTTTTTATTTTAAATTATTTTTTTAACAGGTTCTATGGTACCCGGGTCTGGATGAGAGTCTCCTCTTTTCGAAATCTGGGTACAGTCCACACATTGAATTGCTTAATATCCGTGTGTGCACATGTAGTCATGCGGATATTAAGCGATTCAATGCAAGTCAATGGCGGCAATTATGCTGCGTGTCCACAAAAATAATGGACATGCTGCGGATTTTTCTGCAATGATAATCCACAGCGGGAATTTCCCCAGCATGTGCTCAGCACATATTACCAAGAGTTTTTTAAGCGATTTCGCTGCGGAAATTCCACGACAAAAATTCTTGAAAAACGAATAGTGGGTACGCAGCCTTAACCCTTCTGAAATATGCATTACAGATCCATGTCTGTAAAGCTCTGCTATTCATTGGTATATACAGGTGAATCTTTCTAAATTAGAATTCATCAAAAAGTTAAAGTCAGTTAATTTCAGTGCCACAGGCTGATCCCTCCATGCCACATTGCCGCATTGATGCAGTAATTGATGCAAAAGGAGCCGACCAAGTATTGAGGGGATTTACTGATCAGACATTTCAGTAGGACAACATTTCCGATTTTAAAATAATTTTTCAAGCTGTTGTTATAAAGTATTCTAATTTACTGAGATAATGACTTTTGTGTTTTCATTGGCTGTAAGCCATAATCATCAACATTAACAGAAATAAACACGTGAAATAGATCACTGTGTGTAATGACTCTATATAATAGATCCCTCTGTGTGTAATGACTCTATATAATAGATCCCTCTGTGTGTAATGACTATATAATAGATCCCTCTGTGTGTAATGACTCTATATAATAGATCCCTCTGTGTGTAATGACTATATAATAGATCCCTCTGTGTGTAATGACTCTATATAATAGATCCCTCTGTGTGTAATGACTCTATATAATAGATCCCTCTGTGTGTAATGACTATATAATAGATCCCTCTGTGTGTAATGACTCTATATAATAGATCCCTCTGTGTGTAATGACTCTATATAATAGATCCCTCTGTGTGTAATGACTATATAATAGATCCCTCTGTGTGTAATGACTCTATATAATAGATCCCTCTGTGTGTAATGACTATATAATAGATCCCTCTGTGTGTAATGACTCTATATAATAGATCCCTCTGTGTGTAATGACTCTATAGAATAGATCCCTCTGTGTGTAATGACTCTATAGAATAGATCCCTCTGTGTGTAATGACTCTATATAATAGATCACTCTGTTTGTAATGACTCTATATAATAGATCCCTCTGTGTGTAATGACTCTATATAATAGATCCCTGTGTGTAATGACTCTATATAATAGATCGCTCTGTGTGTAATGACTCTATATAATAGATCCCTCTGTGTGTAATGACTCTATATAATAGATCCCTCTGCGTGTAATGACTCTATATAATAGATCCCTCTGTGTGTAATGACTCTATATAATAGATCACTGTGTGTAATGACTCTATATAATAGATCCCTCTGTGTGTAATGACTCTATATAATAGATCCCTCTGTGTGTAATGACTCTATATAATAGATCCCTCTGTGTGTAATGACTCTATATAATAGATCCCTCTGCGTGTAATGACTCTATATAATAGATCGCTCTGTGTGTAATGACTCTATATAATAGATCCCTCTGCGTGTAATGACTCTATATAATAGATCCCTCTGTGTGTAATGACTCTATATAATAGATCCCTCTGTGTGTAATGACTCTATATAATAGATCCCTCTGTGTGTAATGACTCTATATAATAGATCACTCTGTGTGTAATGACTCTCTATAATAGATCCCTCTGCGTGTAATGACTCTATATAATAGATCCCTCTGTGTGTAATGACTCTATATAATATATGAGTTTCACTTTTTGTATTGAAGAACTGAAATAAATTAACTTTCTGATTATATTCTAATTTAGTGAAAAGCACCTGTACATCTCATTCATCTACATTGTGAAATCCATGATGTGTTAAGGTCATCACACTTACTTGACCAGTTTAGGATCCATGTTGATCTGCCAGTCTGTTCATTGTCTCCTGCTGTCTCAGGCTAGCTGATTGATTGCTAACGAGTTAAATTTGTGTTTGATCTAAGCACATACTTCCCTGTATATTGAGACATAGCTAAGGGGCAGCATTTATGCAGGGGGTATTTATGTATATTTTATCAAAGTACCATATTTTTTCAAAGTGCTAGGGCAGGAGACAGGTAGGACATGCAAGACAATTAAATAAAGTTGCTTCCAGGTCATCTGATTTTGAAACGGCATTCACCATTTGTATTTGTGCCATTTATGTTCTGGCTGCTACAATCACTCACATCCACCGTTCTCTCACAAACTCGGCACATTTCATCCATATTAACCCCTCTCTTCTCCTATGTACTGCTCTCATCACAATGTTTAACAGCACAGACCCATTCATTTCTACCATAGAAGACAAGAAACCCTCTCACAAATCACTAAACCATCTGCTCACTCTCTCTAGTTTCCTTCTCTTAGTCCAGGTGATATCTCTCCTAATCCAGGTCCTTCTTGTAATAATAAGACTTGGGCTTTGACCCCACTATCAGTATTTGGCCAGTGTTTTTTCTCAGGAGTGGGAGCCAAAACCAGGTGAGGAACAATCAGAGAAAAGATATAATAGAAACAAGTCACCAATTCTGCATTTATCACCCACTCCTGGTTTTGGCTCCTACTCCTGAGAAAAAATACTGACTGAATACTGACCAAATACTGATAGTGGGGCCCTGACCTAACTCTTTCCCTGCTACACTCAGAAACCCTGCTAACCTCCTTAATATTCCTTGCATGCCTTCTGTCTCTTTGAATTGTGCTCTTTAGAATATGCGGTCTGCATGTAATAAACTCTCCTACATCCATGACTTTTTCCTTTCAAATTCCCTTAACCTTCTGGCTCTCACTGAAACCTGGATCCAGCAGTCGGACACCACCGCCGCTGCTGCTCTCTCCTATGGTGGCCTACACTTCTCTCATACTCTGAGACCTGACAACAGATCAGGGGGAGGTGTTGGTCTGCTCCTTTCAGCAAAATGTACTTTTCAGGTTATCCCCCCAGTACCCTCATTTATCTTCCCTTCTTTTGAGGCTCACACAGTCAGACTCTACCGGCCCTTCTCCCAGTGAGTGGCGGTTGTGTATCGCCCTCCGGGACCCTCCCGTCAGTTCCTGGATCACTTTGCCACCTGACTTCCAAACTTTCTATCCTGCGACATGCCCACCCTCATTATGGAGGAATTTAAAATCCCCATCAGTAATCCCCTCTCCCCATCTGCTGCTCATCTTTTATCGTTAACTTCCTCCTTCAGCCTTTCACAGCTTACTAACTCTCCTACACATGAAGATGTGAATAATATTGACCTGATCTTCGCCCAGCTCTGTTCAGTACATGACTTTACTAACTCCCCTCTCCCACTCTCTGACCACAACCTTCTTTCATTCTCTATCAAAAACTGTCACCCTGCTCAAGACACCCCCACCGTCCACACTTATAGAAATATACGTGCCATTAACACACAGAAATGTATGAAGACATTGCAGTCATCATTGGCCCCGATCTCCTCCCCCTCGTGTCCTGACTCTGCACTGAAGCATTATAAGGAAACATTGGGCCCTGGATGAAGCTGCACCTCCTACACAGAGAACAACTCGGCACAGACGGCGACAACCTCTTCACCTCTCCAAACAAACCTACTTTAACAACCTCATCACCTCACTATCCAATAATCCTGAACGCCTCTTTGACACTTTTTACTATCTCCTTAATCAAACAGCACAGGCCCCGAGCACCGACCTCAGCGCTGACGATCTGATCAATTATTTCAAGGAAATAATTGACCGTATCCGACAGGAAATTCGCTCCCAATCCCCTAATGTTATGCATTCTCCTTCCTCCTACATTGCATGCAGCTCACTTTCTGACTTCGAACCAGTCACGCAAGAAGAAGTGACCAGGCTCCTTGCATCTTCTCACCCTACTACATGCACCAGTGACCCTATTCCCTCACATTTCCTTCAGTCCCTTTCCCCGGCTGTCACCACTCACCTAACTAAAATATTTAATCTCTTCCTCTTTTCAGGTATTTTTCCCTCCTCTTTTAAACACGCCAGCATACACCAATTACTTAAAAAAACATCCCTCAACCAGAACTGCACTGCTAACTACAGACTTTTCTCCAACCTTCCCTTCATCTCTAAACTCCTGGAATGCTTGGTCCACTCCTGTCTAATCAGCTATCTCTCAGATAACTCTCTTCTTCTTGACTCTTTACAATCTGGTTTCCGTTCCTTACACTCTACTGAAACCGCCCTCACTAAAATCTCTAATGATCTACTAACAGCTAAATCTAATGGTCACTACTCCCTGCTGATCTCCTGGATCTCTCTGCAGCATTCGACACTGTGGATCACCAGCTCCTCCTCACTATGCTCCGCTCTATCGGGCTCTCAAGCACACCGTTCTCTCCTGGTTCTCCTCTTATCTCTCTGACCGCTCCTTCACTGTATCTTTTACCGGCTCCTCTTCCTCCCCTTTTCCTCTTACTATCAGGGTTCCTCAAGGATCAGTCCTAGGCCCCCTCCTCTTCTCCTTATACACTGCCCCTATTGGACAAACAATCAGCAGATTCGATTTTCAGTACCATCTCTATGCTGATGACACCCAATTATACACCTCTGCTCATGCCCACTATCTTGGGGTTAAACTTGATTCAGATTCTTTACTCTCCACATCCGATCACTCGCTCACTCATGTCATCTACACCTCAAAAACATCTCTAGAATAAGAACTTTTCTTACCGTTGACTCTGCAAAAACTCTTAGGCTATGTGCCCACGATGCAGAAATGCTCAGGATTTTTTCCTGAGCGTTTCTGCATCTCCCTGGCAGAAAAAAACGCATGTGGATTGTACATGTGGATTGTACATGCGGATTGTACATGCGGATTGTACATGCGTTTTCCTGCCAGGGACAAGCGGATGTGAAGCGTTCTTCACTTGCATTTCCGTATGCGGGTTGACAAGCGCTTTCCAAGCGATATTAGCATCACTTGGAAAGTGCTTGTCAACTTCACACTATATAAATCCATGCAACCAGCAACCGGCATGGATTTATATACTGTGACCGAAAAGAATGGTAAAAATTAAAAAAATAAATATATACTTACCTTCCTATGGCCCCCGGTGTCTTGATTCCCTCCGTTCTTCCTTGCCGGCAGCGGTACACTGAAAGACCTGCCGACGTCAGCGTCGCGTGACCCGTCACATGACTATGACGTCAGCGCAGGTCCTTCAGTTCATCGCTAGCTGCCGGCAAGTGAAGACAAGGAGAGCGGGGGCCGCCGGAAGGTAAATATAATCTTTATTTTTTATTTTATTCTTTTTTTCTATGGTACCCGGGTCCGGAGGAGAGTCTCCTGTCCTCTAGACCTGGGTACCATCCGCACATTGGAATGCATGGTAGGCGCATCTACATATACAGTGATGCGTAATCCATGCGTTCCAATGCAAGTCAATGGCGGCGAAAACTCAGCACTTCAGCAAAATAATTGGTAGTGCTGCTTTTTTTTCCGCAATGATAATCCGCAGCGGAAATTTCCGCAGCATGTGCACAGCACATGCGGATTATCATTGGGGAACATGGCAGACCTTCTACCATGCGTTTTTTAAGCGTTTCTGCAGCGTTTTTGCCGCTGCAGAAACGCTTAAAAAACGCATCGTGGGCACACCGCCTTACTGTCGCTCTTATTCATTCTTGTCTGGACTACGGCAACTCTCTACTTATCGGGCTCCCTCTTACTAAACTCTCCCCTCTCCAATCCGTCCTTAACGCAGCAGCCAGGATCATATTCCTCGCCAACCTCTACACCGATGCCTCTTCCCTGTGCCAGTCATTGTACAGGTTGCCCACCCGCTACAGAGTCCGATATAAACATCACTCTCACCCAAAGCACTCCATGCTTCAGCACCACCCTACATCTCCTCCCTCATCTCAGTCTACCACCCTTCTAGTGCCCTCCGTTCTGCCAATGACTTAAAACTAATATCCGCCATAATCCGAACCTCCCACTCCCGTCTCCAAGATTTCACATGTGCTGCACCAATTCTTTGGAATGCACTACCCAGGACAATTTGATTAATTCCCAATACCCACAGTTTTAAGCGTGCCCTAAAAACCCATTTCTTTAGACTGGCCTATCGCCTCAACACACTTATCTAACTGTCCCAGTTTGGCCCATATTAAAATTTCCTTCAAAATCATGCTCATACCATCCATGCACTGATTAGCCTCTGTCTGTACTGTGCACATACTGGCTGGCGACCAGTTCATGTAGTGCTATGTACTTACCCTATTTAGTATATTACGGCTATATTATACAATATTTGTACATTTTACCCTTTGTGTCTCCCCTATTTCCTCACAGACTGTAAGCTTGCGAGCAGGACCCTCACTCCTTTCGATATGAGATATGCTTATTCTGTATTGTTTGTATATGTCCCCCCTAAAATTGTAAAGTGCTGCGGAATATGTTGGTGCTTTAAAAATATAAATTATTATTATTATTAAAAAAATGCCTGGTGCCTAGAGTGAGACCTTGTGGTGGCAGAGTCATAATGTGGGGGCACATGAGCAGCTGGTGTCGGGGGGCACATGAGCAGCTGGTGTCGGGGGGCACATGAGCTGCTAGTGTCGGGGGGGGCACATGAGCTGCTAGTGTCGGGGGGGCACATGAGCTGCTAGTGTCGGGGGGGGCACATGAGCTGCTAGTGTCGGGGGGCACATGAGCTGCTAGTGTCGGGGGGGGCACATGAGCTGCTAGTGTCGGGGGGCACATGAGCTGCTAGTGTCGGGGGGGCACATGAGCTGCTAGTGTCGGGGGGGCACATGAGCTGCTAGTGTCGGGGGGCACATGAGCTGCAAGTGTCGGGGGGCACATGAGCTGCTAGTGTCGGGGGGGCACATGAGCTGCTAGTGTCGGTGGGGGCACATGGCTGCTAGTGTCGGGGGGCACATGAGCTGCTAGTGTCGGGGGGCATATGAGCTGCTGGTGTCGGGGGCACATGAGCTGCTGGTGTAGAGTTTTCCCCCATATATTCTTCAACTTCAGGTTCATACCAACCATGCACTTAATAGCCTCGGTCAGGACTGCACACATACTGGCTGGCGACCAGTCCATGTATTATTATTTATCCTATTCAGTATATCAAGGCTGCATTATACAATACATGTACTTTTTACCTTTTGTGTCTCCCCCATTTCCTCATAAACTGTAAGCTTGCGAGCAAGGCCCTCACTCCTTTCAATATGAGATATGCTTATTCTGTATTGTCTATATATGTCCCCCCTAAAATTTGTAAAGTGCTGTGGAATATGTTGGCGCTATAAAAATAAAAATTATTATTATTATTGTTATTAGAGGGGACACATGAGCTTCTGGTTTCGGGGGGGGGTGGGCACATGAGCTGCTGGTGTGGGGGGGGCACATGGGCTGCTGGTGTGGGGGGGGCACATGGGCTGCTGTTGTGGAGGGGGTACTAGAGCTGCTGGTGTAGAGGGGGCACATGAGCTGCTGGTGTAGAGGGGGCACATGAGCTGCTGGTGTCGGGGGGCACATGAGCTGCTGGTGTAGAGGGGACACAAGAGCAGCTGGTGTCGGGGGGCACATGAGCTGTTGGTGTAGAGGGGGCACATGAGCTGCTGGTGTCGGGGGGCACATGAGCTGTTGGTGTAGAGGGGGCACATGAGCTGCTGGTGTCGGGGGGCACATGAGCTGTTGGTGTCGGGGGCAATGAGCTGCTGGTGTAGAGGGGGTACATGAGCAGCTGTTGTAGAGGGGGAACATGAGCTGCTGGTTTTGGGGGGGCACATGAGCTGCTGGTGTGGGGGGGGCACATGAGCTGCTGGTGTGGGGGGGGGCACATGAGCTGCTGGTGTCGGGGGCAATGAGCTGCTGGTGTAGAGGGGGCACATGAGCAGCTGTTGTAGAGGGGGAACATGAGCTGCTGGTTTTGGGGGGGCACATGAGCTGCTGGTGTGGGGGGGGCACATGAGCTGCTGGTGTCGGAGGCACATGAGCTGCTGGTGTCAGGGGACACATGAGCTGCTGGTGTGGAGGGGGCACATGAGCTGTTGGTGTCGGGGGGCACATGAGCTGCTGGTGTTGGGGGGCACATGAGCTGTTGGTGTCGGGGGCACATGAGCAGCTGGTGTCGATGGGGCACATGAGCAGCTGGTGCCGAGGGGGCACATCAGCTGCTGGTGTCGGAGGCACATCAGCTGCTGGTGACGGGAGGCACATGAGCTGCTGGTGTCTGGGGGCACATGAGCTGCTGGTGTAGAGGGGGCACATGAGCTGCTGGTGTCGGGGGGCACATGAGCTGCTGGTGTCGGGGGCAATGAGCTGCTGGTGTAGAAGGGGCACATGAGCAGCTGTTGTAGAGGGGGAACATGAGCTGCTGGTTTTGGGGGGGCACATGAGCTGCTGGTGTCAGGGGCAATGAGCTGCTGGTGTAGAGGGGGCACATGAGCAGCTGTTGTAGAGGGGGAACATGAGCTGCTGGTTTTGGGGGGCACATGAGCTGCTGGTGTGGGGGGGGCACATGAGCTGCTGGTGTGGGGGGGCACATGAGCTGTTGGTGTCGGGGGGCACATGAGCTGCTGGTGTCGGAGGCACATGAGCTGCTGGTGTCAGGGGACACATAAGCTGCTGGTGTCAGGGGGGCACATGAGCTGTTGGTGTCGGGGGCACATGAGCTGCTGGTGTCGGGGGCACATGAGCAGCTGGTGTCGATGGGGCACATGAGCAGCTGGTGTCGAGGGGGGCACATGAGCTGCTGGTGTCGGAGGCACATGAGCTGCTGATGATGGGGGGATACATGAGCTGCTGGTGTAGAGGGGGCACATGAGCTGCTGGTGTCGGGGGGATACATGAGCTGCTGGTGTCGGGGTGGCACATGAGCTGCTGGTGTCGGGGACACATGAGCTGCTGGAGTTGGAGGCACATGAGCTGCTGGTGTAGAGGGGGCACATGAGCTGCTGGTGTAGAGGGGGCACATGAGCTGCTGGTGTAGAGGGGGCACATGAGCTGCTGGAGTCGTTGGCACATGAGCTGCTGGTGTAGAGGGGGCACATGAGCTGCTGGTGTCGATGGGGCACATGAGAAGCTGGTGTCGAGGGGGCACATGAGCTGCTGGTGTCGATGGGGCACATGAGCTGCTGGTGTCGAGGGGGCACATCAGCTGCTGGTGTCGGAGGCACATGAGCTGCTGGTGTCAGGGGACACATGAGCTGCTGGTGTAGAGGAGGCTCATGAGCTGCTGGTGTAGAGGGGGCACATGAGCTGTTGGTGTCGGGGGGCACATGAGCTGCTGGTGTCGGAGGCACATGAGCTGCTGGTGTCAGGGAACACATAAGCTGCTGGTGTCAGGGGGGCACATGAGCTGTTGGTGTCGGGGGCACATGAGCTGCTGGTGTCGGGGGCACATGAGCAGCTGGTGTCGATGGGGCACATGAGCAGCTGGTGTCGAGGGGGCACATCAGCTGCTGGTGTCGGAGGCACATGAGCTGCTGGTGACGGGGGGATACATGAGCTGCTGGTGTAGAGGGGGCACATGAGCTGCTGGTATCGGGGGGATACATGAGCTGCTGGTGTCGGGGTGGCACATGAGCTGCTGGTGTCGGGGGCACATGAGCTGCTGGAGTTGGAGGCACATGAGCTGCTGGTGTAGAGGGGGCACATGAGCTGCTGGTGTAGAGGGGGCACATGAGCTGCTGGTGTAGAGGGGGCACATGAGCTGCTGGTGTAGAGGGGGCACATGAGCTGCTGGTGTAGAGGGGGCACATGAGCTGCTGGTGTCGATGGGGCACATGAGAAGCTGGTGTCGAGGGGGCACATGAGCTGCTGGTGTCGATGGGGCACATGAGCTGCTGGTGTCGAGGGGGCACATCAGCTGCTGGTGTCGGAGGCACATGAGCTGCTGGTGTCAGGGGACACATGAGCTGCTGGTGTAGAGGAGGCTCATGAGCTGCTGGTGTAGAGGGGGCACATGAGCTGCGGGTGTCGGGGGCACATGAGCTGCTGGAGTCGGGGGGCACATGAGCTGCTGGTGTAGAGGGGGCACATGAGCTGCTGCTGTAAAGGGGGCGCATGAGCTGCTGGTGTCGGGGGGGGGCACATGAGCTGCTGGAGTCGGAGGGCACATGAGCTGCTGGTGTAGAGGGGGTACATGAGCAACTGGTGTCGAGGTGGCACATGAGCTGCTGGTGTCGGGGGCACATGAGCTGCTGGTGTCGGGGGCACATGAGCTGCTGGAGTCGGAGGGCACATGAGCTGCTGGAGTCGGAGGGCACATGAGCTGCTGGTGTAGAGGGGGCAGATGAGCTGCTGGTGTAGAGGGGGCGCATTAGCTGCTGGTATAGAGGGGGCGCATGAGCTGCTGGTGTCGGGGGGGGCACATGAGCTGCTGGAGTCGTTGGCACATGAGCTGCTGGTGTCCGGGGGGGGGCACATGAGCAAATGATGTAGGGGCACATGAGCTGCTGGAGTCGTTGGCACATGAGCTGCTGGTGTAGAGGGGGCACATGAGATGCTGGTGTCAGGGGGGCACATGAGCAAATGATGTAGGGGCCACGTGAGCTGCTGCTGTCGGGGGCTACATATCAGTGATGGCATCATGAATTCACAGATGTTCTGCTCTATGATGACAGAGAAGATGCCGCCATCCCTTTTGGCTTGGTAGTCATGGACTTTTACAACATGGCAATGAGGCAAAACATACATCTGCTGCACTTCTTAAGAACTGGGTGGAAGTGGCTCAGTGGTCAAGTGTCTCCTGATCTTACCCAACCAGACACCTATGGGGAATTCTGAATTGACAAGTTGTCATCACTCTACATCCAGCATCCAGGCTATAAAAGAGCTCGTTCTTGAAGAAAGGGAAAAGATCGATGTTGCAATATGTCGCCAACTCATTCCAGGCCTAGTAGACTTGGTGCCCTCCTTAAAAATCATGGAAGCCATACAAAACACTAGATTTAGTAGTTTTTGATGTGGAATGTACTGATTTTTGCATCACCTACTTTAAGTAACACTGAAGGTTTTGTAATTAAAGTTATATTATTAATCTTGCTGTCATATTATGGGTTAAAAAATATTGTATGAAATTCAGTCTTGTCAACATTTTGAAAAATTGTTCTAGTGTTAGATATTGGTTAAAATCTGGCTTTTCAAAGGAGGGGGTGTACTCATTTATGCTAAGCACTGTATGTATATATCACAGTACCATTGTGTGCATAGCCCATTCATGGACATGATCAAATCTTTTATGGTACACAGATGGGAATTCACAACTCGCTCACGCATGAGAATAGGTGTGTGAGACCTCCGCATGGGATACGAATTTTGCATGGATTTAGCTGTGGAATCCAAAACTTGTGAACGTGCCCTCAGGGTTTGTGGACACCGTAGTGGAAAGGCTAATTGGGTTATTTATGTTGTTGGCAGCCTGTTTCTCTGTGCAAACTAAGCATTGTACTTCTGAGAAAAAAAAACTGCAACGGGACAGACCGGTTGTATGAACGACTAATTGTCCCTCGTAGTTTGTATCAGGCCCTTTAAAAAGGCATTAAACGAGCGACGATTGGCTTGTTATATCATCGCAATGTCGGCAGATCCCATCACAAATTGTCAGGATTAGTTATTTTTCATCTAATGTCGCCATTTGATCGGAGCATATCAACCATAGTTATATACGTGGTAAAATCGCTAGTCTTTTATGTCACTCAAAGTCATTATGGTAACAACTATTCAGATACAAAATTGTGGAATCTGCCGTCCTCATCCGACACTGTGGCATCCGCCATCCGCATCCGACACTGTGGCATCCGCCATCGGGATCATCATTATGCATCCGCCACTGTGTCATCCGCCACTGTGTCATCCGCCATCAGGATCGTCATTATGCATCTGCTGTCCGGATCCGTCACTGTGACATCCGCCATCGGGATAGTCATTATGCATCTGCTGTCCGGATCCGTCACTGTGACATCCGCCATCGGGATCGTCATTATGCATCTGCTGTCCGGATCCGTCACTGTGACATCCGCCATCGGGATCGTCATTATGCATCTGCTGTCCGGATCCGTCACTATGAAATCCGCCATCGGGATCGTCATTATGCATCTGCTGCCCGGATTCGTCTTTATGACATCCGCCATCGGGATTGTCATTATGCATCTGCTGTCCGGATTCGTCACTGTGACATCCGCCATCAGGATCGTCATTATGCATCTGCCGTCCGGATCCATCACTGTGAAATCCGCCATCGGGATCGTCATTATGCATCTGCCGTCCGGATTCATCTCTATGACATCCGCCATCGGGATTGTCATTATGCATCTGCTGTCCGGATCCGTCACTGTGACATCCGCCATCGGGACAGTCATTATGCATCTGCTGTCCGGATCCGTCACTGTGACATCCGCCATCGGGATCGTCATTATGCATCTGCTGTCCGGATCCGTCACTGTGACATCCGCCATCGGGATCGTCATTATGCATCTGCTGTCCGGATCCGTCACTATGAAATCCGCCATCGGGATCGTCATTATGCATCTGCTGCCCGGATTCGTCTTTATGACATCCGCCATCGGGATTGTCATTATGCATCTGCTGTCCGGATTCGTCACTGTGACATCCGCCATCAGGATCGTCATTATGCATCTGCCGTCCGGATCCATCACTGTGAAATCCGCCATCGGGATCGTCATTATGCATCTGCCGTCCGGATTCATCTCTATGACATCCGCCATCGGGATTGTCATTATGCATCTGCTGTCCGGATCCGTCACTGTGACATCCGCCATCAGGATCGTCATTATGCATCTGCCGTCCGGATCCATCACTGTGAAATCCGCCATCGGGATCGTCATTATGCATCTGCCGTCCGGATTCATCTCTATGACATCCGCCATCGGGATTGTCATTATGCATCTGCTGTCCGGATCCGTCACTGTGACATTCGCCATTGGGATCCTCATTATGCATCTGACGTCCGGATCCATCACTGTGAAATCCGCCATCGGGATCGTCATTATGCATCTGCCGTCCGGATTCGTCTCTATGACATCCGCCATCGGGATTGTCATTATGCATCTGCCATCCAGACACAAAATTGTAGTTTCTGCCATCCATATCCATAACTGTGATGTGCACCAACTGGATCAGTCATTGTGGCATCTGTCATCCATATCCTACATTGTGGCATCCACGTCCATCTTTCACATTTCTTTGAAAATATTCATCATACCTTTAGCCGAAAGATAAAGGTGTATTCCCATCTTGTATAGCTATGGAATATTCACAGGATATGCCATAAATGTATGGTGGATGAAGTTCCCACCACTGGAACCCACTTCTATGTTAAAAACAGGGCTCAGCACTACTGCAGCAAAGGTTCTCCGACAATCCCTTTAAAATGTGCTTGTGCCCTTTCTGTGCTAAAAATGGAGGCCAAGATGCCGGTGTGAACGGAGCCTGATTCCTGCTATGCCATCTCTGTATCTCATTAGCTCTGCTGCTTGTGTCTCACACTTCTGCCTTCACTTTCTGGCACGGGAAGTAGCTACCTGATCGTTGCCGCTGTCCACTGGACTAGCCATTGTGGGGTTGATTTCTATGTCATCAAGTCTTCACTCTGGTAGCCAATCTCTGGCACTCACTATGCAAACACATACATGATGAAAAATACAGTGCTGCTCACCATTATTGGCACCCCTTCATTTTTTTCATAGACTGTACAATATCTTCAGACATAAATGGAAATGTACCAAAGTTATATCCTCAGGATTTTTTAATTAATGGTCTAAAGTAATACAACAACAAAACATTGTTTTTCAACTTCCGTGTTGCAATTTCAAAGAAGAAACAGAATAAACAGCATGGGCAGCAATAAAGGCACCCCTAATTAATACTTGCACACCCTTTGGCATTGCTGAGCCTCCAAATGTTTATTGTAGCCATCTATAAGCTTCTTGCACTTCTCAGCTGGAATGTCCTCCCACTCTTCCTCTGCAGTTTGTTCAAGCTCTTGAATGTTTGCAGGGCTCATTTTCTCAATGGCAGATTGAGGTCAGGACTCATTGCTGGCCATTTTAAAAAAGTCCATTTTTTATTTTTCAACCATTCCTGTGTACTTTTGGATGTGTGCTTTGTGTCATTGTCTTGCTGGAAGACCCATGATATTCAACTCAAACCACTCAAAAAGTTTTATTACACTGGGTAGAACATTTCGCTCTAAAATCTCTTGATAATTCACTGATTTCATGATTCCTGTGATACGGTCAAGGCCTCCAGTACCAGACGCAGCAAAGCAACCCCACAGCATTATAGATCCTCCACCATGCTTAACTGTTGGCAAGGTGTTCTTTTCCTTATATGCTTCATTGCGCTGTCTGTAAATAAACTGGCTTTACATTGCCAAAAAGCTGTATTTTTGTTTCATCTGTCCACAGAAACATTTCGAAGAAGGATTGAGGTTTGTTAGGGTACTCTTTGGCAAAGATCAGTCTTTCCTTTTATTTCTTTCCTTCAGCAATGGTTTCTTCCTTGGCCTTCTCTCATAAAGCTCTGCTTGGTTTAGTGTGCGGCATATGGTACTTGTTGAAACCATGACACCAGACTGTTCCAGGTTGGACTTCAGGTCTTTGGATGTTTGACGTGGTGACATCTCTTGTCAATTTTCCTCAATGTCCTGGGAGGTTCTTGACGGTTCCATGCTTGGAAAACTTCTTAATAACATTGCGCAGTGCTGAAACTGGGATACCAAGGTTTTTGGAGATGGCTTTATACTCTTTGGAAGTCTTGTGTTTACTAATAATAGCAGCTCTGATGCCCTCAGACAGCTCCTTTGTCTTTACAATTGTGACAAAGGAACAGGGCCTACCATGTGGCTTTTTAAAACACTGAAGTCATCATTCATTGGCTAATTCATGTCACATGGGCACTGACTACTAACCACAGGTGAATCTCTTTTGTGATTTACCACAGACGAGTCAAAATGTGTTTCCATACTAAATGAATGTAAAGGTGCCAATACCAGTGTCACAGCAAGATTTAGATTTTTCAATTTTTCCCTTACATTGTTTTTTTGTTTTAAATTGTTTATCATTTGTTCTTTTGTATTTAACACATGTGCTCTATACAAAAAACTGTTTCACTTGATTCATTTTTTCAGGACATATTGCACATTATGTACTTAAACTTCATGGGTGCCAATAACGATGAGCAGGACTGTATGACCTGGTATCATTGCCAGAGGAAGTAGCTAGCTTCTTCTCCCACTGAAATCAGAACTGCAGTCTGAGACATAACTGGGTGAGAAGAAAATAAGACGAGTACGCAATAAAAAAAAAATGGCAATTTTATTATTGTATAGTACATAATTTGTAGTTTTCTGTAAAGATCTGCAACTTTCTAACATTAAGGATACAATTACATCCAAAGGCTAAAAATTAGCGATAAGCAAATCGATTCACAGGACGTTGGTTCTGCGGTAACGTAAGTGGTCCGTGGCCACCAGTCAGGAGACTTGCGAAACGCCTCCCATCCGCCGCCACTCCAAGATCTTTTTCTAAAACAGTAGATCCGGCAAATCAGGAGTAGGAACCGGACAGGCAATGTCGGAGAGGGATTCGGCTCTGCTGCGATTTTCGCCTTTCTGCTCGTATAACGGAGCATAACAACGAGGATGAAGAATGCAGATGAGGACGGACTCCGGGCAGAGACATTTTATCTGTAGGGACATATAACAATGGTGGATTGTTTATTTGTATGTGAATAGGTGAGGGGAAACCTCATTCTCATGCGCGGGATACGAATGTCACAGGGACTTGTGTGCGGAATGTAAAATGTGAAGACCTGCCCTCAGGGGATGTGGAGGAAGGGGTCAGGGATGAAAACTGCTGCTCATGTGGGGGGGATTTCTGGGGGACGTTTATGAAGACCACTTTTATTCTACCACTGTAAATTAATAGGATATTACTTCAGCTTAAAGGGGTCCTCAGGGATAATGTCTAACAGCATTGTGATAACACAAAAATTAGCCATACCTCACCTGTCACATCCCCCGCCATAAGTTTACATTTCACAAGCGCTGCAGCCGATCACTGGGTTTAACATATATGGCACGTTAATCACTGCAGCCAATCACTGGGCTCAGTTTATATTCATATAATCACTGTAACTGATCACTTGGCCTGGCATATATAAATGCTGGAGTCAATCATCGGTTTCAGCATATATGGCACATAATTACTGCAGCTGATCACTGGGCCCAGCATATATGACACGTAATCAGCCACTCACTGGGCTTCGAATATAGATTGCTGCAGCCAATCACTGACCTCAACATATATGGCACGTAAGTGCTGAGGTCAGTACTCCAAGACTTCGATATTGATGCTTTTTCCTTTAGGGTCAGATCGGTGGTGGTCTCATGTCCGCCAATTAGCAAACTTGTTGGTCTGCAAGCACAGCAACCCTTCTTAGTAGATGTGGCAGTAAATGGAACTAAGCTGCTACTAAGAGTACGGCAGATAAAGAATGGGAAGTCAGCTGTGCTCGTCGCAGGGCCCTGGAGCGGTTCAGTGCACCGATCAGATATTCAAGAAAAAGGCATCAACATCTGGAAAAGTCCTTTAACTCACAAATGCTGGAGCCAAGGGGATAGACCAGAACATTTTCGCAGCAAATTTTGGCGCAGATTCTTTTGCCACTTAAAAAAGCAAAACACATCCCCATCCAATCTCATGCAGAGACCAGGAAAAACATTGTCACGGGAGCGACAGACTTAAAAGGTGCAATCTTCCAATCCAGAAACTGATCGCAGATTTGTATTATCCCATTAAAGTCAATGGGAAAAACCCATAATAAATCCTATATTGCGTCGAACATTCCACAGAATGAAAAATTAATGTTTCCACAAAATGATGAAATGTGGTTGATTCTTAAGCATCTTCCTGCAGGAATACGCAGGTGAGATCCGCAGCCTCTATGTCCCCTGTGGAGCCGGCCTTAGGCTCTGTGCACACCAAGGTATTTAAGGCATTTAAAAGCAGAATTTTCCAAGTGGAAACCTCTTCAGGAAACGCTCCTTCCTTGGGGGTATGTTCTGCACACGTCTTTTTCAGGTGGATTCTGCAGTGGAAATTGCATGAAAAACCTATGAGAAAATGCAGAAAAGAATGAACGTGTGTATTTCTAAGTAAAAACGCCTCGTTGTCCATATGTTCAGACATATCAATGTCTTTTAACCACTTCAGGTTTCTAAAAACGGCAATCGCTTAGAAGTGACCGGACCAAGAAGCCGTATGGAGTTTTTACTTCCCCGAAGCAGTTTTTGAAGAGTTTTCTTTCCTCTGAAACGTTTTTTGCAGCCTTTTGATTGGATGGTGCCTTGTCTGGAGAGGATCCCATTAGGATCTGCTTTAAAGAAGTGATATGAACTTTCATTTTTTTTTTACCACCAGGCGTTTTTGAAAACCTCTTCACGTAGAAAAAAACCTTCCAAGTTAAAATAGAAAGGTTTTCCAGGCATTTTTAAAAGTATTTTTTTAGGCAGATCCTCTCCAAAATCCTTCTTGAGCGCATGCACATGAAACTCTCTGAGGTTTTTCAAGGTAAAACCACTTCAGGAAACCGCCAGCGTTTTTTTCCTACGGAGGCTTCACTAGCAGTTTTTTCCATCACTCATCGGAGCGGCTAATTCCGCTGGCGTCTTTTCTCTTTCCGAACACTGAAGAGCAAGAAAAGACTGAACATGGGCACAAATGTTGTTTTTACAATCATGGCCACTATGTTTATTTCTGTGGTAGTTTTGCAGCACTTTTTCATGTGGCTTCCAGGCTCCAAATCCTCCTCAAAAAAAACAGTTGCGCCCAGAGACTTTTTGTGGTGTTTTTGGAGCACAAACTCCCAAGTTTTTCAGGAGTTTTGGAGAATTTCGCTCAGAAAACTCAGCAAAAAGACTCCATGTGTACGAAGCCTAATGGCGACGTCGTTTATACTCAGGCGACCTGACAAGCTTTTCAAGAAAAAGACACTTCAGGAAACTCTGGTGTTTTTTTTTTTTTTTCAGAAGTGTCTTTTTGCTGGGTTTTTTTTCCAGTCGTTTCCTCAGTGTTTTTCTGATTTTTGTAAAGTATTTTTTTTATATAAAGGCAAAAACAAAAAGCGCTGCGAGCCGACCTGTGGATTATCTCAGCGACATTTCTATCCCTCAGGCCTGAACCATATGGTCACTGTAGTGTAGTCACCAGCATGTGGACGCGGCCGCGATATGTAAGGCACCTAAAGCCCCAAAACCTGATGTGCGCTGGTCACGATATCTCGCCGGTCACAATGAGACCCCCGCGCTGCACGTCCGGTCACCGCGAGACCCAACAGCTGCACGTCCCGTCACCACGAGACCCCCGCGCTGAACGTCCGGTCACCACGAGACCCCCGCGCTGCACGTCCGGTCACCACGAGACCCCCGCGCTGAACGTCCGGTCACCACGAGACCCCCGCGCTGCACGTCCGGTCACCACGAGACCCCCGCGCTGCACGTCTGGTCACCACGAGACCCCGAAGCGGCACGTCCGGTCACCGCGAGACCCGTCCGGTCACCACGAGACCCCCGCGCTGCACGTCCGGTCACCACGAGACCCGCGCGCTGCACGTCCGGTCACCCTGAGACCCCCGCGCTGCCCGTTCAGTCACCCCGAGACCCCCGCGCTGCACGTCCGGTCACCGCGAGACCCGTCCGGTCACCACGAGACCCCCGCGCTGCACGTCCGGTCACCACGAGACCCGCGCGCTGCACGTCCGGTCACCCTGAGACCCCCGCGCTGCACGTCCGGTCACCGCGAGACTCCCGCGCTGCACGTCCGGTCACCGCGAGATCGGTCCGGTCACCACGAGACCCCCGCGCTGCACGTCTGGTCACCACGAGACCCCCGCGCTGCACGTCCAGTCACCCCGAGACCCCCGCGTTGCACGTCCAGTCACCGCGAGACCCCCGCGCTGCACGTCCGGTCACCACGAGACCGGTCCGGTCACCACGAGACCCCCGCGCTGCACGTCTGGTCACCACGAGACCCCCGCGCTGCACGTCCGGTCACCCCGAGACCCCCGCGCTGCACGTCCAGTCACCCCGAGACCCCCGCGTTGCACGTCCAGTCACCGCGAGACCCCCGCGCTGCACGTCCGGTCACCACGAGACCGGTCCGGTCACCACGAGACCCCCGCGCTGCACGTCTGGTCACCACGAGACCCCCGCGCTGCACGTCCGGTCACCCCGAGACCCCCGCGCTGCACGTCCAGTCACCCCGAGACCCCCGCGTTGCACGTCCAGTCACCACGAGACCCCCGCGCTGCACGTCCGGTCACGAGACCGGTCGGGTCACCACGAGACCCCCGCGCTGCACGTCTGGTCACCACGAGACCGGTCGGGTCACCACGAGACCCCCGCGCTGCACGTCTGGTCACCACGAGACCCCCGCGCTGCACGTCCGGTCACCCCGAGACCCCCGCGCTGCACGTCCAGTCACCCCGAGACCCCCACGCTGCACGTCCGGTCACCACGAGACCACGGCGCGGCACGTCCGGTCACTGCGAGACCCCCGTGTAGTAAACCCGTACCATACGGACATGTGACGGTGACTCATGTTCACGTCGGACATTTGATAATCCAGCACTTACGCCGGATTAAAGGATTGTCTTTGCTTCATTATCGCCGTTCCCACGCATCTGAGCGGGTGTTATGATATTTGGCCAAACGATCGAGTCTGATCAATAACGTAGCGATTATTTATCGCCGACGGATCGTGACATCACATGAAAGACGCCAGTGATGTCACCACTCAGGATATGGTAGTAATCAGGACCACCCCCACTGCCTCTCTCTAGGAGGTGGGAGGGGCCGTGACCTGCCCTTGGTCACGTCCCACAGATCTGAGGACACTTCCGAGTCCCAGCACCACCTGAAGATTTGGTTTCGTGACGTCACTCCTAGCGCAGGCTGCCGCCATTTTGTAGCCCCGCCCCTTTCCTCTCTTTCTGGAGAAGCAGCCGCCAGGTAGGCAGCCGTGATCCCGCCCTCAGCCACAGACGACGATTGCTATTGGCCATCGGCTCCCAGTTTCCCGTCGTCCTATTGGTCGCCTCCTCAGTGGAAGCCCCGCCCTTCCTCTTCTTGCCGCGCGCTGAGGAAGGCGCTCTATTCCATTGGCCAGAACGAGTCAGCTGCCGCCGAGCTGATTGGTTGATTTGTAACTCCGCCTCCCCCCTAGTCGGGCTGTTGCTATTCGTCACCGGGAGTCCACGCACAGACGGCGGCGGGTAGCGGTTGGAGCGAGTGTGAGGCAAGCCTCCGTTCTCCCGGCAGGCCCTCCTCCTCCTTCCGCTCGGTTACGCGTTCTCCCGCCAGTGACGGAGCTCGTTATTACTTTCTTACTACTATGCTGAAGCAGCCGCAGTCTTCTCAGGCCACCCGCAAACCTGCCACCACAGCAGCGGCCATGGCTGTGTCCACGCCAGGAGGCGGCCCTCCCGGGAGCCCCAACGGCAGCCTCCCCCCGGCCGGGAGCCGGATCCAGGAGAGGCCGGGAGCGGGCAGGTAAGAGGCTCTATTGCCGGTAACGGAAAGACTGCGGATGATTGACGCGCGGGGCGGCCAATAGCGCGGGAGAGGGGGCGTGTCCGAGAGTCCCGGCGTCACGTGGTGCGAGCTGACTGCTTCCCCGTTACCGGCTGTGCGCATGCTCCGACATCCTCAGGCCTTTACAGCACGGATCCCGGTCCCTGCCCCGACCGCTGCCAGTGCTGCCCTGCTATCACCGCTGCCCCGGCCCAGCAGCGGAGGGGGATGCAGCTTCTCCCAGCAGGGGGCAGTGACCTGTGCAGGCTGCCGGTGCCCGCGACCTGTGCACCCGGGGGTCTCTGACTGCTCTGTGCAGGGGTCGAGGGTCCGCTCCGCCCGATCGGCAGCAGATTACCGGTAAACTAGATTTACCCCCGTCCCACATAATAGAGCAAAAAAATACTCTGGGGGTGTACTTTTTTTTTTTCTTAAACCCCGGCCGTTCAGCTCTATTTTTTAATTTATCGAATTGCAGAAAAATATTTTACTTAGAATTTTGATCTGTTAATGGAGTCGCTTCTGTCAGGAGGTTTGCATGGTGTTAGGCCCAGTGGACCCCCCCCCCCCTGCTATGTGCTAGGCCCAGTGGACCCCCCCCCCCCTGCTATGTGCTAGGCCCAGTGGACCCCCCCCCCCTGCTATGTGCTAGGCCCAGTGGACCCCCCCCCCCTGCTATGTGCTAGGCCCAGTGGACCCCCCCCCCCTGCTATGTGCTAGGCCCAGTGGACCCCCCCCCCTGCTATGTGCTAGGCCCAGTGGACCCCCCCCCCCTGCTATGTGCTAGGCCCAGTGGACCCCCCCCCCCCTGCTATGTGCTAGGCCCAGTGGACCCCCCCCCCCTGCTATGTGCTAGGCCCAGTGGACCCCCCCCCCCTGCTATGTGCTAGGCCCAGTGGACCCCCCCCCCCCCTGCTATGTGCTAGGCCCAGTGGACCCCCCCCCCCCGCTATGTGCTAGGCCCAGTGGACCCCCCCCCCCTGCTATGTGCTAGGCCCAGCGGAACCCCCCCCCCTGCTATGTGCTAGGCCCAGCGGACCCCCCCCCCCCCCCCTGCTATGCGCTAGGCCCAGCGGACCCCCCCCCCCCCCCCCCCTGCTATGCGCTAGGCCCAGCGGACCCCCCCCCCTGCTATGTGCTAGGCCCGGCGGACCCCCCCCCCCCCCCCCCTGCTATGTGCTAGGCCCGGCGGACATTATAGGGGTTTTATACAATCCCTCAGCTGCAAGCAGAGATCTATGCACGGAGATATGATGAAGGGGCCGTAGGAACCAGTGCGGGGGTCTATAACACACTATACAGTGAACTGTTTCCAGGGTGCAGAATCCAAAAATCTATACAGATAAATACGGGGACCTGATGCCGTACCAGAGATCCTCCATTCTTTATACTGCAGGCCGCATCCTGAGAACAGGTCCACTTAGGTGGGTTGACACCGGGTCCGGTGGGACACTCTGCTGTTCTAAGGTCACGCCCGGCCTTGCTGACGCTGGCTGTGTACCTGTACATGGACCGCAGTAGTGATCAGACCACACACTGCCCACTATGGGTCACTATGTGGTGGTGATTCCCTGCAGGTCAGGAGAAGGTGATAGTCTCATCATCTCACGTGCACTAATGGTCGGGGGTGAGGGTGGTTGTGCGGTGGATGATGGGTGGAGTAGATTTCCAGGCTATAGTGCATCGTTGGGCCACCAACAACAATTTTGTTAATAATAATAAGATGATGCATTAAACATCTAGAGCCGCTTACCCTTAAGTAGTGATATCGCACAAGCCCTTATACCGGTAGATAGGGTGGTTTAGCTTCTTCCCAACACGCGTTTCGCATTGCCTGTGCGCTGCTTTCTTAAGGGAAGTGGTAGTATTGCCCTTCCAGGACCTTTATGTATCATAGCAACCGGTCACATTGGGAACCACGTGACCGGGAGCTAGCTAATGGCTTCTGTCTGCGGCACATGCACCCCTGGTAAGACACGCTGCGCACCCGGCAGTCAAACCCACGGGAGGGCAGGTGCCGCTCAGGAACGAGCAGACGCTGCGCGGGCAGGAAGGCGCCCAGCCGCGTCAGGGAAGCGTAAATCCAGGGAGCACACGCGTACCAATGCGCCACCAATGATGCATATATGTAAGGATCTGGTAAACCTTTCTAGATCTGCTATTGTGGATATATATGGCACCCATAGGGAAACATAAATAAAGCCCATGAAACAGCAGTATACATATGGGAAAACACATACATTACTTATACATAAATACAATATACATCAGAGGTCTTCCAAAAAAATGTTTTTATTCGACGCCTCCTCTGACTTCCTCCGGACATTGCGCTGCTGTTGACTCTCTATTTTTGCATTGCAGGGGTCGGAGCATAGTGAAGGGTCTTCAGCCTCCGGTAAGTCAGAATGTAGTTATTTCAAATACTTATCTCGTGGTTTCCATGTCTAATGGACGATTGCTGGGATCTGATCATTCTTTCCCTTTGGGAGATGCTGAGTATCTATCCCGGGCGGTTACTGCTGGGTTAAATGGGACAAATCTGCAGATGTACCTGATGTTAAAGGATACCAGTCAGTAGCAACAACCCCCCTGAGCCGTCTATATGAGCGCACAGGTCGTAGGAAGCTGAATATAATGACACATTGATATGTGAGCCGATGTCTTATTCCAGAGAAATACACAATTTTCTTAATATGTAAATAACTCTGCAGGCGGAGTCTCGAAGGTCTATTGCCCGCCCATAGATCTTACCACCTGATTTACATATAAGAATCATTCTTTCTCTGGAATAAAACATCACCGATATCAATGTGTCATTTTATTCCGCTTCCAATGACCTACATGTCCACATATAGGTGCAGCTCGTGTAGATACCGTGCTTGGTGCTCGAGGCTTCTGTGGTGCCGTCCTCGGGTTATGGCTGATCAGCGTTTCCGTTCTTTCTCTTCGCAGGTCTTCGAAGGCATTTATAATAATTCCAGGATGCTGCACTTTTTAACTGCTGTAGTGGTAAGTAATGGGGGGCAGAGGGGTAAGTGACTGTATTCGGCCTGGATGGCAATACCGAGTGATGGCACAAGGTCCTAGGGGCTCATGCCCCTCAGCCGTACATTATTCTCAGGCACCCTGGTCTATGTATAATGCGGTGCCGCCGCCGTTGAATCTGCAGATATAGATAATAAAATACGTTTTCTCTTTTCAGGGCTCGACGTGTGATGTGAAGGTGAAGAACGGGACCACGTACCAAGGCATCTTCAAGACCTTGAGCTCTAAGGTGAGAGGAGCTGGTGATTCTGGTTGTGTATTGATGGCAGTCTTCTTGTTCACACCATTTACATGAACCTTCTCCCCCCGCAGTTTGAGCTGGCAATCGACGCCGTGCACAAGAAGACGAGCGACCAGGTGCTGGGGCCGAAGCGTGAGGAGATCGTGGATACCATGATCTTCAAGCACTCGGACGTGATGCTCGTCCACTTCCACAATGTGGATTTCAGTTACGCTACGAAAGGTAAAAGGCGCCTGTTCACACACGAGCCGCTTAACCCGAGCCTAATGGTGCTATATTACGGGCGCTTGCTCCCCAGTAGACAGGAGACATCTGCGATTGATGTTTGTGAGCTGCTGCTTCGTTCCTTTTGTCTCTTTAGCGTGTTGCAATCCCGGATGCGTCCTCTTCCGGTCAGTAGTTTTCCAGAAATGGTGTGACCCTTCCGTCCTTTGCAGATAAGTTCACGGATTCAGCCATCGCCATGAACTCCAAGGTGAACGGGGAACACAAGGACAAGGTCCTGATGCGCTGGGACGGAGGAGAGAACAGCGACGACTACGACCTGGACTCTGATATAGTAAGTACCCTAATGGTCATCAGAAACTGACTGCTGGGGAGTGATGGTCTTCAGCGAGACATCAAGGAAAGAGACGTCCTCTGACAAGTAGAGAGAGGTGCTCTGTAGGCAGCCGGCATCCTCTCTGCTGGCGAGCGGTGCTCAGTAGGCGGCCTCTCTCCTAACGCCTAGACCTTTTAAAATAAACTCAAGACTGAATTGTATAGTTGAAGGGGCGGGGTCCTCTGCAACACAGTATTTGGGGAGAGGAGTAAGATACACCAATGTGATTACTGTTCTCTCCTCCTTTTGCAGTCCAATGGCTGGGATGCCAACGAGATGTTCAAGATTAATGAGGACATCCATGGGGTGAAGACCACGTATGACAGCAGTCTGTCCTCATACACGTGAGTTGTGCTCCTCGTGTAGGTGACTCCCGCCGCCCTCGTCCCTTGCGTACTATCTCCGTCCTCGTCTTACAGAGTACCTCTAGAAAAAGACAACTCTGAGGAGTTCAGGCAGCGGGAGGCGCGGGCAACCCTACTGGCCCGGGAGATTGAGTCCAGTCCGCAGTACAGAGCGCGGATCGCCATAGAGAACGACGAATGTCGGACAGAGGAGGAGAAGCACAGCTCAGTGCAGAGGCCCAGCTCTGACCGAGACAGCCCCAGCCTCGGCTCCAGGTCAGTGCGATTGTCTGCAGCATGGGGGCAAAGATGGTGGCATCTGTGATCTAAACATTTGTCAATGCTGCAATCTCCTTTTATATTCATTATTTGCTTTTTATTTTTCCTCCTTCAGGGATGGAAAGTACAATCCTCTACCACAGCGAGTCCGAGACGGATCACGAGGAGCCCTCCGAACAAACTCCTCCAGAGGAGGCCGGTCCGGGATGGGGATGACGTCCCGCGCGCCCCCTCAGCATTATCCTGACACCAGCTCCAGCCCCGTCCCTGAGCAGCGGGGCATAAATGGCGGTAAGACCTGACACATGTGCCCCGTTGTGTAGGGCTAACCCATATGGGCTCAGGCTGCAGCCACAAAACCGAAGTACCAGGTTACTGCAAACGCAGGATGTTTCCTGAATTGTCTGTCTTTTTATAGGGCCTTCAAGGATGTCCCCCAAATCGCAGCGTCCTATCCGATCCACCAAGCCAATGTCCTCTCCGTCCAGCCGCCCTATAGAAGTTTCTACTTCCCCATCAGGTTCTTGTTTTGCTTATGAGCTGTTTGATATTGTTGCAGGTTTATGACTCCTGATTGCTAATCATTTTTCCTTTCCAGGTTCCTCCCGAATCTACACCCCCCTGTCTCCAAAATCCGCCTCCTCTGCGAGCTCCATGGATTCCTCTTCTCAGTCTTCGACCCCGGATCCCCGACCTGCGGCTGAGACCAGCATCTCCATCAAACCTGCGTCTCCGAAGAACGTGGCTCCCAGCTTGGAAGGTGAGGAAACATTGGCGGCCGCTGAGCCGGGGAGGTCGCCTCGACCACGTGTGTGGGGCTGGAGAAGAAAATAACTGAGGCTTCCATGGTTTTTGTTTTCCTACATGACTATGTATCGCACATAGATTATATCAAGCACCTGATGACACTGTGACACTTACACCTGTGTAGATGGTATATATCTGTATTTTATACCCTTTGCTGTGCCGGGTGTCACTTTGCCACTGTTTTGATCTGTATCACACAGTTTTTATATGTAGATTATAAAGTGAATAAAATCTGAAATATTGTTTTTCTTCTGCTATCCGAATACGGACCCGCGGCTGCCGGGCAACATATGGAGAGCAAATGTGGTCATGGTGCAATATACAAGTTTCCATAAATCCTTGCAGGGACCCCTGATTCTCAGCGCTATGTAGTCTTGTTACTGTGATTTCATTGCACGAGATGACCTTTTCTTTCCAGAAACTTGCACCCATGTCTGGTATTGTAATTCGGCCCCGATGCAGTACCCGACACAGCCTGTATACAGCAGTGGTGCTGTTTAGGGAAAGAGAAGGCAGGGGAATGTGTGTGACAATCATTTCATGGTTAAAGACCACGTACAAGTGCAAACCGCAGGAGGCAGTGTATAAAAACTGACAGGTGGTAGAGACGCAACTGGCGCTTGTAGGGGTTGCAGGACGGTGGTCACAGGCACGTCAGATGGACGTCCAAGTGCGCCAATTATTGCTGTCCTCCGACAATCCCCGCTGACTGAGGACGCAGTCTTGGAGGAGAATGGTGCGGGGCTGCACACTTTGCCCCCTTTGTCTCAATTCTTAAGTGGCATTGATCAATTTATCTATTTTGTAAGATTCAAAGTTTTTCAAAAAAAGTGCAGGACCTCACGGGGGAGGGGGCTATCCTTTTTTTTTTTTTTTCAAATTTTATTTTTTTGCCATAGCGCTGTGTTAAAGATAGAATTTCACTGTCCTCTTTCTTCCTGTCTAACTTATTTATTTTTCTGTAGGTAAAGATGCCCAAGCGCCCGTGAAAGAGCCAAGCCGGACAATGGAGCTGAGCTCCCCGTGTGAGATTGCCAAGCCGCCATGTAAAGGTGTGTGTGCGCATGCATAGGGCCCGGCCGGCCTCCATCGCTGCAGACTCTGTACTCCTCTCTCTTCCTCCTCGCAGTGCTGCAGACGGAGCAGAAGAGGAACCAGCTGGACGAACTTCGCAAATTTGGAGCCGAATTTCGGGTGAGTTAATGCCGCATGGGCAGGAGGTGAGATGTGAAGTTGAGACGGCAGTCCAGGTCTGTGCTGAGGTCCTCACATGGTCGCCATCTTCCTATTTGCATCTTATTTCTTGTCCAAGCCGATGCTCTGAATAATGTTCCTTTTTTTTTTCTTCTTCAGCTCCAGGCGACTCCATGTCCAGACACCTCAATAGATTCCTTCTCGAGACCAAGGGAACAACTAGAAAGCAAAATGGCCCCACTGGATCCCGGTCACTCAGAGATCCCCGAATCCCGTGACCTGGGGCAGAAAATCCCAGAGTCGGTTGAAGAGACCAAGGAGGAGCAGCGTATGTGTGAGAGTAATGAGCACCAGGAAGAGGCGGCCAGTTCTGCTGGCAAAGCGGAGGCTGAGGAGAAGGAGGAGCAAGTGGTGTGCGAGTACGTATACTGGGGGTAAGGTCCGGGACAGCGGGGCGAGGAGCCGCCGCCGAGCTGCAGGCAGGTTGTTCCTGTGCCGTCCAGAAGTGACACTTGGCGGTCGCCATACTGAGAAACGTCACTGGCATTCTAGAGGTTTCTTGTCTTAACTTTTTTTTCTTCTTTTTTTTCTCGTTAGCCAAGTAAAAAAATCCACTCTGAATCCCAACGCTAAGGAGTTTAATCCCACAAAGTCCCTCCTGGCAGTGGTGAGTACAGCTCTTAGTCTCTCTCTGCGGACCCCCATTTGAGTGTCTGGTGTGGGATCTCCAGTGATCCGCAGCTTATTACACCCTCCCCGCACCTTTTCAGTCCTGATCCTTGATGACACTTCTTCTAAGTCTCTTCCTCATGTACGGTATTTTTTCCAGAACAAAGCGACTAGCACACCCACATCGCCCAGTCCCCGAAGCCATTCCTCCACTACCACCATCCCGATGCTGACGGCCGGCCAGAGCAGCGTCTACAGCCCATACATCTCCTACATCCCCCCACTTCACATGAGCCCGGCCGTGCAGGTGAGACCCCTGCTCTATGACTAAACCCTCTCTGTCAGCACAGGACTAATCTGCAGGTTTGGGAGTTTAGTTATCTCTTCGGTCTTTTCAGGCTCCTCAGATGTATCCGTACCCGGTGTCTAACTCTGTGCCCGGCCAACAGGGAAAATTCAGAGCAAAAGGTAAGCGCCGAGGGTACGGCAGAGGTGGCCCAGTAACGTTACCTGTGGTGGCCTGGCCTCCGCACATCGCCTCTCATCCTGACGTTCTGCCTTTATCTCTCGCAGGTCCTCCCCAGCGATCTGACCAGCAGAACTCTGCCAACTCCATCATGCAGGCAGCGGCTGCGGCCGGGCCTCCCCTGATGGCTGCTACGCCCTATCCTTCCTACATCTCCTATAGCCCCCAGCAGTTCCCTGGACAGCCCACCATGATGCAGCCCATGGCTCATTACCCCTCACAGGTGAGGGGGCGGCAGGTCCTGCCCATGCATTCACGCTGCTTTCTCAATGTTTCACTAATCTTTTTTTTTTTTTTTCACCCCTCTTCCAGCCTGTGTTTGCTCAGATGCTGCAGGGTAATCCTCGCATGATCGCATCCGGAAACCATCCACAAGCCTTAGTCTCTTCCTCCAACCCGCAGTACCAACCCACCGAGCAGCCCACCCCCCAGACACTATATGGTGAGCGGAAGGACCTGCAGTTTTGGGGGTCGGCTCCTGGTCTGATACTTTGTTAAATAAACGCTGCTTCTTGTCATTCCAGCAACTGTGCACCAGTCCTACTCGCACCATGCGGCTCAGCTGCACCCCCAGCCGGCCAGCACCCCCACCCAGAGCTCGCAGCAGTCGCAGCACGCCAACCCCAGCCCCGTGCAGGTGAGTATTGGTGCGGCCCCTTTCTCCGCGGCCCATCAGATGGCTATTGGTGTCTGATCCTGGTCTCCTTCTCTCCAGCACCAGGCCGGCCAACCTCCGCACCTCGGCAGCGCTCAACCCCAGCAGAATCTGTACCACACAGCGGCCCTGACGGCAACGCCAACCTCCCTGACTCCTGGACCCACCGCACAGTCCCCGCAGAACAGCTACCCCCAGCAGGCGGTGTATGCTATCCATGCCCACCAGCAGCTGCAGCACGGCTACACAAACATGTCTCATGTCGCCCAGGTAATGCAAGAATACTGCCGAATTATAGGGCTTCTCTAAAACTGGATTCGCCCTCCGAATATCTGTTTCTGTCCCCAGGCACATTTACAGACTGGCGTTACCGGAGCACCTCCCCACCCCGGGGGTCCTCACCCACCACATCCCGGTGCCCCCCACCCTACACCCGTCATGCTCCTGCATCCCTCACAGACACACGGTGGCCCCCCACAAGCTGCAGTTTCACAGACCGGGGTATCCACCCAATCTCCATATACCTATATACCACATCCCCAAGGTGAGTAAAGCGGGAAGAGCTAAGACGTCACCCAGCATCTCGTGTCTCCATGGTAACAGACTACAAACAGACATCGTGTAGTCAGATCCCAGCACTCCTTGTTGGCCCACAGGATGGAGCCGACTGCAGGACCAGACTACAGTTTGTAGTCTGTTACCATGGAAACGCATAGGTCTTCATAAAAGCTGTATACACTTATTTTTACCCCTTTTTAAAAAAAAAAAAAAAATCACTGGTGATGAGCTGTAAACTGACCTTTTAGTAATTGATGTGAAACTTTTTTTTTTGTTCCAGTTCAGTCTCATCCGTCCCAGCAGCTTCCATTTCATCCTCCCGGTAACTGATCTTCCTGAGCTGTGACTCCGACCTCCAGTCATAACCCTATAGCCAGTCCTGCCTCCGGGGCCCGGCACGAAGACCTCCTGAGGTGACGGATCTGAGGGTCCTGCGGGGGTCTGCACCCAGGTCCTGCGACAATAGGGTGGACGACTGCAGCCACTTGGAGGGATCACCAGAGGTGGACGGTGCGGCTGGAGGCAGTCTGTCCCCTTATCGGCACCCGGAGAATGTTTGTTTTAGTTCTTTGGTTTATTAATGCAGCGGAGGGGGGAGGCGCGGCCCCTCTCTCCATAGAGACTGGAAGTAAAAAAAGACACAAGATTTTATTTTTTATTTATAACTATAAAAATCGGGCAGTTTTGAGATGGTCCACTTTCATCTCCCACCCTTCTCCTTCATCTCCCCCGGTTTCCCCCCTTAACTTGAACGGAGTGATGGACTACTTTTACTTTTTATTGAATAAAATATTTAAAAAAAAAAAAAAATTAAAAAGCCGACAAAAAAACTACAAAATACAAAAAACACAAAAATAAAGTTTTTAAACTAAAACTCTTGATCTGGTGGATTATTCCAGTAGGTGTGTGGTGGAGAGAAGCTGGTGTCACTGTGCCCCCCTACTCCTCCCGTGCTGGCATCACTGTACGTCCCCCTCCGGTCCTGTGCTGGCATCACTGTACGTCCCCCTCCGGTCCTGTGCTGTGGGGGTCTGTGCTGGCATCACTGTACGTCCCCCCTCCGGTCCTGTGGGGTCTGTGCTGGCATTACTGTGCCCCCCTGGTCCTGTGCTGTGGGGTCTGTGCTGGCATCACTGTACCTCCCCCTCCGGTCCTGTGCTGGCATCACTGTGCCTCCCTCTCCGGTCCTGTGCTGGCATCACTGTGCCTCCCTCTCCGGTCCTGTGCTGGCATCACTGTGCCTCCCTCTCCGGTCCTGTGCTGGCATCACTGTGCCTCCCTCTCCGGTCCTGTGCTGGCATCACTGTGCCTCCCTCTCCGGTCCTGTGCTGGCATCACTGTGCCTCCCTCTCCGGTCCTGTGCTGGCATCACTGTGCCTCCCTCTCCGGTCCTGTGCTGGCATCACTGTGCCTCCCTCTCCGGTCCTGTGCTGGCATCACTGCCCCACCCCCACCCCCTGGTCCTGTGCTGGCATCACTGCACCCCCCTCTACCCCCTGGTCCTGTGCTGGCATCACTGCACCCCCCCTCTGGTCCTGTGCTGGCATCACTGCCCCCCCCCCACACACCCCCTGGTCCTGTGCTGGCATCACTGTACGTCCCTCTCCGGTCCTGTGCTGGCATAGCTGTGCCCCCCTGGTCCTTCACTGTACGTCTCCCCCCCCCCCCCCCCCCCCCTCCGGTCCTGTGCTGTGGGGGTCTGTGCTGGCTTCACTGTACGTCCCGTCCCCCCCCCCCCCTCCGGTCCTGTGCTGTGCTGTGGGGGTCTGTGCTGGCTTCACTGTACGTCCCCCTCCGGTCCTGTGCTGTGGGGGTCTGTGCTGGCTTCACTGTACGTCTCCCCCCCCCCCCCCCCCTCCGGTCCTGTGCTGTGGGGGTCTGTGCTGCCTTCACTGTACGTCCCGTCCCCCCCCCCTCCGGTCCTGTGCTGTGCTGTGGGGGTCTGTGCTGGCTTCACTGTACGTCCCCCTCCGGTCCTGTGCTGTGGGGGTCTGTGCTGGCTTCACTGTACGTCTCCCCCCCCCCCCCCCCCCCCCTCCGGTCCTGTGCTGTGGGGGTCTGTGCTGCCTTCACTGTACGTTCCCCCTCCCCCCCCCCTCCGGTCCTGTGCTGTGGGGGTCTGTGCTGGCTTCACTGTACGTCCCGTCCCCCCCCCCCCCCCCTCCTCCGGTCCTGTGCTGTGGGGTCTGTGCTGGCATCACTGTACGTCCCCCTCCGGTCCTGTGCTGTGGGGTCTGTGCTGGCATCACTGTACGTCCCCCTCCGGTCCTGTGCTGTGGGGGTCTGTGCTGGCTTCACTGTACGTCTCCCCCCCCCCCCCCCCCCTCCGGTCCTGTGCTGTGGGGGTCTGTGCTGGCTTCACTGTACGTCTCCCCCCCCCCCCCCCCCTCCGGTCCTGTGCTGTGGGGGTCTGTGCTGGCTTCACTGTACGTCCCCGTCCCCCCCCCCCCCTCCGGTCCTGTGCTGTGGGGGTCTGTGCTGGCATCACTGTACGTCCCCCTCCGGTCCTGTGCTGTGGGGGTCTGTACTGGCATCACTGTACGTCCCCCTCCGGTCCTGTGCTGTGGGGTCTGTGCTGGCATCACTGTACGTCCCCCTCCGGTCCTGTGCTGTGGGGGTCTGTGCTGGCATCACTGTACGTCCCCCTCCGGTCCTGTGCTGTGGGGTCTGTGCTGGCACAACTGGGATTTATCAAACGGCATGCACGTCGGTGAATAATCTGTACTTTTGAGTTGTCCCATCGAAGAATTTGACCATATTGATCTGTCCCTACATGGTTTATTAAAGTGGGGTGATCTCAGAGGGTCCTAAGACCCCCATTGTGGTGTAATGTTCCTATAGCCTAACATTACGTGGGCCATTTTCTGTTTTTGTGCTCGTGTCTTGCTCTCCTTCCCAGACTCATAACTTTTGTTAGTTGCTTTTTACATACGGGATATATAATTTTCCGCAATATGGCTGTATAAGGTCTTGTCTGCAGGAAGAGTTGTTTGAATGACACAATGAATTTTACCATATCGTGCACTGGAAAACGAGAAATTCCAAGTGCGGTGAAATTGCAAAAAAAAAAAGCAATTCCACAACTTTTTTTTATATGTACTATGTTCACTGTATGGTAAAACTGACAGTACTGATTCTGCCGGTCCGTACGAGTCAAAGTTTCTAAAGAGGACCTTTTTTGCGTCTGTTGCCATTTACTGAGACCCATAGCGTTTTAATTTTTCGGGTTCTGGGGACGGGTGAGGGCTTTTTTGATGCCATTTTGGAGTACATACAATGTTTTTATTGCAATGTTGCAGCAGACAAACCCTTCTCCGTCCTCAGGGATATTCGAGCGCCCGGCCCAATGAGATGAGATTGGGCATCTTCCGATCTGGTACCAATGGAGGTTACAATAAATAAGGGTGCCGGGCCTAGAATAAGGCTAAAATCACAGCGCTGTTCACACGTGGGCCCAACCTGCCATGAGCGTGTGGTAAATATTAGGCTGTGTGCCCATGATGCGGATTTAATGCTTTTCCACGGCGGAAACGCATTAAAATCGCTTGTTAAGTTGTCTGCCATGTTTCCCAATGATGATCCACATGTCCTGCGGAAATTTCCGCTGCGGATTATCATTGCAGAAAAATCCACAGCACAACCATTTATTGTGCAATTTTGCAGCAAAATCGCCACCATTGACTTTCATTGAACCACATGTATACATATATGCATGGGGATGTTATGCGGTTCAATGTGCGGATAGTACCCGGGTCTGGAGAAGAGGAGACTCTCATCTGACCCGGGTACCATAGAACCTGCAAGTTAAAGAATTCTAAAGTAAAAAATAAAAAAAATTCTATATTCATACTCACCTCTCCAGCAGCCCCCGGTCTCCTCCCGGCCACGTCCTCTCTCCTCGGTGTCCGGTCGTGTACTGGCAGGGCCTGCAGTGAAGTCATGTCGTCAGCTGACGTCAGGTGATGGTCACATGATCATCAGCTGACTAAATGATGTCACCGCAGGTCCTGCCAGTACACGACCGGACACCGAGGAGAGAGGACGTGGCCGGGGGCCGCCGGAGGGGGGTGTGTGTGTGTGAGAGAGTGTGATTGAATATTTTGTTCTGTACAAAGTTGAATGTGCTGACACCAAAATCACACAAAAATCATCAATGGAAATCACATTTATTAACCAATGGAGGCCTGGATTTGGAGTCACCCCCAAAATTAAAGGAGAAAAACACACTACAGGCTGATCCAACTTTGATGTAATGTCCTTAAAACAAGTCACAATGAGGCTCAGTATTGTGTGTGGCCTCCACGTGCCTGTATGACCTCCCTACAACGCCTGGGCATGCTCCTGATGAGGCTGAGTATTGTGTGTGGCCTCCACGTGCCTGTATGACCTCCCTACAACACCTGGGCATGCTCCTGATGAGGCTGAGTATTGTGTGTGGCCTCCACGTGCCTGTATAACCTCCCTACAACGCCTGGGCATGCTCCTGATGAGGCTGAGTATTGTGTGTGGCCTCCACGTGCCTGTATGACCTCCCTACAACGCCTGGGCATGTTCCTGATGAGGCGGAGTATTGTGTGTGGCCTCCACGTGCCTGTATGACCTCCCTACAACGCCTGGGCATGCTCCTGATGAGGCTGAGTATTGTGTGTGTGGCCTCCACGTGCCTGTATGACCTCCCTACAACGCCTGGGCATGCTCCTGATGAGGCCGAGTATTGTGTGTGGCCTCCACGTGCCTGTATGACCTCCCTACACCGCCTGGGCATGCTCCTGATGAGGCTCAGTATTGTATGTGGCCTCCACGTGCCTGTATGACCTCCCTACACCGCCTGGGCATGCTCCTGATGAGGCTCAGTATTGTGTGTGGCCTCCACATGCCTGTATGACCTCCCTACAACGCCAGGGCATGCTCCTGATGAGGCTGAGTATTCTGTGTGGCCTCCACGTGCCTGTATGACCTCCCTACAACGCCTGGGCATGCTCCTGATGAGGCTGAGTATTGTGTGTGGCCTCCACGTGCCTGTATGACCTCCCTACAACGCCTGGGCATGCTCCTGATGAGGCTCAGTATTGTGTGTGGCCTCCACGTGCCTGTATGACCTCCCTACAACGCCTGGGCATGCTCCTGATGAGGCTGAGTATTGTGTGTGGCCTCCACGTGCCTGTATGACCTCCCTACAACGCCTGGGCATGCTCCTGATGAGGCTGAGTATTGTGTGTGGCCTCCACGTGCCTGTATGACCTCCCTACAACGCCTGGGCATGCTCCTGATGAGGCTCAGTATTGTGTGTGGCCTCCAGGTGCCTGTATGACCTCCCTACAACGCCTGGGCATGCTCCTGATGAGGCTGAGTATTGTGTGTGGCCTCCACGTGCCTGTATGACCTCCCTACAACGCCTGGGCATGCTCCTGATGAGTCTCAGTATTGTGTGTGGCCTCCACGTGCCTGTATGACCTCCCTACAACGCCTGGGCATGCTCCTGATGAGGTTGCGGATGGTCTCCTGTGGGATCTCCTCCCAGACCTGGACTAAAGCATCCGCCAACTCCTGGACAGTCTGTGGTGCAACGTGACGTTGGTGGATGGAGCGAGACATGACGTCCCAGATGTGCTCAATCGGATTCAGGTCTGGGGAACGGGCGGGCCAGTCCATAGCTTCAATGCCTTCATCTTGCAGGAACCGCTGACACACTCCAGCCACATGAGGTCTGGCATTGTCCTGCATTAGGAGGAACCCAGGGCCAACCACACCAGCATATGGTCTCACAAGGGGTCTGAGGATCTCATCTCGGTACCTAATGGCAGTCAGGCTACCGCTGGTGAGCACATGGAGGGCTGTGCGGCCCTCCAAACAAATGCCACCCCACACCATTACTGACCCACTGCCAAACCGGTCATGCTGAAGGATGTTGCAGGCAGCAGGTCGCTCTCCACGGCGTCTCCAGACTCTGTCACGTCTGTCACATGTGCTCAGTGTGAACCTGCTTTCATCTGTGAAGAGCACAGGGCGCCAGTGGCAACTTTGCCAATCCTGATGTTCTGTGGCAAATGCCAAACGTCCTGCACGGTGTTGGGCTGTGAGCACAACCCCCATCTGTGGACGTCGGGCCCTCATACCTCCCTCATGGAGTCGGTTTCTAACTGTTTGTGCAGACACATGGGTAGCGCCCCGAGGGTTCGGCCGCTACATGGGTATTGCACCTCTACCAGAGGTGTGATATCCCACTCCCAGGTAAGGATGGAGTATGGACCAGGACTCGGCAGGCTGCATGCATCACACACACCCCATTTCCGGGGGACAGCTCAACGGTGCTCCCACTAGACAGTAATGCAGGCACGACAGACCATGTCCCTGGCTGGAGTAGGGAGGGGGGAGGAAAACCCAGTGATGTAGGAGCAGATAGGGGTTGGGTCTCTGGGCATAGGTAGGAGCCCATTGGTTGCAAGTCACCTGGGCTCATACACAGAGAGGGAGGTATATAAGGTGGGCACCATCTTAGATCAGTGTTCAGTCTAAGAGAGGAAGTGACAGAGCAGGGCCTCTGTGGAGCTCTGCTCCGGAGGCGGGCCTAGCCTGTGAGGCCCAGCCAGCACTGGAAGAGAAGAAGTCAGTGCAGAGAGTTGGAGAAGAGATGGAGTTCAGCCAGAGAGGGCTGACAGGGAGCTGTGGCTCAGTCTGGGCCCAACTCCACGAGGCAGGCCTGGAGAGGAGGCTAGAGCCAGAGGAGAGGAACAGAAACAGCAAGGAACAGAAAGGAAAGGAAGAAAGGAACAGAACACTAAGAGACTAAGAGAGGCCCAGAGACACGAAGGCAGAAGGAATCCCAAAGGCCCAGGAGATTGCGGGTGACGGGTTGGCAGAACAGGGTACCGGATCCCAAGTTGGTGGAGGCGACTAATCCTCAGCCAAGGACCGGCGGTCGCGATCATATCTTGGTGCGACCCCTCACTACACCTACTAGAAAGGCACACAACATAGGGTCAGTGAGGTAAGCACGAAGCCCTCCCAAGAGAAGGCCCGCGGGAGCTGGACAGACGTAGTGTCACTGGTGGGGCACGGCCAGAAGAAAGGAATAGAAGGGAGTCCTGTGCCACACTCTGGAATTACCTGGGGGTTGACCGAGCCCCCTGCCTTGTGGACGCAGCACGGCTTGGGCAGTCATTGTCGGCGGAGTGACTTGGAATATAAAGAACTGTGAGTAAAGAACTTGAACTGCAACCCCACGTCTCTGTGCTTCATCGCCGCACCAGCACTACTAGTGCTGGGACGCCTGCACCATCACCCCCACCATCTACTACACTGCCCTGGGGCTGCACTCTTCCCGTGGGGAGTCACACTACCTCAGCTGCATACACCATCAGCCCCAGTGGTCTGCCTTGCAGCGGCGGTCTGCACTGACCACAATCCACGGGTGGCGTAGTCGGACAATTAACCATAAAAATCCCATAAATAGACTGCCACTGGTTTGACCCCCCCCTGAGCCACGGGACCGGGTCGCCGCCACGGAGACTACAAACCCCAGAGACCCGGTTCCGGGTAACCCACGCACGGGCGCACACGCGGCCCAGGGGGCGCGTCACATGCACATTTGGGGCCTGCTGGAGGTCATTTTGCAGGGCTCTGGCAGTGCTCCTCCTGTTCCTCCTTGCACAAAGGCGGCGGTAGCGGTCCTGCTGCTGGGTTGTTGCCCTCCTAAGGCCCCCTCCATATCTCCTGGTGTACTGGCCTGTCTCCTGTTAGCGCCTCCAGCCTCTGGTCACTACACTGACAGACACAGCAAACCTTCTTGCCACAGCTCGCATTGATGTGCCATCCGGGATGAGCTGCGCTACCTGAGCAACTTCTGTGGGTTGTAGAGTCCGTCTCATGCTACCACGAGTGTGAAAGCACAACCAACATTCAAAAGTGACCAAAACATCAGCCAGAAAGCATTGGTACTGAGATGTGGTCTGTGGTCCCCACCAAAGACTACCTGTTGAAGCTCATCAAGAGAATGCCAAGAGTGTGCAAAGCAGTCATCAAAGCAAAAGGTGGCTACTTTGAAGAACCTAGAATATAAGACATATTTTCAGTTGTTTCACACTTTTTTGTTAAGTATATAATTCCACATGTGTTAATTCATAGTTTTGATGCCTTCAGTGTGAATGTACAATTTTCATAGTCATGAAAATACAGAAAAATCTTTAAATGAGAAGGTGTGTCCAAACTTTTGGTCTGTACTGTATATATATATATATTTTTTCACTATAGGTGCAGTATTTTAAGCAGAAATCTCGGTCACACAATATAAATCCATGCCAGTTGATGGATTTATATTGTGTGAACAACTGGTCGAGCACTTTTCCAATTGATGATCAGAATCACTTGGAAAAGCGCTTGAAAAAAAAAGCATGGATAATCGCGAGGAAGAACGCTTCTCCCATCTGCATCGTGGGCACATACCCTTAAGGCCCCGTCACACTTAGCGATGCTACAGCGATCCCGACAATGATACGACCTGTCAGGGATCGTTGCTGCGTCGCTATGTGATCGCTGGTGAGGTGTCAAACAGGCAGGCTCACCAGCGATCAGGGGAGCAGCGACATCGTGGAAAGAATCTTTCCACGATGTCCTGCTCCTGGTTACCAGCCTGCTGAATCAGGAGCAGGCTGGTAACCATGATAAACAGCGGGTTACTAGGGGCACACGCGCACCTAGTAACCCGCTGTTTATCATGGTTACCACTCTGCTACGGTGAGCGGGAGGTGAGTTCTGCCATTCAGGGGGCTGAGCCCAGAGAAGGAGAAGGGACATGTGCTTCTGTAGCAGTCAGACTTGAAACAGAGATTGGGAGAAACACTATACAAGGAGATTGAGATACAGCCTTCAGGACAGCAGATGGATTGCATGGCATCCAAAGAGGCACAGATTTGAATGCTAAATGATTCTAGTCTAAGGGTACCAGCCCTGACTGGAAAGATTCCGATCTGCTCCATTGACCATCAGGGAGACATGGATACATTTTGGGGAGACCAGGAGAGGACGAAGAAGTAACTTGGCCCCATGAATATGTTGTTTGGGGTTGCCAGGAGGGACCCACCAGTCGCCTGTAAACCACGGAGATATTCGGAGAAGCCAGATTGGGACCCACCGGTCATCTGGCCCCATGGAAACTCTCAGAGAGGCCAGGGTGGGACCCGCGGGTCTCCTGGCCTTGTACCTTGATGGACTGCCAGCTTCCTAAGGTTGACGCAACCTTCTCTCTCTGGGGCCCGCCAGAAGCAGGGGGGCCACTGGTTGAGGTAGTCGGCCCTGGAAGTCTCCAAAGTTGCAGATGTTCTATCCCAGGCAGGCAGAGAAAGAAAGGTGAGACTGTGTAATGTTGCCCCATCTTGGGTATTAGCTGAGGACTGTTCTATGTATTTATTGTCCTCTTTGTGTTTCAATAAAGTATTGCCACGCAGTTTTACCCTCACCCTGTGTTGTCTGAGTAGCGTTACGCCCACGGAAGACCCAGGGTCTTCACAGAAGGTGGCATATGGCGGCAGGATCGGACTAAACAGCGTGGTCTAGGGGCGCAGGCAGACGGCCGTATAAATCGGACTTCCGTGCACGGACTGGCCGGTGGCTCTCCCGAGCATGACCGCTGCATAGAAACACATGAAGGGGTCAGAGGAGCCGCCGGCCAGTCCGAGCATTACGTGCCCATCTCTGTCCAATTGACATGACTGCATCCCTTAACGAAGCTCTATCCGAGTAAAACAGTAAAAGCTGCACAGAAGCGGTAAGAAAAGGGGTGAAAATGCTGATGTCTGATGCCGCAGTACATGGGAAGCCTGACTTCAATCAGCCATATGTAACGTATCGCCAAGACCCGGCCTTTGTGTGAAAAGAAGTTGGAGAATCTCATCTTGCTCAGACAGGCTCAGGGGAAATGAGCGTACGTGTCCTGAGGAAGGCCGTTACCAGAATGTGGAGACTCGGGGTGTCCTACCGAAATACATTTATGGATGAGTCCGGTCCCTAAGATCCAACAAAGGAGGTTTAATAGTCCTCTGTGTGCGGCAGTACCGGACACATGCGACCAAAGTACTGAACACGTGCGACCAAAGTACTGAACACGTGCGACCACAGTACCGAGCACAATACTGAGCACGTGCGATCACAACACTGAGCACGTGCGACTACAGCACTGAGCACGTGCGACCACAATACTGAGCACGTGCGACCACAGTACTGAGCACAATACTAAGCACGTGCGACCACATTACTGAGCACGTGCGACCACATTACTGAGCACGTGCGACCACAATACTGAGCATGTGCGACCACAATACTGAGCACGTGCGACTACTATTCTGAGCACGTGCGACTACAATTCTGAACACGTGTGACCACAATACTGAACACGTGCGACCACAATACTGAGCTCGTGCGACTACAATACTGAGCACGAGCGACCACAATTCTGAGCACGTGCGACCACAATACTGAGCACATGCAACTACAATACTGAACACATGTGACCACAATACTGAGCACGTGCGACTACAATACTGAACACGTGTGACCACAATACTGAGCACGTGCGACTACAATACTGAACACGTGTGACCACAATACTGAACACGTGCGACCACAATACTGAGCTCGTGCGACTACAATACTGAGCACGAGCGACCACAATACTGAGCACGTGCAACCACAATACTGAGCACGTGCGATCACAATACTGAACACGTGACCACAATACTGAGCACGTGCGACTACAATACTGAACACGTGTGACCACAATACTGAGCACGTGTGACCACAATACAGAGCACGTGCGATCACAATACTGAACACATGCGACCACAATACTGAACACGTGCGACCACAATACTGAGTACGTGCGACTACAATACTGAGCACGTGCGACCACAATACTGAACACGTGCGACCACAATACTGAGCACGTGCGACCACAATACTGAGTACGTGCGACTACAATACTGAGCACGTGCGACCACAATACTGAACACGTGCGACCACAATACTGAGCACGTGCGACTACAATACTGAACACGTGTGACCACAATACTGAGCACGTGCGACTACAGTACTGAACACGTGTGACCACAATACTGAGCACATGCGACCACAATACTGAGCACGTGCGATCACAATACTGAACACGTGCGACTACAATACTGAACACGTGTGACCACAATTCTGAGTACGTGCGACCACAATACTGAACACGTGTGACCACAATACTGAACACGTGCGAACACAATACTGAGTACGTGCGACTACAATACTGAACACGTGTGACCACAATACTGAACACGTGTGACTACAATACTGAGCACGTGCGACCACAATACTGAACACATGCGACCACAATACTGAGCACGTGCGACTACAATACTGAACACGTGTGACCACAATACTAAGCACGTGCGACCACAATACTGAACACGTGTGACCACAATACAAAGCACGTGCGACCACAATACTGAACACGTGCGACCACAATACTGAGCACGTGCGACCACAATGCTGAATACGTGTGACCACAATACTGAACACGTGTGACCACAATACTGAACACGTGTGACCACAATACTGAACACGTGTGACCACAATACTGAGCACGTGAAGCCACAGTACTGAGCACGGCTCCATTTGTGTCTGTTACTGATGAGTCCCTGAAAGGGAATGGAGCGGTGGTCACAAGTGCGCGATGATGCGTTGTTGCCATCAGAGAAAGCCATGCACCGGATCGGGGGGTTCCAGCGATCATATGTTGCCTGTTCTGTTAATAATAATAATCTTTATTTTTATATAGCGCTAACATATTCCGCAGCGCTTTACATACATTATCGTCGCTGTCCCCATCGGGGCTCACAATCTAGATTCCCTATCAGTATGTCCCTGTTGATATATATCAGAGACATCCCCTTACACGTTAGTTGGTCGTCCGTATTTCGCAGGACACAAGTACCACAATGCCCGGACTGACGAGTCACCCGACCTGCTGGGCAGATGTGAGGCTCTTAGTGCTGGAGACCCGCGGTCAGTCCGGCCATTGTGGTCTGTGTATGGCCAATGTCTGGTGCTCGGGTCTGTGTGACCCATCTCTGATGGACCCCGGGGTCGGGCTGGGTATCCCATGGGTGTGTGAAGTCGGCTCAGTCTATGACGATCTAATGCGGCCATGTTGATAAGGGGGTGCATTGTCTCTGTCGATGATTAGAAAACATGGCTTCTTTCTTCAACAAATAGCGCCACCCCTGTCCAAAGTAGAGTCCAGTATTACAGCTCGGTGCAATCAAAGTGATCGGGAATAAGCTGCAATAACGGACATAACCTGTGCACAGGTGGGGCGGTTTTTTTTACATTGCTTATGGTGGGCATCATATAGATATTGGACTCGGCCCATCCTTATAATACTCTGCATCAATTATAATTACAAATCAATATGCAAAACACTGGCCCTTATCTATTAATATTAGTTTCTAAAGAAAAAAAAACCATTGTCCACAGCTTCCAATGAGATCCCCTCTTTCATTTTAAAATAAGCTTTGGGAAGATATAAGCAGCAATCTGTTTGGTTGATGCTGACTGCATTTTATTGGTTTGTAATGAAATGTATTGCCCATAGAAACCAATCAAGTCTCCTCTTTCATTTTAAAATAAACTTTGGGATGCTATAAGCTGTAAGATGATTGGTTGATGCTGACAGCGCCGTTTTATTGGTTTGCAAGGAAATGTATTGCCCATAAGAACCAATCAGATCTCATCTTTCATTTTAGAACACGCTTTCGGTTGCTATAAGCTGCAATCTGATTGGTTGTTACTGATAGCGCCGTTTTATTACGGCTGGTCCAGTCTTCTTTTAGTTAATTACTATATACAGATTTCAGCCCTGACTGTAAAACAAACATCGCTTTGGAGGAGGAGGAGGAGGCAGCAACAATCAATTCTGAAATAAGATGGTGCCACTACCAAGATGGCTTCTGATTTCAACCTTCCAGCGGTGGCGGCCATATTTCTAGTGGACCGAATCCTGATGTATTTCCGGTTCCGGCTCGTTACTTCCGCAGACTACCAAGATGGCGGCGCGTGTGGTGCTGTCGGCGTGCAGATCTGCCGGTGAGGAGGTGACCGTGTGGCGGGGGGAGGGGTGGAATCAGACCCTGGGGAAGAGGCGAGGGCCCGGCGCCCCCTGGTGGCCGCTGACGGTCCTGTGACTGTAGAGGTCACGTGTGGTGCAGGGCAGCAGTGACCCCTCCTGTGACCTCTGACCTCTGGTAGTGGCTTAACCCCCTCAGTGCCAGCACGTACTCTTTTCTATTGATGGCCATGATAGAGATTTATTGTCATTATTAATATTTTGTGTCTCTGCTCTTCTTCCCGCAGTTTTCTGCCGACTCCACGGTTCGCGCATCGCGGTGAGTATATGGGAGAGGACGAGGCTTCATGGTTCTCTCTGCTCGCTGCCGTCGTCTGCGTCGGACGCACCTGTGACGAACCCTCAGCTGTGAGCAGTTGTGGGTCAGGTGCTGAGGAGTCAAGTCCTATCTTTCAGAATGATATAACCAATAACTGGGAAAGATTCTCTAAGACATAACGTTTAATTAAACAGTTAAAAGCCAGTATGTCCCTGGATGTACAGACCTGGATAGGGCCAACAAGACGAAATAACTAGGTGTCCCCTGCGAGTCCCATTAATTGAGAACCGCGTGATCCTTATATAGTCAAATTATCCATAGTACATTATTGTTTAATGAAACGTTTCAGAGAATCTTTCCCAGCCATTGATCAGGTGCTGATGGCAGCGAACAGAGGTCTTGGAAGTGACGACCAAACGTTTTCTCCCATACGGAGATTAGTGACCGCCGTCTCCTTCCAGACGTGGCCGAGCCCTGCCGCCCGCTACTGCCCCCTGCTGTACAGGAGCTATGCTGCGGAGGCGAAGAAGACCTACTCCCGGGAGAAGCCGCACATCAACATCGGGACCATAGGGCACGTGGATCACGGCAAGACCACGCTGACGGCCGCCATTACTAAAAGTGAGTGATTATTGGGGGAGCTAATGAGGCCCCTATCCCCACATAGACACCATGTCCTTACCTGGCCCCTCCCCCTTTATTGAGGCCACGCCTTCTTGTCACTAAAGGCTGTCTTTATTGCCCCTCTCCTTTAGTAAGGTCACTCCCTTTTGAGCTGTATCTGGCCCTTCCCCTTTGTATATAAAAGCTTTCCTGGCCACTCCCCTCAAGTCTGCCCTACTTGCTCCTCCCCTTCATTAAGGCGAATCCCCCCCCCCCCCTCTATATAAAAAGCTGTTATTTGGCCCCTACGCTTTGTCTATAAAAGATGTTCTGGCCAATCCCCTCTGTCTATGAAAGGCTTCTCTCTTCTGGCTCCTCCCCTTTGATGGAAGACTGCTCTCCTTCCATGTGTCTAAAATCTTTCATGGCTCCTCCCCTTTAAAACCACTCCCCTCTGTCTATAAAAGCTGCTTTCCAGGTCCCTCCACTTTAAGGCCACTCCCTTTTGTCTATAAAAGGCTGCTCTTAGCCTCTTTTTCTTTTTATCAAGGCTACTCCCCTTTGTCTCTAAAAGCTGCTCTCTCCCCACTTTCATGTCCCCTCCCACCTTATTGATGCCATGCCCTTTCCATTTCCATAAGGGGGGTTGATGCATGGAGGCCCGTGCTGTAGTTTTCACCTCTGAAGCCACTCCCTTTTGTCTATAAAAGGCTGCTCTTAGCCTCTTTTTCTTTTTATCAAGGCCACTCCCCTTTGTCTCTAAAAGCTGCTCTCTCCCCACTTTCATGTCCCCTCCCACCTTATTGATGCCATGCCCTTTCCATTTCCATAAGGGGGGTTGATGCGTAGAGCTGCAGTGTAAAGCATGGAGGCCAGTGCTGTAGTTTTCACCTCTGAAGAGACAACCTGAGACTGCAGTCAATGCAGTGGATCTGATGTCTCAGATGAGCGCCCCCATGTGGCCACCCCTGGACATTGCATCGCCCAAACTTTACATCACTCTCTAGTGCCGCTGACGTCTTTTTCTTCTCTATTCCAGTCCTGGCCGAGGCCGGAGGGGCGCAGTTTAAGAAATATGAAGAAATCGACAACGCCCCAGAAGAGAAGGCGCGAGGTATCACCATAAACGCGTCACACGTGGAGTACACCACCGCCAACCGCCACTACGCGCACACGGACTGCCCGGGGCACGCAGACTATGTGAAGGTGGGCGCTGCTCGCGGTGCAGGACGGGATCGAGGGTGCTGTCGCCGTGCAGGATGGGGTCGGGGGCGCTGTGGGCGGTGCAGGATGGGGTTGGGGGCGGTGCAGGATGGGGTCGGGGGCGCTGTGCGTGGTGCAGGATGGGGTCGGGGGCGCTGTGCGTGGTGCAGGACGGGGTCGGGGGCGCTGTGCGTGGTGCAGGACGGGGTCGGGGGCGCTGTGCGTGGTGCAGGACGGGGTCCGAGGCGCTGCTCGCAGTGCAGGTCGGGGGCGCTGTGCGTGGTGCCGGACGGGGTCCGGGGCGCTGCTTGCTCTCCTGCTGGATATAATATGACGTTCCCCTCCGCAGAACATGATCACAGGGACGTCCCAGATGGACGGCTGCATCCTGGTCGTAGCCGCCACAGACGGGCAGATGCCGCAGACACGGGAGCACTTGCTGCTGGCCAAACAGGTAGGCTGTGCTCAGGGCACCCGGCCTCCTTCTCTGGCCATTATTAACTCTCGCCGTCCTGCCGCAGATCGGGGTGAAGCACATCGTCGTCTACATTAACAAGGCTGACGCCGTGGATGACAAGGAGATGCTGGACCTGGTGGAGCTGGAGATCCGGGAGCTGCTGTCTGAGTTCGGCTACGATGGCGATAGCACCCCTGTTGTGGTGGGATCGGCTCTGTGCGCCCTTGAGGTAAGAGCCTGTGAGGAGGGTCCAGGATCTGCAGGGTTAATCTACAGATTGGTGGCGATCACCAGATGTGCTTTAAGGAAGACTCAGACCCCTTCAATATGAGCACATGCTCTCGTCTGGTTTGTTCCCTCAGGACTTCATTAGACTTGTAACAAGCTCAGGGACTGACTGCTGTGAGGGTCTACTGGTGGGCACCTTACTTTACACTGCAGCTTCTCTTTATACGCCATTTCACAGACATGTCCTATTGTACAATATTTTTACTTTACCAGAACTGTTAGTGTATATAGGGGTATTACTACGTTTGTTCACATATCAGTTCGAGGGTTTTTTTGCTGGATGAGATGTAGTTTTGACTAACACCATTCATTTTAATATATATATATATATTATGGCGCTGGGTCAACACCTGTGTCTTGTTTGTATTCTTGCCGAACTGTAGTTTTTATTAATACACTATTGGGGTACATTCAACATTTTGATCCCTTTTTGTATTAGATTTTTTTTTTTTTTTTTTTTTTTTTTAATGAAGGGTGGCAACAAAATTTTATTTTTTTTCCCTGCATTTAATGTACGACTTAATATAAAAATTATTTATTCAGTACAGTTTTTCGGACACAACGAAACCCAATATGATTGTTAATATTTTGACTTTTTAGATTTTTTTTTTTTTAATTCACCGCTGTGCTTTAATTAGTGGAATCATTGCTGGAACAGGAGGCGCAGAGACCTGCGGAGACGGGATGAAAGATGTTTTTTTATTTTATTTTTTTAATTAATAATTCACCAGACAGACGCCCCTTTTATTCCTCCTCAGTGGGATGGGAGAGGTGCTGGATCGTTGAATATTCTGGATTATTGGACAGTGGTGGAAAGTCTGTATAATGGAGAGAACCTCTCTGGATTGAGCTGCAGCTTTAATTTTACAGAACCGTAATACGGACATCGGCTTGGACTCGATCATGAAGCTTCTGGACGCCGTAGACAGTTACATTCCCATCCCTGAGCGAGACCTGGACAAGCCCTTCCTGCTGCCGGTGGAGTCCGTCTACTCGATTCCAGGTACGTGTGATTGCCCCCCTGTGCGGTCTTTGGTGGGTGCCCCCTTACCGATAACACGCTGGTTAGGGCTCCTACGTTACCGCCACTGTTTGCTTCTCTTTCAGGCCGCGGCACAGTGGTGTCCGGGACCCTGGAGCGCGGCACAATCAAGAAAGGCGATGACTGCGAGTTTGTCGGGCGCAGTAAGCACCTGAAGTCAGTGGTGACAGGTAGGTGCCCCTTCCACAAGCCAGTTTGCCCATTAAAGGGGTTTTCCAGACTCTACAACACATTTTTACCCCTTTAATTTGATGGTCCTGGTTTGCTTTTGGTGGCCATGTTTGTGGCGTCACTCCACATGGAACGAATAGGAGATATGGACAAGGTCTGACCACCAGGGCCGGTGATGGCTCATTAGTCGGATCCCAGCAGTCGTTCTTGCTTTATGGGATAACTTCTCTGGCCTCATCTGGCATTTTTTCTGGCGCAGGCATTGAGATGTTCCATAAGAGCCTGGATCGGGCAGAGGCCGGCGATAACCTCGGGGCTCTGGTCAGAGGGTTAAAGCGAGAAGATGTCCGGCGTGGGATGGTGATGTGCAAACCCGGCTCCATCAGGCCTCACCAGAAGGTCCAGGCTCAGGTACGGTGGGGCAATATGGCAGCCGTGTAGTCAGCAGTCCCGGGAGCAGTGCTAACGCGTTTTGTGCTTTCTTCAGGTCTACATCCTCAGCAAAGAAGAAGGTGGACGTCACAAGCCATTTGTCAGCAACTTCCTGCCTGTGATGTTCTCCCTGACGTGGGACATGTCCTGCCGGATCACTCTCCCGGAGGGCAAGGTTAGTCCTTATTCTCGGAGACCCTTCCCAGTCCCTGCAGACATTTTACTGGTGTCAGGTCTGTGATTGTCAGGTGCCAGATTAGCAGACCAGTAGATGGCAGATTACCAGAATTTATATTAACTCCTTTCCTGCCATATAAACATCATGCTGATGTTAACCCTTTCCCTTCCAGGAGATGGTAATGCCCGGGGAGGACTCCAGCCTAACAATGACCCTGCGGCAGCCCATGGTCCTGGAGAAGGGGCAGCGTTTCACCCTGAGAGACGGGAACAAGACCATCGGCACCGGGATCGTGACCGACATCTTAGAGATGACAAAAAAGGACGAGGACAGCTGGGTGTCCTGAAGACCCTCACTATGAACTGATATCAGGGGGGGTCTTAATAAGAAGACGAACCACACAAGAGGGGCTCTTAATCCCCCACCTTCTGCTCAATACTCCGCGCTCTCAGCAAACTCTGCTCCCGATGCCGCAGGGTCATTACTGTGCCCTGGTGGGTTGATTTGGGGCATCCGGTCACTCGGGTTCCCACGTCTCCCACTCTTTGCCATCGATACAGATACCTTTTTCATTACCATCATGTGACCATCGCGGTCAGATTACACTTTGGTTTCTTTTCCCTCGAGCACCGGATCTGGGGGATTTGTACATTCTTCCCATGTGTTATTGTGTTTTTCTTTTGTAATAAATATATTTGGTCCGAGATCAGAAAATCAAAGCGATTATTGATTAAAAGAACAGAAGGCAATGAATGCGAGCTCTACAGAGACTAAGATGGGGTCGTCCTCTAGTCACAGTCAAAGCTGCATCCAGTTCAGAGCCCTGCTGCCTGCCTGATAGCGCTCAGGCTGGTCACCGGAGGGACAGTGCTTCTGGCTCTGACATCCGTGCATAAAGATGAAGGTATTAAAGGTTCTGTCATTTTCTGGTCCTGAATCGCCGGCCATTTCCAGTACAGCAGAGGTGAGGTAGTCATCCCCGCCGCACCCTTCCCTGAGAAGTTCTTGTACTGCGATCCTCTAAATATTGGGGAAGTGGTCGAACTTCTGCGCCCGGGGCTTGTTCTTGCCCTCCGGAGCGGGTGAGGCGCCGTTTCCTGGAATCTGAGGCAACAGCTGAGTCTGAAAAAGAAAGAAATGGTCAGACAGGGCTTCCGTAGCCTAGTTCAGCTTCAGGCGAGGGTCTCACCTGTCTCCGCCTTGCTTTGCCTTTCCTCCTCTCCGGCTCCTCGCGGGCGGGGTTTAGGTAAGCGCTTTCTAGGAGTTGCTCACAGGTGAGACGATCGTCGGGATTCATGCGGAGACAGCACTGCGGGGAGAAGAGCCACGGCCATGAAGAAAAAAATACATTCTATACCCCTGTCACTAGGTGGCGCTACATCTGCTGTAAGTCAGCGTGTCACTAAAATAACGAGATTAAATAGAAGTTCCCAGAATTCTCCATTTTACCTTCATGAATGTCATCGCCATGGGCTGAATATTTGGAAATTTTTGTTCCAACGTTTCCTTAACGAGAAGAAAATATGGAATTATAACGACCGAAAAGGCCTTTTCATAGTCACGTCACGGGAAGCAGGTACCCACCACATCGCCGGGGTCCGGTTCAGGAATACTGGCACCATGGAAAAACTGATTACTGTGGAAGACGTACTGGTGTCTCGGTATTAGTTTTCCTGGAAGTAAAACATGAAGAGTATAAATTAAATTTGTATAGTTACTTTCATAACGTCTGACACAGAGATCCAAATCCTCTGCGGGGATAAAGTAACTCCAGCAGCCACCACTAGGGGGAGCTCACTCCATGTGATCTCAGCTGTATAAGCATTTGTGGTGAGCTCCCCCTGGTGGCAGCAGACAGGATGTCACCATCTTGTAAATAATCACATGATCGGCTCCCTCTGCAGCCCCACGGTCTGCCCCATTGTGTACATACACAAGGTTTTCTCACCCAGGGTCCTAATGATGAGGTAGAGCTGGTCCATGTCTGATTTCCCCGGCCACACGGGCTGACCGGACAGCAGCTCAGCGAATACGCAGCCTATAGCCCACACATCCACGGCAGCTCCATACTGTGTGTCCCCGACCAGCAGCTCCGGGGCCCGATACCAACGAGTGGCCACGTAATCTGTGTAATCGTCACCGGGCCGAGCTGTAAAGATGAGAGAGGAATCATCAGAGATTGCGAGGAACCACAACTACTATGTGCACTGCTAATAATACAGAGATACATGATGAGATCCTGTCTGCAGCCACCACTAGGGGGAGCTCCCTGTATACAGAGATATATGATAAGATCCTGTCTGCAGCCACCACTAGGGGGAGCTCCCTGCATACAGAGATACATGATAAGATCCTGTCTGCAGCCACCACTAGGGGGAGCTCCCTGTATACAGAGATATATGATAAGATCCTGTCTGCAGCCACCACTAGGGGGAGCTCCCTGTACACAGAGATACATGATAAGATTCTGACTGCAGCCACCACTAGGGGGAGCTCCCTGTACACAGAGATACATGACAAGATCCTGTCTGCAGCCAACACTAGGGGGAGCTCCCTGTATACAGATACATGATAAGATCCTGTCTGCAGCCACCACTAGGGGGAGCTCCCTGTATACAGAGATATATGATAAGATCCTGTCTGCAGCCACCACTAGGAGGAGCTCCCTGTATACAGAGATACATGATAAGATTCTCTCTGCAGTCACCACTAGGGGGAGCTCCCTGCATATAGAGATACATGATAAGATCCTGTCTGCAGCCACCACTAGGGGGAGCTCCCTGTATACAGAGATATATGATAAGATCCTGTCTGCAGCCACCACTAGGGGGAGCTCCCTGCATACAGAGATACATAAGATCCTGTCTGCATTCACCACTAGGGGGAGCTCCCTGTACACAGAGATACATGATAAGATTCTGTCTGCAGCCACCACTAGGGGGAGCTCCCTGTACACAGAGATACATGATAAGATTCTGTCTGCAGCCACCACTAGGGGGAGCTCCCTGTACACAGAGATACATGATAAGATTCTGTCTGCAGCCACCACTAGGGGGAGCTCCCTGTACACAGAGATACATGATAAGATTCTGTCTGCAGCCACCACTAGGGGGAGCTCCCTGTACACAGAGATACATGATAAGATTCTGTCTGCAGCCACCACTAGGGGGAGCTCCCTGTACACAGAGATACATGATAAGATTCTGTCTGCAGCCACCACTAGGGGGAGCTCCCTGTATACAGAGATACATGATGAGATTCTCTGCTCCATATGCAAACCACTTACTTAATATTCGAGCGAAGCCAAAGTCACAGAGTTTTATGATCCCCTGCTTTGTGAGCAGAATATTCTCCGGTTTTACGTCTCGGTGAATGCACTGAAGAAGAAGATATTGATATGATTGAGTCAAATATACTCAACAAAAAAAAAGAATTAAAGGGGAGCTCTACTTTTTCACATGTCATAGAGACAGATGACATTATTGAGGGTATATGACCTGGGACCCCACAACTAGATAAATCAATAATGCTCAGGTTGTAGATTTCTATCTAGACCCTCTGCTCATGGCCATAAATCATGTAATATCATAAAGTGGAGTTCCCCTTTAACAACCTCTGTAGAAGCCACTGCTCCTTACACTGTTCTTGTGGCAGAAGTTCACGGCCTGCAGGATCTGCTGCACAATGTTTTTTGTCATCATCTCGAGAACTCTGAAACAGAAGTCATGGAAGGGTTAACGTGAGATCTGAGATCCTCTTATAATGCTCCGGCACTATTATGAGTGTAAGACTTTATTGATACTGTCCCTTTAAGACAACAGGGACCAGATCATCACAGACAGACTAGCGGTAGCCTGCGCTGTGCTGCCGGTCCCGCTGTCTGTGCTGACGGTCCCGCTGTCTGTGCTGACGGTCCCGCTCTCTGTGCTGACGGTCCCGCTGTCTGGGCTGACGGTCCCGCTGTCTGGGCTGACGGTTCTGCTCTCTGGGCTGACGGTCCCGCTGTCTGGGCTGACGGTCCCGCTGTCTGGGCTGACGGTCCCGCTGTCTGGGCTGACGGTTCTGCTCTCTGGGCTGACGGTCCCGCTGTCTGGGCTGACGGTCCCGCTGTCTGGGCTGACGGTCCCGCTGTCTGTGCTGACGGTCCCGCTGTCTGGGCTGACAGTCCCGCTCTCTGTGCTGACGGTCCCGCTGTCTGGGCTGACGGTCCTGCTCTCTGGGCAGCAGTCACGCTGTCATGGACGTACCCATTGGGGTGTTTCTCCAGCTCGTTGAGGACAGTGTGGTCACAATACTCGAAGACCAGATGCAGCTTCCTCTTCCTCCGGAAAACCTCCAGCAGGTTCACCAGGTTACTGTGCTTCAGTTGCTGCAATAGATGAGATCATGGCAGTGAAATTCTGGATATTCACATTGGTTTCCGCCAGTCTGGAACCAATTTTGTACTGGAAACCATCAGCATGGAGACTGGGAAACCATCAGCATGGAGGCCATATAAACTCCCCTGAAATGATCAGCACAATATACTATGTACGTTCATGACACAGCGCAGCCTCACCTTTAACATCCGTATCTCACGTAGCGCAATCTTTTTAATGACGGGATCGTCCTCCGACTCCACAAACTTCTTGATGGCCACCACTTGTCCGGTCTCCTTATTCCGACACTTGAAGACGACCCCATAGGATCCTTCGCCAATCTTGGCCAACTTCTCGTACTTCTCCATCCCGGGATGTGAGATTATTCTGTTATCATTTATAAGGTGTTATTATATAAATACAACATCTCCCAGCAGAATAGTGAGTGCAGCTCTGGAGTATAATACAGGATGTAACTCAGGATCAGTAATGTAATGTATGTACACAGTGACTGCACCAGCAGAATAGTGAGTGCAGCTCTGGAGTATAATACAGGATGTAACTCAGGATCAGTAATGTAATGTATGTACACAGTGACTGCACCAGCAGAATAGTGAGTGCAGCTCTGGAGTATAATACAGGATGTAACTCAGGATCAGTAATGTAATGTATGTACACAGTGACTGCACCAGCAGAATAGTGAGTGCAGCTCTGGAGTATAATACAGGATGTAACTCAGGATCAGTAATGTAATGTATATACACAGTGACTGCACCAGCAGAATAGTGAGTGCAGCTCTGGAGTATAATACAGGAGGTAACTCAGGATCAGTAATGTAATGTATGTACACAGTGACTGCACCAGCAGAATAGTGAGTGCAGCTCTGGAGTATAATACAGGATGTAACTCAGGATCAGTAATGTAATGTATGTACACAGTGACTGCACCAGCAGAATAGTGAGTGCAGCTCTGGGGTATAATACAGGATGTAACTCAGGATCAGTAATGTAATGTAAGTACACAGTGACTGCACCAGCAGAATAGTGAGTGCAGCTCTGGAGTATAATACAGGATGTAACTCAGCATCAGTAATGTAATGTATGTACACAGTGACTGCACCAGCAGAATAATGAGTGCAGCTCTGGAGTATAATACAGGATGTAACTCAGGATCTGTAATGTAATGTATGTACACAGTGACTCCTCCAGCAGAATAGTGAGTGCTGCTCTGGAGTATAATACAGGATGTAACTCAGGATCAGTAATGTAATGTATGTACACAGTGACTCCACCAGCAGAATAGTGAGTGCAGCTCTGGAGTATAATACAGGATGTAACTCAGGATCAGTAATGTAATGTATGTACACAGTGACTGCACCAGCAGAATAGTGAGTGCAGCTCTGGAGTATAATACAGGATGTAACTCAGGATGAGTACAGGATCAGTAATGTAATGTATGTACACACTGACTGCACCAGCAGAATAGTGAGTGCAGCTCTGGAGTATAATACAGGATGTAACTCAGGATGAGTACAGGATCAGTAATATAATGTATGTACACAGTGAATGCGCCAGCAGAATAATGAGTGCAGCTCTGAAGTATAATACAGGATGTAACTCAGGATCAGTAATGTAATGTATGTACACAGTGACTGCTCCAGCAGAATAGTGAGTGCAGCTCTGGGGTATAATACAGGATGTAACTCAGGATCAGTAATGTAATGTATGTACATAGTGACTGCACCAGCAGAATAGTGAGTGCAGCTCTGGAGTATAATACAGGATGTAACTCAGGATCAGTAATGTAATGTATGTACACAGTGACTGCACCAGCAGAATAATGAGTGCAGCTCTGGAGTATAATACAGGATGTAACTCAGGATCAGTATGGTAATATATGTACATAGTGACTGCACCAGCAGAATAGTGAGTGCAGCTCTGGAGTATAATACAGGATGTAACTCAGGATCAGTAATGTAATATATGTACACAGTGACTGCACCAGCAGAATAGTGAGCGCAGCTCTGGAGTATAATACAGGAGGTAACTCAGGATCAGTAATGTAATGTATGTACACAGTGACTGCATGAGCAGAATAGTGAGTGCAGCTCTGGGGTATAATACAGGATGTAACTCAGGATCAGTAATGTAATGTATGTACACAGTGACTGCACCAGCAGAATAGTGAGCGCAGCTTTGGAGTATAATACAGGATGTAACTCAGGATCAGTAATGTAATGTATGTACACAGTGACTGCATGAGCAGAATAGTGAGTGCAGCTCTGGGGTATAATATAGGATGTAACTCAGGATCAGTAATGTAATGTATGTACACAGTGACTGCACCAGCAGAATAGTGAGCGCAGCTCTGGAGTATAATACTGGATGTAACTCAGGATCAGTAATGTAATGTATGTACTCAGTGACTGCTCCAGCAGAATAGTGAGTGCAGCTCTGGGGTATAATACAGGATATAACTCAGGATCAGTAATGTAATGTATGTACACAGTGACTGCAACAGCAGAATAGTGAGTGCAGCTCTGGAGTATAATACAGGAGGTAACTCAGGATCAGTGTAACATACCTGGCGGCGTCCTTGCATGGTGGTCCATCTCCCACTGTGCAAGAGGGCGCACTTGATCTCCTGTCCAGAATGTCTTTCTGGCTTCCCTCCATGCTGTCTGTTTGTGTCTGTTTCTGCTGCTTAAGGGCGGCGCCCGATCACTTCCTGCCTTTTGTACCTGCTGTGGGTCACACCCCTTGTGCGTCCTCAGCCTATTGCTGTCTGTCACTTGGTATATAGCTCAGCAGCTCCCTTCTATCCCTGCCTGAGCATAGTGTTTACTTCAGTGTGTGCTTGCACTCTGAAGGTGCCAGGTCCCGTCTCTTGTCTCCTGCTTTTTGTATCAGTTCCCGTGTCTGAACTGAGTCCTGTATGTCTCCTGCTTTGCGGTATCAGCTCCCGTGTCTGAACTGAGTCCTGTATGTCTCCTGCTTTGCGGTATCAGCTCCCGTGTCTGAACTGACTCCTTTCTGTGTTCTCTTGTCTGTCCTGTCTGAACACGCTCCTAGCCTGTTCCTCTCGCCTTCTAGTGGCCGATTTCCTAGACCCGCTCCTGTGTCTGGTCTGTCCTGTCTGAACACGCTCCTTGCCTGTTCGTTCTGCCTTCTAGTGGCCGATTTCCTAGACCCGCTCCTGCGTCTGGTCTGTCCTGTCTGAACACGCTCCTTGCCTGTTCGTTCCGCCTCTCTGGGGGCCGTATTCCCAGACCCGCTCCTGTATCCCTCTGCAGTGTCGGTCTCCTCCGTACACTCAGTTCCAGTCTGAACTCTCTCCTGTCCTTTACCTGTTTTGCCTCTATGTCCGTTCCCTTCCTTTTTCTGCAGAGTCTGAACTCGTACCTAACTCCTGCTTGTTGTCTCTGCAAGTACTGTGTGAGTATCTGGCTCTGTCTTTCCCTTCCTGTCTGTTCCGTGTGAACAGAGCCCTGTCCTCCCTGCTCAGCCTTGTCTGCACTCTAGCAGTGCTTGCCTGTAACCCTCTGCCTGTATTGTTCCTGAGTCCCGGTGTGTACTGGGTCCTGTCCCGCCTGTGTTCCTACCTGCTAGTGCCTCCCTGTCTGCACTCTAGCTGTGCTTGCCTTTGCCCCCCTGCCTGCATACCCACCTGCCTGCATGCCAGTCATGCCTGCCTATACCCACCAGTCTGTGTGCCAGCCTACCAGCCTGTTCCTGTATTCCCCTGTGTGGGTCAACAGCTGTGTCCGGGGTCTGTCCTGGAGTAGCACCTGGTCCCTCTGCTCGGTTCCTCCTTGGTGCACTGGCGTCGTATGCCGTCGTGCGACCCTGGTCGGATCGGGTGAATACTTAGTCACGCCCCTCCAGGCATTCACTCTCCGGCACGGTCCAGTGGAATCACTACCAATCACACGCACACGCCGCTTAGCCCGGGCGTGTGCATAACAGCATGCTCAGGCCATGGTTCCCGTTGAGCCCCACGGCCTTCGCTCTTTGAGAAGTTTTTCCAGCGAATACATGCATTAAAATAAAATAAATAAATTTTTTTTTCCCCCTTTAGCTGAGTTCCAGGCGAATTACGCACCCGTCCAGATGGATCTATCAGCCCTCGTTCCTGCGGATCCGCCACGTTACTATGGGGATCCAAGACAGTGTCGTGCATTTGTGGAGCAATGCATGCTACACTTTAAGGCCTACCCTCTCTATTTTCCTTCCGATTGGGCTAAAGTGGCCTTTATGATTGACTACCTAGCGGGTGATGCCTTGAAATGGGTCACCCCCCTATGGGAAGCATGGGATCCTGTCATCCTTGACCTGCAGGCCTTCCTGGTGGCCTTTCGTATGGTCTTCGAGGACCCTAACTCTGAAGCCCCTGCTGAAGCTTCACTTCCCAATATCCCGGAGCAGCCCCGACGGGTAATGTGTGTGGGTAGCGCAATAGTCCTCCAGCCCAATGAGACTACTGCCCACCCAGAATCCTCACAGGGTGACTACGCTTTCCGGAATACTTCTCTCAACCTCAAGAGGCAGTCCAGACGTGCTAGACTTAGAGGCAAGCTGTCACGCCAGGGTCTGTCCTCCCTGAGACCTCCTGACCCCAACCTTGAAGTCCCTACTGAAGCTTCATCTCCCTGTATCCCGGAGAAACCCCAATGGGTAATGTGCGTGGGTAGTGCACCAGTTCTCCTGGCCGAAGAGACTTCTGCCCATCCAGACTCCACACAGGAGAACTTCCTGCACCCGGCATCAGATGCTTCTTTCTCTTTAACCGATGTGCATGTCCAAGGATGCTCCAAAGCTGTGGTTACCTCAGAGTCTGTGCACCTCTACTACCTGGCGGAGGATCCCCTGTTGCCTCCTGAACCCTCCGGGATACCACTCGATGACAAATGGAGAGAGACTTCTCTACACCCGGTACTCAATACTTTGTCCGCTTCGTCCTGTGAGCCTGACAATGGGTACCCCAAAGTGGTAGTTACCTCCGAGTCTCTACACCCCTCCGACCAGGCGGAGGATCTCCAGTTGTTTCCTGAACCCTTCGGGGTGCTACCTGGTAGCGAAAGGACAGAGACTCTCCTATACTCTGTACCTGATACCTCGCTCGCTTCGTCCAGTGAGTCCAACTTAGTGTACTCCGAAGCAGAGGTTACTCCTGAGTCTCTACACCCCTCCGACCAGGCGGAGGACCTCCAGTTGTGTTCAGAATCCTTCGGGGTGCCACCTGGTGGTGAATGGACAGAGACTTTCCTATATCCTGGATCTGATACCTCGCTTGCTTCGTCCAGTGAGTCCGACCTAGTGTACTCCGAAGCAGAGGTTACTCCTGAGTCTCTACACCCCTCTGACCAGGCGGAGGACCGCCAGCTGTCTCCAGAACCCTTCGGGGTGCCACCTGGTGGTGAATGGACAGAGACTTTCCTATACTCGGTACCCGATACCTCGCCTGCTTCCTCCAGTGAGTCCGACCTAGTGTACTCTGAAGCAGAGGTTACCTGTGAGTCTCTACACCCCTCTGACCAGGCGGAGGACCGCCAGCTGTCTCCAGAACCCTTCGGGGTGCCACCTGGTGGTGAATGGACAGAGACTTTCCTATACTCGGTACCCGATACCTCGCCTGCTTCCTCCAGTGAGTCCGACCTAGTGTACTCTGAAGCAGTTGTTTTCTCTGAGCCTCTGCACTCTTCTGACCCGGCGGAGGACCTTCAGTTGTTTCCTGAATCCTCCAGGATACCACCAGATAACAAAGAGACAGTGACTTTTCCTCATTATGTACCTGATAACCCGTCTATTTCTTCCTGTGAGCTTGACAAGATGTACCTCGAAGCAGAGATTACCCTTAAGTCTCTGTCCCCCTCCAACCCAGTGAACGACTGGCCCTCGAATTCCCTGCGGAAGATTCTGGCAGGCCTGAAGAAGAGGGGGCGTAAGGGGGGAGGTACTGTAACATACCTGGCGGCGTCCTTGCATGGTGGTCCATCTCCCACTGTGCAAGAGGGCGCACTTGATCTCCTGTCCAGAATGTCTTTCTGGCTTCCCTCCATGCTGTCTGTTTGTGTCTGTTTCTGCTGCTTAAGGGCGGCGCCCGATCACTTCCTGCCTTTTGTACCTGCTGTGGGTCACACCCCTTGTGCGTCCTCAGCCTATTGCTGTCTGTCACTTGGTATATAGCTCAGCAGCTCCCTTCTATCCCTGCCTGAGCATAGTGTTTCCTTCAGTGTGTGCTTGCACTCTGAAGGTGCCAGGTCCCGTCTCTTGTCTCCTGCTTTTTGTATCAGTTCCCGTGTCTGAACTTAGTCCTGTATGTCTCCTGCTTTGCGGTATCAGCTCCCGTGTCTGAACTGACTCCTTTCTGTGTTCTCTTGTCTGTCCTGTCTGAACACGCTCCTAGCCTGTTCCTCTCGCCTTCTAGTGGCCGATTTCCTAGACCCGCTCCTGTGTCTGGTCTGTCCTGTCTGAACACGCTCCTTGCCTGTTCGTTCCGCCTTCTAGTGGCCGATTTCCTAGACCCGCTCCTGCGTCTGGTCTGTCCTGTCTGAACACGCTCCTTGCCTGTTCGTTCCGCCTCTCTGGGGGCCGTATTCCCAGACCCGCTCCTGTATCCCTCTGCAGTGTCGGTCTCCTCCGTACACTCAGTTCCAGTCTGAACTCTCTCCTGTCCTTTACCTGTTTTGCCTCTATGTCCGTTCCCTTCCTTTTTCTGCAGAGTCTGAACTCGTACCTAACTCCTGCTTGTTGTCTCTGCAAGTACTGTGTGAGTATCTGGCTCTGTCTTTCCCTTCCTGTCTGTTCCGTGTGAACAGAGCCCTGTCCTCCCTGCTCAGCCTTGTCTGCACTCTAGCAGTGCTTGCCTGTAACCCTCTGCCTGTATTGTTCCTGAGTCCCGGTGTGTACTGGGTCCTGTCCCGCCTGTGTTCCTACCTGCTAGTGCCTCCCTGTCTGCACTCTAGCTGTGCTTGCCTTTGCCCCCCTGCCTGCATACCCGCCTGCCTGCATGCCAGTCGTGCCTGCCTATACCCACCAGTCTGTGTGCCAGCCTACCAGCCTGTTCCTGTATTCCCCTGTGTGGGTCAACAGCTGTGTCCGGGGTCTGTCCTGGAGTAGCACCTGGTCCCTCTGCTCGGTTCCTCCTTGGTGCACTGGCGTCGTATGCCGTCGTGCGACCCTGGTCGGATCGGGTGAATACTTAGTCACGCCCCTCCAGGCATTCACTCTCCGGCACGGTCCAGTGGAATCACTACCAATCACACGCACACGCCGCTTAGCCCGGGCGTGTGCATAACAATCAGTAATGTAATGTATGTACTCAGTGACTGCTCCAGCAGAATAGTGAGTGCAGCTCTGGGGTATAATACAGGATATAACTCAGGATCAGTAATGTAATGTATGTACAGAGTGACTGCACCAGAAGAATAGTGAGTGCAGCTCTGGGGTACAATACAGGATGTAACTCAGAATCAGTAATGTAATGTATGTACACAGTGACTGCACCAGCAGAATAGTGAGTGCAGCTCTGGAGTATAATACTGGATGTAACTCAGGATCAGTAATGTAATGTATGTACTCAGTGACTGCTCCAGCAGAATAGTGAGTGCAGCTCTGGGGTATAATACAGGATATAACTCAGGATCAGTAATGTAATGTATGTACACAGTGACTCCACCAGCAGAATAGTGAGTGCAGCTCTGGAGTATAATACAGGATGTAACTCAGGATCAGTACAGAATCAGTAATGTAATGTATGTACACAGTGACTGCAACAGCAGAATAGTGAGTGCAGCTCTGGAGTATAATACAGGAGGTAACTCAGGATCAGTAATGTAATGTATGTACAGAGTGACTGCACCAGCAGAATTGTGAGCGCAGCTCTGTAGTATAATGTTATTACAGTATAGGTGATGTAAACTGATGACTTTTGGGATTAGGCCAAACCAGAAGATTTCAGACTAAGAAGGTGTAAGTCGTTAGCAAATACCCGTTGCTGAGCGCTGGCTGCGGACACAGTGGTGATCGACGCTCGGTGTCCGTCCTCTCATCCACATCCCTGCGCCATATTTCTATCTGCTAATCTCTAGTCAATATTTGCCAGGCTCAGCGCTGACCGCAGGCGGCAGGACGGGAGATGAATATACAGATAGGTAATGAGTAATTATAGATGTGGACATGTCTCTACCAGGAGGGCGGCCCTAGATTTCGGGTGGGGGGTCCGCAGGGGGCGCCAGCAGAATATATTCTATGTATTAATACAATAATATAGAGAAGTAACATAATATAATGTAATAACCTTATGTCCGCCAGGTCCAGGATATCTCGGCCTCGTGGTTATGCTCAGCGGCCCGCACTCACCATTCTATCTACTCACTGGTCCTCGGAGCTTACAATCTACCCCGCGGCAGACGTGCAATACACTTCAGGGGGCTAGTGGGGCTCAGTTATGGTTTTTACATTAACGTCCTCACCTGTAACTCGAACCCCCCGGGCTGTGACCTAATCTACAGGAAGGTCTAACAGGTAATCGGAGGGAATAGTAAATACGTCACCGCAGACCGGAGCAGTCTCAGGAGTCGGGTGAATATTCCCAGGATCCCGGCGTCACCTGCTGCATTTCCAAAGCTGCGTACAATAAAGTCTTCCCCACCAGTAGTAATAGGAGTCTATGGGTTGCCGGGGGCAACCATTCACAGGCTGCAGAGGGAAGCAGCGGTGACCAGGCCCAGCCTCCTGCTGTTTGTTTGCAGTCAGAGCAGGCGTTACCATGGTGACAGCAGAGAGCTGCAGGGCCGGAGCCTGTCTGTAGTACTACAACCACCCTCATGTCACCGCTGTAATTACTACACGTCACGGCTCAGATTACAGTTATCTAAAATGGGCCCCATCATGGCCCAGACTGGTGTATAATGTCCAGCCCCATTGCCCCACCCCGTCGCCCTTGGTGTATAACCTCCACCCCCAGTGTATAATATCTGGCCCCTTGCCCCCGGTGTATAACATCCGGCCCCCTCGCCCCCAGTGATAATATCTGGCCCCTTGTCCCCCTGGTGTATAACATCCAGCCCTCCCCCCCCCCTCCGTTGTCTAAAATCCGGCCTCTCCCCCCAGTGTATAGCATTCACCCCCTTCCCCCCGGTGTATAACATCCGGACCCTCAATCCCCACTGTATAACATCCGGCCACCGGTGTATGACATCCAGCCCCTCGCCCCCGGTGTATAACCTCCGCCCCCCCCCCGCCATGCCGTCTGCCTTTACTAACAGGTGACAGATCGGCCGGTGGTGCTCACTGATACCAGCGCCGTTTTGTAATAGGAGCCACCTGGGTAACAAGTCCGTCCATGACATTTCTTCCTCCTGAATCTTCCCCATCACCTGTGAGTGATATTATTAAGAAGTGGAAGGAACCATAGCCACGAAGTGGAGACCCGTAACGTTACAGAGCGGGGGGCCGAATGCTGAGGAGCAGAAAAGTCACCATCTCTCTGCTGACCCCATAACTGCAGAGTCCAGACCTCCTTTGGTATTGTGGCGCCCCTGAGGGTTCGACCGCCACAGGGGTGCTGCACTTCTGTAATGGAGTGTAGTGTTCCTCCTCTGAGGTAAGGCCAGTGTGATAGTCGTGACCTAACCTTTTGCATCCAACACCACATTTCTCCACCAGAGGGAGCTAGTATGCACTAGGTGCTGCTCCCCTGGTTACAGGGAGACTGGGGAACCAAGAGTGAGGGGAACCAGTTAGTGGGTGAGGGTGGAGGACTTACAAGTTAGTTACACCTTAGATTTCATATTTAATAAAAAGCCATCTTTGATCTTGGTCTTGGTTGCTGTCAAACTACTGTGTGTAATGTGACCTCCCTCCGGGAGCGCAGATCCTGTGTGGGCCTGCATCGGCAAGGGACGCAGCCCTCGTACCCTGGCCTTGGGACGAGAGGTAGGTTGCAGACAAGGAATGTCTCAACCCGGCCAAGGACCAGGATCAAGAAGGCCCGGAGCCTAAGAGTGTGGCTCCATAGCAAATGGATCCCAGGCAGGACGCAGACGGAGCAGAGCATGCCACCTGTCCTCGCCATGCTGATATATTCAGAGGGACTCCGGCTGCAAAAGGGGTACCGGCCCCCGACACCCGACCTTGCTACTCTATGTCCTGGACGGGAAAGCCCGGTAGGCCCAGAGGATCCCACAGGGTATCGGACGGAGCGGAGCTGCCACCCGTGCCCTTGCTCTGAGAGGAGCTCAGAGGGAGACCCAGCCTATTTGCACACACACGGACAGGAAAGGATTCAGTCTGTAGTTCAGGAACACTCTGGTTTAGGGTCCCGACTGAAAGCTGGACTTGCTCGGAGCCGCTGCCTCTTATCTACAGTCAAAGGAAATCTTAATCTTCAGCACAAGACATTGTGGACAATTGTGGCTTCAGCTTTGTGGGAACAGTTTGGGGAAGACCTTTTATTGTCCTCCATGACTGTGCCCAGTGCATACAGACATGGAGGGAGAGTTTGGTGACCGGCCGGACTGTGCCAGGACGTCAATTTAAAACAAAGATTGTGAACCCCGCCTTCCGCCAAGATCAGGGTCTGGAATTACAATTGCTCTTCTGGATAAAGATGCAAAAAAATCCCACCAAAATCTTGTAAGAAAAGTTCCCAGAATTGCGGAGCCGTTATATCAGCAGAAGGGAGACTCCATATTAATGTATATATGTAGGAAGGGAGATCAGAAAATCTCCCGGAGGTGGGACAGTTCCTGTCAACCTAATATGATCAGCTTTTATGAGGAGGCAAGTTCTGGACTGAACCAAGGAAATGCAGTGGATGTTGTGTATATGGACTTTTCAAAAGCTTTTGATACGGTTCCACACAAAAGGTTGATACATAAAATGAGGACAATGGGGATAGGGGAAAATATATGTATGTGGGTTAAGAACTGGCTCAGTGATAGGAAACAAAGGGTGGTTATTAATGGAAAACACTCAGACTGGGTCTCAGTTAACAGTGGGGTACCACAGGGGTCAGTATTGGGCCAGCTTCTTTTTAACATATTTATTAATGACCTTGTAGGGGGCATACAGAGTAATATTTCAATATTTGCAGATGACACTAAACTCTGCAGGGTAATCAATACAGAGGAGGACAAGTTTATATTACAGGAGGATCTATGTAAACTAGAAGCTTGGGCTGATAAATGGCAAATGAGCTTTAATGGGGATAAATGTAAGGTAATGCACTTGGGCAGAGGAAATAAAATGTATAATTATATGCTTAATTGTAAAACACTGGGCAAAACTGTAACTGAAAAAGACCTGGGTGTATTGGTGGACGGCAGGCTCACGTTTAGTGGCCAGTGTCAGGCAGCTGCTGCAAAGGCAAATAAAATAATGGAATGCATTAAAAGAGGCATAGATGTTCACGAGGAGAAGATAATTTTACCTCTATACAAGTCATTAGTGCGACCACACTTATAATACTGTGTACAGTTCTGGTCTCCGGTGTATAAGAAAGACATAGCTGAACTAGAGAGGGTGCAGAGAAGAGCGACCAAGGTTATTAGAGGACTGGGGGGTCCGCAATACCAAGACCGGTTATTAGAGGACTGGGGGTCGGCAATACCAAGACAGGTTATTAGAGGACTGGGGGTCGGCAATACCAAGACAGGTTATTACACTTGGGGTTATTTAGTTTGGAAAAACGAAGGCTTAGGGGTGATCTTATTACTATGTACAAGTATATGAGGGGACAGTACAAAGACCTTTCTACTGATCTCTTTACTCTGAGGCCTGAGACGGGGACAAGGGGGCATCTTCTACGTCTGGAGGAAAGAAGGTTTAATCATAATCACAGACGCGGATTCTTTACTGTAAGAGCAGTGAGACTATGGAGGTCTCTGCCGCATGATGTTGTAATGAGTGATTCACTACTAAAATATAAGAAGGGCATGGATGCCTTTCTTGATAAGTATAATATTACAGGTTATATATACTAGATTCCTTGATAGGGCGTTGATCCAGGGAAATAGTCTGATTGTCGTATGGAGTCAGGAAGGAATTTTTTTCCCCAATGTGGAGCTTAGTGTTTGCCACATGGTTTTTTTTTGCCTTCCTCTGGATCAACATGTTAGGCTATGGGTTAAACTAGATGGACTTATTCTTCCTTCAACCTTAAAAACTATGTTACTATGATGTGGAAGGGGGCACATACTTTTCCCAATGTTGTATGTATAATAAAATTATGATCTGGATCTGTCAACACTGCTGGAACAGCGCCGGTACGGGAGGTGTGTATAGGGTATTTTATTTTACAAGAAGGAATATAGTATTTAAGAAGGGACCTTCCTAATAGTGGACATCCCCATTAAGAGTATGTTCACACTGGGTTTTTTATGTGGGTTTATAAGCTAATCCATTCCAAAAACCTCTCCAAACACTCATTGATGTGGATTATGTAGCGGATCTGCTTTAAAATCCATGTAAAAAAAAATTCAGCGTGAAAATACCCCTAGTGTCTTTTTGCTGAGTTTGAGGAAACTCTCCAAAATCTTCCTCAAAACTTTGAAAAAATTTGGAGTTTCTGCTTAAAAGAAAGACCTGCACTTGAGAAGGAATTAAAGAGTATTTTTTTCCAGATTAATGAACCGTCCTAGTTTGCTTAGCATTTCTATGGCTCCCGAGAGTTGATTTTTCACCGCATCTTGAGAATGATCATCGAGATCGTCGAGATGAGAGATAAAAGACTCCTATGTGAGCAGCCACATCTTCCACCACCTTCGTAAATAAGAATGGAGCTATGGAGACCCCAAAAGGAAGGGGGCAGAACTGAAAGTGTAAAATGGAGTGGAATAAAAATCTTCTTTTTTTGTCCCCAAAAGATCATCCAGTACTGATCCAAAGAGGAAACCTCCCTCACAAGGAATATAGCACTGGCGACACACTAAATAGTCTAAGATGGTGAAGTGAAGTGAGAAAAATATAGGCATAAATTAAATTTTTGGGATAAAATAACTAAAAATTGGCATGTGCATTTATTTTCACCCCTTTTGCGATGAAGCCCCTAAACATTTCTGGTGCAAGTAATTTCCTTCATACAGTAGTGTTCAAAATACTAGCAGTGCAATATGACTAACCAGATGAATCCCTGTTTTTGGTATAAATTATATCACCACATGTGAAACAATTTACCAGTTGGTGCAGTACACACTAAGAAAACCACCAGACTCCGCATTCATGATCTGCAGGTTTCTGAGTCTGTGTATGTGAATAATTAATTGCACAGGGGTGAGTTCAAAATAATAGCAGTGTGGAGGTCAATTAGTGAGGTCAATCATTCTGTGAAGAAACAGGTGTGAATCAGGTGGCCCTTATTTAAAGGTGAAGCCAGCACATGTTGTACATGCATTTCTCCTTGAAAGCCTGAGAAATATGGGTCGGTGAAGACATTGTTTAGAAGAACAGCGAACTTTGATTAAAAAGTTGATTGGAGAGGATAAAACGTATAAAGAAGTGCAGACAATGATCGGCTGTTCAGCTAAAATAATCTCCAATGCTTTAAAATGGAAAGCAAAACCAGACAGGCATGGAAGAAAACGGAAGACTACCATTCGAATGGATGGAAGAATAGCCAGAATGGCAAAGGCTCAGCCAACGATCAGCTCCAGGATGATCACAGACAGTCTCCAGTTACCTGTCAGGACTGTGACAGTTAGAATACACCTGTGTGAAGCTAATCTCTTAGCAAGAAGTCCCCGCAAAGTCCCACTGTTAAAAAATAGATATGTACTGAAGCGGATACAATTTGCCAAAGATCACATCAACTGGTCTAAAGAGAAATGGAGAAACATTTTGTGGACTGACGAAAGTAAAATTGTTCTTTTTGGGTCCAAGGGCAGCAGACAGTTCGTCAGATGACCCCCAAACTCTGCATTCAAGCCACAGTACACTCTGCAGACAGTGAAGAATGGTGGTGAAGCATCATGGTATGAGCACGTTTCTCTTACTATGGTGCCAGACCCATTTATCGCATCCCAGGGATCATGGACCAGTTTGCCTATATTAAAATACTTGAAGAGGTCATGTTGCCTTACGCTGAAGAGGACATGCCCTTGAAATGAGTGTTTCAACAAGACAACGACCCTAAACACACCAGTAAATGAGCAAAATCTTGGTTCCAGTCCAACAAAATTGAGGTTATAGAGTGGCCAGCCCAATCCCCGGGCCTTAGCCCAATAGAACACTTGTGGGGTGACATAAAAAATGCAGTTTCTGAGGCAAAACCAACAAATGACAAAACTTGGTGGGATGTAATCAAAGCATCCTGGGCTGGAATAACAGTTGACAGGTGCCAGAAGTTGGTTGACTATGCAACATACAGTGCATTATGAACGTATTTTGACCCCTTGAACTTTTCTACCTTTTGCCACATTTCTGGCTTCAAACATAAAGATATAAAATTCTAATTTTTTTGGGAAGAATCAACAACAAGTAGGACACAATCGTGAAGTGGAACCAAATTTATTGGATATTTTAAACTTTTTTAACAAATTCAAAACTGAAAAGCTGGGCGTGCAATATCATTTGGCCCCTTCACTTTCAGTGCAGCAAACTCACTCCAGAAGTTCAGTGAGGATCTCTGAATGATCCAATGTTGTCCTAAATGACTGGTAATGATAAATAGGATCCACCTGTGTGTAATCAAGTTTCCGTATAAATGCACCTGCTCTGTGACAGTTTCAGGGTTCTGTTTCAAGTGCAGAGAGCATCATGAAGACCAAGGAACACAACAGGCCGGTCCGAGATACTGTTGTCCTGAAGTTTAAAGCTGGATTTGGATACAAAAACATTTCCCAAGTTTGAAACATCTCAAGGAGCACTGTGCAAGCAGTCATATTGAAATGGAAGGAGTATCAGACCACTGCAAATCTACTAAGACCCAGCAGTCCCTCTAAACTTTCATCTCGAACAAGGAGAAGACTGATCAGAGATGCAGCCAAAAGACCCATGATCACTCTTGATGAACTGCAGAGATCTACAGCTGAGGTGGGAGAGTCTGTCCATAGGACAACAATTAGTCGTACACTGCACAAATCTGACCTTTATGGAAGAGTGGCAAGAAGAAAGCCATTTCTCAAAGATATCCATAAAAAGTCTCTTTTGAAGTTTGCCACAAGCCACCTGGGAGACACACCAAATGTGGAATAAGGTGCTCTGGTCAGATGAAACCAAAATCGAACTTTTTGGCCACAATGCAAAACGATATGTTTGGCGTAAAAGCAACACAGCTCATCACCCTCAAAACACCACCCCCACTGTCAAACATGGTGGTGGCAGCATCATGGTTTGGGCCTGCTTTTCTTCAGCAGGGACAGGGAAGATGGTTAAAATTGATGGGAAGATGGAATGAGCCAAATACAGGACCATTCTGGAAGAAAACCTGTTGGAGTCTGCAAAAGACCTGAGACTGAGATTGAGATTTATCTTCCAACAAGACAATGATCCCAAACATAAAGCAAAATCTACAATGGAATGGTTCAAAAATAAACGTATCCAGGTGTTAGAATGGCCAAGTCAAAGTCTAGACCTGAATCCAATCGAGAATCTGTGGAAAGAGCTGAAAACTGCTGTTCACAAACGCTCTCCATCCAACCTCACTGAGCTCGAGCTGTTTTGCAAGGAAGAATGGGCAAGAATTTCAGCCTCTCGATGTGCAAAACTGATAGAGACATACCCCAAGCGACTTGCAGCTGTAATCGCAGCAAAAGGTGGCGCTACAAAGTATTAACTCAAGGGGCCGAATAATATTGCACGCCCCACTTTTCAGTTTTTAATTTGTTAAAAAGTTTAAAATATCCAATAAATTTCATTCCAATTCACGATTGTGTCCCACTTGATGTTGATTCTTCCCAAAAAAATTAGAATTTTATATCTTTATGTTTGAAGCCAGAAATGTGGCAAAAGGTAGAAAAGTTCAAGGGGGCAAATACTTTCACAATGCACTGTAGATGTGAAGCAATTCTAAAAAACTGTGGGTAACAGCTAAATATTATGTTAGTGATTCACAGGAATGCTAAATCCTAAAAAAATGAGAGGACATATTGTGAGCTTGTATAGACAAATGCAGACACTGCTATTTTTTTGAACAGCCGAATATACATTTTTTGTTGTTTTCTGTAAAGTAGTAAAAAATTATATACATTTTTCTTCATGTTTTGAATTAGAAAACAGTGATCAATGTTCCCAATGCATGGAAATAAAAACTAGTGTAAAGAATTTGTGCTTAACTCATGTTATTGAACACACTGTTATAATTTTGAACACTACTGTTAGTCAGATGCTTAGTGAATGAAGTCCACCTGTGTGCAATCTAAGTGTCACATAGTCTGTCAGTATATACACTTTACCTTTTCTGAAAGGCCACAGAGGCTGCAACACCATTAACAAGAGGCACCACTAACCAAACACCATGAAGACCAAGGAGATCTCCAAACAACACCATGAAGACCAAGAAGATGTCCAAACAACACCATGAAGACCAAGGAGATGTCCAAATAACACCATGAAGACCAAGGAGATCTCCAAACAAGTCAGGGACAAAGTTATTGAGTAACCAAGTCAGGGTTAGGTTATTATTATTATTATTTATTATTATAGTGCCATTTATTCCATGGTGCTTTACATGTGAAAGGGGTATACATACAAGAACAATTACAATAATCTTGAACAAAAAAATATCCCAATCTCCGATGATTCCCCAGAGCACAATCAAATCCATTATCATCTACTGGAAAGGACATGGTACCACAACAAACCTGCCAAGAGAGGGCAGCACAGAGACCGAAGGTAACCCTGAAGACGCTGCAGAGACTGGAGTATCTGTCCATACGACCACAATAAGCCCTACACTCCATAGAAGTGGTCTTTATGGAAGAGTGGGCAGAAAAAAGCCTTTACTTACACACAAAAATTGTAAGGCTTGTTTTGAGTTTGCCAAAAGACATGAGGGAGACTCCCCAAATGTATGGAGGAAGGTGCTGTGGTCAGATGAGACCAAAATAGACCTTTTTGGTCACCAAGTTAAACGCTATATCTGGCGCCAAACCAACACAGCTCATCACCCCAAGAACACCATCCCCATAGTGAAACATGGTGGTGGCAGCATCATGCTGTGGGGATGTTTTTCTGCAGCAGGGAGACTGAAAATGGTCTGAATCGAGTGGAAGATAGATGGTGCGAAATACAGGGATATTCTTGAGCAAAACCTGTTTCAGTCTTTCAGTGATTTGAGACTGGGACGGAGGTTCACCTTCCAACAAGACAATGACTCAAAGCATACTGCTAAAGCAACACTCGAGTGGTTTAAGGGGAAACATGTAAATGTTCTGGAGTGGCTGAGTCACAGCCCAGACCTTAATCCATTGGAGAATCTGTGGTCAGACGTGACGATTGGTGTTTACCAGAGGAAACCATCTAACTTGAAGCAGCTGGAGCAGCTTTGACTTGAGGAATGAGCAAAAATCCCAGTGGCAAGATGTGGAAAGCTCATAGAGACTTATCCAAAGCGACTTGCAGCTGTAATTGCCGCAAAAGGAGGCTCTACAAAGTACTGACTTTAGGGGGGTGGATAGTTATACACACAGAAGTTTTCAGTTATCTGATCCTATTTGTTGTTTACCTCACAAAAAAAACAAAACACAGCTGTCGACACGTTCTTTACATGAACTGATGCAAACTTTCAAAAAAAAAAAACAGTGAAATTCCAGGCTGTGAGGTAGCAAAACACGAAAAATCCCAAGGGGGGTGAATAGTTTCGCCAAACCACTGTACATATGGCTAAATCCTCTAAACACACCACGGAACACAAGTGGGAGATGAGCAGCCCCCCTGCCTCCATGGCTAGTGTATGGAGAGTAAAGCATGACATCACGATGGAGACTTCTAGGGTAAAACCTATTGTGCAGTTGTGTCACGCACAGAGTAGGAAAGACAAAATGCAACACGAATGGATGATTGGAAGGGAGCCCAGACACTAAGGACAGAGAGGATGGAGACCTCCTAGGCTGATCTGATATCACCCTGTCCTTCCCTACCGTCCCTATATTGGTTGCTCACCAATCGCCGAGCAGGAACCTAAAATACTGCCTTTCCCTAGAGCTAGGGTCTGGCTAGGGAACAGAGGGAATGAGAGCTAGCCAGCCCCCACTAACACTAAAGACAGTAAGGGGAGACAGACATGGGGGAAGTAGCTTAGCTTGAGTCAACTTCAGGGAGATTGCACACACGTCCTCTTAGCACCAGAGAGGAAGTGCTCCAAGCCTTCACAAGGGGTCATGTGAATATCACCGGTGTCTCCCTATTGCAAAGTGAAGATATTTAAACACCCAGGCCAGGGTGTTAATTAGCAAGAGGAAGGTAGCCGCTGGGTCCTAGAGTGAGACAGATCTAAGAAGATGTCTGTAATGCCAAACGAAGAGATCTCCTGCAACCAACTGCAGGGCGAAGATCTGTCACATCTGACACACCCGTGACAGGTTGTGGTTGTGCTCATTGACAGTTATAATGCGTGTACCCCCTTACTCTGGACATGAAGGGGTTAATACTCCCTAGGCCGAACTAATCAACCCCCCGGCGGTTCATTAATATGGCAGTTTATGGATTAAGCAGGAAAAAATCACAGCAGGAAGAAATCACAACCCAACGCGCCATCAGGAGAGAAGCCATTTTAATGGGAAGGTAAATGTCCGTGTGTTGCCAGCGAAAGCGGCTAGCAATGCTTTTACTTCCGGGCGACCTGTTAGAGCCACTGCAGCGTGGAGTGGACATCCTGAGGAGACCGCATCTGTGAGAGAGAAGGAAGGAGATGAGACCCCTGCACATCACTACACTGAGCATTATTATGTATGTGTATATATGTGATGTGTGACACCAACACGCACCTTTAGCAGCATATTATGGACATTCTCAAAGATCTCCCTTCCCTTCCCCGCCATCTTGTGCTTCATCAGGAAGGGTGGTTCCTATCTTATCCAACTCCTCAAATAACTACAGAAAATAAACAATTAGAACATTGTCAGTATTATAGTAGTTATATTCTTGTACATAAGGGGCAGTATTATAGTAGTTATATTCTTGTACATAAGCGCAGTATTATAGTAGTTATATTCTTGTACATAGGGAGCAGTATTATAGTAGTTATATTCTTGTACATAGGATCAGTATTATAGTAGTTATATTCTTGTACATAGGGGGCAGTATTATAGTAGTTATATTCTTGTACATAGGGGCAGTATTATAGTAGTTATATTCTTGTACATAGGGGCAGTATTATAGTAGTTATATTCTTGTACATAGGGGGCAGTATTATAGTAGTTATATTCTTGTACATAGGGGCAGTATTATAGTAGTTATATTCTTGTACATAGGGGGCAGTATTATAGTAGTTATATTCTTGTACATAGGAACAGTATTATAGTAGTTATATTCTTGTACATAGGGAGCAGTATTATAGTAGTTATATTCTTGTACATAGGGGGCAGTATTATAGTAGTTATATTCTTGTACATAGGAACAGTATTATAGTAGTTATATTCTTGTACATAGGGAGCAGTATTATAGTAGTTATATTCTTGTACATAGGGGGCAGTATTATAGTAGTTATATTCTTGTACATAGGGGCAGTACTATAGTAGTTATATTCTTGTACATAGGGGGCAGTATTATAGTAATTATATACTTGTACATAGGAGCAGTATTATAGTAGTTATATTCTTGTACTTAGGAGCAGTATTATAGTAGTTATATTCTTGTACATAGGGGCTGTATTATAGTAGATATATTCTTGTACATAGGAGCAGTATTATAGTAGTTATATTCTTGTACATAGGGGGCAGTATTATAGTAGTTATATTCTTGTACATAGGGGGCAGTATTATAGTAGTTATATTCTTGTACATAGGGGGCAGTATTATAGTAGTTATATTCTTGTACATAGGGGCAGTATTATAGTAGTTATATTCTTGTACATAGGGGGCAGTATTATAGTAGTTATATTCTTGTACATAGGGAGCAGTATTATAGTAGTTATATTCTTGTACATAGGAGCAGTATTATAGTAGTTATATTCTTGTACATAGGGGCAGTATTATAGTAGTTATATTCTTGTACATAGGGAGCAGTATTATAGTAGTTATATTCTTGTACATAGGGAGCAGTATTATAGTAGTTATATTCTTGTATATAGGGGCAGTATTATAGTAGTTATATTCTTGTACATAGGGGGCAGTATTATAGTAGTTATATTCTTGTACATAGGGGGCAGTATTATAGTAGTTATATTCTTGTACATAGGGGCAGTATTATAGTAGTTATATTCTTGTACATAGGGGGCAGTATTATAGTAGTTATATTCTTGTACATAGGGGCAGTATTATAGTAGTTATATTCTTGTACATAGGGGAAATATTATAGTAGTTATATTTTTATACATAGGGCCAGTATTATAGTTCTCATAATTCCAGACATTGTTAGACACATACCTGCATATTAAACTGGAAGGCTTTCTTTGCTTCTTCCACCATGTCCTCCTTCGCCTCGGCATTCAGTTCCAGCGTGTTGAGTCGGGCCCTGTAGAGTTGCTTGAACTTATAAGCATTGGTGACATCATCAAACATGTAGAACTGGATCCCTTCCCCGGTGCTGGGCAGGTGCAGGGCCCTCTGTGCCACCTTCTTCAGGATTTGTCCTCCTGACAGATCCCCCATGTACCTGGTATAGGCGTGAGCCACCAACAGCTCTGGCTTGTGAAGACCAAAGTACCGGATCCGGTCTACGTAAGCCTGTGTGGCCTCAAAGCACTGGATCGTATCCTTCCAATCTTCACCGTAGAAGTAGACGAGATCTTTCTGTAGCGCCTCTGCCCTGTGCAGCTCCTGAGGAAAATATATGGGAACAATGGCTGGGTTCTCCTTGTTTCGATCAAGCTCTTCTTCCAGTGCAGAATACGTGTAGTACAGAGCACCCGTGGCGAGCTGTATACAAGATGCAAACAGGGGACTGTGAAGAATTAATAGGCTATCAATCCATCTGTTACTAATACATCCGAGCTAAAACAACCTGATGGAAATATACTATATATACAGTACAGACCAAAAGTTTGGACACACCTTCTCATTTAAGGAAATTTCTGTATTTTCATGACTGTGAAAATTGTACATTCACACTGAAGGCATCAAAACTATGAATTAACACATGTGGAATTATATACTTAACAAAAAAGTGTGAAACAACTGAAAATATGTCTTATATTCTAGGTTCTTCAAAGTAGCCACCTTTTGCTTTGATGACTGCTTTGCACACTCTTGACATTCTCTTGATGAGCTTCAAGAGGTAGTCACCGGAAATGGTCTTCCAACAATCTTGAAGGAGTTCCCAGAGATGCTTAGCACTTGTTGGCCCTTTTGCCTTCACTCTGCGTTCCAGCTCACCCCAAACCATCTCGATTGGGTTCAGGTCTGGTGACTGTGGAGGCCAGGTCATCAGGTGTAGCACCCCATCACTCTCCTTCTTGGTGAAATAGCCCTTACACAGTCTGGAGGTGTGTTTGGGGTCATTGTCCTGTTGAAAAATAAATGATGGTCCAACTAAACGCAAACCGGATGGAATAGCATGCCGCTGCAAGATGCTGTGGTCGCCATGCTGGCTCAGTATGCCTTCAATTTTGAATAAATCCCCAACAGTGTCACCAGCAAAGCACCCCCACACCATCACACCTCCTCCTCCATGCTTCACGGTGGGAACCAGGCATGTAGAGTCCATCCGTTCACCTTTACTGCGTCGCACAAAGACACGGTGGTTGGAACCAAAGATCTCAAATTTAGACTCATCAGACCAAAGCACAGATTTCCACTGGTCTAATGTCCATTCCTTGTGTTCTTTAGCCCAAACAAGTCTCTTCTGCTTGTTGCCTGTCCTTAGCAGTGGTTTCCTAGCAGCTATTTTACCATGAAGGCCTGCTGTACAAAGTCTCCTCTTAACAGTTGTTGTAGAGATGTATCTACTGCTAGAACTCTGTGTGGCATTGACCTGGTCTCTAATCTGAGCTGCTGTTAACCTGCGATTTCTAAGGCTGGTGACTTGGATAAACTTATCCTCAGAAGCAGAGGTGACTCTTGGTCCTCCTTTCCTGGGGCGGTCCTCATGTGAGCCAGTTTCTTTGTAACGCTTGATGGTTTTTGCAACTGCACTTGGGGACACTTTCAAAGTTTTCCCAATTTTTCGCACTGACTGACCTTCATTTCTTAAAGTAATGATGGCCACTCGTTTTTCTTTACTTAGCTGCTTTTTTCTTGCCATGATACAAATTCTAACAGTCTATTCAGTAGGACTATCAGCTGTGTATCCACCTGACTTCTGTACAACACAACTGATGGTCCCAACCCCATTTATAAGGCAAGAAATCCCACTTATTAAACCTGACAGGGCACACCTGTGAAGTGAAAACCGTTTCCGGTGACTACCTCTTGAAGCTCATCAAGAGAATGCCAAGAGTATGCAAAGCAGTCATCAAAGCAAAAGGTGGCTACTTTGAAGAACCTAGAATATAAGACATATTTTCAGTTGTTTCACACTTTTTTTGTTAAGTATATAATTCCACATGTGGTAATTCATAGTTTTGATGCCTTCAGTGTGAATGTACAATTTTCAAGGTCATGAAAATACAGAAAAATCTTTAAATGAGAAGGTGGGTCCAAACTTTTGGTCTGTACTGTATATGTATATATACAGTTGAAACCAGAAGTTTACATACACTATATGAAAAGACACATATGCATGCTTTTCTCAATATCTGACATGAAATCAGAATAAACTTTACCATACACAGACATATACGTATACAAACACATACACACAGTGGTAGTCTACACACCCTTTTGATTGAGGGGGGGGGGCAAATAAAAATAAGAAAACTAAAATAATGTGCTTGCATAAGTGTGAACACGCTCTTAGAATTAGGATGTGCTCAGAATTAGCTAATCACATTTACCTTCATGTTACATAGTGCGCAACCGCCATAATTTACAGCGATTCTGATTAACCCCAGAGAAAGTTTCGCTGTTCTAGGAGGATTTTTCTGACATTTTCTTAGTTGCATTTTACAGCAAAAGCCATTGTCCATAAACAGCTGACAACACAGCAAAGGGATCTCATTGCTGTAAGATATCAGTCAGGAGAAAGGGACAAGAACATTTCCAAGACATTAAATCTATCATAGTCACTGTAAAAACGTCAGTAAGAACTGTCTTACATTTGGCCAAACAGTGACATTACTGAGAACTGGTCATCCCTCAAAAATTCATGAAAGTACAAGAAGAAAATTTGTTCGGGAGGCTGCCAAAAGTCTGACAGCAACATTAAAGGAGCTGAAGGAATTTTTGGCAACTACTGGTTGAGTATTGCATGTGCCTACAATCTCCCAAATGCTTCATACAGTCATGGCCGAAAGTGTTAGCACCCCTGAAATTGTTCCAGAAAATGAAGTACCGTATATTTCCGATTATAAGACGCACTTTTTCCCCCCAAATTTGGGAGGACATTGGGGGTGCGTCTAATAATTCGAAAGTAGCTTACCAGGGGGTCGGCAGCTGTGGAACCAGGTTAGAAGAGTCAGGGTCGCTGCTCCAGGAGGCCAGAGCGATGCTGTGGGCCCCGGCTGGTAGGAGGAGGCGTCCATGTGGTGCGAGGCTGTGGGTCCTGGGCTCTCCTAAGATCTCGGGCTCCTCCGCCACCGACCGCCTGGCAACCTACCGCAAAATGGGACTATAAGGTGCACCACCATTTTATTTAAAAAATAAATACTTATTTTCCTCCCCAAAATTTGGGGTGCGTCTTATGGTCCGGTGCATCTTATAGTCCGCAAAATATGGTATTTCTCCCAGATTATTGCAATTACACGTCTTGTTAAACACGTTTTTTTCCTTTGTGTGTATTGGAACAACACAAAAAAAAGAAAAAAAGGCAAATTGGACATAATTTCGCACAAAACCCCAAAAATGGGCCGGACAAAATTGTTGGCACCCTCAAATTAATATTTGGTTGCACACCCTTTGGAATAAATAACTGCAATCAATCGCTTCCTATAACCGTCAACAAGCTTCTTACACCTCTCAACTAGAATTTTGGACCAGTTTTCTTTTGCAAACTGCTCCAGGTCTCTCATGTTTGAAGGCTCCTTCTCCCAATAGGAATTGTAAGATCACTCCAGAGGTGATCAATGGGATTTTGATCCGGACCCACTGCTGCCACCTCAGAACTCTCCAGCGCTATGTTTCCATCCATTTCAGGGTGCTTCTTGAAGAATGTTTGGGGTCATTGTCCTGCTGGAGGTCCCATGACCTAGGACTCAAACCCAGCTTTCTGACACTGGGCGCTACATTGCGACCCAAAATCCTTTGATAATCGTCAGATTTCATTATGCCTTGCACACCGCCAAGGCATCCAGTGCCAGAGGCAGCGAAACAACCCCAAAATATCTTTGAATTTCCACCATATTTGACTTTAAGTACTGTGTTATTTTCTTAGTAGGCCTCATTCCGTTTTCAGTAAACAGTAGAATGATGTGCTTCACCAAAAAGCTCTATCTTGGTCTCATCTGTCCACAAGACATTTTCCCAGAAGGATTTTGGCTTACTCATGTACATTTTAGCAAACTGCAGTCTATCTTTTATATGTCTCTGTGTCAGCAGTGGGGACCTCCGGGGTCTCCTGCCATAGAGTTCAATTTCATTCAAATGTGGACGGATAGTCCGCACTGACACTGATACACCCTGACCCTGCAGGACGGCTTGAATTTCTTTGAAATTTGACTGGGGCTTATCCACCAGCCAGACTACCCTGCGTTGCAACATTTCATCATTTTTTTCTCTGCAGCCCACATCCAGGGATATTGGCTACAGTGCCATGGGTTGTAAACTTCTTGCACACCGTGGACAAAGGAACATCAAGATCTCTGGAGATGGATTTGTAACCTTGAGATTCTTGATATTGTTCAACAAGTTTGGTTCTCAAGTCCTCCGACAGTTCTCTTCTCCTCTTTCTGTTCTCCATGCTTAGTGTGGCACACAATGCAAAGATTGAATCTTCTCCCCTTTTTATCTGCTTTCAGGTGTGATTTTTATATTTCTCACACCTGTTACTTGCCACAGGTGAGTTTGAACGAGCATCACATGCTTAAAACAAAGTTGTTTACCCACAATTTTGGAAAGGTACCAACAATTTTGTCTGGCCCATTTTTAAGGTTTAGTGTGAAATTATGTCCAATTTACATTTTTTTTCTCTGTTATTTTTGTGTTGTTCCAATACACACAAAGGAAATAAACATGGGTGTAACAAAACATGTGTAATTGCAATATTTTTCTGGGACAAATACTTTATTTTCTGGAACAATTTCAAGGGTGCCAACACTTTCGGCAATGACTGTATGTCCAGCCAGTGGGTTATGGTACTTTTCTTACAATTAAAAACATCTGAGCCCAGCTATGTTTTGCCAACACCTACATCAAGTCTGTCAAAGTATGAAAACATATTATGTCTGAGAACTTTTTGGCCATAGTATACAATACACACAGTGCAACATGGTGGAGGTAGCATTGTGCTTTGGGGCATTTTTTTGGCAGCTGGAACTGGTGCTTAAGTTGAGATGAGGGGAATTATGAACAGTTCCAAATATCAGCGAATTTTGCATCAAAACCTTCAGGGCTCTGTTAAAAAGCTGAAGATGAATTTCACCTTTCAGTTTGATTCTAAATGGATTTGTAAGACGTATAGGGGATATTAAAGGTGGGTAAAGTTCTGAAATTAGTTTTCTCGGTAGGTTTTGTTTGACATGAACAAAAAAACTGGTGTTTTAAATAGGGGTGTGTAGACTTTTAATATGCACTTTACACATACACTGACGAGCAAAGGGGTAACAAGGTTTTGAACTTTTGGCTTTCAGGCTTCATATCTCACCATCCACTTCTGCTTTGAACGTGAGACAACCATCATTTTATAGACAATCATCTTGGCTATCTCATACATAAATCTGACTTGTAACTATTTAGCATATGATTAGTTATGCCGATTCTTGTCATGTCAGTTACTGTTTTGCTCCTGGTGGTTCCTGTATACTACAAATTACAACCTATTCTCACATTTCCTAATAGCTCAGTGTGTTATTAAGTTGATTCCCAAGCGAAAGGTCACTGATTTGAATCGAGGAGCAGCCACGAAGAAGATTTCCCAAGAAAAGATAAACAGCATCATTCAGCTCATCGATAGTGGTCTCTTGGCCAAGAAAATTACCAAACTGCATCATGTGAGCGCCATGACAGCTGGAAGAATACAAAATGAAGACCTTCCATCCATTCAAAAGCCAAGAGGTGGACGTCCAGGCAAAATATCGGAGTCAACAAGACTGCTCATCTCAAGGTCTATCAGTTTTGGGGCGACAAACGCGGTAGTGGAGGAGGCTCATATGCTTCGTAATAGTGAGATCACAGACGTCCATGCAAGCACTCTGCGACGCACGTTACACAAGTCTGGAATGGTGGCCAGAAAAAAGGTGAAGAAGCCTTGACTTCAATATCGTCATAAGAAGCGTCGGCTCGAGTTTGTATAAAAATACAAAAAGTGGACAGTAGAAGATTGGAAATGGGTTATTTGGAGCGATAAGACAAAAGTCAACGGACAGGCTCTGATCAGTGCAAATGGGTCTGGAAGAAACAAGGGAAAAGGGGGCTAACGGATCGAGAAATTCTTGGAACTGTCCAGTTCTGTGGAGGAGGCCTGATGAAATGGGGTTGTTTCACAGCCAAAGACATTGGATACTTGTTATGCACACGCCCGGACTGACTGGCGTGTGCGGGTGTTGTGGTTCCACTGGACCATGGACCGGAGAGTGCCTGGAGGGGCGTGACTAAGTATCTGGCCGATCCGACCAAGGTGGCACGACGGCATACGACGCCAGTGCACCAGGGAGAAACCGGGCAGAGGGACCAGGTGCTACTCCAGGTCAAACTCCGGACACGGGGGTTGACCCACACTGGGAATACTGGAACAGGCAGGTTAGGCTGGCACAGACTGGTGGATGTAAGCAAACACAGCAGGTATGCAGATGGGTGGATACAGGCGAGTATGCAGGCAGGGATGTACTGGCCGAAAGGACGGGCTGGAGCACAGAGAGGTTAAGACCCAGTACAGACTGGGTCACAGAACCGCAGATGCGGTAGACAACCACAGCAGAGAGGGAACGCCCGAAGCGGTGGGCAAGAACAGAGCAGGACGGGGCTGCAGGAGCAGCGAGCACAAGCAGGGCAGGACAGGACTGCCGGAGCAGCGGGCAGAAGCAGGGCAGGGCGGAAACCGCAGAAGCAGTAAGCAAGATAAGAGCAGAGCAGAAACCGCAGGAGCGGCAAGCAAGGCAAGAGCAGAGTGAAAACCGCAAGAGCGGCAAGCTAAGCAGGAGCAGAGCGGACACCGCAGAGCGGTAAACAAGGCAGGAGCAGAGCAGAAACCGCAAGAGCGGCAAGCTAAGCAGGAGCAGAGCGGACACCGCAGAGCGGTAAACAAGGCAGGAGCAGAGTAGAAACCGCAAGAGCGGCAAGCTAAGCAGGAGCAGAGCGGACACCGCAGAGCGGTAAACAAGGCAGGAGCAGAGCAGAAACCGCAAGAGCGGCAAGCTAAGCAGGAGCAGAGCGGACACCGCAGAGCGGTAAACAAGGCAGGAGCAGAGCAGAAACCGCAAGAGCGGCAAGCTAAGCAGGAGCAGAGCGGACACCGCAGAGCGGTAAACAAGGCAGGAGCAGAGCAGAAACCGCAAGAGCGGCAAGCTAAGCAGGAGCAGAGCGGACACCGCAGAGCGGTAAACAAGGCAGGAGCAGAGCAGAAACCGCAAGAGCGGCAAGCTAAGCAGGAGCAGAGCGGACACCGCAGAGCGGTAAACAAGGCAGGAGCAGAGCAGAAACCGCAAGAGCGGCAAGCTAAGCAGGAGCAGAGCGGACACCGCAGAGCGGTAAGCAAGGCAAGGGGATAGGACTCTGTTCACAAAGAACAGACGGAGAAGGAAAGGCAGAACCAGAAGCACGCACAGTACTTACATAGAAGTAGCGAGCGTACACTAAATTCACAACAGAGGTACAGAGACGACGAGAAGGAATTTAGGAGCGGGTTCAGACTCTGCAGAAAGACGCAGAAAACAGACATAGAGGGAAAAGGGAGACAAGGTTAAAGTAGAAACGAGGCACAGACAACAGGGAACCGAGGAACGGGAACAGAGACAGCAAGGCAGGAACACAAACAGGACTCTGTTCAGACGGGAACAGATACCGCAAGGCAGGAACACGAACAGGACTCTGTTCAGACGGGAACAGATACCGCAAGACAGGGACACAAACAGGACTCTGTTCAGACGGGAACAGATACCGCAAGGCAGAGACACAAACAGGACTCTGTTCAGACGGGAACAGATACCGCAAGACAGGGACACAAACAGGACTCTGTTCAGACGGGAACAGATACCGCAAGGCAGAGACACAAACAGGACTCTGTTCAGACGGGAACAGATACCGCAAGGCACAGATAGGCAGATCTAGGAATACGGCCCCTAGAAGGCGAAAGAACAGGCAAGAAGCGTGTTCACAAGAACAGACCACAGTTCAGACACAGAACTGGAAAACAGGCAGGAAAGCAGGATAGGACCTGGCATGTCAGAGACAAAAAAGCCAACTGACAAGAAACAATGCTCAGGCGCCATCTTGAGGAAGAAGGTGGTATAAATACCCAAAGATGGACAGCAATAGGCTGAAGGTGCAACAGGGGCGTGTCCGCAGCAGGTACAAGAAACAGGAAGTTCAGCGGGCGTCGCCCTATGCAGCCAAAGTGGAGCAGAGCAGAGCACAAGGAAAGAAGCCAGACCAGGAAGCTGGGCGGGAGATGAAGTTTGCGATCTTGCATGATGAGAGATGGAACACCATGCAAGAACGCCGCCAGGTATGCTACAATACTTGACCAGGATCGATGGTGGTCTCAATGCTGACCTAGATGTCAGTATCCTACAAGATGAGATACTTCGTACACTCAAGTATTATGGGTATGAAAAGGACGACATTGTACTCCAGCAGGACAACGAGCCAAAACATAGGTCGAGATTGGCGAAGAAATGGTTCCATGACAATGAAGTAGAGGTGCTGGATTGGTCCCCACAGTCCCAAGATCTCTACCCAATCAAACACTTGTCGGTAGAGTGGAAGAAAGAGCTGTATACATACCCAAGTGAGGCGACCAGTATGAACCAACTTTGGGAATATGTAGAATGGACCTGGAAGCAGATTTCGGTCGAGACATGTTTGAATCTGTTTGCAGCGGATCATTCAGGATACTCTCAAAGCGTGTTGACAACAGAACAAAGCTTTAATTAGCTATAAACAGGTACAGATATGATAGGCTTTGTGGAATCAGGAATAGACATATCTTAAGTGTCTCAGTGCAGCATCAGTAGGCTGCTTCTCCTCTCATGCACAGACACAGGAAACTGAACACAGGCACATGGACTTTTCTGTGTGTGAGCCTCTGGGAGTTTTTTTTTTTTAAACTTTATAGACAATACACAAACCTAGCAATAGAACATTTACATACACAGGAATGGAGTTGTTGCACTAAACATATTCCAACACCCCCACTCAACAACTACTTATCCTGTTAGTCCCATTGCGGTTCTGAAGTCCTCAAACTTGGCTCTTGGCAATGGTTTTGTCATACCATCAGCTAACATCTTGTCAGACTCGCAAGAAACAAACTCTAGTACACCACGTTCTACTAAGTCACGTAAGTGGTAATGTTTAACGTCGATGTGTTTAGTCTTTGCACTAATCTTCTCACTGCTGGCAAGTTTAATACATCCTTGGTTGTCCTCATAGATAACTGTTGGCTGAGCTAGTGGCTTGCCGAAATCTTCCAAAAGTTGTTTCAACCAAATAACTTCTTGACTTGCAAAAGCAGCTGACACATATTCTGCTTCTGTAGAAGACAATGCGACTGACACTTGTTTTCTGCTGGACCAAGAAATTTAATTTTCTCCTAACTTGAACAAGTAACCACTTGTTGATTTCCGATCACTTGTATCTCCAGTCCAATCTGCATCCACATAACCTCTGAGAGTGAGATCTCCTGATGCAGATATCTTAAGATTTAGCCTTTGAGTTTCCTTAAGATATTGTAGAATTCTCTTAGTTGCGTTCCAGTCTCTTTGGCGTGGCTTGCTTACACGTCGGCAGAGAATTCCAACTGCGGATGTAATATCTGGACGAGTTGTGGTTGCTATATACAAAAGCGCCCCCGCTGCTTGTCTGTAACTCTCATTGGTGGGTAGCAGATCTTCTTCTCCTTCCAACTTTAAGTAGGATGGATCCATTGGTGTTGACGCACCTTTGGCTTCTGACAGTCCAAATTGGTTCAGGAAGTGTTCTGACCATATAAGAAAGGCGTTTAGCTGGGATACCTTTGTTTGGTCTTTCTGATCTCATGACTGGAGGTTGACTTGGTTCTTCTGTTTCTTTCTTGCTGGCTTCAGAGCTTATCTAGACTTCAGTGTTTTCTTTTTCAGTGTCTGGCTTTGGTGATTGAGATTCTTGTTCTTATTTCTTGGTTTGAATGACTGGCGTAACTTCATGGAATTTGAGCGAAACTGAGTTCTCATCAATCACTACGTCTCTGCTGATTGTTACTGTGTTGGTATCTGGGTGCAAGATTCTGTATCCCTTTTGAGTTTCGCTATAGCCCACCAGGACTCCTTGCTTTGCATCTGATTCCCACTTGGAATATTTTTCTTTGGGAACATACACAAACGTTTTGCTTCCAAATATCCTTAGGTGCTTCAGGTTAGGCTTCTCACAGTTCCATAGCTCATGGAGTTTTATTTGTGGCTTTACCTGGAAGTCTGTTTTGAAGATAGCAAGCTGTCGTGATGGCTTCTCTCCATTATGTTGTAGGTAGATTCGCATCAAACAACATACTTCTTCCACTTTCACAGAGAGTGCAGTTCTTTCTCTCTGCAATGCCATTCTGTTCTGGGTTGTATGGGATGGTAGTCTGGAACACGATTCCATTCTTTTTCAAAATGGTTTGCACCTTACCACTTGTATATTCAGTCCCATTATCTGCACGTAGGGCTTTTGGCATTCTTCCAAATTTGTTAAATACTACAGCAAGATATTCTTCAAGTTTCTGTGGAGTTTCATCCTTACTGTGAAGTAGGTAGGCGACTGTATATCTGGAGTAGTCATCAATAAATGTGAGAAAATATCTCTCCTTGCTTGGAGTTTGAACACTCATTGGACTGCAAACATCTGTGTGTATCAAATCCAGTGGCTGTGCAGATCTAGTGGTGCTTACTTTAGGAAAGGATTTTCTGGACATTTTCTGGGTCTCTGTGCCCAAGACGTCTGTGCCATATATGGATACAGTTCTTATGCAGATCTTGTCTAGCACTGTACACTCTTTCTTTACATTTTAGCTGATAAAGTTCATTTTGGAATTTTCCTTCTGCAAGAGTGTGACCCTTCTTTGATATAATGCAGCTGTTGCCTTTAAAAGTGTAACATCCCTGGCGGCGTGCTTGCATGGCTTACCACCTCCCACCATGCAAGACCGCAATCTTACCTATCAGGCCAGGCTGCACACTTTGCTCCAGTACCTGCTGTTTGTATGTCTATTGTCTGCTGGCTTAGGGCGGCGGCGCTGTTGCTTCCTGATTCTTAAAGCTACAGTGTGCGCAGTCCTAATGCGTCCCCAGCCTATTGCTGTGAGTCACTGGACACTTAAACCCCCTCCACCCAGTAGGAGGGGCCTGAGCAACACTTTCATTCAGTTTGTTCTGTGCAACTGAGTTGCCAGGTCCTGTCCTGTATCTTGTCTGTTTCCGCCCCTGGGGGCTGTATACCCAGGCCTGCTACCTGTATCTGTGACTTCTAGTCTGTCTCCGCCACCCTGGGGGCTGAGTTCCCAGGCTTGTTCCTGTATCTAATTCCTGGTTCAGTTTCTGTCTGAACTGTGTCCTAGCCCGTTACCTGTTTTTCTCTATGTTTGTACCTTTCGCTTTTCCTGCAGTATCTGAACCTGCACCTAACTCCAACTTGTTGTCTCTGTACTTCTGTTTGTGAGTTTTGTGTCCACTCGCTACTTCATTGCAAGTACCTTGTGTATGTTAGAACCTTGCTCTTAGGTTTTTTCCTTTGCTGGTCACATGACCTTGTTGGCCTATTTAATCCTGCTCCGCCCTTCTGGCTTTGCTGGACTTCATTGTATAACTACTTTCTAGCTAGCCTGTGCTCTGTATCTAACTCTGTTAGTTTGCTTGGTCTACGGACCTCTATGTTCTATATATTTTGTTTGTTCGTCTGTCTGCTACTATTTCTGTTAGGAGGTGTCCCATTTTCCTCCCAGTCCTTAGTACTTGTAGGGATTCCTTCCCCACAACTATAGGTCTCCGTACAGACTAGCTTAGGACTTTAGCAGGTCTGATCGCAGGATCAGGTTCCCTGTTACATCGTAGGGATTCAGCTGAGTTCTATCGTAGGGACAGATCTCCTCTCTTTCCTTAGCTCTGGTAGCAGAACATAACAGTAAGTCCAGCCTGCAAATTCTTTAAGGAAAGATTTTTCTGTTCCATCATGGTGTCGGTTCAGGATTTGGCTCATCGCCTGCAGGGACTCTCTCTGGAGGTGGCCGAGCTCCGTCAGCACGTGAGTAACTGTCCTGGAGCACATTTCTTGGAGCCTAAGGTATGTTTGCCGGATTTATTTTTTGGTGAACACCGAGAATTTTTTTCATTTAAAAATGCTTGCTTATTGTATTTTCGTTTGAGACCCAAGTCCTCTGGGGATGAATCCCAGCGCATAGGGTTCATAATGTCACTTTTGCGCAAAGAGCCTCAGGAGTGGGCCTTTTCTTTGCAACCTAGTGATACATGCTTCAGATCAGTGGATAGTTTTTTTTCTGCTTTGGGACTATTATATGATGATCCTGACCGTGTCGCATCAGCTGAGACTGAGTTGAGACGTTTGAAACAGGGATCAGGTAATGTGGAAAAATATTGTACTCATTTCCGTCGTTGGTCTACTCAAACAGGGTGGAACAATTCTGCTCTGAAAAGTCTATTTCTTGCTGGGCTCAATGAAAGGGTTAAAGACCTGCTAATTGCTTATCCTACACCTGAAGATTTGCAACAGGCTATGCAATTAGCTATACGGGTGGATAGGAGACTGCGTGCAAGGGTTAATGAGAGCAAATCCTCTGCTATGTCAGTTTCTGGTTATGAGAATGTGTGTACTAACAGTGGTGAACCGATGGAGATTGGATCGGTGGCACCTCGCTCTCAAGAAAAAGACCGTAGATTTTCTGAAGGCTTGTGTTTCTATTGCGGAAAATCTGGTCATTTGATTAAAGGCTGTGAGCTTCGTATGAAGAAAGAAAAAAAAATGGTCAGTCATGCCCGTATTGCCTGTTTAAATTCCAAGGGTGTATTTTTAGCTGCTTCCACGATTGCTCAGGAAAAATTAATGGAATTTCGGGTGTTTGTTGATTGTGGGTCTACTCTGAATGTAATTGATGGGGGATTCTTGGAAAGACTCAATTTAAAACCCGAACCTTTATCATCCCCCATTGCTGTGGTTTCTGTGGATGGTTCCCCTTTGAAGAATATTACTCTCAAGGTCTGTGAATTTCCTCTCACTATTAATGGTGTTCACCATGAGAAATTGGATTTGGTAGTTTTGAATAACTTGCCTTCTCCAGTAATATTGGGATTGCCCTGGTTAAAATTTCACAATCCTGTACTGGATTGGTCTACCAGTGAAATTAAATCCTGGAGCCATAAATGTTATGACAAGTGTTGTAACGGGCGTATTGCAGCTTTGGATAGGGGAGAATTGCCTGTTCCTATTCAGGATTTTTGGAGAGTTTTTTCTGAGAAGGAATCGCAGGTTTTGCCTCCCCATAGAGACTATGATTGTTCTATTGAATTTGTCCCTGGAGCGACTCTTCCTAAAAGTCGTTTATTTAACCTTACTATTCCTGAGAGGAAGGCTTTGGAGGAATACATACAGACAAGTTTGGCCGCCGGTCACATTAGGCCCTCTAAGTCTCCTGTGGCGGTTGGATTTTTTTTTGTAAAAAAAAAGGACGGCGGTTTACGTCCTTGTCTGGATTTTCGTGAGATTAACAAAATTACTGTACGCAATCCTTACCCACTGCCATTGATTCCTGATCTGTTTAACCAGTTAATGGGGGCCAAGTGGTTCTCTAAAATTGACCTTAAGGGGGCATACAATCTGTTGCGCATGAAGGAGGGTGACGAATGGAAGACTGCTTTTAACACTCCTGTGGGTCATTTTGAGAATCTGGTTATGCCTTTTGGTCTTACTAATGCTCCTGCATTTTTTCAGAATCTTATTAATGACATCCTTAGACCTTTGATCGGCAAAAATGTGGTTGTGTATTTGGATGACATTTTGATTTATTCGCCGGATCTGGAGTCTCATTGGCGGAGCGTACGTGAGGTATTACAGTTATTAATGGACAATTCGCTTTTTGCTAAGCTGGAGAAATGTGAGTTCGCTGTACAGAGAATTAGTTTTTTGGGTTACATTATCTCCAGCGAAGGTTTTGAGATGGACCCGGTTAAAGTTCAAGCTGTACAGGAATGGCCTAGGCCTATTGGTTTGAAATCGATACAGAGGTTTTTAGGTTTCGCCAATTATTACAGAAAATTCATAAAAAAATTTTCTAGTATTGTCAAACCTCTGACCGATCTCACCAGGAAAGGTGCTGATGCGGTTCAGTGGTCTTCTGAGGCCATTGAAGCTTTTGTGTATCTCAAGGAGAGGTTCACCTCTGCTCCCATCCTTATGCAGCCTGATGTGACTAAGCCGTTTTTGGTTGAGGTTGATGCTTCCTCTGTGGGGGTTGGCGCAGTATTGTCTCAGGATAACGGGGATGGATTACATCCCTGTGCCTTTTTTTCAAAAAAATTTTCGGAGACTGAACTGAATTACGATATTGGTAATCGGGAATTATTGCCTATTAAACTCGCATTTGAACACTGGCGCCACTTCTTGGAAGGTGCGGAATTTCCCGTTCAGGTTCTTACGGATCATAAAAATCTGATATATCTTGATGCTGCCAAGCGCCTGAATGCCCGTCAGGCTAGGTGGGCACTGTTTTTCTCGCGGTTTAATTTCTCCGTTACTTACATCCCTGGTACTAAGAATGTTAAGGCGGATGGCTTGTCTCGCAGTTTTTCTCCCATAGTCGGTGCTGAGAAAGAGGAGAACATTTTACAAGAAGGTGTTGTGATAGCTGCTTTGGACTCCGTTTTGGAAGATGAGATTCTTAAAGCACAGGAGAATGCCCCATCTAACACTCCTCATGGGAGGTTGTTTGTGCCTGGGACCTTTAGGAGAGATTTGTTTGTTGAGTGTCACGAATCTCGGTTGGCAGGTCATCCCGGAATCTCTGAGACCAAGAGACTGGTGGGTCGCAGTTTTTGGTGGCCTGGATGGCAGAAGGAAGTCATTAAGTGGGTGCGTCAATGTACTATATGTGCTAGATCTAAGTCCTCACATACTCCTGCTGCGGGGTTGCTTTGTCCTTTGGAGGTTCCCAGTGCTCCTTGGACACATTTGGCTATGGACTTTATAACTGACCTTCCCCCCTCTGAGGGTTTTACTGTCATCTGGGTGGTCGTGGACCGTTTTAGCAAGATGTGTCACTTGGTTCCCTTCGTCAAACTGCCCTGCGCTAAAACTCTCGCTAAGGCCTTTGTCAAGGAAATTGTCAGACTTCATGGCGTTCCTACTGACATTGTTTCTGATAGGGGTCCTCAGTTCGTGGCTCGTTTTTGGCGTGCCTTTTGTGACAGGTTGGGAGTTCATTTGTCGTTCTCGTCCGGATATCATCCTGAATCTAATGGCCAGACAGAAAGGAAAAACCAGGATGTTGAGCAGTTCTTGCGTTGTTTTGTGGCAGACAATCAAGAGGGGTGGTCTGAGTTTCTGCCACTTGCTGAATTTGCTCTGAACAATCATACATCTTCTTCTGCTGGTTGTTCGCCTTTTTTTTGTTGTTCTGGGAGACATCCGTCGTTTGGGTCGTTCTCCAAGTTAGGATCTGCCGTGCCTGAGGAGGAGAATTTTTCCGGTGATTTGGAGAGAGTTTGGACGGATGTGCGTGGTAATCTTCAGGAGGCCAACAGAAAATCTAAAGACTACTTTGATAGGAAACGACAGGAGGTTTTGTTCGCTGTTGGTGACATGGTTTGGTTGTCCTCTAGGAATCTGCGGTTGAGGATTCCTTCTAAGAAATTGGGTCCCAAGTTTGTAGGGCCCTTTAAGGTGCTTCAGGTTGTCAACCAATCTGCTGTTAGGTTGGAGGTTCCTACCTCCTGGAGAATTAATCCGGTATTTCATGTCTCTCTGTTAAAAAAAGCTGTTGTGTCGGATGGTGACGCCTCTGCCTCTGTTACTCCGGTGGTGGAGGACGGGGAATATGAAATTTCTCGCATCCTTAACTCTAGACGGTATAGAGGTAGTTTGCAGTATCTTGTGGCCTGGAAAGGTTTCGGACCCGAGGATAACTCTTGGGTGAGGTCAGATGATGTTTCCGCGTCCAGACTTATCAGAGCGTTTCACAGGAGATTTCCTGATAAGCCTGGTCCTAGGGGATCCGGAGGATCCTCTTAGAAGGGGGGGTACTGTTAGAACCTTGCTCTTAGGTTTTTTCCTTTGCTGGTCACATGACCTTGTTGGCCTATTTAATCCTGCTCCGCCCTTCTGGCTTTGCTGGACTTCATTGTATAACTACTTTCTAGCTAGCCTGTGCTCTGTATCTAACTCTGTTAGTTTGCTTGGTCTACGGACCTCTATGTTCTATATATTTTGTTTGTTCGTCTGTCTGCTACTATTTCTGTTAGGAGGTGTCCCATTTTCCTCCCAGTCCTTAGTACTTGTAGGGATTCCTTCCCCACAACTATAGGTCTCCGTACAGACTAGCTTAGGACTTTAGCAGGTCTGATCGCAGGATCAGGTTCCCTGTTACATCGTAGGGATTCAGCTGAGTTCTATCGTAGGGACAGATCTCTTCTCTTTCCTTAGCTCTGGTAGCAGAACATAACAGTGTGTATCTGGTTCTGCTCGTTCGGTTTCCCTTCCTCCGCATCTAACTCCTGTGTTCCAGCTATCTTCTTGTGTTTTCCAGTCTGTTCCATGTGAACAGAGCCCTGTCCTATCTACCGCATCTGCGGGTTTTGCTCTGCTCTGCTTGTCTACCGCTTCTGCGGGTTTTGCTCTGCTCTGCTAGTCTACCGCACCTGCGGGTTTTGCTCTGCTCTGCTAGTCTACCGCACCTGCGGGTTTTGCTCTGCTCGTCTACCGCACCTGCGGTTTTGCTCTGCTCTGCTTTTCGACCGCACCTGCGGTTTTGCTCTGCTCTGCTTCTTTACCGCACCTGCGGGCTTTGCTCTGCTCTGCCTGTCTACCGCACCTGCGGGTTTTGCTCTGCTTGTCTACCGCATCTGCGGGTTTTGCTCTGCTCTGCTTGTCTACCGCACCTGCAGGTTTTGCTCTGCTCTGCTTGTCTACCGCATCTGCGGGTTTTGCTCTGCTCTGCTTGTGTACCGCACCTGCGGGTTTTGCTCTGCTCTGCTAGTCTACCGCATCTGCGGGTTTTGCTTTGCTCTGCTTGTCTACCGCATCTGCGAGTTTTGCTCTGCTCTGCTTGTCTACCGCACCTGCAGGTTTTGCTCTGCTCTGCTTGTCTACCGCATCTGCGGGTTTTGCTCTGCTCTGCTTGTCTACCGCACCTGCGGCTCTGTTCCTGTGTCCCAGTCTGTACTGGGCCCTATCCTGCCTGCGTTCCTACCTGCCAGTACCCACCTGTCTGCATGCCAGCCGTGCCTGCCAGTACCCACCTGTCTGCATGCCAGCCGTGCCTGCCAGTGCCCCCCTGTCTGCATACCAGCCGTGCCTGCCAATACCCATCTGTCTGCATACCAGCTGTGCCTGCCAATATCCACCTGTCTGTATGCCAGCCTAACCTGCCTGTTCCTGCATTCCCCGGTGTGGGTCAACAGCTGTGACCGGGGTCTGACCTGTAGTAGCACCTGGTCCTTCTGCTCGGTTCCTCCCTGGTTCACGGAGTCGACTGAGCCGCCGTGTGACCTTGGTCAGACCGAGTTGATACTTAGTTACACCCCTCCAGGCACTCCTCGGTTCATGGTACAGTGGGATCACTAATCATGCTCACGCCAGTCAGTCCGGGCGTGTGTGTAACAAAAAGTAACTACATTCCCTTTTTGCATAAGCTTCTTTACTGACAGAAGATTGCTTTCAAGACTGGGAACATAGAGAACATCCTTTACTGGGATCTTTCTGCTTTGTGCTGAGGAAACTGGACAGTGGAGGTAGCGGTCTTCTACTCCTTCTGAAGTTTTATATTGACCATTAGCTAAGATTACCTTTTCTGACTTGCTTTCATCAAGGTCAGTGAAGAAATCCTTGTTATTCGTCATATGGCTGCTAGCACCAGAGTCTATACACCACATATGCTTTGCAGATGAGCCTGTACTGGTATTAAATGCAGTTTCAACACATGCAGACTTTTCCTCTACAGCTGTTTTCACCTTTTGATCACTTTTCTGTTTTTTAAGCTGACTCATTCTTGCTTTCCAAATTCTGCAGTCTGCTTTAAGGTGGCCGGGCTTTCTACAGACAAAACATTCACGAGTTTCCCTTAGATTGCTCTTATTTTTAGGAAAGTCATGTGTCTTTAATGCTGTTTCTGCTCTAGATTCATTACTGCTGCTTACATTGTGTGTTTTTCACTTGAATTCATCTACAAGCTTGCCTTTGACATATTCTACTGTGAGCTCATCATCTGCCCGTGCATCTAATGCAGTGACAAGTGTGTCATAACTTTCTGGAAGACCACTTAATAGTAGTGCAGCAATATGAAAGTCTTTAATTTCTTCTCCAATGCCCCTGAGATGCTCCACAATCTCTAGGGTGTTTCTTATATAGTCCTGCATATGCTGCCCATCACTTAGCTTAGACTGATACAGTTTTCTCATGAGATAAAGCTTATTGCTGAGATTTGATCTTTCATGCACTTTCTGTAATTCATCCCACATCTCTTTTGCAGTTGCATATTTTCATATATGCACAATCTGATCATCATCTACACTGAGGGAGATAGTGCTTTGTGCTTTCTGATCCTTCTCTAGCCAATCATCTGGTAATGGATGAGACACTTGTTCCTGCGTATATCTCCACATACCTTTGACGCGCCCCCTGGGCCTGTGCTGTGCAGGGGGATACCCGGAGCCGGATCGCTGGGGGTTGTAGTCCTCCGTGGCGGTGACCCGGTCCGTGCCCAGGGCGGTCAAACCAGTGGCAGTCTATTGGTATTGTAATTGTCCGACTACGCCACCCGTGGATTGCGGTCAGTGGGGACCGCCGCTGCGCTGCCGACCGCTGAGGCTGATGTTGTTTGCGCAGCCGAGTATGGGATAACTCCCCACGGGAGAAGTATTGCCTCAGGGCAGCTAATGTGGATGATGGGAGTGATGGTGTGAGTGTCCCAGTACTGATGGTGCTGGTGCGGCGATGAAACACAGAGACTTGTAATTGCAGTTTCCAAAGCTTTACTCACGGTTGTTATTCTGGTCACTTGTGCACATGAGGGACCGCCTGAGCCGTGCTGCGTTCACCAGGCAAGGGACTCGACCAACTCCCAGGCAATTCCAGAGCGTGGCACAGGGCTCCCTTCCTTTCCTTTCTCTGGCCGTCCCCACCAGTGACCCACCTTTGTCCAGCTTCCTCGGGCCTTCTCTGGGCACGCTGATCTCTGCGTCCCTGACCCTACGTGGTATGCCTTCCTGGTGGATGTAGTGAGGGGTCGCACCAAGATGTGGTAACAACCTCCGGTCTTTGGCTGAGGAATCTGTTGCCTCCACCAATTTGGGTTCCGGTACCCTGTTCTGCCAACCCTTCACCCTGTATCTCCTGGGCATATGGGGTTCCTTCTGTCTTCGTGTCTCTGTGCCTTTCTGTGTGTTCCTTGCTTCCCTTCTCCTTTCCTTTCCGTTCCTTCTCCTCTCTCTTTCTGCTGTTTCTGGCCTCCACTCTAGGCCTGCCTCTGGAGCTGGGCCCAGACTGAGCCACAGCTCCCTGTCAGCCCTCTCTGGCTGAGCTCCTCTCTGAACTGAACTGCCTTCTGTCCTAAGATGGTGCCCACCTTATATACCTCCTTCTAACACCCGAGCCCAGGTGACAAGCAACCAATGGGCTCCTGCCTATGCCCAGAGACCCCCCCCTATCTGCTCCTACACCATTGGGTGTACTTTCCCCTCCCCACTCCAGTCAGGGACAGATGCTGTCGTGCCTGCACTTCTATCTTGTGGGAGCACCGTTGAGCTGTCCCTCGGAAATGGGGTGTGTGTGGTGCATGCAGCTACTGAGTCCTGGTCCACACTCCATCCTTACCCGGGAGTGGAATACCACACCTCTGGTTTGAGGTGCAATACCCCTGTAGCAGCCGAGCCCTCGGGGTGCTACACCTTCTCTTATGAGCAGCATTTTCACCTTAAATTTCCAAGATTGATAATTCTGATTGGTGAGACTTTGCACTGAGAACTTGCAGTGATCCCTGTTTGTGGACATCTTCTCTGTTGCTCTGTGCTGCTTTTCCTTTGGGCTTCTGTTGCTGTATTACTCTTCTATGTCACGCTGGGGTTCTGTGTCACACTGGAGTTCTGTGTCACGCTGGAGTTCTGTGTCACGCTGGAGTTCTGTGTCACGCTGGGCCCATAACCTGTTGGCAGCGGATCATTCAGGATACTCTCAAAGCGTGTTGACAACAGAACAAAGCTTTAATTAGCTATAAACAGGTACAGGTATGATAGGCTTTGTGGAATCAGGAAAACACATATCTTAAGTGTCTCAGTGCAGCATCAGAAGGCTGCTTCTCCTCTCATGCACAGACACAGGAAACTGAACATAGTCACATGGTCTTTTCTAAGTGTGAGCCTCTGGGAGTTTTTTTTTTTTTAACTTTATAGACACTACACAAGCCTAGCAATAGAACATTTACATACACAGGAATGGAGTTGTTGCACTAAACATATTCCAACAGAATCAGATCAAGAGCAAGAAGGATTCTGGCAGTGTTGAAAGCCAAAGGTGGATTTACAAAATAATAAAAAATTAAAATTTAGATTTTAAGAAGCAAACCAGTAACAATGCAGTGACATGACAAGAATCTGCATAACTAATCATATGCTAAATAGTTGCAGGTCATATTTATGTATGAGATAGCCAAGATGATTGTCTATAAAATCATGGTCGTCTCACGTTCAAAGCAGAAGTGGATGGTGAGATATGGAGCCGGAAAGTCAAAAGTTCAAAACATTGTTACCCCTTTGTCAGCGTACCGTATATACACCAGTCATGGAACATGATATATGGCACCAGGCGGGTTATATAAAGAGTTGTCCTGGCACTGGGTCACCCACCTTAAATAATTCTCTCTTGATCCGACCCTTGAGAAAATCCTTCATGAAATTGGTATTTTGCGCCGCGTCATGAGATGCCATAATTCCTTCCTTGAGAAGCTCGGACAGATCTGTAGGCCTTGAGAAAACAGTGAGAAGACCTGGTCAGACAAGATGGCTGGCATCGTATATTACTAAGAGGATGATCGTTCTCATTTAAAGGAAATCTCAGCAAAAAGGGAAGCGACTAAAATTTGCAAAAAATTGAGTAACGATGAATCGGATTGTGAGTTACTGACTGCCCTTACAGCCGGGTGCATACTGCCCTTACAGCCTAGTGCACACTGCCCTTACAGCCGGGTGCATACTGCCCTTACAGCCGGGTGCATACTGCCCTTACAGCCTAGTGCACACTGCCCTTACAGCCGGGTGCATACTGCCCTTACAGCCTAGTGCACACTGCCCTTACAGCCGGGTGCATACTGCCCTTACAGCCTAGTGCACACTGCCCTTACAGCCGGGTGCACATTGCCCTTACAGCCGGGTGCATACTGCCCTTACAGCCGGGTGCATACTGCCCTTACAGCTGGGTGCACACTGCCCTTACAGCCGGGTGCACACTGCCCTTACAGCCGGGTGCATACTGCCCTTACAGCCGGGTGCATACTGCCCTTACAGCCAGGTGCACACTGCCCTTACAGCCGGGTGCACACTGACCTTACAGCCTGGTGCATATTGCCCGTACAACCCGGTGAATACTGTCCGTACAGTCCAGTGCACGCTGCCCATACGGCCTGATGCACACTGCCCGTACAGCCTGGTGTATACTATCCTTACAGCTGGGTCAATACTGCCCTTACAGCCTGGAGCATACTGCCCTTACAGCCTGGAGCATACTGCCCTTACAGCCGGGTGCATACTGCCCTTACAGCCTGGAGCATACTGCCCTTACAGCCTGGAACATACTGCCCTTACAGCCGGGTGCATACTGCCCTTACAGCCGGGTGCACACTGACCTTACAGCCTGGAACATACTGCCCTTACAGCCGGGTGCATACTGCCCTTACAGCCTGGTCCCCTGTAGAAAGGGCAGAATTGGCTCCTGAGGACCATCGTCATCCGGCTTCCACCTCATCACCTTGCAAATCAGCCAAGCAGACTGAGCCCCAAGTGATGCAGCAGTCACTTTTGCTTTTTGATCACTCTGCTGGCTGGGGTTCTGTGGGCCATCTATCTGGCCCTGCCCCAGAAGTGGAAGAGACTGAATGCACTGATGGAGGATGAGTACGTGGGAGGGCTTGTGCCCACGGTCTGTGGACCACCGCAGCACATCTCAGGGGATAACAAAACACCAGTACCAACACCTGCGGCTTTCTGCAGTGTGTAGACCGGCAAGGAGGGCAGGGGTGAGGACTGGGTGGAAGATGATGAGGGGGATGATGAGGTCCTAGACCCTACATGGAACAAAGGCCATCCGTGTGACGTGCGCAGTTTGGAGGAAGAAGAGGTGGTCACAATGCCCCAGCAGTACAGCAAAAGAGGCAGCAGGGTGCAAAAGCACAGTGGCCGGCTACTAGCCAGTACCTCAGCTGCTACTGGCCACCGCACCGATGAAATGAGCACAACAAAGCCAGCTCAAAAGTGGTCTGTGGCTTGGAAAGGTCCATGGATATTGGCCCTTTCCTAGCCTAATAAGACCAGCTCACAGCTGTCTGCTTTCCTTTGGCTGGTTATTATTAATAGGTGGGACCCTACATCATTTTTTTATTTATTTAATAAGTAAAGTACACATGCAAGGCACTGCGCTACTCCTCCACTTGGACCTCTGCCTCCTGTTTCAAGATTATTATTTTTTATAATTTTTTATTCTGTTATTTTAAGAAATTTCCATATCCACATTTGTTTGTAAGGCAATTGTCTGCTCTTATCTCCATTTTGCTTCCTTTTGCAGCCCCCTAGCCCTTACTACGACATTTTACAGTACCAAAGTTCAGGTCCCCATTGACTTCTATGGTGTTCGGGGGGTCAAGTTCTTGTAACCAACCCAAACGTTGGACAAAGTTCGGCAGAACCTGACAAACCCGAACATCCACGAGTCCACTCATCCCTAAATATGAGCCCTCGCATAGCATCTCTATATACAATATGAGCCCCCACACATCCTCCTATATACTGCATCAACCCCCAGACAGCCTCTGATATACAGCATGTGAACTACATAGCCTCTTATTACCTTTAGTATTTTATGTCTAACAAATGTCAAAATAAGAAAAAAAAATGGATAAAAAAAGGCGTCATGAATAAAACCAGCGCAAACAATATACAGATAGAGAAAAGTAGTAACGAAAAATTCTCCAACTTTCTAGACTCCTTTTTTTCTTGCTGCTGGTGAATGGGACCAGTCTTGTTTCCCATCCTGAGCGGAGGGGCTGAGACTTTGCTATTACTATATCCCATCCTCTGGGTTCTGGACTGATACATATGAGCTGCACTGATACATTGTAACAAACTGTTAAGATAGGAGAGAAATTTGTGTGATTGATGTCCTCGGGGCACATGAAAGTGAACGCAAGCAAAAGACAGAATGTTTCATGTAATGACGCAAGATGTACCGGGACATGTACAGGTGGACTGTTACACAATCCAAGCTCCAACACTGCCTATAACCGGAGGGTTATCATCACAGCGAAGAATTAGAAGACCAGCGATCCCCTCCATATCCCCGACATATTACAATGCAGGATAGAGCGGGGCATAAGAGCTGACCATCTAAGCCGACATGGTGGATGCAGCTTGCTAAATAACACGTAATCCAGTACATCGCGGCAGAATATGTCACCGCCATATAACGTGCACAGATCCCCCTCTCACCTCAGCGGCTGGTGGTCCTCCTCTCTGGACGCAGCTCCATAAATCCTGCTCTCTTCCTGTGCGGAGGACATGGCATCTGTGTTCCGTGAGAGGATAAAAAAGTCACAGTCCTGTGTTAATAACGAAAGAGACCGAAGTTGTTGAGGCAAAAGATCATGATGCTTGGAGGATCCAGAAGCCCAGACCCTCCTGTGCAGGCAGCTGGACCCCTGCTGGGTCCCTACGTCACCCTATAACTGCCATCTACTTTGTGACTAAGTTGCCCTCTTACACTTACCAGAGGTTGGTACACAGGAACCGCGGTATGATATGGAGAAGCAGCAGGTGACAACGCTCGACTAAAGGCTGGGAGCTCAATAATTTTGCAGGGAAGGATGTGCAAGGACAGGCTTAAATTGAGTGTTCAAGTTGGAATCAGAGTGAAGCCAATCAGTAAAACACAAGGTGGAGCCAGACAGAGGGAACAGGTACTGGTAGATAAAACAGCCAGGAGCTGTCCATAGAGCTGAGTAGCTCAGAGGGAAGAGATGCTGCCTGATGCACAGGAATCGCTACGTTTTATTCCTGACAGTAGTCTCCTCTTTCCAGGATGTCCTCAGGACACCTCAGGGGCTGGTTTCTCTTTATGCCTCTAATGAAAAGATTTTATAAGCCTGGGGGCATAGGCGGATTATAATGATGACGATCTGGGCTACCGCCCGGGACCCCGAACCTCCAGGGGGCCCGGGGCTCCAGGGTGTCTATGGCCAGATTGTCCTCATTATATGTGCGGCGCCGCGGCACATACCGGCAGACAGTGGCGGGGGGGGGGCCCCCGGACCACTCCCCCAGCAGCGGCGCGCGGCCGCTGCTTCTTCTTCGGCCCGGCCAGCACTGCAGCAGTTAACTAACCTGTGCTGGCCCGGCCGCGTCACTGCTAGGAGACATGGCCCTGTGCGCATTTACCTTGGTGGCAAAAAGTTAAATTTTGGTCTCCTCTGACCACAGCACCTTCCTCCATACATTTTGGGAGTCTCCCACATGTCTTTTGGCAAACTCAAAACGGCACACAGAAATGGCAGAACAATTACTTGTCAATTCTTCTGGAAGATATTCATGATGTATGATATAGCTAACATCCTTTCACACAGATAGTGTTCTGCTTACCACTAACCTTGGGTATAATCCAGGTTAAGGGATGTCTAGGGAATTTCCTGGAATTGATATGTGGGAGAATAGGGATAATGTTCCTTGTGGACAGATTTAGGACAAGCATGATAATTGTAGGCTCTGTCAGCCAACTCTTAGATTTCTATACAGGTCAATCTTGTGATTTTGAGAAAAACAAAATGAGCTGAATAGAACAAAAACTCAGAGTAAATAGATTTCTTAAAGGCAATGTTGGTACTGAACCATTATTTGAACAAGCCTTCACATTTTTGTGTGTAAGTAAAGTCTTTTTTCTGCCCACTCTTCCATAAAGGCCACCTCTATGGAGTGTACGGCTTATTGTGGTCGTATGGACAGATACTCCAGTCTCTGCTTGGGAACTCTGCAGCTCCTTCAGGGTCACATTTGGTCTCTGTGCTGCCTCTCTGATTAATGCCCTCCATGCCCGGGCTGAGAGTTTTGGTGGACAGCCCTCTCTAGGCAGGTTTGTTGTGGTACCATGTTCTTTCCATTTGATGATAATGGATTTGATGCTGCTCCGTGAGAATCATCAGAGATTGGGTTATTTTTTTTTAACCCAACACGGACTTGTACTTCTCAGCAACTATGTCCCTGACTTGTTTGGAGATCTCCTTGGTCTTCATGGTGTTGTTTGGTTAGTGGTGCCTCTTGTTAATGGTGTTGCAGCCTCTGTGGCCTTTCAGAAAAGGTAAAGTGTATATACTGACAGACTATGTGACATTAGATTGCACACAGGGGGATGTCTTGTCACTAAGCATGTGACTTATGAAGGGAATTGCTCGCACCAGAAATTTTTAGGAGCTTCATAGCAAAGGGTGTGAATACATATGCACATGCCAATTTTTAGTTATCTGATCCCATAAATGTAATTTATGCCTATATTTTTCTCACTTCATCAACTTAGACTATTTAGTGCTCATGTATCACACACAAATCGGATTACAATGTAAAAAAAAATAGGTAAAAAGCCAAGGAGAGGGAATACTTTCGCAAGCCACTGTAGGTTAATTTGTGCAGAAATCCAAAAAAAATTTTGACCCAGTTTAGAAGGTGGTACGTGAGTGATTTTTAGTAGAAGGCCAAACCTTATCACCATCGAGAAGGGAAGGAGGGGCTTTGCGATGTTTATCTGCTGATTCTTTATAATCTTCTTGGGCCTTTTGTAAAATTTATGTTAATTATTTTATGGGATTCTTGTAACGTTGTGAGCCTTGTCAGTAACAGCAGGTACTGAAGTAAATGGAAGATAAGGAAAGAACACTGGATGCAAGTTCTAGTTACCAAAAAATGGAATTTGTGAACCATGTTTAGAGTTGTTATAGGAAAATTCCACTGTTGGTAAATTGTCCACCCAGTCATCCTGAAGGTAGGAAATAAAACAGCGCAGGTGTAGTTTGATAGTCTGGTTAGTCCTTTCAGTCTGGTCATTGGATTGAGGATGGAAGGCAGTAGACAACTTAACAGTAACTCCTAAAGCCGTACAGAAGCTTTTCCAAAATGTTGATGTAAACTGAACATCTCTATCAGAAACTACATTGTCAGGAATTCCATGCGGCCTACATATCTCCTTGATCATTAATCCTGCAGTTTGTTCGGCGGTAGGAATCCCTTTAGTTGGAATAAAATGGGCCATTTTTGTGCGTCGGTCTACCACAACAAGGATGACAGTAATTTTTTTTTAGAAGGAGGTAGGGCCACAATAAGATCCATTGAGATTGATCCCCAAGGCCTGGATGGAACTGGAAGAGGTTAAAGGGGGTCCTAAAGGAGAAGATTGCGGTGTCTTGTTTCGTGCACATGTTAAACACGAGGAAGGATATTTTCTCAAGTCCTTCCTACCAGGGGTGGATTAAGAATAGCAAGGGTCCCAGGCGGGTTAGAAGGCGCGGGCCCCCCACCCCCACCCCCACACACACACCTGATGTATCACATGTCACATGATCCCCTGTGATAGATCATGTGAAAGTTCACGTGAAATTAATTTGGCACAATATTAATTATAATATATTTTTTTAGGCTGTGTGCCCACTATGCGTTTTTTAAGCAATTCCGCTGCAGAAACGCTTAAAAAACGCTTGGTAGAAGGTCTGCCATGTTCCCCAATGATAATCCGCATGTGCTGTGCACATGCTGCGGAAATTTCCCGTGCGGATTATCATTGCGGAAAAATCCGCAGCATTGCCAATTATTTTGCGGAAGCGCGGCGTTTTCGCCGCCATTGACTTGATTTGGAACACATGGAATCTGCATTACTGCATCTGTACATGCGGATTACATGCGTTTCAATGTGCGGATGGTACCCGGGTCTGGAGAAGAGGAGACTCTCCTCCGGACCCGGGTACCATAGTACCTGTAAAAAAAAGAATAAAATAAAAAATAAATATTATACTTACCTTGTGATGGCCCCCGATGCCTTTATCCGATGCGTCCTGGCTTGCCGGCAGCTCGCGATGGTCTGAAAAGGACCTGCCGTGACGTCATTTAGTCATGTGACAGGTCACGCGACCGCTGACGTCGGCAGGCCATCAGAAGGTAATTATATATTTATTTTTTATTTTTTACCATTCTTTTACGGTCACACTACATAAATCCATGCCGGTTGCATAGATTTATATAGTGTGACCAAGTTGTCAAGCACTTTCCAAGTGATGCTAAAATCGCTTGGAAATCGCTTGTCAACCCGCATGCGGAAATGCATGTGAAGAACGCTTCACATCCGCATGTCCCTGGCAGGAAAAATGCATGTACAATCCGCATGTACAATCCGCATGTACAATCCGCATGTACAATCCGCATGTACAATCCGCATGCATTTTTTCTGCCAGGGAGATGCAGAAATGCTCAAAAAAAAATCCGGAGCATTTCTGCATCGTGGGCACATAGCCTTACATTAATTGTATGACTCAATATTGAGCACATGTAGCCATCTATACACAGCAGGAGGCCGCACGTAGCCACCTATACACAGCGGGAGGCCACACGTAGCCATCTATACACAGCAGGAGGCCGCACGTAGCCATCTATACACAGCGGGAGGCCACACGTAGCCATCTATACACAGCAGGAGGCCACACGTAGCCATCTATAGACAGCAGGAGGCCGCACGTAGCCATCAATACACAGCGCGAGGCCGCATGGCGCCATCAATACACAGCGGGAGGTCGAACGTAGCCATCTATATACAGCGGGAGGCCGCAAGTAGCCATGTATACACAGTGGGAGGCCGCACGGCGCCATCTATACACAGCGGGAGGCCGCACGCAGTCACGCACACACAAACATATACAGACATATACATACACGCATAAACACATTTGAAACACAAAAATACATATAAACAGACATCACACAATGATATCTGCCTGCACACACACACACACACACTCAATCACACATACACACACACATACACACTCTCACACACACACACTCACCATCCTCCTGCTCCTCTCCGGTGCAGCAGTGCAGGCCGGGCGCGCACTGCGTGACGTCACAGCTAGGAGACAGGGCCGTGTCTCCTAGCAGTGACGTGGCCGGGCCAGCACAGGGAAGTTAACAGCTGCAGTGCTGGCCCGGCCGAAGAAGAAGTAGCGGCCGTGCGCCGCTGCTGGGGGAGCGGTCCGGGGGCCCCCCCGTCACTGTCTGCCGGTATGTGCTGCGGTGCCGCACATATAATGAGGGCAATCTGGCCATAGACACCCCAGAGCCCCGGGTTCCCTGGAGGCCCGGGGCCCCGGGCGGTAGCCCAGATCGCCATCATTGTAATCCGCCTATGCTTCCTACAATTAGGCCACCAAAATCAACGAACCAGTAGTTCATGAGTTTTCATAATTCCAGGATGTCCTGCAAGTTTAGAATCAACTAGCTTGAGGATTTTGAGAAGATCAGTTTTGGAGACATACAGGAGCATCTCACAAAATTAGAATATCATCAAAAAAGTTAATTTATTTCAGTTCTTCAATCCAAAAAGTGAAACTTCTATATTATATAGTCATTACAAACAGATTGATCTATTTCAAGTGTTTATTTCTGTTAATGTTGATGATTATGGCTTACAGCCAATGAAAACTCAAAAGTTTTCACCTTTCCGGGCACATGGCAGATGATCTATACAGCTGACATGTGCCCGCAACAGCCGCGAGTGGAATCGCGATCCGCCCGCGGCTGTTAACTAGTTGCATGCCACTGTCAATCTCTGACAGCGGCATTTAACTTGCGCTTCCCAAAAGCACGTCGTTGGCTCCGCCCATCGGCGACCCCGTCACATGATCGCGGGTCGCCAATGGGTTGGCAAGACAACCCGGAGTCTGCAGGAGACCCCTGCGGTTGTCATTGCTATGAGCACCGCCCAGCGATCGGTGCTCATAGCAAGTGAGCAAATCTGCTACACAGAGGCGATCTGCTCATCGCCTGTATGTAGCAGAGGCGATCAGGTAATTGCAGCTTCAAGTCTCCCATGGAGACTATTGAAGTATGCAAAAGGTAAAAAAAAATGTTTTTAAAAATATTAAAAAAATAAAAAAAATCTAAAAGTTTAAATCCCCCACTTTTGCCCCATTCAAAATAAAACAATAAAAAAAAAATCACACATACACATTTTTGCTATTGCCACATTCAGAATCACCAAATCTATTAATATAAAAAAAGAATTAATCCGATCGGTAAACGGCGTAACAAGAAAAAAATTCTAAACCAGAATTACGTTTTTTGGCTGCCGAAACATTGCAATAAAATGCAATAACGGGCGATCAAAACATCGGCTCTACCCCAAAATGGTATCAATAAAAACGTCAGCTCAGCGCGTAAAAAATAAGCCCCACCCGGCCCCAGATCCTGAAAAATGGAGATGCAACGGGTCTCGGAAAATGGCGCCATTTTTTTTTTAACAAACTTTGGATTTTTTTCACCACTTAAATAAAAAAGAATCTATATATGTTTGGTGTCTATGAACTGGTAACGACCTGGAAAATAATGATGGCAGGTCAGTTTTAGCATTTAGTGAACATGGTAAAAAAAAAAAAAAAAATGTGGAATTGCACTTTTTTTTTGCAATTTCACCACACTTGAATTTTTTTCCCCATTTTCCAGTACATGATATGGTAAAACCAGTGATGTCTTCCAAAAGAACAACTTGTTCCACAAAAAATAAGCCCTCACATGGCCATACTGACCAAAAAATAAAAATAAAAAAGTTATGGCTCTGGGAAGAAGGGGAGCAAAAAACGAAAATGCAAAAATGACCCAGTCATTAAGTGGTTAATGGTAATCTTATTTCTTTCTCTGTAATCATTACATGGTGGAGGGTGGAGTCTTTCTTTTCTAAAAATAACAAGAGTGCCCCCAGCTGGGATTAAGAGGGTCAAATTAAGCCTTTCTCTAAATTTTCATTCTAGTATTCTCTTCGTACTTTTAATTCTGGTTCAGAAAGATTGTAAATTCGCCCAAACGGAATGGATGCTCCAGGAATAAATTCAATGGGACGTAAGGACGATGAGGAAGTAGTTGATCAGCTTTTTTTCTTGCTGTAGACATCACTGAACTCCTGGTACTCATGGAAGAAAGTGTTGGCACCCTTGAAATTGTGGCAGAAAATGAAGTATTTCTCCCGGATAATTAATGCAATTACATATCTTTTGCTATACACATGTTTATTTCCTTTGTGTGTATTGAAATAACAGAAAAAAAAATGACAAATTAAACATAACTTCACACTAAACCCCAAAAATGGTCCGGTCAAAATTGTTGATACCCTCAACTTAATATTTGGTTGCACGCCCTTTGGAATAAATAACTGCAATCAATCGCTTCCTATAACCATCATCAAGCTTCTTACACCTCTAAACTGGAATCTTGGACTCTTCTTACAAACGTCTCCAGGTCTCTCATATGTGAAGGCGTCTTCTCCTAACAGCAATTTTTGACATCTCTTCAGAGGGGTCAATGGGATTTAGATCCGGACTCATTGCTGTCACTTCAGACCTCTCCAGTGCTTTGTTTCCATCCATTTCTGGGGGCTTCTTGAAGTATGTTTGGGGTCATTGACCTGTTTGTCCTCATGCACATGCACTTTTTATACTTCTGGTGCTCTGCTCTCTCAGAATGTAATTCGGTCACACCTTTATTTGTCCACTAGATGGCGGTATTATTTCAGTGTGATTTCATATTCGATTACCCTTGTTGCACCTTTGTCTCCATAATCTTATATTTGGATTTTTCGGTGGTCTTCAATTTTGCACGTATTGTGATTGTGTGTGTTCAGGAATTACGCTGCTCAAATTTCCCCTTTATATATTTTTTATGCTATTGTTTTAACTCAATTTACTTAATAAAATCTCATGTGATTTGATTTTGCGTGTTGTATTTACTCCCCTTCTTTTTTGGTATTATTCCCTATGAATCATGGCTGTCCCCTCTCCACTGTTTTCCCTTACACTCTCTATAGTGCTACACTGTGCCACGCCAAGCTGACCTCTCTCCATACTGTGCCCCCATGTCATGCTGCCCCCTCTCCATATTCATACTGTGACTTTTTTTCACACTGTTCATCCTGCCCACCACATTATCCTCTCCAAACTGTACCCCCTCCTCACTGTCCTCCTACAGTATGATGGTCACCACAGCCACCCATTCAGTATAGTATCCACAACAGCCCTCAATACACATTATAATGTCCACTACAGCCCCCCATTATATAGTGTGATGGTCCCCACAGCACCCCATAAAGTATTATGGCCCCCTTGTCACCGATACAGTATCCCTTACAGCCTCTTATACACAGTATAATGTCACCCACAGCACCCCACAGAGTATATCTACCACAGCCCCCCAATATACAGTATAATGCCCAAACAGCCCCCAATATAAGTTTCCCAACAGCACCCAATATAGTATAATCACCCTTTTATGTCCCCACAGCCCCCTTGTCATGTCCCCATAGCCAGACCCTCTTTTATTGTCCCCACAGGACCAAGGAATAATAGCCTCCATTCATTAGGAAAATAATAGAATGTAAAAATAAAAAAGCTTATACTCACCTAACCCAGGTTCCCTGTCAAGCGCAGCTCCATCTCCTCTTCCATCTGGTGCAGCAGTGGGCGCTGGATGGTGCGATGACGTCACTGCATCGCGACGTCCGACATCCTCTATGTGTGCAGGAGTTCCCGGCAGAGCAGAGAGCTAATTACAGCTCCTCTGCTCCTGTCCTGGGCAGAGCCGACATCAATTGTATTCGCGCATTACAGACCTGAATACAATTGAGTGCAAGGTAGGAGCAACAGCCGGGGACCAGACAGAGAGAGGAGTGACTGACACTGCTCCCCTGTGCCTGCACACTGGCCATCACTGTACTGACCGCCTGCGGTCGAAGGAAGGTGACGGGTGGCCACAGGCATTCAGCAATGTCAGGGTTTCTTTTTCCTCTGAAATGCGCCCCTTTCGGGTAGGCAGGAAATGGTGCCCTAGGCAGGTGCCTACCTGGCCCATCCCTCATCCCGGCCTGTGTACTGAGCAGCGCACATGACCAGCTGCAGGGTGACCTGTATATATGCAATCCCAGCAGCTGCCTCCGTTATCACTTCCGTATTTCTCTGCTGCAGTTAGGGATTATTTTTTTTTTACTAAAAAGATGACTCCGCAGATTCAATGCTTTCCTAAAATTCCTATAATTGATTATGACGTAACAAAGCAGAAATGTGAGGAGGCCTGCTGAGGCTATCCTACAGGGTAACCACGAGGAACGATAGCGTAGCGTAACATACTTTACATGGCAAAAACAATACATGGCAAAACTTGTTCAGCATATTCCCCCGCCCCCGACTCATTAATGCAAAAGTCAATTTTCCTCATCCTAAAAAATGGAAAAAATCCTTCCAGACTCCAAATCTGACAATCAGAATAATTCCCTGTATCAATGCTGCACTTCTAAGAATAAAGGAGCCAAAACTTGTGATATTATGACTTTCAAAAAAGGCACCCATGCCCCTTATAAATTCTTGTAGTAAATGCACCACAACTACTGCCCTCTGGCATGGCGTTCCATGCTCTCAGTGCTCTTACAGTAAAAAAATTCTCATTTATGTTGGAAAAATATTACAATTTGAGCGTCCTCAGTGGTTGATACCTTTTAATGGCTACTGAAAAGATGGAAACTTTCGAAAATTGCAAACTTTCGAGACTACTCAGGTCTCTTCATCAGGCATAGAATTATTTATGTTGGTGCAGAAACTTTTTCTTTCCTCCACTAGACATAGAGGATACCCTTTAGGCCACGGCCTCACTATCAGTATTTGGTCAGTATTCGGTCAGTGTTTTTTCTCAGGAGTGGGTGATAAATGCAGAATTGGTGACTTGTTTCTATTATACCTTTTCACTGATTGTTCCTCACCTGGTTTTGGCTTCCCCTCCTGAGAAAAAATACTGACCAAATACTGATAGTGGGGCCGTGGCCTCATAGTTACAATATAGGAAAGTCCACAGCACTCCTTAATTGCAGTGAAGAAAATTACATTCATTGATGTCATATTTAAGGGTACCACACTAAACAAGATGGCTAACGCTTCAGTCAGCCCACATGTGGTCAGCCGATGCCTAGTGCTTCCACTACACTGCTCCCCACAGGCCGTGACCAAGGTGGCTTTTTATCCTGTGGCCGCTGTGGGTTCATATTCATTTTCCCATTACTTACATAGGGCCAAAATACTTCACTCATTGTGGTTCGACAAAACGGTTAGTCCTTGAGTCATCTTTTTTTCTATTATCAAGATACCTTTTTTGGCATTTTTTGCTTCCACATGACTTGGTGCTGCAGCTATTCTGTGCTTTTGAGGTTGGGATTTTGACAGAATCAGTCTCCTTCCCCCTCTGGCAGCGCATGTACATAGGACAATATAATCCTGCAGAACGTCTTATCAGTTATACCGCCATCTACTGCAGAGACTCTGATCCTCCCCTGACAAGCAGGAGAGAAAGCCATTTCTATCAGCAACCAAAGATCATTATTCTGAGACCTGGCAGCGGGGGAGAATGTTTTACTAAAGGGGTCTCCAACGGGAGCTACAAAGAGCAGGACCCTGTGCAAAAAAATTGCAGGAAGAAGCCCCACGTACATTGGACGTGTTCACATTCTCACCACAGAATATAAAACCCACCATCCGAGCACCAAACGCAGATTTCCAGGTCACGATTGAGAGATTTTCTGTTTTTAGGTCCATATTGTTCTGTGAGGTGAAACGCCCAGTTACATAGAACCACGCTTTATCCGCCATGATCTATCATGACGAGTCTAAATGGCCGACTGCCATCATATTACGATGTGCCGGGTACATGGGTCTTCACCATCACATACCCGCCATGATGGGGACATTCACAATCCTACGGCTTTCCACAGAGAAACACAGACAGGAAGTAGACGACCACGTCAGTTATTTCTTACACTGCTGAGGTAAAGCGAAAGCCGAGCTCTCATTGGCTGCTCTGATGGAATAAGAAGCTGATTGGTTGCCGTGGATTATAAAACAGTTCGGCCAAAACGCAAGAGAGGTTCAGTGCCCCGTATTTTGTCGAAGCCTCCATGGCTGTGGGTGGTGGTGAACATAATACATGATTGATGAAGTGACTAGACGGGCGTTGCTTATCCATGACAAAAGCATCTGAACGAGGAACAACTTACACATTCGATATTTTAATATAATTTATTAAGTTACACAAAAAGCTCCTTTTGCCATCTCCAAAGGCTCAGGCCTGCGATACGCTTAGGTATCCGAGCTCTGAACACTCGCACAACCGTTACCTTATAAGAATGAAGGACGGCAAGAGGCGGCCATTTTCTAGCCGAACCAATGATGGAGTAATGAGGTATAATGTTATTTGCGCCTCGCTGTAATCTAGGGTCACCAACATGGCCGCCTCTACCTAGTCTCTGTTACTGGTGAAATTTGCACAGTGTCACCCTCCCCCCCCACCTTCTACATTACTAAAAAATCCAAATCCTTAGTAAAGAGAAATCCATTTCTGGAAAATCTGGTTCACAAACAACAGCAATGGTCAGATTCTTGCCTACTTGAAGTAAAAAGGGACACAGGAGATGTACCCCTAGGCAAAATCCCATTGCAGGAAAAGTGTCGCGGCAGCCATATTGGCTGAACGATCTCCATAGATCGATATGTAAAATCTGATGAGTAAAATGTTAGAAGTGAATGGATTCTCAAAGAGGCACGAAATTCCAGGCTGTGTCGATGGCCGGCCGTTTTGTCATCACAGTGTATCTAAAGATCTACGAGGAACCCCAGCTCCAAAAAACAAGATGGCTTCCTCGCGTGGCAGCACCAAGCCGTTAATACTTCATCCGTAATAACTCATGAAATCATCTTTGGGAGCGTTGCATATACATATGGCTAAATCCTCTCAACACATCATGTAACACAAGTGGGAGATGAGCAGCCCCCCTGCCACCATGGCTAGTGTATGGAGTATAAAGCATGGCGGCACGATGGCGACTTCTAGGGTAAAACCTATTCTACATGTGGCTGTGCTCATTGACCTATTATAACACAGTTATAATGCATATAGCCCCTCAATCTGAACATTAAAGGGTTAATATTCCCTAGGCCGAGCCACTCCCCTTTGGCGGTTCATTAATGGCAGTCTATGGATTAAGCAGGACAAAAATCACAGCAGGAAGAAATCACAACCCAACCTGTCATCGGGGGAGGGGGCATTGTAATGGGAATGTTAATGTCCGTGTGGCTGAAACCTTCCAAACAGAGTCCGAAAAACCAAATAGTGACCCGGATCACATGAGATACCAAGCGATGGTGGCAGCGATGGCGGCAGCGAAAGCGGCTAGCAATGCTTTTACTTCCGGGCGACCTGTTAGAGCCACTGCAGCGTGGAGTGGACATCCTGAGGAGACCGCATCTGTGAGAGAGAAGGAAGGAGATGAGACCCCTGCACATCACTACACTGTGCGTTTATATATATGTGAATATACCGTATATAATGTGTGACACCAACACGCACCTTTAGCAGCATAATACGGGCATTTGCGAAGATCTCCCTTCCCATCATGAACTGGAAGGCCGCCATCTTGTGCTTCATCAGGGATGGTGGTTCCTATCTTATCCAACTCCTCAAATACCTTCAGAAAATGAAGAATTACAGAATTAACACAATCAGTTCAATATAGGAGGCTGTAATATAGTAGTTATATTCATGTACATAGGAGGCAGTATTATAGTAGTTATATTCATGTACATAGGGGACAGTATTATAGTAGTTATATTCTTGTACATAGGAGCAGTATTATAGTAGTTATATTCATGTACATAGGGGACAGTATTATAGTAGTTATATTCTTGTACATAGGGGCAGTATTATAGTAGTTATATTCTTGTACATAGGGGGCAGTATTATAGTAGTTATATTCTTGTACATAGGAGCAGTATTATAGTAGTTATATTCTTGTACATAGGAGCAGCATTATAGTAGTTATTTCTTATACATAGGGGGCAGTATTATAGTAGTTATATTCTTATACATAGGGGGCAGTATTATAGTAGTTATATTCTTATACATAGGAGCAGTATTATAGTAGTTATATTCTTATACATAGGAGCAGTATTATAGTAGTTATATTCTTGTACATAGGAGTAGTATTATAGTAGTTATATTCTTGTACATAGGGGGCAGTATTATAGCAGTTATATTCCTGTACATAGGGAGCAGTATTATAGTAGTTATATTCTTGTACATAGGGGAAGTATTATAGCAGTTATATTCCTGTACATAGGGGGGCAGTATTATAGTAGTTATATTGTTGTACATAGGGGCAGTATTATAGTAGTTATATTCTTGTACATAGGGAGCAGTATTATAGTAGTTATATTCTAGTACATAGGGGCAGTATCATAGTAGTTGTTATTCTTGTACACAGGGGGCAGTATTATAGTAGTTATATTTTTATAAATAGGAGCAGTATTATAGTAGTTATATTCTTGTACATAGGGGGCAGTATTATAGTAGTTATATTCTTGTACATAGGGGCAGTATTATAGTAGTTATATTCTTGTACACAGGGGGCAGTATTATAGTAGTTATATTTTTATAAATAGGAGCAGTATTATAGTAGTTATATTCTTGAACATAGGGGGCAGTATTATAGTAGTTATATTCTTGAACATAGGGGGCAGTATTATAGTATATTCTTGAACATAGGGGGCAGTATTATAGTAGTTATATTCTTGTACATAGGGGGCAGTATTATAGTAGTTATATTCTTGTACATAGGGGCAGTATTATAGTAGTTATATTCTTGTACATAGGAGCAGTATTATAGTAGTTATATTCTTGTACATAGGGGCAGTATTATAGTAGTTATATTCTTGTACATAGGGGCAGTATTATAGTAGTTATATTCTTGTACATAGGAGCAGTATTATAGTAGTTATATTCTTGTACATAGGGGCAGTATTATAGTAGATATATTCTTGTACATAGGGGGCAGTATTATAGTAGTTATAGTCTTGTACATAGGGGCAGTATTATAGTAGTTATAGTCTTGTACATAGGGGCAGTATTATAGTAGTTATATTCTTGTACATAGGAGCAGTATTATAGTATTTATATTCTTGTACATAGGGGGCAGTATTATAGTAGTTATATTCTTGTACATAGGGGCAGTATTATAGTAGTTATATTTTTATACATAGGGGCAGTATTATAGTTCTCATAATTCCAGACATTGTTAGACACATACCTGCATATTAAACTGGAAGGCTTTGTTTGCTTCTTCCACCATGTCCTCCTTCGCCTCGGCATTCAGTTCCAGCGTGTTGAGTCGGGCCCTGTAGAGTTGCTTGAACTGCTGGGCATTGGTGACATTATCAAACATGTAGAACTGGATCCCTTCCCCGGTGCTGGGCAGGTGCAGGGCCCTCTGTGCCACCTTCTTCAGGACTTGTCCTCCTGACAGATCCCCCATGTACCTGGTATAGGCGTGAGCCACCAACAGTTCTGGCTTGTGACGACCTAAGTGGTGGATCCGGTCTACGTAAGCCTGTGTGGCCTCGGAGCACTGGATCGTGTCCTTCCAATCTTCACCATAGAAGTAGGTGACATCTTTCTGTAGCGCCTCCGCCCTGTGCAGCTCCTGAGGGAAATACAGGGGAGCAATGGCTGGGTTCTCCTTGTTTCGGTCAAGCTCCTCCTCCAGTGCAGAATACGTGTAGTACAGAGCACCCGTGGCGAGCTGTATACAAGATGCAAACAAGGGGGTGTGAAGAATTTATAGGCTATCAATCCATCTGTTACTAATACGTCTGAGTTATATACATACTGATGGAAAGACAACACATTTGCATACATACAGTGGATATAAAAAGTCTACACGCCCCAGTTAAAATGCCATGCTTCTGTCATGAAGAAAAAAAAACTTCCCAAGAAACATAATTTCAGAACTTTTTCTTCTTTTAATGTTGCCGATAATCTGTACAAGTCCACTGAGTCATTGAGGGGAAATAAGTAAACTATGATAAAGTGGTTACTAGGGTTGAGCGAGTATGTTCTGTCCGAGTATGCTCGGGCCGAGCTCCGAGAATTTACAGCTGCTCGGTGATATGGTTGAATCGCTCCCGTGTGCATCATTTGCAACTGTTTGACAGCTTTATTACATGTGAGGAATGTGTAAGAAATAGACATTCCTCCCATGTAATAAAGCTGTCAAACAGTTGCAAATCATTCACACGGGAGTGATTCAACCATATCACCGAGCAGCTGTAACTACTCGGAGCTCGGCCCGAGCATACTCGGCGAAAGGGTTAATAGAACATACTCGCTCAACACTAGTGGTTACATAAGTGTGAACATCCTCTTATAATTGGGGATGTGATTGTGTTCAGAATCAGCCAATCACATTTACTTTCATGGTACATAGTAGTCACTGTGCAGCCGCCATCATTTAAAAGGATCCTAATTAAGCCCATAGAAAGGTCTGTTGTTATAGGAGGATTTTCCTGATATTTTCTGGTCTTTAAACAGCTGACAACACAGCTAAGGGATCTCACTGGTGAAAGTTATCAGTCAGGAGAAGGGAACAAAAAAATTATTTCTCAGACATTAGATCTACCATCGACACTAAAGTCACGTCTTAAAGACGTCTTCAATTTGGAATAACAGCGACATCACCTTTTACCTGACTAATTTATTTAAATTTATGACTTGACTTATAGGCATCTGCTACTTGGCATTATCTATCATCATGTAATACCTGCACTTTATTACACTGTTAGGCACTGGCACCTGTAGGAAATTCACACTGTACCTGCATAAACTTCATTCAGCAGTGTATATTGATGGATGTCTAATGTACTGTATATTATATATTTGATGTCATATCCAGTTTATACCTTACCTGACTAATCTAGTTCATTCATGATCTAACTCATTGGCATCTGCCACTTGGCATTATTTACCATCATATAACAGCTGTACTTTATAAAAGTGCCAGTGCCTAACAATATAATAAAGTTCACATTTTACCTATAGAAACTTTATTCAGCAGCGTATATAGATGGATGTTTAATGTACTGTAGATTATACATTTGATGTTATTTATTGCACCTCCCTCCATTGGTGCCCCTCCACCGTGTTGTTTTTAGTATTTCCTGTGTTCTGCGATTCATCACCTATGCTTGTTATAATTCAATAAATATTTTTCTATAATATACAGTACAGACCAAAAGTTTGGACACACCTTCTCATTTAAAGATTTTTCTGTATTTTCATGACTATGAAAATTGTACATTCACACTGAAGGCATCAAAACTATGAATTAACACATGTGGAATTATATACTTAACAAAAAAGTGTGAAACAACTGAAAATATGTCTTATATTATAGGTTCTTCAAAGTAGCCACCTTTTGCTTTGATGACTGCTTTGCACACTCTTGGCATTCTCTTGATGAGCTTCAAGAGGTAGTCACCAGAAATGGTCTTCCAACAATCTTGAAGGAGTTCCCAGAGATGCTTAGCACTTGTTGGCCCTTTTTCCTTCACTCTGCGGTCCAGCTCACCCCAAACCATCTCGATTGGGTTCAGGTCTGGTGACTGTGGAGGCCAGGTCATCTGGCGTAGCACCCCATCACTCTTCTTGGTCAATTAGCCCTTACACAGCCTAGAGGTGTGTTTGGGGTCATTGTCCTGTTGAAAAATAAATGATGGTCCAACTAAACGCAAACCGGATGGAATAGCATGCCGCTGCAAGATGCTGTGGTAGCCATGCTGGTTCAGTATGCCTTCAATTTTGAATAAATCCCCAACAGTGTCACCAGCAAAGCCCCCCCACACCATCACACCTCCTCCTCCATGCTTCACGGTGGGAACCAGGCATGTAGAGTCCATCCGTTCACCTTTTCTGCGTCGCACAAAGACACGGTGGTTGGAACCAAAGATCTCAAATTTGGACTCATCAGACCAAAGCACAGATTTCCACTGGTCTAATGTTCATTCCTTGTGTTCTTTAGCCCAAACAAGTCTCTTCTGCTTGTTTCCTGTCCTTAGCAGTGGTTTCCTAGCAGCTATTTTACCATGAAGGTCTGCTGCACAAAGTCTCCTCTAACAGTTGTTGTAGAGATGTGTCTGCTGCTAGAACTCTGTGTGACATTGACCTGGTCTCTAATCTGAGCTGCTGTTAACCTGCGATTTCTGAGGCTGGTGACTCAGATAAACTTATCCTCAGAAGCAGAGGTGACTCTTGGTCTTCCTTTCCTGGGGCGGTCCTCATGTGAGCCAGTTTCTTTGTAGCACTTGATGGTTTTTGCAACTGCACTTGGGGACACTTTCACAGTTTTCCCAATTTTTCGCACTGACTGACCTTCATTTCTTAAAGTAATGATGGCCACTCGTTTTTCTTTACTTAGCTGCTTTTTTCTTACCATAATACAAATTCTAACAGTCTATTCAGTAGGACTATCAGCTGTGTATCCACCTGACTTCTGTACAACACAACTGATGGTCCCAACCCCATTTATAAGGCAAGAAATCCCACTTATTAAACCTGACACGGCACACCTGTGAAGTGAAAACCATTTCCGTTGACTACCTCTTGAAGCTCATCAAGAGAATGCCAAGAGTGTGCAAAGCAGTCATCAAAGCAAAAGGCGGCTACTTTGAAGAACCTAGAATATAAGACATATTTTCAGTTGTTTCACACTTTTTTGTTAAGTATATAATTCCACATGTGTTAATTCATAGTTTTGATGCCTTCAGTGTGAATGTACAATTTTCAAAGTCATGAAAATACAGAAAAATCTTTAAATGAGGTGTGTCCAAACTTTTGGTCTGGACTGTACATATATTATTATACCGCTGAGCTACAGTCATTCTGTTACTGATTGCGGAGGATATAGAGCAGCATGAAACCTGATATACAGCTCTCTTATGTCACCGCTCCGGGAATCCGCCTTAATCCTAGTAAGTACAAGAAGCCGCATGTAACGGGATATCATCCCTGCTCTGCTATAAATCATTCCGTTCTGTCAGAATTGCCGTTCAGGAGTTACGGAAAGCTGGATGACAGCTATAATGGCGGCCATATTGGATGCTGGTGACCACCCAGCTTTCTTAGAAACTACTCAACAGGATTCTGGCAGGAGGGGATGGCACAAGGCGAATTGTTCTGTCACTGGGTGACCCAGCCCGTCCGTGTATTACACTCAGTCTTCACCCACCTTAAATAATTCTCGCTTGATCTGACCCTTGAGAAAATCCTTCACGAATTTGGTATTTTCCGCCTTCTCGTGAGATACCTTGGTTCCTTCCTTGAGAAGCTCGGACAGATCTGTAGGCCTTGAGAAAACAGTGAGAAGACCTGGTCAGACAAGATGGCTGGCATCGTATATTACTAAGAGGATGATCGTTCTCATTTATAGGAAATCTCAGCAAAAAGGGAAGCGACTAAAATCTGCAAGAAATTTCTCAATTTTGAGAAAAAAATGGAGTCAGCTAAATTCTATATGAAATTGTGTAACTGTAAATCGTTTACTTTGCAGGTTCGTCATGTTTTCTTTCCTGTTCACATTCAGAGCTGAATTCAGAATTCAGCCAGTTTCCTGTGCTAGCTCAGAGAGACGTCATGAGACTGGTAGAGGTGGAGCTAAACTGCAGTCTTTTTCCATGGAACATGGGCAGAATTTTGAAAACGGCTTTGCATGTAATAGGAAAAAAAAACTATAAAAAAAAACAAAACAAAATTAAAGCTCCTCCACCCTCAATAGATTTACCCCATTTAGGACCACGCGCTATAAATGTGTGATATATGTAAAGCGCCTGAAATCTATAGGTTGGGTTTTCATCTTAAAAACAAATCTGATGTCCCATGGAAAAGACAGAGGTGGCTTATAACCGTTTGTCTTCTACATATGAGTCAATGAGCTCCGACATTATCACAGCTCCTACGGGACCTGGTGATCAAAGTCAAGACCCAGACACGCTCTTCCCCCTCTCCCTTCTCCTCAACCCCCTCTCCCTTCACCCCACTCTCCCTTCCTTTCACCTTTCCCTCTACTTCACCCCCCCTTTCCCTTCCCTTCGCATTCCCTCTCCTTTCCCTTCGCCTCACCTCGCCCTTCGCCCCCTCTCCCTTCCCTTCGCATTCCCTCTCCCTTTACCCCCTCTCCCTTCCCTTCGCATTCCCTCTCCCTTCCCTTCGCATTCCCTCTCCCTTCCCTTTGCATTCCCTCTCCCTTCCCTTCGCATTCCCTCTCCCTTCCCTTCGCCTCCCCTCTCCCTTTACCCCCTCTCCCTTCCCTTCGCATTCCCTCTCCCTTCCCTTCGCCTCCCCTCTCCCTTTACCCCCTCTCCCTTCCCTTCGCATTCCCTCTCCCTTCCCTTCGCCTCCCCCTTTCCTTCCCCGTCGCCCCCACTCTCCGTTCTCCCCTCCCTTCACCACATGGGACAGGTTTTCCCTCTAGATGCCTCAACTATCATCAAAATCTGAAAAATAAGTGTGGATTTCCGCCAGGGGTCTGTTATGATTCCGTAGAGGAGAGAATGTATAACGACACGTACAAAAGGTAAAAGAAATCTAAAAACAACTTAAACACCCAGAAAGATTCACATTTAGCACTTTACATCTAATAAAACTCAAAATAGTAAAAAAAAAAAAATTCTATAAAAGAAAAATAGAAAGGTACAAAAACTATACGGATAGAGAAAAGTAGTGATGAAAAATTCTCCAACTTTCTAATCTCTGTTTCAGTTCCTCGTTATTTTCACTATTTTTCTGGTCCTGAGCGACGGGGCTGAGACTTTCCTATGTATATCCCGTCCTCTGGGTTCTGGAATGATACGTTTTAGCTGCGCTGACACATTGTAACAAACTGTTAAGACGAGAGAGAGATTTGTGTGATTGATGTATTTGGGTCATGTGAACGTAAGCTGACGCCGGGATCTTTCATGTAACGACGCCTCACATAAAAGCTGCCCGTAATAACCCGGGTGTGATGGGACACGTACAGGTGGAGTGGTACTGGTTGCCACCATTGCAGCCTGAATTATAAATCTCCGACATGCAGGATAGAGCGGGGCACAAGAGCTGACAATCTAAGCTGACATGGCGGACGCAGCTCACAAACAACAAGTAATCCTGTACATGTCCCCGCCATATAACGTGCACAGATCCCCCTCTCACCTCAGCGGCTGGGGGTCCTTCTCTCCGGACACGGCTCCGTAGATCCCGTTCTCTTCCTGTGCGGAGGTCATGGCGTCTGTGTTATAAAAGTTTCAGAGCTCTGTTAGAAAACAAAAGAGGCAGAAGTGGATGAGGCTGGAGAGCACAAAGCTTATAGGGTCCAGAAGCCCGGCCCCTCGTGTGCAGGCAGCCAGCCCCCCCGCCGGGTCCCTATAGTCGCCCTATACCTGCCATCTGCTGCCACTTACTGTGTGTCGTCCGTACAGCGCAGAGATGGTGACCGGCTGCGGGGCGACCTGTATATATGCAATCCCAGCAGCTGCCTCCGTTATCACTTCCGTATTTCTCTGCTGCAGTCAGGGATTTTCTTTTTTTTTCTCTAAAGGTGACTCAGCAGATCCGACTGTTCCCGAAAAACAGGAAGCGAGTGATTGTGGCGTGACTCAGCAGAAGCGGCGTGAGACAGCGATCTGCGGGAACAACATAGAGATATTACACACGGCGATCTGCGGGAACAGCATAGAGATATTACAGACGGCGATCCGCGGGAACAGCATAGAGATATTACAGACGGCGATCCGCGGGAACAGCATAGAGATATTACAGACGGCGATCCGCGGGAACAGCATAGAGATATTACAGACGGCGATCCGCGGGAACAGCATAGAGATATTACAGACGGCGATCCGCGGGAACAGCATAGAGATATTACAGACGGCGATCCGCGGGAACAGTATAGAGATATTACAGACGGCGATCCGCGGGAACAGTATAGAGATATTACAGACGGCGATCCGCGGGAACAGTATAGAGATATTACAGACGGCGATCCGCGGGAACAGTATAGAGATATTACAGACGGCGATCCGCGGGAACAGTATAGAGATATTACAGACGGCGATCCGCGGGAACAGTATAGAGATATTACAGACGGCGATCCGCGGGAACAGTATAGAGATATTACAGACGGCGATCTGCGGAAACAGTATAGAGATATTACAGACGGCGATCTGCGGGAACAGTATAGAGATATTACAGACGGCGATCTGCGGGAACAGTATAGAGATATTACAGACGGCGATCCGCGGGAACAGTATAGAGATATTACAGACGGCGATCTGCGGGAACAGTATAGAGATATTACAGACGGCGATCCGCGGGAACAGTATAGAGATATTACAGACGGCGATCCGCGGGAACAGTATAGAGATATTACAGACGGCGATCTGCGGGAACAGTATAGAGATATTATACGGAACATAAAAAAGGTAAAAAGTACAAAATAAAAAAACAAGTACAACAAACAACACAGACCGAGACACAGGGGAGAGGACGCTGACCGACCCACCGTCTCCAGAAGAGATGGGAAGTCAAACTAACCTAGTCACCAGACCGCTGCAGCTAATCACAGACAGCAGTGATCTCCTGACATCCAAATGGAGCAGGTATCGCTTCCAGACCTCAGCAGGATCCATTATTATTTTTTTTTTTAAAGTGCACCCCTTTTAATATAAATTCTTGGAATTTGTCACATGCCGTACGTCGTGACCGCTGCAGCCTGTCGGGACAATCAATATGGCCCGCAACAGGATTGATTCATCAGTTTTACCAGGCTTCTGGTGAGTGGTGTACGGATACCGGAGGAGGGGAAGCGTCATTGTACGGAAAAGCAGATTTATCAATCAGGAGCTGGGCGGCGGCCATTGTGGTTGTCAGTCGACTTCGCCATACATGCCAGCGTCACCCGCGACAGGCTGCAGCAGTCGTGAGAGCAATGTACGGCAGGAGGGGGAGCACCAGTGCTGCGGTCGTGGTTATTTTATTATGTTACCAGAAATTTCATAAAATCACAAAAAACTCCCGTATATAACTTAAAGGGGGACTCCAGATTTAAAATACCCTTGTTCCCCGTTAGCAGCTTCTTTTAAACAAAACAAACTGTTCTTTCCCCACTCTCCCCAGGTCCGACGCTGTCCTCCGCCACAACACTGAGTGAGCGCAGGGCCTCTTTCAGCTCCATATGGCAGCATTATTATGTACTACATGATGGAATTTGGGCTTTGTAGTGTTATTTCAGCAGTATATGTCAGTATTATTATGGCAATACTATTTCAGCACTGTATGGCGGTATTATTTCAGCAGTGTATGATGCGGGTCAGGCTCTGTACTGTTGCTATTATTTCGGCACTATTTGTCAGTATTATTAGGCATTACATGGCGGTATTTAGGCTCTGTATGTACTATTATTTCAGCAGTATATGGCGGTATTATTTCAGAAGTGTATGCTTGCAGCTAAGCTCTGTACCATTATCTGAACACTATAGGTCAGTATTTAGGCCCTGTGCTATAGTCTCAGCACTATGTGGCAGTATTATGTGTGTACAGTTTGCTAAGACACTAAAGGTCTGTTGTATACACTGGACTCCGGAGAACTACACAGCGCAGCAGGCACTCTCAACTGCTGCAGGCTGCGAGGATCAGTTCGCCCCCTGGTGGTCACAGGTCACCAGCACATAGCAGCAAGCACAGCCCTGGCTGCAGTCACTGACCGTCCTGCGCGGCCTCCGCGTCCTCTCCTCTCACCGCTGCCCTCTGACCTACTAATCCCCAGGAGGCAGAAAACAGGAAGTGCTCGTCCCCATAGCAACCGAGACCGCGAGACCGCAGTCACCAGACAAAGCTCCACTGCTCCAGCTGAAGGTTTTTTTTCCCCTATAAAAACTTTATTGAAACAAATGAACAAAACAAGAAAAGAGGACAAGTGCGAGAGAGCGTATCACACAGGATAGGATTAGATACACGGCTCAGCAGACAGTATCACACAGGATAGGATTAGATACACGGCTCAGCAGACAGTATCACACAGGAGAGGATTAGATACACGGCTCAGCAGACAGTATCACACAGAAGAGGATTAGATACACGGCTCAGCAGACAGTATCACACAGGAGAGGATTAGATACACGGCTCAGCAGACAGTATCACACAGGATAGGATTAGATACACAGCTCAGCAGACAGTATCACACAGGATAGGATTAGATACACTGCTCAGCAGACAGTATCACACAGGAGAGGATTAGATACAAGGCTCCGCAGACAGTATCACACAGGAGAGGATTAGATACAAGGCTCCGCAGACAGTATCACACAGGAGAGGATTAGATACACGGCTCAGCAGACAGTATCACACAGGAGAGGATTAGATACACAGCTCAGCAGACAGTATCACACAGGATAGAATTAGATACAAGGCTCAGCAGACAGTATCACACAGGAGAGGATTAGATACACGGCTCAGCGGACAGTATCACACAGGAGAGGATTAGATACACGGCTCAGCGGACAATATCACACAGGAGAGGATTAGATACACGGCTCAGCAGACAGTATCACACAGGAGAGGATTAGATACACGGCTCAGCAGACAGTATCACACAGGAGAGGATTAGATACACGGCTCAGCAGACAGTATCACACAGGAGAGGATTAGATACACGGCTCAGCAGACAGTATCACACAGGAGAGGATTAGATACACGGCTCAGCGGACAGTATCACACAGGATAGGATTAGATACACGGCTCAGCAGACAGTATCACACAGGAGATGATTAGATACACGGCTCAGCAGACAATATCACACAGGAGAGGATTAGATACACGGCTCAGCAGACAGTATCACACAGGATAGGATTAGATACACGGCTCAGCAGACAGTATCACACAGGATAGGATTAGATACACGGCTCAGCAGACAGTATCACACAGGATAGGATTAGATGCACGGCTCAGCAGACAGTATCACACAGGAGAGGACTAGATACACGGCTCAGCAGACAGTATCACACAGGATAGGATTAGATACACGGCTCAGCAGACAGTATCACACAGGATAGGATTAGATACACGGCTCAGCAGACAGTATCACACAGGATAGGATTAGATGCACAGCTCAGCAGACAATATCACACAGGAGAGGATTAGATACACAGCTCAGCAGACAGTATCACACAGGATAGGATTAGATACACGGCTCAGCAGACAGTATCACACAGGAGAGGATTAGATACACGGCTCAGCGGACAGTATCACACAGGATAGGATTAGATACACGGCTCAGCGGACAATATCACACAGGAGAGGATTAGATACACGGCTCAGCGGACAGTATCACACAGGAGAGGATTAGATACACGGCTCAGCAGACAGTATCATACAGGATAGGATTAGATACACAGCTCAGCAGACAGTATCACACAGGATATGATTAGATACACGGCTCAGCAGACAGTATCACACAGGATGGGATTAGATACACGGCTCAGCAGACAGTATCACACAGGAGAGGATTAGATACACGGCTCAGCGGACAGTATCACACAGGAGAGGATTAGATACACGGCTCAGCGGACAATATCACACAGGAGAGGATTAGATACACGGCTCAGCGGACAGTATCACACAGGATAGGATTAGATACACGGCTCAGCGGACAGTATCACACAGGATAGGATTAGATACACGGCTCAGCAGACAGTATCACACAGGAGATGATTAGATACACGGCTCAGCAGACAATATCACACAGGAGAGGATTAGATACACGGCTCAGCAGACAATATCACACAGGAGAGGATTAGATACACGGCTCAGCAGACAGTATCACACAGGATAGGATTAGATACACGGCTCAGCAGACAGTATCACACAGGATAGGATTACATACACTGCTCAGCAGACAGTATCACACAGGATAGGATTAGATGCACAGCTCAGCAGACAGTATCACACAGGAGAGGATTAGATACACGGCTCAGCAGACAGTATCACACAGGATAGGATTAGATACACGGCTCAGCAGACAGTATCACACAGGATAGGATTAGATGCACAGCTCAGCAGACAATATCACACAGGATAGGATTAGATACACGGCTCAGCAGACAGTATCACACAGGAGAGGATTAGATACACGGCTCAGCGGACAGTATTACACAGGATAGGATTAGATACACGGCTCAGCGGACAATATCACACAGGAGAGGATTAGATACACGGCTCAGCGGACAGTATCACACAGGAGAGGATTAGATACACGGCTCAGCAGACAGTATCATACAGGATAGGATTAGATACACAGCTCAGCAGACAGTATCACACAGGATGGGATTAGATACACGGCTCAGCAGACAATATCACACAGGAGAGGATTAGATACACGGCTCAGCGGACAGTATCACACAGGAGAGGATTAGATACACGGCTCAGCAGACAGTATCACACAGGATAGGATTAGATGCACGGCTCAGCGGACAGTATTACACAGGATAGGATTAGATACACGGCTCAGCAGACAGTATCACACAGGATAGGATTAGATACACGGCTCAGCAGACAGTATCACACAGGATAGGATTAGATACACGGCTCAGCAGACAGTATCACACAGGATAGGATTAGATACACGGCTCAGCAGACAGTATCACACAGGATAGGATTAGATACACGGCTCAGCAGACAGTATCACACAGAAGCGGACTAGATACACAGCTCAGCAGACAGTATCACACAGGATAGGATTAGATACACGGCTCAGCAGACAATATCACACAGGAGAGGATTAGATACACGGCTCAGCGGACAATATCACACAGGAGAGGATTAGATACACGGCTCAGCGGACAGTATCACACAGGAGAGGATTAGATACACGGCTCAGCAGACAGTATCACACAGGAGAAGATTAGATACACGGCTCAGCAGACAGTATCACACAGGATAGGATTAGATGCACGGCTCAGCGGACAGTATTACACAGGATAGGATTAGATACACGGCTCAGCAGACAGTATCACACAGGAGAGGATTAGATACACGGCTCAGCAGACAGTATCACACAGGATAGGATTAGATACACGGCTCAGCAGACGGTATCACACATGATAGGATTAGATACACGGCTCAGCAGACAGTATCACACAGGAGAGGATTAGATACACGGCTCAGCAGACAGTATCACACAGGAGAGGACTAGATACACGGCTCAGCAGACAGTATCACACAGGATAGGATTAGATACACGGCTCAGCAGACAGTATCACACAGGATAGGATTAGATACACGGCTCTGCAGACAGTATCACACAGGATAGGATTAGATACACGGCTCAGCAGACAGTATCACACAGGATAGGATTAGATACACGGCTTAGCAGACAGTATCACACATGATAGGATTAGATACACGGCTCAGCAGACAGTATCACACAGGATAAGATTAGATACACGGCTCAGTGGACAGTATCACACAGGAGAGGATTGGAAGTGCATTGAGGTGAAGGGTACATTGCTGGAAAAGGAAAAAAAAAAAAAAAAAAAACTCTTTAAATCTCTTAGTTTGCGAGTGTGAACGAGCTGCGTGTGTCCGGAGCGTAAGTGCGAACGAAAGTAAGTGTGTGACTTGTTTTTCAGTGAAGAGGTATTTGGGAATCCTGCAGAAAATACCTGTGTGAATTGCGGTGAGTGCTGCATTGTGATCTGCTGAGTGCTTTTCTACCTGTTTAGATTTATTGGGCTTTTTAAAACCTATTTTCTCACTACAGTTTTAGTTTCTTAGTTTACTACCTGTGTATTTAAGGGTTAACTACATTGCACTAAAATCCTGAGGTGTAGCTTTACTCACAAGGGGTTAATTAAGGGGAAGGGGTCATAATTAAGGGTTTATAAGGGGCAGCTGGTTAGACATCAAGTCCTTTGGAAGTGCATTGAGGTGAAGGGTACATTGCTGGAAAAGGGAAAAAAAAAAAAAAACTCTTTAAATCTCTTAGTTTGCGAGTGTGAACGAGCTGCTTGTGTCCGGAGCGTAAGTGCGAACGAAAGTAAGTGTGTGACTTGTTTTTCAGTGACTTGGATTCAGGGAGTTTGGAAGGGAGGACTTAGGACTGAATTGCTGACTGTATTTCATCTTTCTTTACTTTACTTTTTACTTAATTAATCCACCTGACCTACTTATCTGATTCCCCCGTCCATACTTGATACTTAATTGATCCTCCGTCCATACTTTACTGATCCCCCGCCGATATCTAATTGATACACTTGCACATCCCTAATTGATCCCCGTCCATACACCTATATATAAATAATTGTGTTTTGTACTTGTATATATATACTGACTGTATCCCCATATTTAGAATGACGTCCATTTTGGCCGGAGCCGTGCAGTGTACATCTTGCACAATGTATGCATTCCGTGAGCAACCGCTCGAGGATCCATACTGCTGCGAGAGATGTGAGCATATCGTGCACTTGGAAGCCCAAATTCTGGATCTAAGTGCTCAGATAGCGGTACTGAGGAGCATCGACAACATGGAACGGAGTTTGCTGCTCACTGAGCAGACACTCAATGGGTCAATACTGGGGGTGGAGCATAGAGGGGAAGTGCAGGCTGAACAGGCAGGGAGCTGGATAACAGGAGGGATAGAGGGAAGAAGTATAGGAAGGCTGGTTCAGAACCGGCATTATTGGAGCACGACAGATCCTCTGACCGCCGGGGGAGTGTATGCTCCAGTAATGAGGGGGAAGGGGGAAGTGTAGGGCAGGCAAGACAGGTTCTGGTAGTGGGTGACTCTATTATTAGGGGGACAGACAGGGCAATCTGTCACAAAGACCGGGATCGCCGAACGGTGTGCTGCCTCCCTGGCGCTCGAGTCCAGCACATCGCGGATCGGGTTGACAGGTTACTGGGAGGGGCTGGCGAAGACCCAGCGGTCATGGTCCACATCGGCACCAATGACAAAGTGAGTGGTAGATGGAGGGTCCTTAAAAATGATTTCAGGGACCTAGGTAGGAAGCTTAGGGCAAGGACCTCCAAGGTAGTTTTCTCAGAAATACTACCAATCCCGCGAGCCACACAGGAGCGCCAACGGGAAGTTAGGGAGGTGAATAAGTGGCTAAAGAGTTGGTGCAAGGCAGAAGGGTTTGGGTTCATGGAGAACTGGGCCGACTTCGCGGTCGGCTACAGGCTCTACCGTAGGGACGGGCTGCACCTCAATGGGGAGGGTGCAGCGGTGCTGGGGAAGAAGATGGCTAATAGGTTGGAGGAGTTTTTAAACTAGAGACGGGGGGGGGGGACCAAGGAAATAGGTGGGATGTGAGGCAAGCAAGGGGGAAGGGGAGAAGTGAATATAATGAGGGTGGAGAGGGGGGTGGGGATAGTACAGTTAGATCGTTAGAGAAGAATAGGATGCTAAATAACCCCAAAGTTTTATCTTGCATGCTGACCAACGCAAGAAGCCTGACCAATAGGGCGGATGAGCTGCAGGCGCTTATATCGGAGGAGAGGTATGACATCGTAGGTATAACAGAGACTTGGCTAGACGATAGCTACGACTGGGCAGTAAATTTATTAGATTATAGTTTATTTAGAAGGGAGCGGAAACAGGGGAAAGGCGGAGGAGTCTGCTTATATGTAAAGTCATGTCTAAAGCCCAGACTAAGGGAAGATATAGGACAGGGAGAAGAGGGGGTCGAGTCCATGTGGGTAGAGATAGAGGGGGCAAAAAATAATAATAAAATATTACTGGGGGTCTGCTATAAGCCACCAAATATAGCAGAGGAGAATGAGAATCTGCTATTAGGACAAATAGACAAAGTAGCAAAACATAATGAAGTGATTGTAATGGGGGATTTCAACTACCCGGATATTGACTGGGAAACAGAAACCTGTAGATCGCAGAAAGGAAAAAGGTTCTTGACAAATATTAAGGATAATTATCTCTCCCAACTAGTGCAGGAACCAACGAGAGGGAAGGCCGTGTTGGACTTAATATTGACTAATAGGCCTGATAGAATAACTGAGGTACAGATAGGGGGGCACCTAGGTAATAGCGATCATAATATTATCGACTTCAAAATGCCCTTCAGTAGGGTTATCAATAAGGGAACAACAAAAACATTAAACTTTAGGAGGGCGAAGTTTGATCAGCTGATAGAAAACCTTCAACTTATTGACTGGGACAAAGTTCTTAATCAAAGGAATACGAATAGTAAATGGGAAACCTTCAAAAGAATTCTGAATACTCAGTGCGAGAGGTATATACCGTATGGGAATAAAAGGGCCAGAAATAAGAGGAAACCAATATGGTTGAACAAGAACGTAAAAGGGGCGTTAAATAGCAAAAAAGAGGCATTCAAGAGATTAAAACAGGAAAACAGTAAGGAGGCACTAATGTGTTACAAGGAAAAAACGAGAACCTGTAAAAAACAAATAAAAATAGCAAAGGAGGAAACAGAGAGACGTATTGCTAGGGAAAGTAGATCAAATCCCAAACTGTTCTTTACGTATATAAATAGTAAAAGGATTAAATCGAATAATATTGGACCGATAAAAAGTGATGAAGGCAAAATCATAGAGAAAGATGAGGATAAAGCTAATCTATTAAATAAATTTTTTTCGTCAACTTTCACAAAGGAAATAGAACTAACAGGAGAAATGAGAAGTGACAAGCTTAATCCTCCACTAAGTATGACAAATCTAACCCAAGCTGGGGTACAGAAACGCCTCAGTAACATTAAAATAAACCAATCACCAGGACCTGATGGCATACACCCACGGGTACTAAGGGAACTAAGTAATGTGATAGACAGACCCTTATATCTTATATTTAAGGACTCTGTTGAGACTGGGTCTGTGCCACTTGATTGGCGACAGGCGAATGTAGTGCCAATATTCAAAAAGGGAGCGAAAAGTGACGCCGGAGTCTGACGTCCGTTGTGGGCAAAATTTTTGAAAGCTTCATTAAAGAGGCAATTACGGAGCATCTTGATGCTAATAATCTTTTAATCCCGAACCAACATGGATTCATGAGGAATCGCTCCTGCCAAACAAACCTGATTGACTTCTACGAGGAGGTTAGCTCTCGAGTAGATCAGGGGGAACCAGTGGATGTCGTGTATCTCGACTTCTCAAAAGCGTTCGATAGCGTGCCACATAATAGGTTGGTATACAAAATGAGAATGATGGGGCTGGGGGAAAATGTCTGCAAGTGGGTAGCTAACTGGCTAAAGGATAGAAGGCAGAGGGTGGTTATAAATGGAATATACTCAGATTGGGTAAGCGTCACTAGTGGGGTACCACAGGGGTCTGTACTAGGCCCAATGTTATTTAATATCTTTATTAACGACATAGTCAACGGGATAAATAGTAAAATATCAATATTTGCAGATGACACAAAGTTATGTAAAACAATTAATACAAAAGAGGATAGTGCAGACCTACAGAGGGATTTGGATAAGCTGGGTAGGTGGAGCATTAAATGGCAAATGAGGTTTAATGAGGAGAAATGTAAGGTCATACATATGGGAAGGAAAAATGGAAGTCACCAGTACTCACTGAATGGGAAATCATTGGGGAATTCAGAGATGGAGAAGGACTTGGGCATCTTGATTGATAGCAAACTAAATTGGAGTGCCCAAAGTCAGGCCGCTGCTGTAAGGGCAAACAGGGTAATGGGATGTATCAGAAGAGGTATAGCTGCAAAGGAGGAGAACATTGTTCTTCCACTGTACAAAGCACTGGTCAGACCACACTTGGAATACTGTGCTCAGTTATGGGCCCCAATATATAGAAAGGATATAAATGAGCTTGAAAAGGTACAAAGGAGGGCAACAAAATTAATAAGGGGAATGGAGGTAATGCAATACCCAGAGAGGTTGGCAAAACTAGGACTATTCAGCCTGGAAAAGAGAAGGTTGAGGGGGGACATAATAAATGTGTACAAATATGTTAGGGGACAGTATAGAGATCTTGCCCGGGATTTGTTCAAAAAGAGGGATATTACGGTAACAAGAGGGCACTCACTAAGACTGGAAGAGAAAAGGTTTCAGCACCAGCATAGGAAGGGGTTCTTTACGGTAAGAGCAGTGAGAATATGGAATTCACTGAGTGAGGAGACGGTAATGTCGGATTCACTAAACCAGTTCAAGCGGGGACTGGATGCATTTCTAGATACCAGGCAGATTTCAGCGTATACTTAAAAATAGAATAAAATAGTAGGTTGATACAGGGATTTATTCTGACTGCTGGTTTCAGAGTCGGGAGGGAATTTTTCCTCAGGTGAAGATTGGCCAAATCATTCGGGGTTTTTGCCTCCTCTGGATCAACTTTAGCAATTACAGAACTAACAGGTCGAACTTGATGGACGCAAGTCTTTATTCAGCTTTACAAACTATGTTACTATACACGGCTCAGTGGACAGTATCACACAGGATAGGATTAGATACACGGCTCAGCAGACAGTATCACACAGGATAGGATTAGATACACGGCTCAGCAGACAGTATCACACAGGATAGGATTAGATACACGGCTCAGCAGACATTATCACACAGGATAGGATTAGATACACGGCTCAGCAGACAGTATCAAACAGGATAGGATTAGATACACGGCTCAGCAGACTATCACACAGGATAGGATTAGATACACGGCTCAGCAGACAGTATCAAACAGGATAGGATTAGATACACGGCTCAGCAGACTATCACACAGGATAGGATTAGATACACGGCTCAGCAGACAGTATCACACAGGATAGGATTAGATACACGCTCAGCAGACAGTATCACACAGGAGAGGATTAGATACACGCTCAGAAGACAGTATCACACAGGAGAGGATTAGATCCACAGCTCAGCAGACAGTATCACACAGGATAGGATTAGATACACGGCTCAGCAGACAGTATCACACAGGATAGGATTAGATACACGGCTCAGCAGACAGTATCACACAGGATAGGATTAGATACACGGCTCAGCAGACAGTATCACACAGGATAGGATTAGATACACGGCTCAGCAGATAGTATCACACAGAAGAGGATTAGATACACGGCTCAGCAGACAGTATAACACAGGAGAGGATTAGATACACGGCTCAGCAGACAGTATCACACAGGATAGGATTAGATACACGGCTCAGCAGACAGTATCACACAGGATAGGATTAGATACACGGCTCAGCAGACAGTATCACACAGGATAGGATTAGATACACGGCTCAGCAGACAGTATCACACAGGATAGGATTAGATACACGGCTCAGCAGACATTATCACACAGGATAGGATTAGATACACGGCTCAGCAGACAGTATCAAACAGGATAGGATTAGATACACGGCTCAGCAGACTATCACACAGGATAGGATTAGATACACGGCTCAGCAGACAGTATCAAACAGGATAGGATTAGATACACGGCTCAGCAGACTATCACACAGGATAGGATTAGATACACGGCTCAGCAGACAGTATCACACAGGATAGGATTAGATACACGCTCAGCAGACAGTATCACACAGGAGAGGATTAGATACACGCTCAGCAGACAGTATCACACAGGAGAGGATTAGATCCACAGCTCAGCAGACAGTATCACACAGGACAGGATTAGATACACGGCTCAGCAGACAGTATCACACAGGATAGGATTAGATACAAGGCTCAGCAGACAGTATCACACAGGATAGGATTAGATACACGGCTCAGCAGACAGTATCACACAGGATAGGATTAGATACACGGCTCAGCAGACAGTATCACACAGGATAGGATTAGATACACGGCTCAGCAGACAGTATCACACAGGATAGGATTAGATACACGGCTCAGCAGACAGTATCACACAGGAGAGGATTAGATCCACAGCTCAGCAGACAGTATCACACAGGATAGGATTAGATACACGGCTCAGCAGACAGTATCACACAGGATAGGATTAGCTACACGGCTCAGCAGACAGTATCACACAGGATAGGATTAGATACACGGCTCAGCAGACAGTATCACACAGGATAGGATTAGATACACGCTCAGCAGACAGTATCACACAGGATAGGATTAGATACACGGCTCAGCAGACAGTATCACACAGGAGAGGATTAGATCCACAGCTCAGCAGACAGTATCACACAGGATAGGATTAGATACACGGCTCAGCAGACAGTATCACACAGGATAGGATTAGATACACGGCTCAGCAGACAGTATCACACAGGATAGGATTAGATACACGGCTCAGCAGACAGTATCACACAGGATAGGATTAGATACACGGCTCAGCAGACAGTATCACACAGGATAGGATTAGATACACGGCTCAGCAGACAGTATCACACAGGATAGGATTAGATACACGGCTCAGCAGACAGTATCACACAGGATAGGATTAGATACACGGCTCAGCAGACATTATCACACAGGATAGGATTAGATACACGGCTCAGCAGACAGTATCAAACAGGATAGGATTAGATACACGGCTCAGCAGACTATCACACAGGATAGGATTAGATACACGGCTCAGCAGACAGTATCACACAGGATAGGATTAGATACACGGCTCAGCAGACGGTATCACACAGGATAGGATTAGATACACGGCTCAGCAGACGGTATCACACAGGATAGGATTAGATACACAGCTCAGCAGACAGTATCACACAGGATAGGATTAGATACACGGCTCAGCAGACTATCACACAGGATAGGATTAGATACACGGCTCAGCAGACAGTATCACACAGGAGAGGATTAGATACATGCAGGGCCACCTCCAGTTTTTTGTGGGCCTCTTTAATACATACCCCGATTCATGATGCACACATAAGAAATATATAGTACCAGGCCAAAAATTTCACTTATTACATTATATGTGTGATATCTATTGTAAATTCAATACCATACATATAGTATACTGCACAGCCCATAGTCCTCCATGTAGTATAATGCACAGCCCATAGTCCTCCATGTAGTATAATGCACAGCCCATAGTCCTCCATGTAGTATAATGCACAGCCCACAGTCCTCCATGTAGTATAATGCACAGCCCATAGTCCTCCATATAGTATAATGCACAGCCCATAGTCCTTCATGTAGTATAATGCACAGCCCATAGTCCTCCATGTAGTATAATGCACTGCCCATAGTCCTTCATGTAGTATAATGCACTGCCCATAGTCCTTCATGTAGTATAATGCACTCCCCATAGTCCTCCATGTAGTATAATGCACTCCCCATAGTCCTCCATGTAGTATAATGCACTCCCCATAGTCCTCCATGTAGTATAATGCACAGCCCATAGTCCTCCATATAGTATAATGCACAGCCCATAGTCCTTCATGTAGTATAATGCACAGCCCATAGTCCTTCATGTAGTATAATGCACAGCCCATAGTCCTCCATATAGTATAATGCACAGCCCATAGTCCTCCATATAGTATAATGCACAGCCCATAGTCCTTCATGTAGTATAATGCACTGCCCATAGTCCTTCATGTAGTATAATGCACAGCCCATAGTCCTCCATATAGTATAATGCACTCCCCATAGTCCTCCATGTAGTATAATGCACAGCCCATAGTCCTCCATGTAGTATAATGCACAGCCCATAGTCCTTCATGTAGTATAATGCACAGCCCATAGTCCTTCATGTAGTATAATGCACTGCCCATAGTCCTCCATGTAGTATAATGCACTCCCCATAGTCCTCCATGTAGTATAATGCACAGCCCATAGTCCTTCATGTAGTATAATGCACAGCCCATAGTCCTTCATGTAGTATAATGCACTGCCCATAGTCCTTCATGTAGTATAATGCACTGCCCATAGTCCTCCATGTAGTATAATGCACTCCCCATAGTCCTCCATGTAGTATAATGCACAGCCCATAGTCCTCTATATAGTATAATGCACTCCCCATAGTCATTCATGTAGTATAATGCACTCCCCATAGTCCTCCATGTAGTATAATGCACTCCCCATAGTCCTCCATGTAGTATAATGCACAGCCCATAGTCCTCCATGTAGTATAATGCACAGCCCATAGTCCTCCATGTAGTATAATGCACTCCCCATAGCACTCTAACGCTAAGTATGCGAACATGAAATATATGAAATCTGAATTGCATGTACTGCTGTAGAAAATAGAAATAAATGAGAAATCTTAGCGCATAAATTGGCCAATTCATGTGTACCTGACAGCCACGATAAGGAGTTTCTCAAAAATACCAGGACCCTATCACTGCGAATTCCTGTCTAAGGGGAGCACTGCGCCTCTAGGCCACAGGCGATTTTAATTGCAGAGGGATCTTATCATCCCACACATAAGCAGACGGATGTCCCTTAGAGAGGGATTCGCAGTGATAGGGTCCTGGTATTTTTGAGAAACTCCTTATCGCGGCCACCAGGTACACATGAATTGGCCAATTTATGCGCTAAGATTTCTCATTTATTTCTATTTTCTACAGCAGTACATGCAATTCAGCTTTCATATATTTCATGTTCGCATACTTAGCGTTACAGAGTGCTACTTTATTTGTTAATTGTATATGGAGGTAGCTTTTCCTAGTAAGCACCTGTTCACACCTATTTCTTGTTTTGGAAGTTCCGTTCAGTTTTTTCTGTTTCTACAGAAAGAAAAGGAGGTAATATTTCCGTAGAGACAGTAGCAAGGGAAATATCTAAACAGTTCTCCTGGCAGTAATCTCCCCATTCAATAATCTCCCCGGTTTGCCAATCCGCCAACGGATTATGTTTAACAAGCCAGGGAAGACCCAAAACAATAGGTGTGGGGAAATTGTCCAGGACATAGCAAGGGATTATTTCACAATGAACTGACCCCACCCTCAGTTTTACATTATGTACAATCTGAGTAAATGCTTTCTGTGCAAGTGGTGCCGAGTCGATGGCGAATATGGAAATAGGTTTATCTAAAGTACAGTAAGCGAGACCATGAGTTTTCACAAACTCACCATGAACCATGCTGGCCCCGGCTCCACTGTCAAACACAGAAATGTTCTCAGTTTTGCTCTCTAGTACCACCTCTGCTGTCAGGACAAAGCGGGAACTGCACGTTGGCAACAAATGCACCCCTTGTTTATCCAACTCCAGACTACCAAGAGTTAATTGAGTCTCATTTTGTTTATGAATTGAAGGACAGGTCCCAACAAAGTGTCCCTTTTTCCCACAAAAAAAATACGCCTTTTTTCTTGTGAATCTCCGGGGAGATGTATGATGCAGAGACACCCCCTAACTGCATGGGTTCCTCCACCTCCTCCAGTACTGGTTCACCCCCAGACCGCTCCGCGTCAGAGGTACACAACCCCGGCAAGAAGGCCCCGGAAAAGGTGGTCGCACCCGTCTATTCCGAAAGCGTCTATCAAGACGTTTGGCCAACGACATGGCAGCCTCCAAGGACTGAGGGGTTTCATATACAGCCAAGGCATCTCTCAACCTCTCAGTAAGACCCTCACAAAATTGGCTTCTAAGGGCTGAGTCATGCCATTCAGAATCCGTTGCCAATCTACGGAATTCAGAACTGTACCTCTCCACTGAGCGAATGCCCTGCTGAAGGCGACGTAGCCTAGACTCAGCCAAGATGACTCGGTCAGGGTCATCATAGATAAGGGCCAGAGCCCCGAAAAACCCCTCCACAGACCGGAGACAAACCGAGTCCTGTGGTAACGAAAACGCCCATGACTGAGGATCTCCCTGCAGCAGAGAGATCACAATACCAACCCGTTGCTCCTCATTTCCAGAGTAGTAAGGACGAAGTTTAAAATACAGTTTGCAGGCCTCCTTGAAAACAAGAAACTTGTCCTTACCTCCTGAAAACCTGTCCGGGAGGGCAACCTTGGGTTCAGGCTGGACAGGCCTGCCTGCAGAGACCCCCACATTGGCGGCCTGTAACCTTAGGCTGATGCTGCTGCTGTACCTCACTACGGAGGTCATTCACCTCCACAGACAGCGGAACTGCTCTGCAATCGCTGCAACTGAACCCATAGCAAGGAGAAAGGAAAAAAAAAGGTTGACGCCCAAAAACGCACGAAGAAAAAAAACAAAACCTCAAAGCGTCAGGTTTTTTTTTCCTTTTCAAAATGTGCTCGGCTGCCGATAATGTCATGCAAGGTGTGGGAAAGACTTAGTGCAACACAAAGAGAAGAGGGAAAGGGAGCCCAGACTCTAGGGAAAGGGGAGAATGGAGACCTCCTAGGCTGATCTAGTGTCACCCTGTCTCCCCTAACGTCTCTGTATTGGCTCTTCACAAATCGCCGCACGCGTACCTCGCCCTGTCTTTCCCTGGTGTTAGGCTCAAGCTAGGGAATGGAGGGGATGAGCACTAGTCGATCCCCACAGAACATACTCGTCAGTGACTGAATAGTTATGAAATTGCCACACTTAATATTTAACCTACAGAGACAAATTCAGTAGAGCTAGTTAGCTACAGCCATTATATTATGGGATACATGGGTGTTATTTGCACTTGCCTATGTGTGACTGCAATTACAGCATGTGATTTTCTGTAGTCTTCCCCCGGCATTGTTTGTGCCTTGCTGCTATTTCTTCCAGCCCTCTGGCACATGTCCTTTCTTTTATGATGTGTTTTGTTTTGCTCTAAACGTCTTGTTAATAAAATTTATACAATTTTTATAATCTTCAAAAAAACTCCCTCTTTTTCTTTTCTGTGTCATGCATTATACTACATGTATGATTATGGGCTGTGCATTATACTACATGGATGACTATGGGCTGTGCATTATACTACATGGATGACTATGGGCTGTGCATTATACTATATGGAGGACTATGGGGAGTGCATTATACTACATGGAGGACTATGGGCTGTGCATTATACTACATGGAGGACTATGGGCTGTGCATTATACTACATGGAGGACTATGGGCTGTGCATTATACTACATGGAAGACTATGGGCTGTGCATTATACTACATGGAGGACTATGGGCTGTGCATTATACTACATGGAGGACTATGGGCTGTGCATTATACTACATGTATGATTATGGGCTGTGCATTATACTACATGGATGACTATGGGCTGTGCATTATACTACATGGATGACTATGGGCTGTGCATTATACTATATGGAGGACTATGGGGAGTGCATTATACTACATGGAGGACTATGGGCTGTGCATTATACTACATGGAAGACTATGGGCTGTGCATTATACTACATGTATGATTATGGGCTGTGCATTATACTACATGGATGATTATGGGCTGTGCATTATACTACATGGATGACTATGGGCTGTGCATTATACTACATGGATGACTATGGGCTGTGCATTATACTAAATGGAGAACTATGGGCTGTGCATTATACTACATGGAAGACTATGGGCTGTGCATTATACTACATGGAGGACTATGGACTGTGCATTATACTACATGTATGATTATGGGCTGTGCATTATACTACATGTATGATTATGGGCTGTGCATTATACTACATGGAGGACTATGGGCTGTGCATTATACTACATGGAGGACTATGGGCTGTGCATTATACTACATGGAGGACTATGGGCTGTGCATTATACTACATGGAGGACTATGGGCTGTGCATTATACTACATGGAGGACTATGGGCTGTGCATTATACTACATGGAGGACTATGGGCTGTGCATTATACTGCATGGAGGACTATGGGCTGTGCATTATACTGCATGGAGGACTATGGGCTGTGCATTATACTACATGGAAGACTATGGGCTGTGCATTATACTACATGGAGGACTATGGGCTGTGCATTATACTACATGGAGGACTATGGGGAGTGCATTATACTATATAGAGGACTATGGGGAGTGCATTATACTACATGGATGACTATGGGCTGTGCATTATACTACATGGAGGACTATGGGCTGTGCATTATACTACATGGAGGACTATGGGCTGTGCATTATACTACATGGATGACTATGGGCTGTGCATTATACTAAATGGAGAACTATGGGCTGTGCATTATACTACATGGAAGACTATGGGCTGTGCATTATACTACATGGAGGACTATGGACTGTGCATTATACTACATGGAGGACTATGGGCTGTGCATTATACTACATGGATGACTATGGGCTGTGCATTATACTACATGGAGGACTATGGGCTGTGCATTATACTACATGAAGGACTATGGGGAGTGCATTATACTACATGAAGGACTATGGGGAGTGCATTATACTACATGGAGGACTATGGGGAGTGCATTATACTACATGGAGGACTATGGGGAGTGCATTATACTACATGGAGGACTATGGGGAGTGCATTATACTACATGAAGGACTATGGGCTGTGCATTATACTACATGAAGGACTATGGGCTGTGCATTATACTACATGGAGGACTATGGGCTGTTCATTATACTACATGGAGGACTATGGGCCGTGCATTATACTACATGGAGGACTATGGGCCGTGCATTATACTACATGGAGGTCTATGGGCCGTGCATTATGCTACATGGAGGACTATGGGCTGTGCATTATACTACATGGAGGACTATGGGCTGTGCATTATACTACATGAAGGACTATGGGGAGTGCATTATACTACATGGAGGACTATGGGCTGTGCATTATACTATATGGAGGACTATGGGCTGTGCATTATACTACATGGATGACTATGGGCTGTGCATTATACTACATGGATGACTATGGGCTGTGCATTATACTACATGGAGGACCATGGGCTGTGCATTATACTACATGGAGGACCATGGGCTGTGCATTATACTATATGGAGGATTATGGGCTGTGCATTATACTATATGGAGGATTATGGGCTGTGCATTATACTATATGGAGGACTATGGGCTGTGCATTATACTACATGGATGACTATGGGCTGTGCATTACACTATATGGAAGACTATGGGCTGTGCATTATACTATATGGAGGACTATGGACTGTGCATTATACTATATGGAGGACTATGGGCTGTGCATTATACTACATAAAGGACTATGGGGAGTGCATTATACTACATGGAGGACTATGGGCTGTGCATTATACTACATGTATGATTATGGGCTGTGCATTATACTACATGGATGACTATGGGCTGTGCATTATACTACATGGATGACTATGGGCTGTGCATTATACTACATGGATGACTATGGGCTGTGCATTATACTACATGGAGGACTATGAGCTGTGCATTATACTACATGCACGGACCATGGGCTGTGCATTATACTATATGGAGGACTATGGGCTGTGCATTATACTATATGGAGGACTATGGGCTGTGCATTATACTACATGGATGACTATGGGCTGTGCATTATACTACATGGATGACTATGGGCTGTGCATTATACGACATGGATGACTATGGGCTGTGCATTATACTACATGGAGGACTATGGGCTGTGCATTATACTACATGGAGGACTATGGGCTGTGCATTATACTATATGGAGGACCATGGGCTGTGCATTATACTATATGGAGGACTATGGGCTGTGCATTATACTATATGGAGGATTATGGGCTGTGCATTATACTACATGGATGACTATGGGCTGTGCATTATACTACATGGAGGACTATGGGCTGTGCATTATACTACATGGAGGACTATGGGCTGTGCATTATACTATATGGAGGACCATGGGCTGTGCATTATACTATATGGAGGACTATGGGCTGTGCATTATACTACATGGATGACTATGGGCTGTGCATTATACTACATGGATGACTATGGGCTGTGCATTATACTATATGGAGGACTATGGGCTGTGCATTATACTATATGGAGGACTATGGGCTGTGCATTATACTATATGGAGGACTATGGGCTGTGCATTATACTATATGGAGGACTATGGGCTGTGCATTATACTATATGGAGGACTATGGGCTGTGCATTATACTATATGGAGGACTATGGGCTGTGCATTATACTACATGGAGGACTATGGGCTGTGCATTATACTATATGGAGGACTATGGGCTGTGCATTATACTATATAGAGGACTATGGGCTGTGCATTATACTATATGGAGGACTATGGGCTGTGCATTATACTACATGGAGGACTATGGGCTGTGCATTATACTATATGGAGGACTATGGGCTGTGCACTATACTACATGGAGGACTATGGGCTGTGCATTATACTACATGGAGGACTATGGGCTGTGCATTATACTACTTGGAGGACTATGGGGAGTGCATTATACTACATGTATTACTATGTGGTGCATTATACTACATGGACGACTATGGGCTGTGCATTATACTACATGGACGACTATGGGGAGTGCATTATACTATATAGAGGACTATGGGGAGTGCATTATACTATATGGAGGACTATGGGCTGTGCATTATACTACATGGATGACTATGGGCTGTGCATTATACTACATGGAGGACTATGGGCTGTGCATTATACTACATGGAGGACTATGGGCTGTGCATTATACTACATGGAGGACTATGGGCTGTGCATTATACTACATGAAGGACTATGGGCAGTGCATTATACTGCATGGAGGACTATGGGCTGTGCATTATACTACATGAAGGACTATGGGGAGTGCATTATACTACATGAAGGACTATGGGGAGTGCATTATACTACATGGAGGACTATGGGGAGTGCATTATACTACATGGAGGACTATGGGGAGTGCATTATACTACATGGAGGACTATGGGGAGTGCATTATACTACATGAAGGACTATGGGCTGTGCATTATACTACATGAAGGACTATGGGCTGTGCATTATACCACATGGAGGACTATGGGCTGTTCATTATACTACATGGAGGACTATGGGCCGTGCATTATACTACATGGAGGACTATGGGCCGTGCATTATACTACATGGAGGACTATGGGCCGTGCATTATGCTACATGGAGGACTATGGGCTGTGCATTATACTACATGGAGGACTATGGGCTGTGCATTATACTACATGAAGGACTATGGGGAGTGCATTATACTACATGGAGGACTATGGGCTGTGCATTATACTATATGGAGGACTATGGGCTGTGCATTATACTACATGGATGACTATGGGCTGTGCATTATACTACATGGATGACTATGGGCTGTGCATTATACTACATGGAGGACCATGGGCTGTGCATTATACTACATGGAGGACCATGGGCTGTGCATTATACTATATGGAGGATTATGGGCTGTGCATTATACTATATGGAGGATTATGGGCTGTGCATTATACTATATGGAGGACTATGGACTGTGCATTATACTACATGGATGACTATGGGCTGTGCATTACACTATATGGAGGACTATGGGCTGTGCATTATACTATATGGAGGACTATGGACTGTGCATTATACTATATGGAGGACTATGGGCTGTGCATTATACTACATAAAGGACTATGGGGAGTGCATTATACTACATGGAGGACTATGGGCTGTGCATTATACTACATGTATGATTATGGGCTGTGCATTATACTACATGGATGACTATGGGCTGTGCATTATACTACATGGATGACTATGGGCTGTGCATTATACTACATGGATGACTATGGGCTGTGCATTATACTACATGGAGGACTATGGGCTGTGCATTATACTACATGCACGGACCATGGGCTGTGCATTATACTATATGGAGGACTATGGGCTGTGCATTATACTATATGGAGGACTATGGGCTGTGCATTATACTACATGGATGACTATGGGCTGTGCATTATACTACATGGATGACTATGGGCTGTGCATTATACTACATGGATGACTATGGGCTGTGCATTATACTACATGGAGGACTATGGGCTGTGCATTATACTACATGGAGGACTATGGGCTGTGCATTATACTATATGGAGGACCATGGGCTGTGCATTATACTATATGGAGGACTATGGGCTGTGCATTATACTATATGGAGTATTATGGGCTGTGCATTATACTATATGGAGGACTATGGGCTGTGCATTATACTACATGGATGACTATGGGCTGTGCATTATACTACATGGATGACTATGGGCTGTGCATTATACTATATGGAGGACTATGGGCTGTGCATTATACTATATGGAGGACTATGGGCTGTGCATTATACTATATGGAGGACTATGGGCTGTGCATTATACTATATGGAGGACTATGGGCTGTGCATTATACTATATGGAGGACTATGGGCTGTGCATTATACTACATGGAGGACTATGGGCTGTGCATTATACTATATGGAGGACTATGGGCTGTGCATTATACTATATAGAGGACTATGGGCTGTGCATTATACTATATGGAGGACTATGGGCTGTGCATTATACTACATGGAGGACTATGGGCTGTGCATTATACTATATGGAGGACTATGGGCTGTGCACTATACTACATGGAGGACTATGGGCTGTGCATTATACTACATGGAGGACTATGGGCTGTGCATTATACTACATGGAGGACTATGGGGAGTGCATTATACTACATGTATTACTATGTGGTGCATTATACTACATGGACGACTATGGGCTGTGCATTATACTACATGGACGACTATGGGGAGTGCATTATACTATATAGAGGACTATGGGGAGTGCATTATACTATATGGAGGACTATGGGCTGTGCATTATACTACATGGATGACTATGGGCTGTGCATTATACTACATGGAGGACTATGGGCTGTGCATTATACTACATGGAGGACTATGGGCTGTGCATTATACTACATGGAGGACTATGGGCTGTGCATTATACTACATGGAGGACTATGGGCTGTGCATTATACTGCATGTATGGACTATGAGGAGTGCATTATACTACATGGATGACTATGGGCTGTGTATTATACTACATGGTGTAGTGCCGGCGTCCCTGTCCTCTGCTAGGCAGGGACGCTGTTCCCCTCACCTCCCTGCTCCGTGCCCGGCGTCCTCCTCCCGCTTTGCTGGCAGCGCGCGCTCCTTCCCGGCCACTGTGCTTAGGGCGCGTGCGCGCGCTCTCCCTCCCTCTTAAAGGGGCCGCGCGCGCCGTCCTAAGGAGTCCCCGGCCAATGGCCGGAGGACTTCACCATATATAAGGCACCTCCTCCAAAATGGAGGTGCCCGAGCAATGTTGTTGCACTGTTTACTACTCTGCTTCAGCCCTCAGGTCCCGTTGCCAGTTACCTGCCAGTTACCTGCCAGATTCCTGCCTGATTATCTGCTACCTGCCTGCTAGTCTGAGGTCCGACGGTCTGCCTTACTACTCCTGTCAGTCTGTCTATGGACCAGCTTGCCCGCTCACCTGGGAGCACACACCTGCTACCTGCCTGCTAGTCTACCTGGAGGCTCCGCCGTCACGTGCTGTGACCACCTGCCTGTCCAGTGACTCCTGCTCGCTCACCTGGGAGCGCTCATCTGCTGCCTGTCTGCTAGCCTACCTGGAGGCTCTGCCGTCACGTGCTGTGACCACCCGCCTGTTCAGAGACTTCTGCCCGCTCACCTGGGAGCGCTCATCTGCCGCCTGTCTGTTGGTCTTCCTGGAGGCTCCGCCGTCACATGCTGTGACCACCCGTTCATCCAGAGACTCTCGCCTGCTCACCTGGGAGCCAGCGTCTATCATCAGCCGCCACAGGTCGTACCAACCCTTTACCTAGAGACTGCCCCGGTCACTTGCCGTGACCATCTGCCCATTCATCCAGAGACTGCCCCGGTCACTTGCCGTGACCATCTGCCCGTTCATTCAGAGACTGCCCCGGTCACTTGCCGTGACCATCAGCCCGTTCATCCAGAGACTGCCCCGGTCACTTGCCGTGACCTCCAGCCCGTTCACTCAGAGACTGTCCCGGTCACCTGCTGTGACCTCCTGCCCGTCTTCCCTGGTCGCCACCCGCTCCCTTACAAGGACTGCCCCCTTGTATAGTAGCTCAGAGGTTCCGCCTCCCAGACCCGTTACAGTTTGCTCGGGCCATGGAACCCGGTGGCACCCAAGCTCCCTCGCTCTCGGACCTCTGTCATGAACTGTCCCGTCAGAGGTCCCAACAGGAGTCCATCCTGGGTCACCTGCGGAATGTCAATTCTCGCCTGGACACTCTGACTGCTCCACCAGCAACCACCGCCAGTGCCCTGACTCGCAACCCGGCAGCTCCGCTGCCCACCAATACCATGGTATCCTACCCCGGACCCCGGCTTTCTGCACCTCCTCGCTTCGGAGGCGACTCCACCCAGGCTCGGGGCTTCATAAATCAGTGCACCCTGCACTTTGAGCTATTGTCCCACCAGTTTAACTCCGACCGGGCCAAAATTGCATTCATCATGTCCCATCTCACCGGGGAGGCCCTGGCCTGGCTAAATCCTCTATGGGAGAGAGGAGACCCCCTGGTGTCCAACTTGCCTGCTTTTCTCACGGCTTTCCGGAAAGTCTTCGACGAACCCGGACGGAAGACCTCATCCGCATCATCACTGCTACGCCTCCGTCAGGGAAGTCTCACCGTGGGCCAATATGCCATACGGTTCCGTACCCTTGCCTCGGAGCTGGCCTGGGATAACGACGCTCTGGTATCCGTCTTCTGGGAGGGTCTGTCCGGCCGTATTAAAGATGAACTTGCCGGTCGGGACATTCCTACCACTCTCGATGACCTAATAACTCTTGCCACCCGGATTGACCTACGGTTCCAGGAGCGTGCCAAAGAGGCCACCCGTGAGAGGAGGTTACCATGTCTAGCTCCTACTTTTCAGAAACCCGTCACTCCCTCCGTCTCTACCCAGGTACACTCTCCTGAGTCTATGCAGGTCGACCAGACCAAGATGGTCAAAACCCGTCAGGACTTACGCCGTGCCGAGGGGAGCTGCTTCTACTGTGGCAGTAAGGAGTACCGGATCCGTGCCTGCCCGGAGAGGTCGGGAAACGCCTGTGTCTAGGTTCGCTCAGAGAGGTCAACCTAGACAAGAATAAATCCTCTCCATCTCTGCTGCTGTCAGTCTCAATCGTCTGTGGGGAGAACCGTTATTTCGAACTAGCCCAACTTGACTCTGGAGCAGCCGGGAATCTTATTTCACAGTCCCTGGTAGAGAAATACCGCATCCCCACCAAACCTCTGGCTGTACCCTTGTCTGTTGCTGCCGTGGATGGGGGCCTCTTACCACGCCCCATCCAACTCATCACCGAATCCATTACTCTGCAGGTGGGAATGCTGCATTCTGAGAGTATCTCCTTTCATGTTCTGCCTGGACTCTCTCACGCCCTCTTGCTAGGCCTACCTTGGCTCCAGAGACATGCACCCGTGCTTGACTGGCAGACCGGAGAAGTCCTTCGCTGGGGACAGGACTGCCATAAGACTTGTCTGGTTCCCGTCCATCCCGTCCGTCCTTCTCCTACCCCAGCTAATCTACCTGGACTTCCGATTCCTTATTGGTCTTATGCTGATGTCTTTAATAAAAAGGAAGCAGAGACACTACCTCCTCATAGACCATACGACTGCCCTATCGACCTGTTACCTGGTACTACTCCTCCCCGTGGGCGTATTTATCCTTTATCCGCTGCTGAGACCCGGTCGATGTCCGAATATATTGAGGAGAATCTGGCCCGGGGATTCATCCGGAAATCTACCTCCCCGGCGGGAGCAGGCTTCTTTTTCGTCAAAAAGAAGGACGGCTCTCTCCGTCCCTGTATAGACTATAGAGGCCTTAACCAGATCACGGTGAAGAATAAGTACCCCCTTCCGCTCATTCCGGAGTTATTTGATCGTCTGAGGGGGGCTAGAATCTTCACCAAACTGGACCTCCGTGGGGCGTACAACCTGGTTCGTATCCGTCAGGGGGATGAATGGAAGACGGCATTCAACACCCGGGACGGCCACTATGAATATCTGGTAATGCCCTTTGGTCTCTGTAACGCTCCTGCCGCCTTTCAAGAGTTGGTCAATGACATCTTCCGGGACCTTCTCTACTCCTGCGTAGTGGTGTACCTGGACGACATCTTGGTCTTCTCTCCGGATCTCCAGACTCACCGTAGGGACGTTCGTCAGGTCCTGCTCAGGCTCAGGCAGAATCACCTGTTCGCTAAATACGAGAAGTGCCTCTTTGAGCAGACCTCGCTTCCGTTTTTGGGCTACATTATTTCTCAGACCGGCCTACGAATGGATCCAGAGAAACTGTCTGCCATCGAGAAATGGCCTCGACCGGAGGGGTTGAAGGCCATTCAGCGATTCCTGGGCTTCGCCAACTACTACCGCCTCTTCATACCACACTTCTCTTCCCGGACTGCCCCAATTTCCGCGCTCACCCGTAAGGGTACTAATCCCAAAGAGTGGCCGCCCGAAGCAGAGGAGGCCTTTCTTTCCCTAAAACAGGCCTTCTCTTCCGCCCCGGTGCTGCATCGCCCGGACGGCAACAAGCAGTTCTTCCTGGAAGTTGACGCCTCCTCCTCTGGAGCCGGAGCGGTACTTACTCAAAAATCATCTTCCGGGAGAATGGTAACTTGTGGCTTCTTCTCCAAACTCTTCTCCTCTTCTGAGCGCAACTATTCCATAGGAGACCGAGAGTTATTGGCCATCAAACTGGCATTGGAGGAGTGGCGTTACCTACTCGAGGGGGCTCTTCACCCGGTAATAATTTACACTGACCACAAGAACTTGGCTTACCTCCAGCATGCCCAGAGACTTAACCCGCACCAAGCCCGGTGGTCCTTGTTTTTTGCTCGCTTTGATTTTGTTCTTCATTTTCACGCGGCTGACAAAAACGTCAAAGCAGATGCCTTGTCCCGATCCTTTCTGGTGTCCGATCTCGAGGAAGAACCTAAACATATCATCGATCCCGCCAGAGTAATGCAGGTGGCTCCAGTGAGCCTAAATCGTCTCCCTCCCGGTAAGACGTTCGTATCAGTACCTGATCGGGAGAAGATCCTACACTGGGGTCACTCGTCTAAACTAGCTGGCCACGCCGGTCAGAAAAAGACCCTCCAGCTTATTGCCCGGCACTACTGGTGGCCTACCCTGCACAAGGACGTAATAGACTTTGTTTCTGCCTGTGTGTCCTGCGCCCGCAACAAAGTCCCGAGACACCTGCCAGTCGGTCGCCTTCTTCCGCTTCCTGTGCCTGCTGCCCCCTGGCAGCATATTGCTATGGACTTCATAACTGATCTCCCCGTCTCTGCCGGTTGTACGGTCATTTGGGTGGTCGCTGACCGCTTTTCCAAGATGGCTCACTTTATTCCCCTGCCTGGCCTCCCGTCTGCACCCGAGCTGGCTAAAGACTTTATCCGCCACATCTTCCGTCTTCATGGCCTGCCCCTCCACATCGTGTCGGATCGTGGGGTACAGTTCACCTCACGTTTCTGGAGAGCCACTTGTAAACTGCTAGACGTCACCCTGGACTTCTCTTCCGCTTACCACCCACAGTCCAATGGTCAAGTGGAGCGGATCAATCAGAACCTGACCAGTTACCTCCGGCACTTCGTTAATGCCCATCATTCTGACTGGGTGGATCTCCTACCATGGGCCGAGTTCTCCTATAACAATCACGAGAGCGAATCCTCCTCCAAATCCCCGTTTTTTGTAGTCTTCGGTCAGCATCCTCGGATTCCTTTTCCTGTCTCCACCTCTGTGGACAACCCGGCTGCGGAATCTCTCGTTAGCAAATTTTCCTCCATTTGGGAGAGTACCCGATCCGCACTCCTTCAGTCGTCCGAACGGATGAAAAGACACGCTGACAAAAAACGCCTGGATCCTCCACAATTTCGTCCTGGAGATAAAGTCTGGCTCTCGTCTAAATATGTCCGACTCAAGATACCTTCTTACAAGTTAGGGCCTCGGTTCATCGGTCCTCTGGAGGTCATCAGTCAGATCAACCCGGTGGCCTATAAATTGAAACTCCCGGCCAACTTACGGATCCCTAACTCCTTCCATGTATCTCTCCTCAAACCTGTGGTACTTAACTCTTTTTCCAAGTCTACAGGTACGCCTCCTGCTCCGGTTTCTGCTGAGGACGAGTTTGAGGTAGAGAACATTCTTGCCACCAAAAGGGTAAGAGGAAAAACCTTTTTTCTGGTAGATTGGAAGGGGTTTGGTCCTGAGGAGAGAACGTGGGAGCCCCGGGAGAACATCCATGCCCCTCTTATCCTAGCTAAATTTCTGTCTGGCCTAAAAAAGGGGGGGCCTAAAGGGGGGGGTACTGTAGTGCCGGCGTCCCTGCCCTCTGCTAGGCAGGGACGCTGTTCCCCTCACCTCCCTGCTCCGTGCCCGGCGTCCTCCTCCCGCTCTGCTGGCAGCGCGCGCTCCTTCCCGGCCACTGTGCTTAGGGCGCGCGCGCGCTCTCCCTCCCTCTTAAAGGGGCCGCGCGCGCCGTCCTAAGGAGTCCCCGGCCAATGGCCGGAGGACTTCACCATATATAAGGCACCTCCTCCAAAATGGAGGTGCCCGAGCAATGTTGTTGCACTGTTTACTACTCTGCTTCAGCCCTCAGGTCCCGTTGCCAGTTACCTGCCAGTTACCTGCCAGATTCCTGCCTGATTATCTGCTACCTGCCTGCTAGTCTGAGGTCCGACGGTCTGCCTTACTACTCCTGTCAGTCTGTCTAAGGACCAGTCTGCCCGCTCACCTGGGAGCGCACATCAGCCACCTGCCTGCTTGCCCGAGGTCCGACGGTCTGCCTTCCAACTCCTGTCAGTCTGTCTATGGACCAGCTTGCCCGCTCACCTGGGAGCACACACCTGCTACCTGCCTGCTAGTCTACCTGGAGGCTCCGCTGTCACGTGCTGTGACCACCTGCCTGTCCAGTGACTCCTGCTCGCTCACCTGGGAGCGCTCATCTGCTGCCTGTCTGCTAGCCTACCTGGAGGCTCTGCCGTCACGTGCTGTGACCACCCGCCTGTCCAGAGACTTCTGCCCGCTCACCTGGGAGCGCTCATCTGCCGCCTGTCTGTTGGTCTTCCTGGAGGCTCCGCCGTCACATGCTGTGACCACCCGTTCATCCAGAGACTCTCGCCTGCTCACCTGGGAGCCCACGTCTATCATCAGCCGCCACAGGTCGTACCAACCCTTTACCTAGAGACTGCCCCGGTCACTTGCCGTGACCATCTGCCCGTTCATCCAGAGACTGCCCCGGTCACTTGCCGTGACCATCTGCCCGTTCATTCAGAGACTGCCCCGGTCACTTGCCGTGACCTCCTGCCCGTTCATCCAGAGACTGCCCCGGTCACTTGCCGTGACCTCCAGCCCGTTCACTCAGAGACTGTCCCGGTCACCTGCTGTGACCTCCTGCCCGTCTTCCCTGGTCGCCACCCGCTCCCTTACAAGGACTGCCCCCTTGTATAGTAGCTCAGAGGTTCCGCCTCCCAGACCCGTTACACATGGATGACTATGGGCTGTGTATTATACTACATGGATGACTATGGGCTGTGTATTATACTACATGGATGACTATGGGCTGTGTATTATACTACATGGATGACTATGGGCTGTGCATTATACTACATGGACGACTATGGGCTGTGCATTATACTACATGGATGACTATGGGCTGTGCATTATACTACATGGATGACTATGGGCTGTGCATTATACTACATGGACGACTATGGGCTGTGCATTATACTACATGGACGACTATGGGGAGTGCATTATACTATATAGAGGATTATGGGGAGTGCATTATACTATATGGAGGACTATGGGCTGTGCATTATACTACATGGATGACTATGGGCTGTGCATTATACTACATGGAGGACTATAGGCTGTGCATTATACTACATGGAGGACTATGGGCTGTGCATGATACTGCATGTATGGACTATGAGGAGTGCATTATACTACATGGAGGACTATGGGCTGTGCATTATACTATATGGAGGACTATGGGCTGTGCATTATACTACATGGATGACTATGGGCTGTGCATTATACTACATGGAGGACTATGGGCTGTGCATTATACTACATGGAGGACTATGGGCTGTGCATTATACTACATGGAGGACTATGGGCTGTGCATTATACTACATGGAGGACTATGGGCTGTGCATTATACTGCATGTATGGACTATGAGGAGTGCATTATACTACATGGATGACTATGGGCTGTGCATTATACTACATGGAGGACTATGGGCTGTGCATTATACTGCATGGAGGACTATGGGCTGTGCATTATACTGCATGTATGGACTATGAGGAGTGCATTATACTATATGGAGGACTATGGGCTGTGCATTATACTACATGGATGACTATGGGCTGTGCATTATACTACATGGAGGACTATGGGCTGTGCATTATACTGCATGCATGGACTATGAGGAGTGCATTATACTACATGGAGGACTATGGGGAGTGCATTATACTACATGGAGGACTATGGGCTGTGCATTATACTGCATGTATGGACTATGAGGAGTGCATTATACTATATGGAGGACTATGGGCTGTGCATTATACTACATGTATGAGTATGGGCTGTGCATTATACTACATGTATGACTATGAGCTGTGCATTATACTACATGGAGGACTATGGGCTGTGCATTATACTACATGGAGGACTATGGGCTGTGCATTATACTACATGGAGGACTATGGGCTGTGCATTATACTACATGGAGGACTATGGGCTGTGCATTATACTACATGGAGGACTATGGGCTGTGCATTATACTACATGGAGGACTATGGGCTGTGCATTATACTATATGGAGGACTATGGGCTGTGCATTATACTACATGTATGATTATGGGCTGTGCATTATACTACATGGATGACTATGGGCTGTGCATTATACTACATGGATGACTATGGGCTGTGCATTATACTACATGGATGACTATGGGCTGTGCATTATACTACATGGATGACTATGGGCTGTGCATTATACTATATGGATGACTATGGGGAGTGCATTATACTATATAGAGGACTATGGGCTGTGCATTATACTATATGAAGGACTATGGGCTGTGCATTATACTACATGGAGGACTATGGGCTGTGCATTATACTACATGGAGGACTATGGGCTGTGCATTATACTACATGTATGATTATGGGCTGTGCATTATACTATATGGAGGACTATGGGCTGTGCATTATACTACATGGAGGACTATGGGCTGTGCATTATACTATATGGAGGACTATGGGGAGTGCATTCTACTACATGGAGGACTATGGGCTGTGCATTATACTACATGGAGGACTATGGGCTGTGCATTATACTATATGGACGACTATGGGGAGTGCATTATACTATATGGAGGACTATGGGCTGTGCATTATACTACATGGACGACTATGGGGAGTGCATTATACTATATGGAGGACTATGGCCTGTGCATTATACTACATGGACGACTATGGGGAGTGCATTATACTACATGAAGGACTATGGGCTGTGCATTATACTATATAGAGGACTATGGGGAGTGCATTATACTACATGGATGACTATGGGCTGTGCATTATACTACATGGACGACTATGGGGAGTGCATTATACTATATGGAGGACTATGGGCTGTGCATTATACTATATAGAGGACTATGGGGAGTGCATTATACTACATGGAGGACTATGGGCTGTGCATTATACTACATGGATGACTATGGGCTGTGCATTATACTACATGGATGACTATGGGCTGTGCATTATACTACATGGACGACTATGGGCTGTGCATTATACTACATGGACGACTATGGGGAGTGCATTATACTATATGGAGGACTATGGGCTGTGCATTATACTATATGGAGGACTATGGACTGTGCATTATACTATATGGAGGACTATGGGCTGTGCATTATACTACATGGAGAACTATGGGCTGTGCATTATACTATATGGATGACTATGGGCTGTGCATTATACTACATGGAGGACTACGGGGAGTGCATTATACTACATGGATGACTATGGGCTGTGCATTATACTTAATAAAGGACTATGGGCTGTGCATTATACTACATGGATGACTATGGGCTGTGCATTATACTACATGGGTGACTATGGGGAGTGCATTATACTACATGGATGACTATGGGCTGTGCATTATACTACATGGATGACTATGGGGGTGCATTATACTTAATAAAGGACTATGGGCTGTGCATTATACTATATGGATGACTATGGGCTGTGCATTATACTACATGGATGACTATGGGCTGTGCATTATGCTACATGGATGACTATGGGCTGTGCATTATACTACATGGATGACTATGGGCTGTGCATTATACTACATGGATGACTATGGGGGTGCATTATACTATATAGAGGACTATGTGGTGCATTATACTACATGGATGACTATGGGCTGTGCATTATACTACATGGATGACTATGGGGGTGCATTATACTATATAGAGGACTATGTGGTGCATTATACTATATAGAGGACTATGTGGTGCATTATACTACGTGGATCACTAGATCATTAAATGCACAGCTCAGCAGACAGTATCGCACAGGAGATGATTAGATACACGGCTCAGCAGACAGTATCGCACAGGAGAGGATTAGATACACAGCTCAGCAGACAGTATCACACAGGATAGGATTAGATACACAGCTCAGCTGACTGTATCACACAGTATAGGATTAGATACACAGCTCAGCTGACTGTATCACACAGTATAGGATTAGATACACGGCTCAGCAGACAGTATCGCACAGGAGAGGATTAGATACACGGCTCAGCAGACAGTATCGCACAGGAGAGGATTAGATACACGGCTCAGCAGACAGTATCACACATGAGGATTAGATACACGGCTCAGCTGACAGTATCGCACAGGAGAGGATTAGATACTCGGCTCAGCAGACAGTATCACACAGGATAGGATTAGATACACGGCTCAGCAGACAGTATCGCACAGGAGAGGATTAGATACACGGCTCAGCAGATAGTATCACACAGGAGAGGATTAGATACACGGCTCAGCAGACAGTATCACACAGGAGAGGATTAGATACACGGCTCAGCAGACAGTATCACACAGTATAGGATTAGATACACGGCTCAGCAGACAGTATCACACAGAATAGGATTAGATACACGGCTCAGCAGATAGTATCACACAGGAGAGGATTAGATACACGGCTCAGCAGACAGTATCACACAGGAGAGGATTAGATACACGGCTCAGCTGACAGTATCACACAGGAGAGGATTAGATACACGGCTCAGCAGACAGTATCACACAGGATAGGATTAGATACACGGCTCAGCAGACAGTATCACACAGGAGAGGATTAGATACACGGCTCAGCAGACAGTGTCACACAGGAGAGGATTAGATACACGGCTCAGCAGACAGTGTCACACAGGAGAGGATCAGATACACGGCTCAGCAGACAGTATCACACAGGAGAGGATTAGATACACGGCTCAGCAGACAGTATCACACAGGAAAGGATTAGATACACGGCTCAGCAGATGGTATCACACAGGATAGGATTAGATACACGGTTCAGCAGACAGCATCACACAGGAGAGGATTAGATACACGGCTCAGGAGACAGTATCACACAGGATAGGATTAGATACACAACTCAGCAGACAGTATCACACAGGAGAGGATTAGATACACGGCTCAGCAGACAGTGTCACACAGGATAGGATTAGATACACGGCTCAGCAGACAGTATCACACAGGAGAGGATTAGATACACGGCTCAGCAGACAGTATCACACAGGAGAGGATTAGATACACGGCTCAGCAGATGGTATCACACAGGATAGGATTAGATACACGGTTCAGCAGACAGCATCACACAGGAGAGGATTAGATACACGGCTCAGCAGACGGTATCACACAGGATAGGATTAGATACACGGTTCAGCAGACAGCATCACACAGGAGAGGATTAGATACACGGCTCAGGAGACAGTATCACACAGGATAGGATTAGATACACAACTCAGCAGACAGTATCACACAGGAGAGGATTAGATACACGGCTCAGCTGACAGTATCACACAGGAGAGGATTAGATACACGGCTCAGCTGACAGTATCACACAGGAGAGGATTAGATACACGGCTCAGCAGACAGTATCACACAGGAGAGGATTAGATACACGGCTCAGCAGACAGTATCACACAGGAGAGGATTAGATACACGGCTCAGCAGACAGTATCACACAGGAGAGGATTAGATACACGGCTCAGCTGACAGTATCACACAGGAGAGGATTAGATACACGGCTCAGCAGACAGTATCACACAGGAGAGGATTAGATACACGGCTCAGCAGACAGTATCACACAGGAGAGGACTAGATACACGGCTCAGCAGACAGTATCACACAGGAGAGGAGTAGATACACGGCTCAGCAGACAGTATCACACAGGATAGGATTAGATACACGGCTCAGCAGACAGTATCACACAGGATAGGATTAGATACACAGCTCAGCAGACGGTATCACACAGGATAGGATTAGATACACGGCTCAGCAGACAGTATCACACAGGATAGGATTAGATACACGGCTCAGCAGACAGTATCACACAGGATAGGATTAGATACACGGCTCAGCAGACAGTATCACACAGGATAGGATTAGATACACGGCTCAGCAGACAGTATCACACAGGATAGGATTAGATACACGGCTCAGCAGACAGTATCACACACAGGCTCTGGTTGGAGTATCGGGTGTTTGGTCCCCACCAGTGTTGGTCAGAGCTGTGACAACCTGTTTTGCGCAGATTTCGGCTGGCTGTCGGCCTTGTGGTATGTCGCTGATATCCGTGCGGGTCAACTAAGGACAATCTGAGGTCGGATCCCGGAGCTCGGTTTCGGGGTGGAGGGATTATTTGTAGCCGTATTCTGGGCTCCTCAGTAAATACTGGAGACTTATGAATCGTGGATCTGGTTGGCTGGACCGATCTCAAAAATGAGCTGCACCCCTCTGTGCCGCCTGCACCTGGGCATTGTTTGTTCGGCTGAGTCACAGCAATCGACTATAAGAGAGAAGACAGCGGAGGAGAAGACGCAGAAGGATTCATATCCACCAATCTGTACTGACCCAGTGCTCCATGGCCGGGAAGAGGGTAGTCGTGGTCTTCGGAGCCACAGGTAAGTCAATTACTAACTACCGGACCACAGAGCGCACAAGCTCTACCCCATCCACGCTGGTGACACCATGCACACAGATCCCAGTGATAGGACTGTATACAGACTGCTCCTGAGCTCCCTCTAGTGGTGGCTGCAGGAAGAGGCCAGTGATAGAACTATATACAGACAGCTCCTGAGCTCCCTCTAGTGGTGGGTTTATTAAGAGGCCAGTGATAGGACTATATACAGACTGCTCCAGAGCTCCCTCTAGTGGTGACTGCAGGAAGAGACAAGTGATAGGACAGTATACAGACAGCTCCAGAGCTCCCTCTAGTGCTGGCTGCAGGAAGAGCACAGTGATGGGACTATATACTGACCGCTCCAGAGCTCCCTCTAGTGGTGACTGCAGGAAGAGACCAGTGATAAGACTGTATACAGACAGCTCCACAGCTCCCTCTAGTGGTGGCTGCATGAAGAGGCCAGTGATAGGACTCTATACATACAGCTCTTGAGCTTCCTCTGATGGTTGCTGCAGGAAGAGACCAGTGATAGGACAGTATACAGACAGCTCCTTAGCTCCCTCTAGTGGTGGCTGCAGGAAGAGGCCAGTGATAGGACTGTATACAGACTGCTCCAGAGCTCCCTCTAGTGGTGGCTGCAGTAAGACAGTATTTTATCATTGACCTCATGGCTAAAGACGTAGCTCATATCAGGGACCCACGCTGTGAGGCTGAGGGACTTCATTCACTCCAAATGTCCACCAGGACCATAACATATTTTTAGTTTAGCCTTTCTTGTGTGTTCCCCTCTCTCCCCAGGAGCTCAGGGTGGATCGGTCGCTTCCGCTCTCCTGGATGATGGCACCTTTGCGGTCAGGGCTGTGACTCGAGACACCAGCAAACCGGCAGCTGCAAAGCTAAAGGAGGCCGGAGCGGAGGTCGTGTCCGCGGACTTGGACGATGAGAAGAGCCTGGAGGCCGCCCTGAGCGGGGCGTATGGGGCCTTCGTAGTCACCAATGCTTTCGAAGGCTCTAAGAAGGACAAAGAAATTATCCAGGTGAGATAATGAGGAGACCATGCAGGAAAACTGCAGCCAGAGGATCATGGAGGAAAGTGAGGAGTCTCAGGAGCTCATGTGCCTTCCCAGGGAGCAAACTGAGAGTAGAGGTTAAGGCTCCGCAGTGACCCCTTGTAGCAGATTGTCCTACTTGCACTCTGTGTCTGTATTTTAGCTTTTTTTGTCATAAGCAGTAAGGAAGACAGGTCACCAACGAGGATAAAAGAACCATTTTGTCATTTAGGAGCCTGAAAAACTCAAATAATTGTATCAAAGAATAAGAATATCCTTCCTTGTATTGTTTGTGTTACAGGGAAAATTGGTAGCGGATCTGTGCAAACGCCTAAATCTGGAACTGGTAGTCTACAGCGGACTGGAAAATGTGAAGAAGACCACCGGGGGAAAGCTGCACGTGCCTCACTTTGACAGTAAAGGAGAGGTAGAAGAGTATTTCCGAGAAATTGGTTGTCCCATGACAAGTGTCCGAGTAGCTTTCTACTACGAGAACCTGCTGCACGAGTTCAAACCACAGAAGAGTGACGACGGAAAGGAGTTTCATTTAGGTATAAAAATGTACAAGAATATAACTACTATAATACTGCTCCTATGTACAAGAATATAACTACTATAATACTGCCCTCTATGTACAAGAATATAACTACTATAATACTGCCCCCTAGGTACTAGAATATAACTACTATAATACTCCCCCTATGTACAAGAGTATAACTACTATAATACTGTTCCTATGTACAAGAATATAACTACTATAATACTGCTCCTGTGTACAAGAATATAACTACTATAATACTGCTCCTGTATACAAGAATATAACTACTATAATACTGCCCCCTATGTACAAGAATATAACTACTATAATGCTGCTCCTATATACAAGAATATAACTACTATAATACTGCCCCCTATGTACTCGAATATAACTACTATAATACTGCCCCCTATGTACAAGAATATAACTACTATAATACTGCTTCTATGTACTAGAATATAACTATAATACTGCTCCTATGTACAAGAATATAACTACTATAATACTGCCCATGTGTACAAGAATATAACTACTATAATACTGCTCCTATGTACAAGAATATAACTACTATAATACTGCTCCTATGTACAAGAATATAACTACTATAATACTTATCTTATGTACAAGAATACAACTACTATAATACTGCCCCCTATGTACAAGAATATAACTACTATAATACTGCCCCCTAGGTACTAGAATATAACTACTATAATACTCCCCCTATGTACAATAGTATAACTACTATAATACTGTTCCTATGTACAAGAATATAACTACTATAATACTGCTCCTGTGTGCAAGAATATAACTACTATAATACTGCCCCTATGTACAAGAATATAATTACTATAATACTGCCCCCTATGTACAAGAATATAACTACTATAATACTGCTCCTATGTACAAGAATATAACTACTATAATACTGCTCCTATGTACAAGAATATAACTATAATACTGCTCCTATGTACAAGAATATAACTACTATAATACTGCCCATGTGTACAAGAATATAACTACTATAATACTGCCCCTATGTACAAGAATATAACTACTATAATACTGCCCCTATGTACAAGAATATAATTACTATAATACTGCCCCCTATGTACAAGAATATAACTACTATAATACTGCTCCTATGTACAAGAATATAACTACTATAATACTGCTCCTATGTACAAGAATATAACTACTATAATACTTATCCTATGTACAAAAATACAACTACTATAATACTGCCCCCTATGTAAAAGAATATAACTACTATAATACTGCTCCTATGTACAAGAATATAACTACTATAATACTGCTCCTATGTACAAGAATATAACTATAATACTGCTCCTATGTACAAGAATATAACTACTATAATACTGCCCATGTGTACAAGAATATAACTACTATAATACTGCTCCTATGTACAAGAATATAACTACTATAATACTGCCCCCTATGTACAAGAATATAACTACTATAATACTGCCCCCTATGTACAAGAATATAACTACTATAATACTGCCTCCTATGTACTAGAATATAACTACTATAATACTACCCCCTATGTACAACAGTATAACTACTATAATACTGTTCCTATGTGCAACAATATAACTACTATAATACTGCCCCAAATGTACAAGAATATAACTACTATAATACTGCCCCTATGTACAAGAATATAACTACTATAATACTGTTCCTATGTGCAACAATATAACTACTATAATACTGCCCCAAATGTACAAGAATATAACTACTATAATACTGCCCCTATGTACAAGAATATAACTACTATAATACTGCTCCTATGTACAAGAATATTACTACTATAATACTGCCCCCTATGTACAAGAATATAACTACTATAATACTGCTCCTATGTACAAGAATATAACTACTATAATGCTGCCCCTATGTACAAGAATATAACTACTATAATACTGCCCCCTATGTACAAGAATATAACTACTATAATACTGCTCCTATGTAAAAGAATATAACTACTATAATACTGCCCCCTATGTACAAGAATATAACTACTATAATACTGCGCCTATGTACAAGAATATAACTACTATAATACTGACCCCTATGTACAAGGCTATAACTACTATAATACTGCCCCCTATGTACAAGAATATAACTACTATAATACTGCCCCCTAGGTACTAGAATATAACTACTATAATACTCCCCCTATGTACAATAGTATAACTACTATAATACTGTTCCTATGTACAAGAATATAACTACTATAATACTGCTCCTGTGTGCAAGAATATAACTACTATAATACTGCCCCTATGTACAAGAATATAATTACTATAATACTGCCCCCTATGTACAAGAATATAACTACTATAATACTGCTCCTATGTACAAGAATATAACTACTATAATACTGCTCCTATGTACAAGAATATAACTATAATACTGCTCCTATGTACAAGAATATAACTACTATAATACTGCCCATGTGTACAAGAATATAACTACTATAATACTGCCCCTATGTACAAGAATATAACTACTATAATACTGCCCCTATGTACAAGAATATAATTACTATAATACTGCCCCCTATGTACAAGAATATAACTACTATAATACTGCTCCTATGTACAAGAATATAACTACTATAATACTGCTCCTATGTACAAGAATATAACTACTATAATACTTATCCTATGTACAAAAATACAACTACTATAATACTGCCCCCTATGTAAAAGAATATAACTACTATAATACTGCTCCTATGTACAAGAATATAACTACTATAATACTGCTCCTATGTACAAGAATATAACTATAATACTGCTCCTATGTACAAGAATATAACTACTATAATACTGCCCATGTGTACAAGAATATAACTACTATAATACTGCTCCTATGTACAAGAATATAACTACTATAATACTGCCCCCTATGTACAAGAATATAACTACTATAATACTGCCTCCTATGTACTAGAATATAACTACTATAATACTACCCCCTATGTACAACAGTATAACTACTATAATACTGTTCCTATGTGCAACAATATAACTACTATAATACTGCCCCAAATGTACAAGAATATAACTACTATAATACTGCCCCTATGTACAAGAATATAACTACTATAATACTGTTCCTATGTGCAACAATATAACTACTATAATACTGCCCCAAATGTACAAGAATATAACTACTATAATACTGCCCCTATGTACAAGAATATAACTACTATAATACTGCTCCTATGTACAAGAATATTACTACTATAATACTGCCCCCTATGTACAAGAATATAACTACTATAATACTGCTCCTATGTACAAGAATATAACTACTATAATGCTGCCCCTATGTACAAGAATATAACTACTATAATACTGCCCCCTATGTACAAGAATATAACTACTATAATACTGCTCCTATGTAAAAGAATATAACTACTATAATACTGCCCCCTATGTACAAGAATATAACTACTATAATACTGCGCCTATGTACAAGAATATAACTACTATAATACTGACCCCTATGTACAAGGCTATAACTACTATAATACTGCCCCCTATGTACAAGAATATAACTACTATAATACTGCTCCTATGTACAAGAATATAACTACTATAATACAGCTCCCTATGTACAAGAATATAACTACTATAATACTGCTCCCTATGTACAAGAATATAACTACTATAATACTGCCCCCTATGTGCAAGAATATAACTACTATAATACTGCTCCTACAAGAATATAACTACTATAATACTGCCCCTATGTACAAGAATATAACTACTATAATACTGCTCCTACAAGAATATAACTACTATAATACTGCCCCTATGTACAAGAATATAACTACTATAATACTGCCCCTATGTACAAGAATATAACTACTATAATACAGCTCCCTATGTACAAGAATATAACTACTATAATACTGCTCCCTATGTACAAGAATATAACTACTATAATACTGCCCCCTATGTGCAAGAATATAACTACTATAATACTGCTCCTACAAGAATATAACTACTATAATACTGCCCCTATGTACAAGAATATAACTACTATAATACTGCCCCTATGTACAAGAATATAACTACTATAATACTGCCCCTATGTACAAGAATATAACTACTATAATACTGCCCCCTATGTACCACAATATAACTACTATAATACTGCCCCTATGTACAAGAGTATAATTACTATAATACTGCCCCTATGTACAAGAATATAACTACTATAATACTGCACCTATGTACAAGAATATAACTACTATAATACTGCCCCCTATGTACCACAATATAACTACTATAATACTGCCCCTATGTACAAGAGTATAACTACTATAATACTGCCCCTATGTACAAGAGTATAACTACTATAATACTTTCCCTATGTACAAGAATATAACTACTATAATACTGCCCCTATGTACAAGAATATAACTACTATAATACTGCCCCTATGTACAAGAATATAACTACTATAATACTGCCCCCTAGGTACAAGAATATAACTACTATAATACTGCTCCTATGTACAAGAATATAACTACTATAATACTGCCCCTATGTACAAGAATATAACTACTATAATATTGCCCCCTATGTACAAGAATATAACTACTATAATACTGCCCCCTATGTACAAGAATATAACTACTATAATACTGCTCCTATGTACAAGAATATAACTACTATAATACTGCTCCTATGTACAAGAATATAACTACTATAATACTGCCCCCTATGTACCACAATATAACTACTATAATACTGCCCCTATGTACAAGAGTATAACTACTATAATACTGCCCCTATGTACAAGAATATGACTACTATAATACTGCCCCTATATACAAGAATATAACTACTATAATACTGCTCCTATGTACAAGAATATGACTACTATAATACTGCCCCTATATACAAGAATATAACTACTATAATACTGCTCCTATGTATTAGAATATAACTACTATAATACTGCCCCCTATGTGCAAGAATATAACTACTATAATACTGCTCCTATGTACAAGAATATAACTACTATAATACTGCTCCTATGTACAAGAATATAACTACTATAATACTGCCCCCTATGTACCACAATATAACTACTATAATACTGCCCCTATGTACAAGAGTATAACTACTATAATACTGCTCCTATGTACAAGAATATGACTACTATAATACTGCCCCTATATACAAGAATATAACTACTATAATACTGCTCCTATGTATTAGAATCTAACTACTATAATACTGCCCCCTATGTGCAAGAATATAACTACTATAATACTGCTCCCTATATCCAAGAATATAACTACTATAATACTGCTCCTATGTACAAGAATATAACTACTATAATACTGCCCCTATGTACAAGAATATAACTACTATAATACTGCTCCTATGTACAAGAATATAACTACTATAATACTGCCCCTATGTACAAGAATATAACTACTATAATACTGCTCCTATGTACAAGAATATAACTACTATAATACTGCCCCCAATGTACAAGAATATAACTACTATAATACTGCCCCCTATATACAAGAATATAACTACTATAATACTGCTCCTATGTACAAGAATATAACTACTATAATACTGCCCCTATGTACAAGAATATAACTACTATAATACTGCCCCTATGTATAAGAATATAACTACTATAATACTGCTCCTATGTACAAGAATATAACTACTATAATACTGCCCCTATGTATAAGAATATAACTACTATAATACTGCCCCCTATATGCAAGAATATAACTACTATAATACTGCCCCCTATGTACAAGAATATAACTACTATAATACTGCTTCTATGTACAAGAATATAACTACTATAATACTGCTCCTATGTACAAGAATATAACTACTATAATACTGCTTCTATGTACAAGAATATAACTACTATAATACTGCTCCCTATGTACAAGAATATAACTACTATAATACTGCCCCCTATGTACAAGAATATAACTACTATAATACTGCCCCCTATGTACAAGAATATAACTACTATAATACTGCTCCTATGTACAAGAATATAACTACTATAATACTGCTCCTATGTACAAGAATATAACTACTATAATACTGCCCCTATGTACAAGAATATAACTACTATAATACTGCTCCTATGTACAAGAATATAACTACTATAATACTGCCCCCAATGTACAAGAATATAACTACTATAATACTGCCCCCTATATACAAGAATATAACTACTATAATACTGCTCCTATGTACAAGAATATAACTACTATAATACTGCCCCTATGTACAAGAATATAACTACTATAATACTGCCCCTATGTATAAGAATATAACTACTATAATACTGCTCCTATGTACAAGAATATAACTACTATAATACTGCCCCTATGTATAAGAATATAACTACTATAATACTGCCCCCTATATGCAAGAATATAACTACTATAATACTGCCCCCTATGTACAAGAATATAACTACTATAATACTGCTTCTATGTACAAGAATATAACTACTATAATACTGCTCCTATGTACAAGAATATAACTACTATAATACTGCTTCTATGTACAAGAATATAACTACTATAATACTGCTCCCTATGTACAAGAATATAACTACTATAATACTGCCCCCTATGTACAAGAATATAACTACTATAATACTGCCCCCTATGTACAAGAATATAACTACTATAATACTGCTCCTATGTACAAGAATATAACTACTATAATACTGCTCCTATGTACAAGAATATAACTACTATAATACTGCTTCTATGTACAAGAATATAACTACTATAATACTGCTCCCTATGTACAAGAATATATCTACTATAATACTGCTTCTATGTACAAGAATATAACTACTATAATACTGCTCCCTATGTACAAGAATATATCTACTATAATACTGCTTCTATGTACAAGAATATAACTACTATAATACTGCCCCCTATGTACAAGAATATATCTACTATAATACTGCTTCTATGTACAAGAATATAACTACTATAATACTGCTCCCTATGTACAAGAATATAACTACTATAATACTGCCCCCTATGTACAAGAAAATAACTACTATAATACTGCCCCCTATGTACAAGAATATAACTACTATAATACTGCTCCCTATGTACAAGAATATATCTACTATAATACTGCTTCTATGTACAAGAATATAACTACTATAATACTGCTCCCTATGTACAAGAATATATCTACTATAATACTGCTTCTATGTACAAGAATATAACTACTATAATACTGCTCCCTATGTACAAGAATATAACTACTATAATACTGCCCCCTATGTATAAGAATATGACTACTATAATACTGCTCCTATGTACAAGAATATAACTACTATAATACTGCTCCCTATGTACAAGAATATAACTACTATAATACTGCCCCCTATGTACAAGAATATAACTACTATAATACTGCCCCCTATGTACAAGAATATAACTACTATAATACTGCTCCTATGTACAAGAATATAACTACTATAATACTGCTCCTATGTACAAGAATATAACTACTATAATACTGCTTCTATGTACAAGAATATAACTACTATAATACTGCTCCCTATGTACAAGAATATATCTACTATAATACTGCTTCTTTGTACAAGAATATAACTACTATAATACTGCTCCCTATGTACAAGAATATATCTACTATAATACTGCTTCTATGTACAAGAATATAACTACTATAATACTGCCCCCTATGTACAAGAATATATCTGCTATAATACTGCTTCTATGTACAAGAATATAACTACTATAATACCGCTCCCTATGTACAAGAATATAACTACTATAATACTGCCCCCTATGTACAAGAATATAACTACTATAATACTGCTCCCTATGTACAAGAATATAACTACTATAATACTGCTTCTATGTACAAGAATATAACTACTATAATACTGCTCCCTATGTACAAGAATATATCTACTATAATACTGCTTCTATGTACAAGAATATAACTACTATAATACTGCTCCCTATGTACAAGAATATAACTACTATAATACTGCCCCCTATGTATAAGAATATGACTACTATAATACTGCTCCTATGTACAAGAATATAACTACTATAATACTGCTCCTATGTACAAGAATATAACTACTATAATACTGCTCCTATGTACAAGAATATAACTACTATAATACTGCTCCCTATGTACAAGAATATAACTACTATAATACTGCCCCCTATGTACAAGAATATAACTACTATAATACTGCTCCTATGTACAAGAATATAACTACTATAATACTGCTCCTATGTACAAGAATATAACTACTATAATACTGCTCCTATGTGCAAGAATATAACTACTATAATACTGCCCCTATGTACAAGAATATAACTACTATAATACTGCCTCCTATGTACAAGAATATAACTACTATAATACTGCTCCTATATACAAGAATATAACTACTATAATACTGCTCCTATATACAAGAATATAACTACTATAATACTGCTCCTATGTACAAGAATATAACTACTATAATACTGCCCTTTATATCTATATGTCCTGATGAAATTTGCATTGCGTGTTACTCCAGCCCTTCCGATGGGTGATGTTCACCTGGATGGGATATCGGTAGAAGATTTGGGTCCAGTCGTTGTTTCGATTCTGAAATCTCCATCCTGCTACAAAGGGAAAGACATCGGGCTGAGCGCAGGGAAGTTATTGGTGGAGGAATATGCCAAGATAATGTCCACGATCAGCAAGAAGATCATCAAAGATGCCAAGGTGAGAGTGGCCATGAGAGATATTCAAAGACTGTAGTATACAGGCAGAGGTGGTCATGCCCAGTATTATGCCACCGACACCAGTAAAGGCCACTGCCTTTTCACCAGTAGACTCCAGTGGGATCCATTACTTTTTTTTTTTCAAATCCTTTTAGTTTTCTATTTATCTCCTCTAGATTCTTCCAGAAAAATTCGAGGAACGGGGAGGAGCCCACCATATGGCCAACATGTTCCGATTTTACAGGATGAAACCTGACAGGGATGTGGAGCTCACCCGCAAACTGCACCCTAAAATTAGGAGTTTCCATCAGTGGATGGAGGAGAAGAAGGAGGCCTTCAAGTGGTAATGTCATTGTTGCCCACAATAAAGTCTTCACACCCTGCCGGGTTTACTGGTTGAGTTTGTTGTAGTTTTAACCCTTTTTAAGATTCTCATTCCTGTTATTTGTTAGGGAATTTCACACATTCGAAACGTGTCCACCAAATTTATGGCTTTGAACAGAATCTGCTCCCCTGATGCATGCGGGGGTCTCCCAACTCTTTCCTAGGAGGGGATGATCCGGCATGTTTTCCTACTTGCTGAAACATCTGGGAGGCTCCCGAAAATATGTCACACCTGTCAGGGCTCCTGTAGTGAGGTGGATTCACTAAGTCGCAGGTCAGGGTGACCATGCGGATCCAAGACGACTGCACAGCAGCCTGGAATTCCTAGATGACACATGGAATAGCAAAGACCAGGACAATGGAGTAAGCTGGACCACAGACAGTAGAGGACAAGATACCAGGAGACACAGAGCCAGAGGTGTAGACAAGCACAGAAGCTGAAGGTGTATGGTAGACTAGGAACTGCGCTGTTATGAGGACACTGTTAGTTGTGGCCTAGAAGCTCTAAAAAGGTCAATCATGGACAGGTTTTGCACTAGCTACTCTGACTATCAGATCCCAGCGGAGAGCTGGCCTTCGCAATTTACAGGGATATGGACTTTCACCGGGTCCTTGTCTAAGTCCTCGGAGTAGCCCCTGGCCGGTGGTACAGCATGGCAGGAAAAATGGTCAGGTAGTCGAGTCATAACCAGGGCATATGGGAAGGGACAAAATCACCAAGCAGGAGAGTGGTCAGTAAGCAGGCCAAGGTCTGAATCTGAAATATTCACTGGACCCACAGGAGTTCACTAGAACTAGTATAATTATAACTGGCAGTAGATAGCAGGATTTCAGGAGCTTAAATATATTGCAGTCTGGTCCAGGCTAAACAGCAGGGAGCAAGCAGGATTTCAGGAGCTTAAACATCTTGCAGTCTCACCCAGGCTAAACAGCAGGGAGCAAGCTGGATTTCAGGAGCTTAAACATCTTGCAGTCTCACCCAGGCTAAAAAGCAGGGAGCAAGCACTAGCAGAAGTTAACTCCTTAGCTCCCAGCCTGGATGGTACCACAAGTCCCAGAGAATATAGAAATAACGTTGTCACCGCGCAGCACCCCAAACAACAGAAGCATAAACATGGAGGACAAGCACCGATACAGATGTCACAGTGGCAGTGTTTATAATGTAAACTAGTTAAGAACAGAGTTAGTTGTGCTCGCAGCAGACTAAGTGTGCATTCACACATCTCTGCGAACGTCTGTGTGCTGCCAGATTTTAGTATCGGACAGGACAAGGACCCACTGAGTATGTTCTGTTCTGGTCCTCAGCATCAGAATAGGAAATGTTCTGCCTTTCATGGATTCATGAATGGATCTGTGATGCTCTATGGGTCCAAGCGATGGCCGAACAGCATTTAGACATTTCACATGGATGTGTGAATTCACCCTTATGGTTAATCTGCAAACAAGTGAATAGCTGTTGGCAGTAGGAATATAGAGCAAACATGTTTATAGAGAAGATGTATCTGATACAGGAGCATTTGAAGTGTGAACAAGTCCAGATAACAGTTTGCTATGCTTACAACATATTAAGGGTTAATCAGAAGGCCTAAGCTTGGAAGTAGATGCAGGTTGTAGAAATCGCAGGAGTTTGCAGGGATGATTGCAGCTGAGAGATCTGGTTGCAGACTACAAAGTGACTGAACATAAAGCTTACTAAATACTAGCACACATGAATGTCTGTCAGCATTAAGAGGCCTTGAGTAATGACGTGAAGTACAGCAAATGGCGGCGGCCATAAAGGAAGGGAGCGGAGCTTTGCCCTGGAGCCAATACAGGTCTATAACAAAACCTCCCCAACTCAAGGTAGAGATGGCAGATACCCCAACTGCCGCTAAAATTCTCTACAATACTGAGCTCCAGAAAGTCTTCTACTGCATGATGTCGAGGATCTCCAACGTGTACCTTCAGGACATGGGTAACGGGTCGTGGAGGGGGATGTTATTGGCACAGAGGAGGTGTGTCCTGGAGAAGGGGGCTTGGCCATGAAACCTTTGCAATTAAGAAACATTGATGCCCATCCTTGAAAGTTGGCAAGTATGGTTTTACATTTTAGGGTGAGACATAATGATGGAACCTGTCAGTATTTAAAATTGTGTATCGGAGAAACTCCCCCAAAGCTGGACGCACCCTAAAAGACTGATCGCCATCTCCTGCAATTCTACCATAAACAGGAACGCGCAAATCGACCGAGTGCTCCCTATGAAATAGTCACTGCCAAAACTCCTCTGTCCTCTCTTGATGCTTTTGTACACTCCTAACCTCTGTCTCCCCAGACTCCACTGTTCTTTCCAAAATTCCTTTGTCCTCTTGAGACTCCTCTGTCCCCCCAGACTCCTTTCCAGAACGTCTCTGTCCTCCCCATACTCATCTGTCCTCTCCTGACTACTTTCCTCCCCTAACCCCTCTATCCTCTCGATACTCTCCAGAAGACTCCTCTGTTCACTGCAGAAGACCCATCTGTCCTCTCCGGAAGATTCCTGATTTCCCTACTCGAACGTCAGCCGGTGGGAAACAATAAAGAATTCACATGGATTTTTTTATAACGTTTTAATTGCAAACATGAAAAAAAGAAACAAATACAAAAAACTTCCAAAATCTTATCTTCCCTCATTTCAAGGCTTTGATGAACACCTCCTTCTTCTCCTCCAACCACGGCTGGAATCTCTTGGTGTTGGGGTTCAGTTTATGGGTGAGCTCCACGTTCCGGTCAGGGTTCATCAGGTAAAACTTGAACATGTTGGCCATTTCCTGAGCCCCTGGGAAGGGCAGCTTTTCGTAAACCTCAGGGGGGATCTGTGAGATAGGAAAAAAGGGACAGAATAATATTAAGGAACCTTTCCTAAAGTCTTGAGACGTCTTCTGCCTTGTTACGAGATTAGGGAGTGGTTGAATAAGGAACTGAGATTTTCACCACCGCCCCAGACCTTGGCGTCTTTGATGGTTTTGCCGGAGACCTTGGACATGATCTGTGCGTATTGCGCCACCGTCAGTTTTTCTGCGCTGAGTCCGATGTCCTTCCCTATATAATCCTTGGGACATTTTAGGATGCTGAGAACTGCTGGGCCCAGATCCGCCACAGAGATCCCATCCATGCCGACGTCACACATGGGAACAACTGCAAAAAAAACCAATCACAAATTAAGAGAAACTTTTGCGGTAAAATCAGCCAATCACAAGCCGGAATGCTGAGCTCTGATTGGTTGAAGTCTCACCCAGATCGTAGCTGGTGCCGTCCTTCGATTTCTGGGGTTTGCAGTCAGATAAAAAGTTCTCGAAGTAGAAGGCGAGTCTGACGCTGGTCATGGAGCAGGAGATCGCTCGGAAATACTCCTCCACTTCCCCTTTACCGTCAAAATGCAGAACGTCCAGCTTCCCTCCCGTCAATTTGTTGACGTTCTCCAGTCCACTGTAGACCACGTGCTGCAGGCCCAAGCGTTTGCACAAGTCTGCGATGACTTTACCCTGGAATGCAATTATATATATAAAACTCCTGGGGCAAACAAACCAACCTGCCCCCCATGGGCCAGTACCAAACGTACATCACGCTGTATAACCGATCCCTGCCCTGCGTAGTGCACAAATTACACGCAATCATTTCTTTGCTCTGGCTGCCCCTTGTGGTCACTGCTGGTATTGCATTTTTAAACCGTTTTTTTCCACAGTTTTTCTAAGTGGGGCGCTGACCGCTGATCTTACCTGTTTCACCTCCTTTTCCTTGCTAAAGTGATCCCAGAAGTTGGTAACCACGAACGCCCCATACGCCCCGCACAGGGCGGCTTCTAGACTTTTCTCATTTTCCAGATCCGCGGACACGACCTCCGCTCCGGCCTCCTTTAGCTTCACAGCCGCAGGTTTGCTGGTGTCTCGAGTCACTGCCCTGACCGCAAAGTTGTGGTCCTTTAAGAGGGCACTGGCGACCGAACCCCCTTGAGCCCCTGAAATAAAAAATAAAAATATGATGAGCATACGGAACTGAATGTAGAATTAAATAGTAAGGTTTTTCTGATTAACGCTCCATATTGGGTGCTGGCAGTTAGACCACATTTCTTGTGTCAGCACGTGACCAAATCTGTGTGTGGAGGGAGCGGGTTGGCTGCCCATTTAATAGCTAAGCCAGCTCCCTTTCCTGTACAGTCAATATAAAGACGGAGAATGGGGCTGGCTTAGCTATTAAAATGGCTCCCTCCACATACAGATCTAGTCTCATGCCCAGTACGGGACTGCAAGCCATGCTGCCAGAAACCGGGGTGGAGCAGCTACTAGAGGATCCGCGGTATCATATAATGATTTATTTTTTGCCTGGAAAACCCCTTTAAAAACTTTTTTTCCCCTGTGAACTCTGCTTGGCTTGCCAAACTCTGCCCTGGCTGTCCGGGACTCTGCTTCGGACTCCTTCCTTGTGAATGTTTCACTAGTTTTGACCTTGAGTATGTTGGTTTTCCTTCACCTCGCTCCACCAGTCAGCAGCTGATCTGCAGATACAACCTGGAAGTCCATGTGGAGGGGTTGAAGACGAAAAACCAAGGAAGTCCTTAGGCTCACACTCTGTGATCTGACCACTTCCAATAGTCCGCCACATTCTAGCACAGAACTGCCGGATAATCCAGAATACTTTACATTCTAAAAATAAATTCTAGCCAGATAATTAGTCTGTAACCCCCCTTGCCCTATTGTAATAGAGGACCTGTCTCGTAAAAACATCACAGAAAAAAAACAACCAATACCGGCTCACAATTCTAATGCACTACAGGTTGCAGGAGCTCCATGATAAATTCTGTCACTTGCCATAAATATGTCATGTTTTTACCCGGTGGAAACGCTGCTGTTCTCCTGAATCCGCCAATGTTTTTCTTTTGTTCCTGAGTCTCTCCGTTCCTGAGATATGACCCCATCTTCGCTGCATGTAAATCTTATCTTTTCCACCAAGTAAGCATGGTCTTCTGTGAGACCACACCTACTTGGTTAACAAGACAATATTTATGTACAGGGAAGAGAGGGCCATATCTCAGGAATGGAGAGGCTCAGGAACAAAAGAAAAACATCGGCGGATTCAGGAGAACAGCGGCGTAAAAACATTACATATTTATGGCAGGTGAGCTTCTGATACTGTCAGAGGCACAACTATAGGGGGCGGCAGTCATCCCCAGGCCCTGGGGTACCAGGGGTGCAGTATTATAAATGAGACATTGTAGATGGTGGTCCCAAATCTTGCCTTGGGCTCCTGAAGCTCTAGGCACTTATATGTGTAGATTAATGGGTGAGTATCACTCATTGGCATGCAAGCTGTATGATGATCACTGATCGCCAACATATAAGAGGATTACTGATCGCCCTGTGGGATGCAAGATGATCTCTGATCGCACTGTGGGATGCAAGTTGATCACTGATCGCCCTGCGGGATGCAAGATAATCACTGATCGCACTGCGGGATGATCACTGATCGCCCTGTAAGATGATCACTGATCACCCTGAAAGATGATCACTGATCGCCCTGCAAGATGATCACTGATTGCCTTGCAAGATGATCGCTGATTGCCTTGCAAGATGATCACTGACCGCCCTGCAAGATGATCACTGATCGCCCTGCGGGATGCAAGATAATCACTGATCGCACTGCGGGATGATCATTGATCGCCCTGTAAGATGATCACTGATCACCCTGTGGGATGCAAGATGATCACTGATCGCCCTGCGGGATGCAAGATAATCACTGATCGCACTGCGGGATGATCACTGATCGCCCTGAAAGATGATCACTGATCACCCTGCAAGATGATCACTGATCGCCCTGCAAGATGATCACTGATCGCCCTGCAAGATGATCACTGATTGCCTTGCAAGATGATCACTGATTGCCTTGCAAGATGATCACTGACCGCCCTGCAAGATGATCACTGATTGCCCTGCGGGATGATCATTGATCGCCCTGTAGGATGATCACTGATCACCCTGAAAGATGATTACAGATTGCCCTGCAAGATGATCACTTACCGCCCTGCAAGATGATCACTGATCTTCCTGCGGGATAGAAAATGATCACTGACTGCGGCTGCATATTCATGTGTTTATATCCTTAAGAATTCCAGAAGTAAACTTGGCACTACATCTGGTTTCCTGTAAGATTAACCCTTGAATATGCAACTCCCCATAAGTGAGGTAGAGGTAGTGCCAAAGCATTCAAGACCCCGGTATAGCTAGTGCTGCCTCACTACTAATGTCCACAGCCAGACCTGCAGCTCGGAGTAAAGGCTTTTCCGGGCCCCCATGTCAATGATAGAACTGCTGCCCTGTGATACCAGGGCCCAGGTGCAACCGCAAATTCTGCACCCCCTGTAAATCGTATAGCGCAGCGCACTGTCTGCACAGTTCCTTATTTTTTGGCCTTATAGGTACAGCGGCCCACGAGAGATAGCAGCCCCCGCAGCCATATGACCTGCACTCACCTGTGGCTCCGAACACCGTGATAATTTTCCTGGCAGCCATGAGGATCCGTGCAGCTCTGCAAGAAGTCAGGCGCTGTGTGTACAGGGATCTGCCGCCTTATACTGCAGCCGAGCCCCAGTGACTCAGCACAGTCATCAAGGGGCAGCTTGTATGGCAAGAAAGGATTTGCTGTGTTTGGATGAGATGTTGGGCGTGCCGCTGCTTGTTAGATAACACAGAATCAAAGCACACATGGAGAATAAAGACAACTTAACTCCAAAAAGTTGGACTCCTTCCTAAAACATTGGGCCCGACACCGACCCAGGTGAGGTCTGTAGATGCCAAGAGAAATGTATCAGCATAGATTATAGCAATGAGTATACCGGTGATGTGAGCACCTGAGGCCCGTGTATACGAGCTGGGGCCCCGCACGAGATCTGTTCACTGATACGTCTCTATAAGAATATTAATCATATGTTGCAGGAACCACAGTACTGACCAGACACAGTCAGCGCCATTCTGTGACCTTATGGATGATGTCTTCCCTGCAGTCATTCTCTTCCCTTTTCTTCTCCACCTGATCCAAACCTTCATGACAACTTCTCCCAGGCAAGGAACATCCCGGCCAAGACGCCCAGATGATTTCAGCTCCAGCTCCTTCACATATTGCGCCCCTAAATATAGCTGTCACATGTAGCACCCGCTGAATAGAATATGTTTCACACTGTGCGTGTGGCGCCCCTGCGGGTTCAGTCGCCTCAGAGGTACTGCCTCTCACCCAGAGGTGTGGTATCTCACGCTCAGGTAAGGAAGGAGTACTGCCTGGGACCCAAACACCTGCATCCAACACTACACTACTCCAGACCAGCAGGAGGGGCAAGATGCGTCGCTTCCCTGCTGAGCCCTGTCCCTGGCTGGAGTGGGGGGAACCAAAGTAGGGGGAACCATGTAGTGGGTGTGGGTGGAGGAAGTAAATCAGGGGAGCACTTGTTAGGAATAGTATAAAAAGGGGAACCATCTTGAAAGGACAGATCAGTCTGAGAGGAGAAGTAGAGGGAGCAGGAGCTCTGTAGGAGCTCTGCTCAGGAGGAGGAGGGCCTAGCCAGAGAGGCCCAGGACTGAAGAGAGAGAGAGAGAGAGAGGAGCAGGAGAAAGGCTCCAGGAACGTGGAAGGGACCCCAGGGGTACGGGTAGTGCTGGAGGCCACCCATACGGCCGAATCTGCCAGCAGGTGGAGGGGTCAGGTCCCTAAACTAGCAGAGTTCTTTAAGCCTCAACTAGGAAACTGGAGGCTGCAGTGTTTCAGGTACTGCAGCCACAAGCCACATCTAATCACCAGAAAGGTGGCCATAGAGGACCCAGGGGACAGTGAAGATGTCGCCCGGCAAGGTCCGCGGCCACTGGCCTGAGACACTGGATGTGAGGTGCAGGGAGACGGCCAGAGGGAATACACAGAAGGGGGTCCCGTTGCGTACTCCGGAGAGACCTGGGAGTTTGCTGAACCCCTCCTTGAGTAAGCACAGGACGCCGTGGGAAGTTACTCTAGTATTGGTAACTGGAAGTCTAAGAAACCGTGAGTAAACCCTGAGGACTGCACCTTACTGTCTCTGTGATCATTATCTGCGCCATCCTCTGCACTACATCATAACAGCAACATCTACACTGCCCTGGAGCTAAGCTCTACCTGTGGAGAGCTAAACCAACTCTGCTGCATTCACACCAGCTCCAGAGGACCTGCTCCGCAGCGGCGGCTCCTTTTAGTCGCATACCACAGGTGGCGGCACGAACTGTACATAAAAACTATAAATCCCCTGTAAAAAATATCCCCCTTTTGATTGACCGCCCTGGGTCACCACCACTGTGACATCTCCCCTAGCAACGACCGGCCCGGCACCGAGTACCCCACGGCCCAGGGGGCGCGTCATGTGCCCTGAATAGAATATGTTACATATTGTGCCCCCTGAATTAAATATTCCCAATACTGTACCCCCTGAATAAAATATACCCCATACTGTGCCTCCTGATTAAATTATGACCCATACTTGTTAGGGTGAACATTTTGGTATGTTCGCTAGTTGCCTGCTCCTGGCCTAATGGATATGATCAAGTGCATGCAAGAAAGAATAACATCAGACACACACAGTCGGATGTAAGCTCTCCTTGATCAGCTATGGCACAGCTCCAAGTGTCTTTATTCAACCCGAACATAGACTTATATAAACTGTAAATAGGGGCTTGGTTAGCCCTAGAATGTGAGTAACCAGATGTATTCATTGGTTAGTCCATGGGCAGATCCATGAGGTCATCAGGGTGGGTTTGGTCCATGAGGGCATCAGGGGGTGTGGTCCATGAGGTTATCAGGGGCGTGATCCATGAAGTCATCAGGGGACGTGGTCCGTGAAGTCATCAGGGGCGTGGTCCGTGAGGTCATCAGGGGACGTGGTCCGTGAGGTCATCAGGGGACGTGGTCCGTGAGGTCATCAGGGGACGTGGTCCGTGAGGTCATCAGGGGACGTGGTCCGTGAGGTCATCAGGGGACGTGGTCCGTGAGGTCATCAGGGGACGTGGTCCGTGAGGTCATCAGGGGGCGTGGTCCGTGAGGTCATCAGGGGGCGTGGTCCGTGAGGTCATCAGGGGCGTGGTCCGTGAGGTCATCAGGGGACGTGGTCCATTAGATCATCAGGGGGCGTGGTCCATGAGGTCATCAGGGGGCGTGATCCATGATGTCATCAGGGGGGCGTGATCCATGAGGTCATCAGCGGGCATAGTCCATGAGGTCATCAGGAGGCGTGATCCATGCGATGTGTCGCTCTGTGGTTGGTTAGTCCTTCTATAGAATGCAGCTTCCTCCCAGAACAGAGCATGGTGTGATGAAACAGGAAATGGCAGCCATCTTTTGATCTAAACAAGCTTATGTAAGGTGAAATAATACACTTTGTGGGTCTTTTCTCTCAATCTCCTATGTCTTGAGGTTATTTAAGTATTTGATCCTATGGCTCTCCTCAACATACTGTTCCCCTGAATAATATATGCCCCATAATGTTCCCCTGAATAATATATGCCCCATACTATGCCCCTGAATAATATATGCCCCATCCCCATACTGTTCCCCTGAATAATATATGCCCCATACTGTGCCCCTGGATAATTTATGCCCCATAATGTTCCCCTGAATAATATATGCCCCATACTGTGCCCCCTGAATAATATATGCCCCATACTGTTCCCCTGAATAATATATGCCCCATACTGTGCCCCTGAATAATATATGCCCCATAATGTTCCCCTGAATAATATATGCCCCATACTGTGCCCCCTGAATAATATATGCCCCATAATGATCCCCTGAATAATATATGCCCCATACTGTGCCCCCTGAATAATATATGCCCCATCCCCATACTGTTCCCCTGAATAATATATGCCCCATACTGTGCCCCTGGATAATTTATGCCCCATAATGTTCCCCTGAATAATATATGCCTCATACTGTGCCCCCTGAATAATATATGCCCCATACTGTTCCCCTGAATAATATATGCCCCATACTGTGCCCCTGAATAATATATGCCCCATACTGTGCCCCTGAATAATATATGCCCCATACTGTTCCCCTGAATAATATATGCCCCATACTGTGCCCCCTGAATAATGTATGCCCCATACTGTTCCCCTGAATAATATATGCCCCATACTGTGCCCCCTGATTAATATATGCCCCATAATGTTCCCCTGATTAATATATGCCCCATACTGTGCCCCTGAATAATAGATGCCCCATAATGTTCCCCTGAATAATAGATGCCCCATACTGTGCCCCCTGAATAATATATGCCCCATACTGTGTCCCCTGAATAATATATGCCCCATACTGTGCCCCCTGAATAATACATGCCCCATACTGTGCCCCCTGAATAATACATGCCCCATACTGTGCCCCCTGAATAATATATGCCCCATTCTGTGCCCCTGAGTAATATATGCCCTATACTGTGCCCCCTGAGTAATATATGCCCCATACTGTGCCCCCTGAGTAATATGTGCCTCATACTGTGCTCTCTGAATAATATATGCCTCATACTGTGCTCTCTGAGTAATATGTGCCTCATACTGTGCTCTCTGAATAATATATGCCTCATACTGTGCTCTCTGAATAATATATACCCCATACTGTGCCCCCTGAGTAATACATGCCCCATACTGTGCTCTCTGAGTAATATATGCCCCATACTGTGCTCTCTGAATAATATATGCCTCATACTGTGCTCTCTGAATAATATATGCCCCATACTGTGCTCTCTGAGTAATATATGCCCCATACTGTGCTCTCTGAATAATATATGCCTCATACTGTGCTCTCTGAATAATATATGCCCCATACTGTGCTCTCTGAATAATATATGCCCCATACTGTGTCCCCTGAGTAATATATGCCCCATACTGTGCCCCCTGAGTAATATATGCCCCATACTGTGTCCCCTGAATAATATATGCCCCATACTGTGCTCTCTGAATAATATATGCCTCATACTGTGCTCTCTGAATAATATATGTCTCATACTGTGCTCTCTGAATAATATATGCCCCATACTGTGCCCCCTGAATAATATATGCCCCATACGGTGCCCCTGAATAAAATACGCTTCATGCTGTGCCCCTGAATAATATATGCCTCATACTGTGCCCCTGAATAATATATGCCCCATACTGTGCCGCCTGAGTAATATATGCCCCATACGGTGCCCCTGAATAAAATACGCTTCATGCTGTGCCCCTGAATAATATATGCCTCATACTGTGCCCCTGAATAATATATGCCCCATACTGTGCCCCTGAATAATATATGCCCCATACTGTGCCCCTGAATAATATATGCCCCATACTGTGCCGCCTGAGTAATGTATGCCCCATACTGTGCCCCTGAATAAAATACGCTTCATACTGTGCCCCTGAATAATATATGCCTCATACTGTGCCCCTGAATAATATATGCTCCATACTGTGCCGCCTGAGTAATGTATGCCCCATACGGTGCCCCTGAATAAAATACGCTTCATGCTGTGCCCCTGAATAATATATGCCCCATACTGTGCCCCCTGAATAATATATGCCCCATACGGTGCCCCTGAATAAAATACGCTTCATGCTGTGCCCCTGAATAATATATGCCCCATACTGTGCCCCCTGAATAATATATTCCCTATACTGTGTCCCCTGAATAATATATGCCCCATACTGTGCCGCCTGAGTAATATATGCCCCATACTGTGCCCCTGAGTAATATATGCCCCATACTGTGCCGCCTGAATAATATATGCCCCATACTGTGTCCCCTGAGTAATATATGCCCCATACTGTGCCCCCTGAATAATATATGCCCCATACTGTGCCCCCTGAATAATATATGCCCCATACTGTGCCCCTGAATAATATATGCCCCATACTGTGCCCCTGAGTAATATATGCCCCATACTGTGCCCCCTGAATAATATATGCCCCATACTGTGCCCCCTGAATAATATATGCCCCATACTGTGCCCCCTGAATACTATATGCCCCATACTGTGCCCCTGAGTAATATATGCCCCATACTGTGCCCCTGAGTAATATATGCCCCATACTGTGCCCCCTGAATAATATATGCCCCATACTGTGCCCCCTGAATACTATATGCCCCATACTGTGCCCCTGAGTAATATATGCCCCATACTGTGCCCCCTGAGTAATATATGCCCCATACTGTGCTCTCTGAATGAAATATTATTATATATTATTATAGCACCATTTATTCCATGGCGCTTTACATGTGAAAGGGATATACATAGCAGAAACACTGACAATAAATATGCCCCCATCTGTGCCCCCTGAATACAGAGCTGGGGCCTGCACCCCCTGCACTCTTCGCCTCTATTAGGTGATTACTATTATTTCTACATTTTGTCGATTATTTTCCAGTCTTCTCACTCTCTTGTGTCATTACATTAGGGCACTATTATATTCTACCCTTGTATAGTGCTATCACCTGATGTGTCCATACTATTATATTACTTTATAGGATCACATCACATGACATGTTTTATTATATGATTGTAGATTATTATTATAGGTTATTTTCATTTTACTTTTCACCTTTATTTTTCGAGCTCTTAGTCGGCAAAATTGAAGAAACAGAAGAAACGACACGATGACGCGGCATCTCCGCGCTTTCAGCAGATTTCTTCTGTTTCTGTACAATGATGCAGCAGAAATCCCGACATTACACAGCAAAGAGTCCCAGAAAGTGCAAGTCATGTAGGGACGGGAGCGGGGGAAGGGAGGAACCACAGGGGGCAGCACCTCACTCATCTGTATGGACCACAGCACTGTGAGGACTTGGATTGTTCCTATATCAGGACCCTCCACTAACTCTGGAAACTCACTGATTTTATATCTTTTTGTTTCCAGTATTATACTCCAGAGCTGAAATATCCCAGCATTCCCTGCTTTTCACAGTCTTTACAAAGTTTTACATATTAATTCAAATTAGGGGAAGTTTCAACTTTACCCCAAAAGATATCTCCGGATAAGCAATGTAATGTATGTGCACAGTGACTGCACCAGCAGAATAGTGAGTGCAGCTCTGGAGTATAATACAGGAGGTAACTCAGGATCAGTAATGTAATGTATGTACACAGTGACTGCACCAGCAGAATAGTGAGTGCAGCTCTGGAGTATAATACAGGATGTAACTCAGGATCAGTAAGGTAATGTATGTACACAGTGACTGCACCAGCAGAATAGTGAGTGCAGCTCTGGAGTATAATACAGGATGTAACTCAGGATCAGTAATGTAATGTATGTACACAGTGACTGCACCAGCAGAATAGTGAGTGCAGCTCTGGAGTATAATACAGGATGTAACTCAGGATCAGTAATGTAATGTATGTGCACAGTGACTGCACCAGCAGAATAGTGAGTGCAGCTCTGGAGTATAATACAGGATGTAACTCAGGATCAGTAATGTAATGTATGTACACAGTGACTCCACCAGCAGAATAGTGAGTGCAGCTCTGGAGTATAATACAGGATGTAACTCAGGATCAGTAATGTATGTACACAGTGACTGCACCAGCAGAATAGTGAGTGCAGCTCTGGAGTATAATACAGGAGGTAACCCAGGATCAGTAATGTATGTACACAGTGACTGCACCAGCAGAATAGTGAGTGCAGCTCTGGAGTATAATACAGGAGGTAACTGAGGTTCAGTAATGTAATGTATGTACACAGTGACTGCACCAGCAGAATAGTGAGTGCAGCTCTGGAGTATAATAGAGGATGTAACGCAGGATCAGTAATGTAATGTATGTGCACAGTGACTGCACCAGCAGAATAGCGAGTGCAGCTCCGGAGTATAATACAGGATGTAACTCAGGATCAGTAATGTAATCTATGTACACAGTGACTGCACCAGCAGAATAGTGAGTGCAGCTCTGGAGTATAATACAGGATGTAACTCAGGATTAGTAATGTATGTACACAGTGACTCCACCAGCAGAGTAATGAGTGCAGCTCTGGAGTATAATACAGGATGTAACTCAGGATCAGTAATGTAATGTATGTACACAGTGACTGCACCAGCAGAATAGTGAGTGCAGCTCTGGAGTATAATACGGGATGTAACTCAGGATCAGTAATGTAATGTAAGTACACAGCGACCCCACCAGCAGAATAGTGAGTGCAGCTCTGGAGTATAATACAGGATGTAACTCGGGATCAGTAATGTATGTACACAGTGACTGCACCAGCAGAATAGTGAGTGCAGCTCTGGAGTATAATACAGGATGTAACTCAGGATCAGTAATGTAATGTATGTACACAGTGACTGCACCAGCAGAATAGTGAGGGCAGCTCTGGAGTATAATGCAGGAGGTAACTCAGGATCAGTAATGTCATGTATGTACACAGTGACTGCACCAGCAGAATAGTAAGTGCAGCTCTGGAGTATAATACAGGATGTAACTCAGGATCAGTAATGTAATGTATGTACACAGTGACTGCACCAGCAGAATTGTGAGTGCAGCTCTGGAGTATAATACAGGATGTATCTCAGGATCAGTAATGTAATGTATGTACACAGTGACTGCACCAGCAGAATAGTGAGGGCAGCTCTGGAGTATAATGCAGGAGGTAACTCAGGATCAGTAATGTCATGTATGTACACAGTGACTGCACCAGCAGAATAGTGAGTGCAGCTCTGGAGTATAATACAGGATGTAACTCAGGATCAGTAATGTAATGTATGCACACAGTGACTGCACCAGCAGAATAGTGAGTGCAGCTCTGGAGTATAATACAGGATGTAACTCAGGATCAGTAATGTAATGTATGTACACAGTGACTGCACCAGCAGAATAGTGAGGGCAGCTCTGGGGTATAATACAGGATGTAACTCAGGATCAGTAATGTAATGTATGTACACAGTGACTGCACCAGCAGAATAGTGAGTGCAGCTCTTGGGTATAATACAGGATGTAACTCAGGATCAGTAATGTAATGTATGTACACAGTGACTGCACCAGCAGAATAGTGAGTGCAGCTCTGGAGTATAATACAGGATGTAACTCAGGATCAGTACAGGATCAGTAATGTAATATTTGTACACAGTACACTGTACAGTAGTGTAGCTACCGGGGGGCAGAGGGGGGCGGTGGCCCTGGGCCCCGCGCTCTGAAGGGGCCCACCCGAAGCTACGCTACTGTAACTGTATCAGTGTGCACAGCACGCCTTTACAGTTACACTCCGGGCAGATCAGGGAGACTGTCACTGGATGTCCCTGCACTGCCCGGCGGCCGATATGCGGCCCTTGAGCAGGAGGCGGGGGCCCGGTGCCAGCATCTGGCTCCCCCGCCCGTCACCGCCGCAAATTAACTGATGAGAGAAGGAGCGCGACGCTCTCTCTCCCCTCAGTCCCCCCTCTGCGTCTGACGTCAATGACGTCATCACCTGGCGCCCGGACACTGTGCTGAAGATGTGTGCGGGCCTGTGCGGAGCAGCGAGAGAACGAGGAGGAGAGGTGACTACTGTGTTTATTTATTTTTCCTGTTGGGGGAGGAGATATTATGCTACATACTTTCCTTATGGGGGGTGGGACATTATACTACAGACTGCCTATGGGGGGGAGATTATACTACAGACTGCCTATGGGGGGGAGATTATACTACAGACTGCCTATGGGGGGGGAGATTATACTACAGACTGCCTATGGGGGGGAGATTATACTACAGACTGCCTATGGGGGGGGGATTATACTACAGACTGCCTATGGGGGGGGGGATTATACTACAGACTGCCTATGGGGGGGGATTATACTACAGACTGCCTATGGGGGGAGATTATAATACAGACTGCCTATGGGGGGAGATTATAATACAGACTGCCTATGGGGGGAGATTATACTACAGACTGCCTATGGGGGGAGATTATACTACAGACTGCCTATGGGGGGGGCATTACACTACAGACTGCCTAAGGGGGGGCATTACACTACAGACTGCCTAAGGGGGGGCATTACACTACAGACTGCCTATGGGGGGGAGATTACGCTACAGACTGCCTATGGGGGGGAGATTATGCTACAGACTGCCTATGGGGGGGAGATTATGCTACAGACTGCCTATGGGGGGGAGATTATGCTACAGACTGCCTATGGGGGGGAGATTATGCTACAGACTGCCTATGGGGGGGAGATTATACTACAAATTGCCAATGGGGGGAGGAGATTATACTACAAACTGCCTACTGCCTATAGGGTGGGAGATTATGCTACAGACTGCCTATGGAGGGGAGTATGCTACAGACTGCCTATTGGGGGAGGGATTATACTACAGACTGCCTATGGGGGTGGGAGGTTATGCTACAGACTGCCTATGGGGGGATTATGCTACAGACTGCCTATTGGGGGAGGGATTATACTACAGACTGCCTATGGGGGTCAGAGGTTATGCTACAGACTGCCTATGGGGGGATTATGCTACAGACTGCCTATTGGGGGAGGGATTATACTGCAGACTGCCTATGGGGGGATTATGCTACAGACTGCCTATTGGGGGAGGGATTATACTGCAGACTGCCTATGGGGGGAGATTATGCTGCAGACTGCCTATGAGGGGGGGATTATGCTATAGACTGCCTATAGGGGGGGGGGGGGGTGTTTCTACAGACTTCCTATGGTGGGGAGGAGATTATACTACAAACTGCTAATGAGGGGAAGGAGATTATACTACAGACTGCTTATGGGGGGGGGGTGAGATTATGCTACAGACTGCCTACGAGGGGGTTTCTACAGACTTCCTATGGTGGGGATTATGCTACAGACTGCCTATGGGGGAGGAGATTATAATACAAACTTCCTATGGGGGGGATTATGTTACAGACTGCCTACTGGGGGGAGGAGATTATACTACAAACTTCCTATGGGGGGGACATTATGCTACTGACTGCCTATGGGGGGAGGAGATTATACTACAGACTGCCTATAGGGGGGATTTTGCTACAGACTGTCTATGGGGGTGAGGAGATTGTACTACAGACTGCCTTTGGGGGGGGTGACATACTACCGACTGCCTATGGGGGGTATTATGCTACAGACTGCCTATGGGGGGGGATTATACTACAGACTGCCTATGGGGGGGATATTATGCTACAGACTACCTATGGTGGGGGGAGATTGTACTACAGACTGCCTTTGGGGGGGGGTGACATACTACCGACTGCCTTTGGGGGGGGGGTGACATACTACCGACGGCCTATGGGGGGGATTATGCTACAGACTGCCTATGGGGGGGGGATTATACTACAGACTGCCTATGGGGGGGATATTATGCTACAGACTACCTATGGTGGGGGGAGATTATACTACAGACCGCCTATGGTGGTGGAAGATTATGATGCAGACTGCCTATGGGGGGGAGACTATGCTGCAGACTGCCTATGGGGGGGAGACTATCCTACAGACTGCCTATGGGGGGAGGAGATTATGCTACAAACTACCTATGGGGGGAGATTATGCTACAGACTGCCTATAAAGGGGAGGAGATTATATTACAGACTGCCTATTGGGGGGTGTGAGATTATACTACAGACTGCCTATGGGGGGGATTATACTACAGACTGCCTATGGGGGAAGGAGATTATGCAACAAACCGCCTATGGTGGGGAGATTATGCTACAGACTGCCTATTGGGGGGTGTGAGATTATACTACAGACTGCCTATGGGGGGGGGATTATACTACAGACTGCCTATGGGGGGGGATTATACTACAGACTGCCTATGGGGGGTGATTATACTATAGACTGCCTACTGGGGGGGAGGAGATTATACTACAGACTGCCTATGGGGGGGGGGAGATTATGCTGCAGACTGCCTATGGGGTGAGATTATACTGCAGACTGCCTATGGGGAGGATTATGCTGCAAACTGCCCATGGGGGTGGGAGATTATGCTGCAGACTGCCTATGGGGGGGGGAGATTATGCTGCAGACTGCCTATGGGGGAAGATTATACTACAGACTGCCTATGGGGGGATTATACTACAAACTGCCTATGGGGGGGAGAGTATGCTGCAGACTGCCTATGGGGGGGGGGAATTATGCTGCAGACTGCCTATGGGGGGGGGGAATTATGCTGCAGACTGCCTATGGGGGGGAGATTATGTTGCAGACTGCCTATGGGGGGGGGGGGAAATTATGCTGCAGACTGCCTATGGGGGGTGATTATACTACAGACTGCCTATGGGGGGGAGGAGATTATACTACAAACTTCCCATGGGGGGAGATTATACTACAGACTGCCTATGGGGAGGAGATTATACTACAGACGGCCTATGGAGGGAAATTATGCTACAGACTGCCTATGGGGGGGGGGGGAATTATACTACAGACGGCCTATGGGGGGGAAATTATGCTACAGACTGCCTATGGGGGGGGGGGATTATAATACAGACTGCCTATGGGGGGTGATTATACTACAGACTTCCTATGGGGGGGTATTATACTGCAGACTGTTTATGGGGGGAGATTATACTGCAGACTGCCTATGGGGGGTGGGAGATTATGCGACAGACTGCCTATGGGTGGGGGAGATTATACTGCAGACTGCCTTTGGGGGGGGGGTGAGATTATACTACAGACTGCCTATGGGGGGGTGGAAGATTATGCTACAGACTGCCTATAGGGGAATATTATACTACAGACTGCCTATGGGGGGGTGGAAGATTATGCTACAGACTGCCTATAGAGGGGGGAGATTATACTACAACCTGCCTATTGGGGGGATTATGCTACAGACTGCCTCTGGGGTGGGGAGATTATACCACAAACTGCCTATGAGGGGGAGATTATGCTACAGACTGCCCATGGGGGGGGGGGGTTTGCTACAGGCTGCCTATGGGGGAAATTATGCAACAGACTGCCTATGGGGGAAATTATGCAACAGACTGCCTATGGGGGATTATGCTACAGACTGCCTATGGGGGGGATTATGCTACAGACTGCCTATGGGGGGGATTATGCTACAGACTGCCTATGGGGGGGATTATGCTACAGACTGCCTATGGGTTGGGAGATTATGCTACAGACTGCCTATGGGGGAGGAGATTATGCTACAGAATGCCTATGGGTTGGGAGATTATGCTACAGACTGCCTATGGGTTAGGAGATTATGCTACAGACTGCCTATGGGTTGGGAGATTATGCTACAGACTGCCTATGGGTTGGGAGATTATGCTACAGACTGCCTATGGGGGGATTATGCTACAGACTGCCTATGGGTTGGGAGATTATGCTACAGACTGCCTATGGGGGGATTATGCTACAGACTGCCTATGGGTTGGGAGATTATGCTACAGACTGCCTATGGGGGGATTATGCTACAGACTGCCTATGGGTTGGGAGATTATGCTACAGACTGAATATGGGGGGAAGATTATGCTACAGACTGCCTATGAGGGAAGATTATGCTACAGACTGCCTATGGGGGGGATTATGCTACAGACTGCCTATGGGGGGGGGGGATTATGCTACAGACTGCCTATGGGAGGGAGATTATGCTACAGACTGCCTATGGGGGGGATTATGCTACAGTCTGCCTATGGGGGGATTATGCTACAGACTGCCTATGGGGGGGGGAATTATACTACAGACTGCCTATGGGGGAGAGATTATGCTACAGACTGCCAATGGGGGGAGATTATGCTACAGACTGCCTATCGGGGGGGGGGGGGAGATTATACTACAGACTGCATATGGGGGGGATTATGCTACAGTCTGCCTATGGGGGGGATTATGCTACAGACTGCCTATGGGGGGGGGAATTATACTACAGACTGCCTATGGGGGGGAGATTATGCTACAGACTGCCAATTGGGGGAGATTATGCTACAGACTGCCTATGGGGGGGGGGATTATGCTACACACTACCTATGGGGGGAGATTATGCTGCAGACTACCTATGGGGGGATTATGCTGCAGACTACATATGGGGGGGTTATGCTACAGACTGCCTATGGGGGGAAATATACTACAGACTGCCTATGAGGGGGAGATTATGCTACAGACTGCCTATGGGGAGGAATTCTGCTACAGGCTGCCTATCGGGGGGATTATACTGCAGACTGCCTATGGGGGGAGATTATGCTACAGACTGCCTATGGGGGGTGGGGATTATGCTACAGACTGCCTATGGGGGGTGGGGATTATGCTACAGACTGCCTATGGGGGGTGGGGATTATGCTACAGACTGCCTATGGGGGGAGATTATGCTGCAGACTGCCTATGAAGGGGAGATTATGCTACAGACTGCCTATGGGGGGGGGGTTTATGCTACAGACTGCCTATGGGGGGGGGGGGGGGCAGATTATGCTCCAGACTGTCTATGGGGGATTATGCTACAGACTGCCAATGGGGGGAGATTATGCTGCAGACTACCTATGGGGGGATTATGCTACAGACTGCCTATGAGGGGGAGATTATGCTCCAGACTGCCTATGGGGGGATTATGCTCCAGACTGCCTATGGGGGGATTATGCTACAGACTGCCTATGGGGGGTGGGGAGATTATGCTACAGACTGCCTATGGGGGGGGATTATGCTACAGACTGCCTATGGGGGGAGATTATGCTACAGACTGCCTATGGGGGGGGGAATATACTATAGACTGCCTATGGGGGGGGATTATGCTACGGGCTGCCTATGGGGGGGGGGGGATTATACTACAGACTGCCTATGTTGGGGAGATTATGCTACAGACTGCCTATGGGGGGGAGATTATGCTACAGACTGCCTATGGGGGGGAGATTATGCTACAGACTGCCTATGGGTTGGGAGATTATGCTGCAGACTGCCTATGGGGGGATTATGCTACAGACTGCTTATGGGGGAAGATTATGCTACAGACTGCCTATGGGGGGGGGGGGGTTATGCTACAGACTGCCTGTGGGGGGTAGATTATGCTACAGACTGCCTATGGGTTGGGAGATTATGCTACAGACTGCCTATGGGTTGGGAGATTATGCTACAGACTGCCTATGGGTTGGGAGATTATGCTACAGACTGCCTATGGGGGGGAGATTATGCTACAGACTGCCTATGGGGGGGAGATTATGCTACAGACTGCCTATGGGAGGGAGATTATGCTACAGACTGTCTATGGGGGGGATTATGCTACAGACTGCCTATGGTGGGGGATTATGCTACAGACTGCCTATCAGGGGGAGATTATACTACAGACTGCCTATCGGGGGGAGAATATACTACAGACTGCCTATGGGGGGGGATTGTGCTACAGACTGCCTATGGGGGGGAGATTATGTTACAGACTGCCTATGGGGGGGAGATTATGTTACAGACTGCCTATGGGGGGGATTATGCTCCAGACTGCCTATGGGGGGGGGGAGATTATGTTACAGACTGCCTATGGGGGGGATTATGCTCCAGACTGCCTATGGGGGGGGGGGGGATTTTGCTCCAGACTGCCTATGGGGGGATTATGCTACAGACTGCCTATGGGGGGGAGATTATGCTGCAGACTACCCTTGGGGGGATTATGCTACAGACTGCCTATGAGGGGGAGACTATGCTACAGACTGCCTATGGGGGGAATTCTGCTACAGGCTGCCTATTGGGGGGATTATGCTACAGACTGCCTATGGGGGGGGAGATTATGCTACAGACTGCCTATGGGGGGGGGGGGGGATTTTGCTCCAGACTGCCTATGGGGGGATTATGCTACAGACTGCCTATGGGGGGGAGATTATGCTGCAGACTGCCTATGGGGGGATTATGCTACAGACTGCCTATGGGGGGGGAGATTATGCTACAGACTGCCTATGGGGGGGGAGATTATGCTACAGACTGCCTATGGGGGAGGGAGATTATGCTACAGACTGCCTATGGGGGAGGATTATGCAACAGACTGCCTATGGTGGGGGGGAGATTATGCTACAGACTGACTATGGGAGGGGAGATTATGCTACAGACTGCCAATGGGGGGAGATTATGCTACAGACTGCCTATGGGGGGGATTATGCTACGGACTCTGCCTATAAGGGGACTATCTGGTGCAGTGTACTATATGTAGGCTATTTATACAGTGTGGGAGATAATGTGGGGTCCATCACACAGTGTTGGAGCCATCAGTTTGGGGGCTACTAAGGGGTCAGTATACTGTGTGGGGTACTATACAGTGAGGGGGGATTATACTGTGTATAGGTGAGCATCATACTGTGTATAGAGGAGCTGTATATGGGGGGAAACGTGGAACATTATTAAATGTTAAGTGGGCACCTATTGTTATAGGGGAACTCAGGTTATTGTAACTATCAGAGGGGCACACAGAGGGCATTATTACTTTCTAGGGGGCACAATGTGGGCACTGTTTTCTAGGGCACTAGCACACGGCATTAATATAATCTAGAGGTTTGCTTTACCATCTAGAGGGCGCACAGCACCCCACATCAGGTGCAGTAATAGGGACATGGCAGCAGCGGCTCAGTATTGGGGTTTGTGCAGGTTGGGGATAGATGGGGACGGGGCCTGAAATGTAAGGAGTCAGATGTGTCTTTGTTGTGATCTCTGCAGATCTGAGACTCTGAGTCCTGGATGGAGAAGTTGTCGTGTCGGTCTGGGCCAGATGGAAAAGACAGGAAAAGTGAACAATTTAATCAGAAAGAACGTCAGCTGTAAGTCACTATATATAACTGTGCTGTGATCTCTTATATGTTCTGCAGGACTGGTATCTATCAATATATGTCACCATATGGCGGTAATATCAGTGCCGTATAGAGATTATTCTCAGAAACAGCGCGGTCATCTGCTGAGGTTCTCCTACATCCACTCTCTGGGTGTGCCACCATAGCTGTAATCAGGATTACCTGGTTAGGGGTCCACTCAGAAGTTTTGCCCCCCTGAACCAAAACCCTAAGCACGCCTCTGATGGCCACTGATTTAAAGGGGAGCTCCATATCTAATGCTGTATTACGATGGGACACGGGGAAGTCCCCTGATCAGGTCCTTACTCCAATAACAAGAGATGAGCAGAGATCTCCTCTAATTCCAGTCGATCTCCATTTCTTTCTACAGTCTCCGGAGCTGCAATTATAATTCTGCAGGCTTTAGAGCTGAAATCTCTCAGTATTCCCTTAGTGTTCAGTGTTTGCTTGTGTAGCACCCCGAGGGCTCGGCTGCTACAGGGGTATTGCACCTCAAACCAGAGGTGTGGTATTCCACTCCCGGGTAAGGATGGAGTGTGGACCAGGACTCGTTAAGCTGCATGCACCACACACACCCCATTTCCGAGGAACAGACCAACGGTGCTCCCACTAGACAGAGTGCAGGCACGACAGCTTCTGTTCCTGGCTGGAGTGGGGAGGGGAAAGTACACCCAGTGGTGTAGGAGCAGATGGGGGGGGGTCTCTGGGCATAGGTAGGAGCCCATTGGTTGCTAGTCACCTGGGCTCGGGTGTTAGAAGGAGGTATATAAGGTGGGCACCATCTTAGGACAGTGTTCAGTAAGAGTGAGAGGAGAAAACAGGAAGCAGAGCCTCTGCATGGGCTCTGCTCCGCAGGCAGGCCTTGTCAGAAGGCTGGAGCCTGAGAGAGAGAAGAAAGAACAGAAAGGAAAGTAGGAAAGGAACTGGAACAGAGGAGAAAGGAAGCAAGGAACACAGAGAAAGGCCCAGAGACACGAGGACAGAAGGAACCCCATATGCCCAGGAGATACAGGGTGAAGGGTTGGCAGAACAGGGTACCGGAACCCAAATTGGTGGAGGCAACAGATTCCTCAGCCAAAGACCGGAGGTTGTTACCACATCTTGGTGCGACCCCTCACTACATCCACCAGGAAGGCATACCATATAGGGTCAGGGACCCAGAGATCAGCGTGCCCAGAGAAGGCCCGAGGGAGCTGGACAAAGGTGGGTCACTGGTGGGGACGGCCAGAGAAAGGAAGGGAGCCCTGTGCCACGCTCTGGAATTGCCTGGGAGTTGCTCGAGTCCCTTGCCTGGTGAATGCAGCACGGCTCAGGCGGTCCCTCATGTGCACAAGTGACCAGAATAACAACCGTGAGTAAAGCTTTGGAAACTGCAATTACAAGTCTCTGTGTTTCATCGCCGCACCAGCACTTTCAGTACTGGGACGCTCACACCATCACTCCCAGCATCCACATTAGCTGCCCTGAGGCAATACTTCTCCCGTGGGGAGTTATCCCATACTCGGCTGCGCAAACAACATCAGCCTCAGCGGTCGGCAGCGCAGCGGCGGTCGCCACTGACCGCAATCCACGGGTGGCGTAGTCGGACACTTGTTACAACATTAAGACTGCCACTGGTTTGACCGCCCTGGGCACGGACCGGGTCACCGCCACACGGAGACTACAACCCCCAGCATCTTAGAGAAGGCCCGGCTCCGGGTATCCCCCTGCACAGCACAGGCCCAGGGGGCGCGTCACTTGCATTCTGGGAAATGTCGTTCCTTACGTTATATTAGCTCAGCTTTCTTTGGTTTGTTCTGGCCAAAGGGGCGGGGCTTATCAATATTTTCTTTTACTGTTGAGGGGGGAGGCTCCTGCTGCAGACAGCGAAGAGGAGACTTTGTGATCTAATCATATTTTATTCAAATATTCAGATATTCAGGAGAGGAGAGAACCAGAGCCTTTGTGGTCTCTAACCTTTGGAAGCATTTCAGCAAAAAATGAACAGAAGTGTAAATGCTGCTCTGGAGGTGATTGGAGTATTATTATATTTTATCCTGGTTACTGGCCAAGTTTAATGTGTGCGTTACGTTATCTACATAAATCTTATTTATAGCTACTGATGGAGGTTACGCCTCGATAAGGACTTTCTGCAAACTGAACAAACCATCACGATCTGATACCGACGACCTAAAGGCGGATCATATAAAAAAGCCAATTGTTATGGTATCCAAAGAAATAACTGTAGATCCTGGGACCTGATGCAAAATCTATAAGACGGACCCCCGACTACCATGCCCCCTTTGCAATATCAAGAAGGGTGTGACTACAAGTAATTCGCGGATATGAAGATTGCAGTAGTTTGTTTCTGCCTCTAGAGGGCGATATATAAACAGTTGTATTGGCACCTGCTCTTCTGAAAAGCCTGAGCTTACTGATTACATGTAATAGAAACGACGATGATCCCGCTCCACAGACTCCAATGCTAAAAACAAATGTCTTTTATTTAGAATTTTTCGAAACGTGATTTCTGGTAGCGCACCCCTCCTTGGTGCCCCTGTGTTTCCCTTCTAATATTGTTCTTCTACCAGCTGGAGTTACATTATCGCCATCTGGATATTTTTTAAAAAATTCTAAATAAAAGACTTTTGTTTTTACCATTGGAGTCTGTGGAGCTGGATCATCATCGTCCTTCCTATTACCTGTCTACTGAGCGCAAGCAGCAGCGCTGATCACGGATCCCGGAGACACCCAGCTGCTTCATGGAGGTGAGCTGCTTTTTTTCTTTTCCCATTACATACTGATTACATGCAGCCACCACTAGAGGGAGCCCACTTCATACTGTGCTATTATTGACAGTGCACTCCCTCTAGTGGTGGCCACGGACAGGATCTTATTATATATCTCTGTATACAGGGAGCTCCCCCTAGTGGTGGCTGCAGACAGATTATCATGTATCTCTGTATACAGGGAGCTCCCCCTAGTGGTGGCTGCATACAGAATCATATCATGCATCTCTGTATACAGGGAGCTCCCCCTAGTGGTGGCTGCAGACAGAATATTATCATGTATCTCTGTATACAGGGAGCTCCCCCTAGTGGTGGCTGCAGACAGAATATTATCATGTATCTCTGTATACAGGGAGCTCCCTCTAGTGGTGGCTGCATACAGAATCTTATCATGCATCTCTGTATACAGGGAGCTCCCCCTAGTGGTGACTGCAGACAGGATCTTATCATGTATCTCTGTATACAGGGAACTCCCCCTAGTGGTGGTTGCTGATAGAATCTTATCATGTACAGTATCTCTGTATACAGGGAGCTCCCCCTAGTGGTGGTTGCTGATAGAATCTTATCATGTACAGTATCTCTGTATACAGGGAGCTCCCCCTAGTGGTGGTTGCTGATAGAATCTTATCATGTACAGTATCTCTGTATGCAGAACTGGTGGGGAAAGTGATGTCATGGTGCTCTCATCCTGTTTTAGGCATAGGGTGGGCTGCAGCTTACATAGTAGGTGTCGGGGCAGGGACGGTTCTCTGTCCCACCAAGTTTTTCAACTTTCTCTTGAGAATTCACTGCTCGCCCCGGGATCTGGACAGACATCTTTCACCCTCTTCTTTTTGTCAGCAGAGTCATCCAGACAACTTTTTACACAATGCAGATGGTCTTTCCTGTTCTTCTTGGGTAGGATGACACTGACATTACAGAGCGCACCCCCAGCAATGTGAATAGTCACATATGGTGCCAGTCATGTATGGGCCGTATAATGTGTGACTGGGCAGGGAGTTGTACAGTCATTGATTTAAAGGGGAGCTCCTACTGTATGTCAAATTATAAAACAGTGAGGGGACAATGGGGAGATCCCAGAATAGAGAGAGATGTTAGGTAAGTTCAGCCCCCTATCTACTGGATGGGGCGATGTCCTGCAGTGTGATGGGCGATGTTCTGCAGTGTGATGGGCGATGTTCTGCAGTGTGATGTGGCGATGGTCTGATGATTGAAAAGAAAAATAGAATTGACAACTCCAATGTGAACTCAGTCGTATACTCTAGAGCTGCATTCACAATTCTGCAGACTTCAGAGCTGCAATCTCCCAGCATTCCCTGCTTGTTCGTGTGATGCTCTCTTTACACATTCATGAGATGTAGGATACACTAAGTGCCCCCCTGCATTGTCGGAGCTGGTGGGTCGGTTCTTTGTGGCGGTTTCGTCTTATCTAGGACGACGTCTGTGCGTGGTGTCACCTGTATGAGGCGCCGGCTGCGCGGGATTACTGCACCACACGGCCCATTATGTGCAGTGAGATTATAAACCGCACATCAATACTGGGATTACACGGCGGCCGCCCGGGTCATGTCATCCGACTCTCTGCGCCTTCAGGGCAAGGATTGTCCATAGGAAGAGCCAAGGATCCCGATACTGAGCCACATTCACAATGGCCGCCTGCAAGCCGAGTGCAGCTGATTGGCTGCCGCAGACATTCAACCAATCAACATCCACCGGTGAGAGTTATATGCGAAAGGAAAGAAAAAGAGGATGGAATAAAAGGGTTGTTCTTGAGCTTTCCTTGGATTCCTAGAAATAGATCATAGAAATCTTCCCTGCTCGCCTCCCTCTTGCTTTTATATTTATCTCTGTGTCAGTCCTCACTGCGGTCTTGGCATTCTGTCTGTGAACTAGGAGGCTCCGGATGAACAAACCAGAAAGCCGTTCCATCATCTCCGTAATGGAATTAGTTTTTGGGTTGTATTCTCAGTTATGACAGGGGCTGTAGACCATCACCTGACTGCCTGGTGGACATGGTGTGGGCATTCATAACAGGTTTTGGGATAGGGGCTGATTTTCCTGAGCGATTCAGCCTCCTGATGATCATGTTGCTTCTTGGGTGCAGCGCTGAGTGACAATGACACTTGACCACAGTCCAGGGGCGGGGAGGGACCTGATGCTGCAGTATATAATCCGCTGCGCTCGGGGCTGTATACCTGCACAACCCTCCATCCAGCCCACAGCAGCTATGGCTGACAAGAAAATCATTGTAGTCTTTGGAGCCACAGGTGAGTGCAGGGGAGGGGAAAGGAAAGGTTCTGAAGTTTTGGGGAAACTTTCCCTGTAGGAAGCGGTGACGACATTATGTGTAAAGTTTCTGCTGGTGTCCCATTCATTGAATACTGAAAATCTGTGCACCTGCAGCATTGTGTGTGTACTCCCTTATACAGTGCTGCTCACCATTATTGGCCCCTTCATTATTTTCATAGACTGTACAATATCTTCAGAAATAAATGGAAATGTACCAAAGTTATATCCTCAGGATTTTTTAATTAGTGGCCCAAAGTAATACAACAATAAAACATTGCTTTTCAACTTCTATGTTGTAATTTTAAAGAAGAAACAGAATAAACAGCATGTGCAGCAGTAAAGGCACCTGTAATTAATACTTGGTTGCCCCCCTAATTAATACTTGCCCACCCTTCGGCATTGCTGACAGCCTCCACACGTTTCTTGTAGTCATCTATAAGCTTCTTGCACTTCTCAGCTGCAGTTTTCTCCCATCTTCCTTTGCAGTTTGTTCGAGCTCTTGAATGTTTGCCGGGTTCTTTTTCCCAACGGCAGATTTCAGCTCACCCCAAAGATTTTCAATGGGATTGAGGTCAGGACTCATTGCTGGCCATTTTAAAACAGTCCATTTTTTCTTTTTTCAACCATTCTTGTGTACTTTTGGATGTGTGCTTTGGGACACTATCTTGCTGGAGGATCCATGATCTTCGACTCGAACCAAGTTTTCTTACACTGGGTAGGACATTTTGTTCTAAAATCTCTTGATTCTCTGATTTCATGATTCCTGTGATACGGTCAAGGCCTCCAGTACCAGACGCAGCAAAGCAACTCCACAGCATTATGGATTCTCCACCTTGCTTAACTGTTGGTAAGGTGTCCTTTTCCTTATGAGCTTAATTGCACTGTCTGTAAACAAACTGACTTTGCATTGTCAAAAAGCTGTATTTTTGTTTCATCTGTCCATAGAACATTTTCCCAGAAGGATTTTGGTTTGTCAAGCTACTCTTTGGCAAAGATCAGTTGTTCCTTTTTATGTCTTTTCTTCAGCAATGGTTTCTTCCTTGGCCTTTGCCCATAAAGCTCTGCTTGGTTTAGTGTGCGGCGTATGCTACTTGTTGAAACCATGACCCCAGACTGTTCCAGGTTGGCCTTCAGGTCTTTGGATGTTTGATGTGGTGTTTTTTCCGCCATTCGCACCAACCTTCGAAGACATCTCTTGTCAATTTTCCTCTTTCCCCCACGTCCAGCGAGGTTCTTGACGGTTCAATGCTTGGCAAGCTTCTTAATAACATTGCGCACTGTTGAAACTGGGATACCAAGGTCTTTGGACATGGCCTTATACCCATTGGAAGTCTTGTGTTTGCTAATAATAGCAGTTCTGATGTCCTCAGACAGCTCCTTTGTCTTCACCATTGTGACAAAGGAACAGGGCCTACCATGTGACTTTTTAAAACACTGAAGTCATCATTCATTGGCTAATTCATGTCACGTGGGCATCGAAAATTAATCACAGGTGAATCTCTTTTGTGATTTACCACAGGCGAGTCAAAATGTGTTTCCATACTAAATTAATGTAAAGGTGCCAATACCAGTGACAGCAGCTTTAGGTTTTTATATTTTTCCCTACCATTGTTGTTTGTTTTAAATTATTGATTATCATTTGCTCTTTTGTATTTAACACAAGTTTCTGTACAAAAAACTGTTTCACTTGATTATTTTTTTTCAGGAGATATTCCACATTATGTACTTCATCATAGGTGTCAATAATGATGAGCAGGACTGTAGGTCACCCACCCGTCCACACTGCCAAAATATACATGGATCTGCTGTCCTATAACCCCCATCATCTATCGCTTGCCCTGTGGTGAGAAATTCGCAGAATAAATGAAAATTTACAAACAACTTTAATTTTCTGCCTCACACGTCCCAAAACCTTCTCCCTCAGCATTCCGCCATTTCTCGCTGCCGCACCTTCCAACTTTTAAAAAGAGGAAAGAGGTACACACATAGCGGAGTCAGTGCGCTAAAGGAGTACACCCAGTCCTTTATATGCGCCCACACAGAAATATTCTCCTAGTGAAGCCCATTAGTCTTCTCACACAGTATAGTACTGCATTCATGCCCCCACAGTGCCCTCTATATAGTATAATGCCCCAACAGTGCCCCTTATATAGTATTATGCCCCCACAGTGTATGATGACCCCACAGACCAACCATACTGTTTTATATCCCCCACAGTGACCACACGCAGCTCTGCTATACACACACACACACACACCTTCACGTAGTTATGGCACACACACACTCAGCTCTGCTATACACACACTGCTCAGCTGCACACACACTCAGCTCTGCTATGCACACACAGCTCAGCTACACACACACTCAGGTCTGCTATACACACACACTTAGCTCTGCTATACACACACAGCTCAGCTACACACTCTCAGGTCTGCTATACACACACACAGCTCTGCTTTGCACTGTCATTGCTGTACAGTCAGCTCTGCCGCACACACACCCAGCTCTGCTATACACACACTTGCCTTTGTCCTGATCTTTACATAGACTGAAGGGTGGAGGAAAGACCTGTTGGCTCTGTGCTAATTTTTCATTCCACTGTTTGTTAACCCTTCCGGCACTTAATAATTAACAAACATCCTGACCGTAGTTTTGCATACCTTGAGAGGCGCCGTTTTTAAAATGGTATCACTTCTGGGGGGTTTCTAATATATAAGCCCCTTAAAGTCACTCTAAAAAAAGACTTTTCAAAAAAAAAAAAAAAAAAGTTTTCTAAATTTTATAGAAAAAGAAAAATTGTTCCAAAATTTAAACCCTAGTTGACATATGGGAAATGCGTTTTATAAATGCTCGGCACTCAAAATTGAATCTTTTCAAAATATATTTCTTTATTTCATAAAGCAATCCCAAAATAAGGTGAAACGTTTCGGCCCTATACACTGAGCCTTTCTCAAACACGGATTGCAGGGATGTGCTGGGAATATAAAGTGCGGCGCTTAGAATAGCAGAATGTGCTGGAAATGTAAAATGCGGCGCTTAGAATAGCAGAATGTGCTGGAAATGTAAAGTGCACAAAGTGTAAATATTGCACAATATTCCCAGCACATTCTGCTATTCTAAGCGCCGCACTTTACATTCCCAGCACATTCTGCTATTCTAAGCGCCGCACTTTACATTTCCAGCACATTCTGCTATTCTAAGCGCCGCACTTTACATTCCCAGCACATTCTGCTATTCTAAGCGCCGCACTTTACATTTCCAGCACATTCTGCTATTCTAAGCGCCGCACTTTATATTCCCAGCACATTCTGCTATTCTAAGCGCCGCACTTTACATTCCCAGCACATTCTGCTATTCTAAGCGCCGCACTTTACATTCCCAGCACATTCTGCTATTCTAAGCGCCGCACTTTACATTTCCAGCACATTCTGCTATTCTAAGCGCCGCACTTTACATTTCCAGCACATTCTGCTATTCTAAGCGCCGCACTTTACATTCCCAGCACATTCTGCTATTCTAAGCGCCGCACTTTACATTCCCAGCACATTCTGCTATTCTAAGCGCCGCACTTTACATTTCCAGCACATTCTGCTATTCTAAGCGCCGCACTTTATATTCCCAGCACATTCTGCTATTCTAAGCGCCGCACTTTACATTCCCAGCACATTCTGCTATTCTAAGCGCCGCACTTTACATTCCCAGCACATTCTGCTATTCTAAGCGCCGCACTTTACATTTCCAGCACATTCTGCTATTCTAAGCGCCGCACTTTACATTTCCAGCACATTCTGCTATTCTAAGCGCCGCACTTTACATTTCCAGCACATTCTGCTATTCTAAGCGCCGCACTTTATATTCCCAGCACATCCCTGCAATCCGTGTTTGAGAAAGGCTCAGTGTATAGGGCCGAAACGTTTCACCTTATTTTGGGATTGCTTTATGAAATAAAGAAATATATTTTGAAAAGATTCAATTTTGAGTGCCGAGCATTTATAAAACGCATGCGTTACGGAGTGGAATCTTTACTCGAGCACTGCTTATGTTCTGAGTGCCGTACACTTGTCTGACATATGGGAAATGCTGTTTATTAACTGTTTTGTGTGGTGTGACTATCTGGTTTAAGGAAATAAGAATTTAAAAGTTTGAAAATGGGCAAATTTTTATCAAATTTCTCATATTTTCTTAAGTAAATGCAAAACGTCTCGACCTAAATTTGCCACTAATATAAAGTACAATGTGTCACAAAAAAATAATCTCAGAATGGCTGGGATATGTGGAAGCTCCAGAGTCATTACCACATAATGACATACTTGCCAAATTTACATGCCCAAAATCAGAACATTTAGGCCCCAGAGGGATTTTTAATTCTATTGTTTACTGATCGCTGCCTAGGTTACCGACCACCTCTAAATCTAATGGTGGTGCTAATGTCCGCCATTTCTTGTCCTTTCTCTCCTCAGGAGCTCAGGGTGGATCGGTCGCTTCCGCTCTCCTGGATGATGGCGGCTTTGAGGTCAGGGCAGTGACTCGAGACACCAGCAAACCGGCAGCCGCGAAGCTAAAGAAGGCCGGAGCGGAGGTCGTGTCCGCGGATCTGGACGATGAGAAGAGCCTGGAGGCCGCCCTGTGCGGGGCGTATGGGGCGTTCGTGGTCACCAACTTTTGGGAGCATAAGAGCAAGGAGAAAGAGATCAAACAGGTAACGGCCCCATTACTAGGTTGCAGCATTAGTTATAATCCTACATAACTGGCAATATATGGGATTCATCCTGAGCCCCCTGGTTCATGGAAGGACTGCTGTATGCTGAGAACTGCTCTGGATCCTGATAACACAGAATTTTTTTATTTTTTTTCTGAAGGGTAAACTGTTCGCAGATCTGTCCAAGCGTCTCGCCCTGGAGATCGTGGTCTTCAGCGGCATGGAGAATGTGAAGAAACTGACGGAGGGAAAGCTGGAAGTGCTCCATTTTGATGGAAAAGGAGAAATTGAGGAATATTTCCGGGAAATCGGGGTCCCCATGACCAGCGTGAGACTTCCCGGTTACTTCGAGAACCTGCTGACCTTCCTCAGGCCCCAGAAGAACAAGGACGGTGATGGCTTCTCACTAGGTACAAGAAATGTTCTTTCTTTTAGAAAACCTTTCAATTGTCAAAAATATGTCATTGTTTTTATCCGGTGTAAATGCCGCTGTTCTCCTGAATCCGGAGATGTTTTTCATTTGTACCTACGCCTCTCCATTCCGGAGATATGGCCTCTTCTTCCCTGTATGTAAATCTAGTCTTGTTAAACAAGTGGGTGTTACAATCAAGAACACACCCACTGTTTAGTAGACAACCATGCCCCCTTGGCAGAAACCCAAGATTTATACATGGGAAAGAAGTGGCCATATCTCAAGAATGGAAAGGAGCAGGAACAAAAGAAAAACGTTTCCGGATTCAGGAGAACAGCGGCGTTTACACCAGGTAGAAAATAAAAATATATTTAAAGGTCCTCATTAAAGCTACATTGGGTGACAACCAACATGGCTGTTGTGTCTCATTACACAGAATGGGCTTAAAGGGGTTGTCACCTTCAGCTATTTTTTTTTTTAATTGCCCACAGGCTCAGTGACATGTAAAATAATAAACTGAGTATTACTCACGCTCCACGGGTCCAGTACTGCCTCTCCGCCGCTGGCCCAGTCTCTGTTTGGCTGTAGCGGTGATGTCTTATTAACACTGCTGCAGCCAATCACTGAGCTCAGCGGCTCACACCATGTACACTGGCTTCAGTGATTGGTGGCAGCCCTGATGACATGCTGTCACCTCTGCAGCCAAAGATGAAGACAGAGGCGGAAACACAGCTCTTACATATCATTAAACCTGTGGGCAAAAATTAAAAAAAAATGGCTAAAAATGGTCAACTCCTTTAAGACTTGCACCCACTCTGGTCTGAAAAATGTAGACTATGTGTCCCCTCAGTGAATTGGGCAGAAGACATAGCTTTCCAACTGTTCAGGATCCAGCGGGACTGTCTCATTTTGAGGGAGCTGTCCCGTGGTCCGTGAAGGTCTGGGCTGTGTCCCGACTTCCACTCACAATGTCTTCTCTCCTTCCAGCTCCACTTCTCCTGGTCTGGGGGGCCGGCCGCTCTCTGCTTTCTACAGTCTTCCATTCAGTTAAATAAACAATTCTTCTCTTTTTTTGAGATCTGATCTAATCGGGATTCGAACCCCCAACCTGCATCATTGTAGGCAGCAGCAATGGAGAATATGATTTAATGAAAGCTCCACCCGCTGTGCATCTAAAGACGTTGCTGAACTGTGCAGATTTGGTGCATTTTTTCTCCATGTGGAGCCTGAAAAAAAAACGCAGTTGCTCTTTTTAAAAAACACATTAAAAATGCTGCTTCACATCGGCATCAAAAATGCATCAACAAGGGGAGGTGATTGGAGTATAATGAAACATTTATCCAAGATCCAAGATGAATAGGCACATGCTTGTCTACATCTACAGTTGAAATCTCTGAACAGGTGTAACATCTCACAGCTGAGGCTTTGTTACAGTTGCATCCAGTCTCACATCCTAGACTCCAGAGATGATCAGTCGGCTCCAACACCACGACTAGGGGCGTAACGCTGCTGAGACCGGGCCCGGCGAGTCAGGGGACCGACGACACCAGCAGAAGCTTCAACTGGGTGTGCGTTCTTGGATGCAAATCCAGTTAAAGAGTATTTCAGCGCACAGGCCCATTGGGTCCGTGCAGGGCCGGCTCCAGGTTTTTGCAGGCCCCGGGAGAAGCATTCTCAATGGGCCCCTGTAAGACATACTGCGATTCATGATACATAGATACAGCAGAGAAATATAGGTATAGCACAATGCCAAAGACTTCACTGACTTCTTACATTACATGAGCGATATCTATTGCAAATTCTACAATAGTTCAGAAACCAGAGAATCCTGGCAGCGCACAGTGCAGACCGGACAGTATAGTCCTCCATACAGTATTATGGGCCCCACATAGTCCTCCATACAGTATTATGGGCCCCACATAGTCCTCCACACAGTATTATGGGCCCCACATAGTCCCCCATACAGTATTATGGGCCCCACATAGTCCTCCATACAGAATAATGGCCCCACATAGTCCTCTATACAGTGTAATGGCCCCACATAGTCTTCCATACAGAATAATGGGCCCCACATAGTCCTTCATACAGTATAATGACCCCACATAGTCCTCCATACAGTATAATCGCCCCACATAGTCCTCCATACAGTATAATGGCCCCACATAGTCCTCCATACAGTATTATGAGCACCACATAGTCCTCCATACAGTATTATGGACACCACATAGCATAGTCCTCCATACAGTATTATGGGCACCACATAGTCCTCCATGCAGTATTATGGGCAACACATAGTCCTCCATACAGTATTATGGGCACCACATAATCCTCCATACAGTATTATGGGCACCACATAGTCCTCCATACAGTATAATGAGCCCCATATATTCCTCCATACAGAATAATGGGCCCCACATAGTCCTCCATACAGAATAATGGCCCCACATAGTCCTCCATACAGTATAATGAGCCCCATATATTCCTCCATACAATATAATGAGCCATATATATTGCTCCATACCGAATAATGGACCCTATATATTGATCCAGACAGTATAATGAGCCCCACATATTGCTCCATCTAGAATAAAGAACCCCATATAATGCTCCATACAGAATAATGGGCCCCATATAATGCTCCATACATAATGGGCCCCATATAATGTTACTTAAATAATGGGCCCCATATATAGTATTGCTCCATACATAGAAAAAAAATAATCAACTCTTCACCTCTCCTCGTTGGCCGCAAGTCCTGTGTCTTCAGCATCTTCCGGCTCTCTGCACTGTGGCGCTTAGAGCAGAGGGCGCACTGTAGTAACATCATCGTGCCCTCTGCCCTGAGATGTCACAGAGTCAGACGACGCGGACGACAATGGAGCTGCGGAGGAACAGGGAGAGGTAAGTATTTAGAACAGTTTAAAGCACTGGGGGGCCCCGACTCACAGGCCCCATAGAGCGCCGCTGTCCCTGGCGGTGAGTGGGCCCTCCCGCTTGCTCAGGGCCCCAGCACTTGCCCGGGTCTGCCTGGGTGCTGATGCCGGCCCTGAGTTAATGCGCGACAATACGTGCTGTTGGCCAGTTGGAGGCCAGCAGCTGACGTCGGCGTGCACGTGACGGGGCGCATAACAGTGATGTCATATGCTCCCGTCGCATGCCGAAGTCAGCTGCTGGCTTCACAAGAGGAGGCTGCGGGGTGTAGGAGCGCAGGGAAGGTGAGTATTTTTTTTTAAATCAGTGGCCATACTAGTACTTGGATGACTATGGGCTGTGCATTATACTTTATGGAGGACTATGGGGAGTGCATTATACTTTATGGATGACTATGGGCTGTGCATTATACTTTATGGAGGACTATGGGGAGTGCATTATACTTTATGGATGAATGTGGGCTGGGCATTATATTTTATGGATGACTATGGGGTGCATTATACTTTATGGAGGACTATGGGCTGTGCATTATACTTTATGGATGATTATGGGGTGCATTATAATATATGGAGGACTATGGGCTGTGCATTATACTTTATGGATGATTATGGGGGTGCATTATACTTTATGGAGGACTATGGGCTGTGCATTATAATATATGGAGGAGTATGGGCTGAGCATTATAATATATGGATGACTATGGGGTGCATTATACTTTATGGAGGACTATGGGCTGTGCATTATATTATATGAAGGATATGGGCTGTGTATTATTCTACATGGATGACTATGGGCTGTGCAGTATACTGTATGGAGGACTATGAGGGGTGCATTATACTTCTGCTATGGGGCCCCATGACTTCTATGTATACCCCTGGTGAGTATAAAGGTTAATTTTTTTCAATACATTAAAGAACAGCGGCAGAACGAGGGACATATATACCAGGATGAAGGACATATATACCAGGATGGAGGGTGCATATATATATATATAATTTATTCAGGATTGGGGCCCATCAGACTCTATTACACCACTGTTCACGACTCTCATTGTCTTTTCAGCCGTCCCGATGGGTGACGTGCCCCTGGATAAGATGTCAGTCAAAGATCTGGGCGGTGTGGTGGTGGGCATCCTGAAGTCGCCATCAGAATACATAGGCAAGAACATCGGACTCAGCACGGAGAAGCTGACGATGGAGCAATATGCCGCCATAATGTCCAAAGTCACCGGCAAGGACATCAAATACTCCAAGGTGAGATCAGCGGCTTACCCGGTGAGCGATAACACTTATCTCACCATGACAAATTTGCATGTAAGCTCTGCCCTAAAAATAAAAAAACACACCCCATCATGGCCGCCACAGTGAAGAGTATGTGTGCTGGTTACCAAGGCAAGCATCCAGCGTCCAATACTCACTAGACATGGGGTGGAGTATGCCCGCTGTAGGGTTTGGTACTCACTCAGCTGCGGTTGAGGCACAGGAAGCGGTTTCATAGAAGGTTCAGGCAGGTTTATTCAGACTTCATAAACTGCTCGGCATAAGCAACCAAAAAGACAGCCTTTCCCGGCACAGAATGAAAACACAAAATAAACAGTCCATACAATATGGCGGGTTCGCCCGCTCCGGTCAGCTAAACACGCAGGAGGTCTCCACACCACGCCCCTGGGTGCGGATATATGAGCAGCCATTCCCACCCATCTTTTATGACTGCTCGTAAAACCGGCCCTGATACGCCCTATTAACCCTCTCCGCGCTATACGTGCTGGAGCATGCTTTTCCGGGTTTACATCACTGAAGCTACCAACCTCGGTGATACATATCTCCCCTCAAGGACCTGTCCGGCAGCTATCTTACACCACTCACAACCAGAGCTGCGTTTACAATTCTGCTGACTTCCAGATGGCTCTCGGGCTGCAGGACAATCTCCTCTGCCTAACATGGCTGATACTAGAGTGCAATAGATTGTATTTAGTCACACTGAGGCCTGTGGTGCGGTGTCCCATTAAATGTGCATTTTTTATGTAACCCACAGATCACCCCTGAGGCGTACGAGAAGCTCGGCTTCCCCGGAGCAGCAGAGATGGCCAATATGTTCCGCTTCCTAGTCATGAAGCCCGACCGGGACGTGGCCCTCACCTTAAAGCTCAACCCCAAGGCCAAGACCTTCAAAGCATGGCTGGAGGAGAACAAGGAGGCGTTTAAGGACTTGTGAAGTCATTTATGACATGTGGGGGAGAAAACACTGTGAAATACTGAAACATCGGGGCTGCTTTAGAAAAACTAGTGCATGGAGACAGGAAAAGCATTCTGACCATAGCAACCAATCAGAATCCAGCTCTCATGTCTGAGGCAGCCTTTGGAAAATGAAAGCTGTAACCTGATTGGCTGCTATAGACTATTTTTATTACTCCCGTTCCGTTAAATCTGCTGGTTCTCTGCGCTATTACTGTGAAACACTGAACTGTTTGTTAAAAGCTAAAGCCTGAGGGTCCCCTTCAGTGCCCCCCAGAGTATGATTGTTCCCATAGCTCCCTCCACATAGTTGGCATCACAGCCCCCCACAAAGTAAGATGCTACCACAGCCCACCACACACAGTATGATGCCTCCACTGCCCTCCACATAGGGTATAATGTCCAATTGGGTCCCCTCACACATATGATACCCAAAAGGCCCCCCACACAAAATGGTGCCCCACAGTCAACTCTACACAGTTTTACATCCCCACACAAAGTATTATGCCCCTACAGCCCCCCATTCATACAGTATGATACCCCCAGCCCTCTACACACAGTATGATGCCCCCATAGTGTAGCCATTTCAGGTTACGTTTCTTTTCTGGGGAATGTTCGGCCGAGGTTTCCTTTGGTGCCTGGTTTGGAGAGGTTTTCTTCAGGATTCATTTCAAAGAAGTGACATGAAAAAAAAATGCTCAAAAAACTCATCCTGGAAACTGCTCTAAACTTGATACATCGAGCCAAAAGGCTTCAAAAAAATGATTGAGGGGAACATAACTCCTCCATACAGCAACTCCATTCTAGCTGTCTCGCTACAGAGATGACTAGCTCGGAGTTGCTACATGAAGGGTAATGATTTTTGTGCACACAGCACTGTCTATAAGGCATGCTCCATACAGCAACTCCATTGTAGCTGTCTCGCTACAGAGATGACTAGGTCGGAATTGCAGCATGGAGGTTCATGATTTATGTGCACCCAGCACTGTCTATAAGTACGTCCTCCATACAGCAACTCCATTCTAGCTGTCTCACTACAGAGATTACTAAATCGGAGTTGCTGCATGGAGGTTCATGATTTCTGTGCACACAGTACTGTCTATAAGGCATGCTCCATACAGCAACTCCATTCTAGCTGTCTCACTACAGAGATTACTAAATCGGAGTTGCTGCATGGAGGTTCATGATTTCTGTGCACACAGTACTGTCTATAAGGCATGCTCCATACAGCAACTCCATTCTAGCTGTCTCACTACAGAGATTACTAAATCGGAGTTGCTGCATGGAGGTTCATCATTTCTGTGCACACTGTACTGTCTATAAGGCACGCTCCATACAGCAACTCCATTCTAGCTGTCTCACTACATAGATAAATAAATCGGAGTTGCTGCATGGAGGTTCATTTCTGTGCACACTGTACTGTCTATAAGTACGTCCTCCATACAGCAACTCCATTCTAGCTGTCTCACTACATAGATAAATAAATCGGAGTTGCTGCATGGAGGTTCATTTCTGTGCACACTGTACTGTCTATAAGTACGTCCTCCATACAGCAACTCCATTCTAGCTGTCTCACTACAGAGATGACTAAATCAGAGTTCTACCTCCGCATTAATAAAACCCCCAAAAAACATTCTACTCACCTTCAGTTACTTTTCACTAATGTCACTCCAAGCTAAGAAATGAAAACTCATCCCACAGTTCTGAAACAGTTTTATTAAAATAAATATATAAGTAATTATAACAAAAAGGAGAAATATATAGATATATTTATACAGACAAATGTATAACAATGTGTAGAATTAGGCCACGTTGGAGATTAATGACAATGAAAACAAAAACCCTTTTGTACCCGAGTCCGCAGAGCTTTAGTTGTAAAAATTGTTGAAAAATTGGATTTCTGTATTTGCAATAAAATTACTTTTTTTGTGAATACATTTTAGGATATAAGAGCGTGAATATATGCCCTGCCACTAGAGGGCATTCAACCTTGTAGCTCAGCATGTCAGAGTGAAGAGACTTATAAGCTGTGCGTGCTCCTCTGGGAAATTAAATATGCAAATTGTCTCTTCAGAGAGGAAGCGGACTAGAACTCTAGTGCCACCTCTTGCAGGCTTGGCTTGTCAGTCTCCTCAAGGAGAAACATTACCACTTAGACCCCAGTCCAGAGCCTTTCACCTAGCCAAATCAGATCTCATACTTTGCACTGATAAGGGGCAATATCCTGAAACACCGTATCTGCAAATTGAGATTCTGGATTGGCTTTTATCCAACGTCATATTGCAAGGCTCGGTAAAGGGTTGATATTGACTTTTAGGATCGCTTCTTCCGATAGGTGGCGCTAGAGTTCTAGTCCTCTTCCTCTCTGAAGAGACAATTTGCATATTTGATCTTGTAGCGCTGAGATATACCAGGGTCAGGGAGATGTTGTCCAGGTGCGCGTGCCACCCAGAGCAGGAGCTGTGAAACGAGGCTACTGTGTCCTCAAATGACAATGGAGACAGAAAGCACCTGGTTCTTCTGTCTTGATGATTGATGAGGAAAGGAAGAGAACGAGGACAGGAGAAAAGGGGCAGCCAGGGTGCAAACAAGGACTGGAGCCCAGGAAAGAAAACCCAGGAAAATAAACCTCTCCTCAAATAAACATTGTGAAAACTGCTTGAGGGGAGAAAAATCCCACTCTCCAATCCATTGTCACCCACCTCCCCCACTGCCCTCGAGCTGGTGGGGAGGTCGGAGTGGTATCGTGCCATAGGCGGAACAAAATTTGCGAACTAGTTGCGAGAAAAGCCTCAACTTGGCCCCTGTGGAGAGGAGACACCAGTGGAGGTTGACCAGAGGCTGAAAAAAAGAGGCCGCTGGTCAGAGTGAGGAGGACCCGGGTGGGCGCCATAACATGTATAACGCAAAAAACGCCAGAGCCCCAGAAAAAATCCAGAGAGAAGCGTCAAGAAAGTACAGAAAAGGGCTGTAAAGCAGAAGACGAGAAAGGGGGAAAAGATTTGCCCAAAAGGAAATAAAAAGGTGGGAGACCCCCAGAGGACAGACCCTTGCAAGCCAAAAGAAATGATGAGAAGGGAGGGGGGGGGGGGGTATTCTCATCTATCTGACATCATCGGACGCCCGCAGTGTCACCCCTTCAGTGGCCACACATGGATTGTGGGGTCACCAGCCTCAGCTTGGTGGAGAGATGACCAGGGATGAAATGAAATCTGCAGGGAGGTGACTACTGTGGAGGGCGCGGGATGGTGAAAAAAAGATGGAGGAAATCCACAATATAGAATGAAACAGAAAAAAAAGAGAAAACCAAATCATGCAGAAGAGCTGGTACAAGCCGTGGCCGACTCCTATGGACACTAGGATGACATTAAGCGGAATAATGTCTGAGGAGAGGATACAGCCCATCATGTGGAGCCAACACAATTTTTTTTTTAGTAGTTTCGAGCCTCCCAGGAGCCGGGCGTAAACCTGCGGTCCAGTGTCCCCCAATACTATTAATGAGAAAAACAGTTTTATGTGCAAAACAGGACTCACTCCTCACCTTAAGGCAGAGGGTCTCAGTAAATATCAATTCTTCCCTTCCGAACCTTCAACATCACCCCCTTCCCCCTTTCCTGTTCAGCCCCACTCCCCACAAGCAGTGCCATGCACGTAACATCACCCCTTCCCTGCGCACCCCTCACATACAGTCCAACACCAGGGGCACCACACACTTTCCTGCGCAGCCCCACGCATAAAATCAATCCCACCCCCAGCACGCAGCCCCATGCAAGTAACAACACCCCCTTCACTGCACCCTCTCCACATGTAGCCCAATGCAAGTGAGATCACACACTTTCCTGTGCAGCTCCATGTAAGTAACATCACTCTTTTCCCCACACAGCCGCCCAACTCACAGCCTCTCACGAGTAACATCACCCCGTTTCCCACGCAGCCCCATACTCATATCTCCCCACAAGTAACATAACCCCCTTCCCCACGCAGTCCCCCAACTCGCAGCCTCTTATGAGTTATGTCACCCCTTTCCTATGTATCCCCATATGCATAATATCCCCCACGCAAGTAGCAAAGTAACATCACCCCCTACCCCAAGCAGCTCATGTGAGTAACATTATCCCCTTTCCCACGCAGCCCTCCATCAGGCAGCCCCATGTACAGAACCCCGTTCCCCACGCAGACCCCAGCACGCAGCCCTCCCCAGCACACAGTCCCAAGCAAGTAACCTTAACCTTTCCCTACGCAGCCCTCCATGCATAACAATACCCCGTCCCCCACACATGTAACATGAGCCCCCCAGCGCACAGCCCCGCACACATAATGTTACTCTTTTTCCCACGCTGCCCCATGCGAGTAACATCACCCCCTTCTCTGTTCAGCCCTCCAATATGAAGCCCCATACGAGTTGCAGCAGCTCCTTCCCTGTGCAACCCTGCAACATACTGCCCCGAGAGGTGGTGAGTTCTCCATCAATGGAAGTCTTCAAACAGAGGCTGGACAGACATCTGTCTGAGACGGTTTAGTGAATCCTGCATTGAGCAGGGGGTTGAACACCATGACCCTGGAGGTCCCTTCCAACTCTAACATTCTATGATTCTATGTAGGAACATCCACTTATTCCGTGCCCCCAAAACACCACATCAGATCACTTAGTCTTAGTCCTACGTATGAAAAGGCCATGGCTCCATTATGCAGCACCTCAGTCCTCTTAGAGTTTAATCTCTCCACGAGCCTCATCCCATCACCGGCAGCCACAACTCCAGGCGGCTTCCTGGTGTCAGCTCTGGCCTGGATGGAGGAGGCCCTGCTCCCCACGTCATCCCTCGCAGAAGCCACTTCATTCTAGACGCCACCTTCTGTGCAGTGCTGAGTCACCATGACACTTGGGCGCAGCCCATGGGAGGGAAGGAGAGGGATCCGCCTCAGTATATAATCCACTCTGCTCTGGCAGTCCACAGCAGCCATGGCTGACAAGAAAGTTTTTGTAGTCTTTGGAGCCACAGGTGAGTGGAAGCGAGGGGAGGGGAGGAAAAGTTCCGAAGTTTTGGAAAAATGTTTCCCTGCAGGAGGTGGTGGTGTCTGTATGGGGAGAGGATTCTGTGACTGTCCCAATCATCTGACTGCAGCTTGTGTAAAGAGATGGACATACTGCCCACGTTCCCCCTTGAAGAGTATGCGTATTGTTATATTGTAGAATTTAAACTGTGATGTGCGTTAATAGTGTTGGTATCGTGTTCTGCCCAACAGTAGGGAGAGGTAGAGTTAATGATTGGGACTAGCCCAGAGTGGGCGGGGCTAAGGTGAAGGGACAGAGACATTTTCTTGACAGGACATCAGATAGGGACCAGTGTGCTTCAGAAGCAGATCTAAGGTCTGGACAGTAAGTAGTACCACATGACGTGGGTGTTCCGAAGTGAGGGGAGACTGAGAAGGTGGTTAGTGTGAACCGGAGTAAAAAGAGAAGGAAAACTGACAGGACGACGGAGTGATCAATCGGAGACTGTTCCTGGGAGAGGATGCCTAGCAGCACGGCCCCAAGTTTATAATTCAGAGAGGTAACGGGCTAAGACGAGACAGATAATGTGAGACGAAGAGAGAGCGTGCCCAAAGCGGGAGTTCTATGGCGGCAGTAGCAGAGAAGCTAAGTACCGGCCATGTTGACAACCTAGTTCCCTTGACGGGAAAGAAGTCACGGAACCGCAGGTTGAGAATAGGACTCTTGCTAACTGGACTGTAGTACTGAGCTGGGTTGTGGTGAAGTAAAGCGAAACAGTGAGTGGAGATAGGGAACAGATGAGTAACTAGAAAGGAACTGAGACTGTGTGTGAAGATGCTCCGTACTGTGAAGGAAATGTTCATAAAGTTGTGTGCCCGCTATCTACTGTACATAATTCCCACAAAGTTATCGTTAAGTAAAAAGTTTATTTTCGACTGGTGGTCTCCCTCATTGAAGTCCTCAACATCTGGTCCTGGTCATCGATAACATGCAGCTTGCAAAGGAAAGGCGTAGTGCCCCAAAAGCACAAGTACACACACCCAGCCGTTTCTGGGTGTTAATGTTGCATTCAGCACCCCTTTCAAGAGGGTGCCCTTATCAATTTACCGGGGATATTTACACCCTTAAAATACTACCTTACATGAAGGATTCCTTTATTATAGACAGTCACACTTTCCTGATCTTGTTAAGGGCCAATATTTCCTTCACCACATGTGAAGGAACATACCAGAGACCATTCAGTCCCTGTTTCAAGGATCCTCATAGCTGACAACAATATCAATCCAGACTTAACCATTATGTAGACAAAGAAGACAACATATAACAATCCTCCGACTCCTGAAATATACAAAAAGAACTGTGAAAGCGCCTGATCAGATATATTGGGCAAAGTTGATTACTTGTCACTTCATCCAATTTTAATTCAATCGTCACTTATACATCTAAAGACATGTTGAAACATATAACAGACCACAAATTATAGGGTTCAACAGAGATTGTCTTGATCGGACCACCAATTACCCGTCCTGGATCCCTCTTGGTAACATTGAATTATTAGTAACACAATGGGTTACTTACCAAGGTTTTATTCAGTGGTTCCCAGAGTGGTCTTGGCGGTCGGGTCCAAAGTAGGTCCAGTTTAGACAATCCCAGGTTTCAGCATCATGTACTGTCGTGGAAACCCTTCTTTAGGGAGAGCTTTTAGGGATGACGCGAAGGGTCTCATACGTTGCCAGGTGTTGCTTCAGATCAAGGCATTGGTCGATGGAAGCAAAGCAAAGATACGCATGAGTCTGTCATGTACAAGCAATTTTATTATTTTCTGTCCTGAAAAGTTCCCCCAGATTCTTTGCTGCCTCTGCCTTGGTGCCATCTCTGCTTGCTGTGCTGCATGCAGGTCAAGGTTCACCTGGCACCGCTCCACCGTTATTATGGCAGCCGTCCCACAGTTTTAATCCTGGGGGCAATGTGCATCTCATTATGGTGACTTTCCTCATGGCGCAATTTCATAAAGGAAATATCTGGTACGGAAATTTACACTGTGCCTCTGTGGGGGCAGGGAGTCCACGACTCATACCTGTGCGTAAATACCTTTGTGTAATATGAGAAAAAGCACAAAAAAACACTGTTTAACCCTGTAATGGTGCATTTTTACTGATCTGAGGAATAAGAGAATGGCACCCAGTATACTACAGCTGACACCCTGCTGCAACCGATACGATCAGCCTTAGCACCAATTGTGCCTGTCTGACCCCCTAGATGCTGGAGTCAATAATGACAGTAGCATCTAGATGGTTAACAAGGGAAGGGAGCTCCCTCTTTAATCCTATTGGCGTTTTTGAGGTCTGACGGTTATGGAGGCCTTTTAGGAAGCTGGCAAAATTTTGGAGGTAAAAAATAAAAATCGTAATTTTTCAATTTATATTCCACAATATGATTTCTGTGAAGAACTTCAGAACTTCAAGGGTTAACAAACATCCTGGCAGCAGTTTTATTTAGCTGTAAACATCTGAATAAAGTAAATCACGTCCATATTGGTAGGATGGGAGGATGAAAATAACAAAAGTCGCTATTCAAACCATTTTTTACTCCAGAAAAAATGGTGCTACGACACCAAGTAACGCCTTTTGGTACCTGTTTTGGTAAGGACGGTTGTCCCAGCAAAATCAGAACTGTTGGTGAATATTTGCAGGGTGGTCACTCGGCTTTCCCAAACTTCTGGATGGCAAAGTAGTTGCCAGATGTTTGGCTGTGGTGCTAATGTCCGCCATGTCTTGTTCTTTCTCTCCCCAGGAGCTCAGGGCGGATCGGTCGCTGCCGCTCTCCTGGATGATGGCGGCTTTGCGGTCAGGGCAGTGACTCGAGACACCAGCAAACCGGCAGCCTTGAAGCTAAAGGAGGCCGGAGCGGAGGTCGTTTCTGCGGATCTGGATGATGAGAAGAGCCTGGAGGCCGCCCTGAGCGGGGCGTATGGGGCGTTTGTGGTCACCAACTTTTTGGAGCATTTCAGCAAGGAGAAAGAGGTCAAACAGGTAATGGCCACATTACTAGGCGGTCGAATTATGTGGGATTCATTCTGAGCCTATTGGTGTGGAATGTATGGAGCGCTGCTCTGGATCCTGTTAACAAGACTTTTATAAATTTACCCAGGGTAAACTATTCGCAGATCTGTCCAAGCGTCTCGCCCTGAAGATTGTGGTCTTCAGCGGCCTGGAGAATGTGAAGAAACTGACGGAGGGAAAGTTGGAAGTGCAAAATTTTGATGGGAAAGGAGAAGTTGAGGAATATTTCCGTGAGATCGGGGTCCCCATGACCAGCGTGAGGCTTCCCTGTTACTATGAGAACCTGCTGACCTTATTCAGGCCCCAGAAGAACAAGGACGGTGATAGTTACTCACTAGGTACAAGAAATGTTCCGTCAATGTTCCTAAATATGGGACCAGTCTACAAAGCTTTATATGGGTGACACCCAAGATGGCTGCTTTCAGCCTTTTTTACCCACAGACTCGGTGATATGTAAAAATGTCAAACTGAGTCTTCTTCTCCCTCCCCGGGTCCAGTGTCACATTATCGGCATTTCAGCCAATCGCTGAGCTTAGCCAATGTAGACAGTATGAACCGCTGAGCTCAGTGATTGGCTGCAGTGCAGTCAACATGATGTCATTGCTGCAGCCAGTCAGATCCAGTCAGCACTGGATTCAGTGAGGTATGTGTGACGCCTACTTCGCTACTCGCTAGCCCACCCTGAGAGATGGAGATGGGGAGGTACTCGGAACCGGGTCAGATGTTGGGGGTTGCAGTCGTGGCCTAGGCCCGGTCCGTGGCCAGGGTTGTCACAATCAAAAATAAGAGCTAGGAGGGACGGTGGTAATCGAGTGGATATAATGACTACGCCACCTGTGGAGTCTAGTGATTCGCCACCAGCTCTGCGGCAGTCCTCTGAGGCGGTATGTAGTTGAAGCAGAAGATGGTACTACTCCCCACAGGCGGAGCAGGGCCTCAGGGCAGAGAAGACGGATCAGGGGGGTCGTTGTGGGTGGTGCGGTGTGGTGTTGCACTGAAATAAGGGACCGGAGGCAATGGTTGCAGTCTTCCAAGCTTTACTTACGTTGTTAGGTGTCAGCTGCAAGGCTTCTCCTTGCTCCTCACGGTGCGCTGCGGCCACCAGGAAGGGGTTCAGCACACTCCGGGTAGTTCGGGTGCATCAATCAGGACCCCCTGCACCAGAGTGTTCCTAGACTTTCCCACTAGGTCCTCTGCTGTCCGTATGTGGTGCGTGTTACAAGGCTGGGTCTCCCTCTGGCTATACACAGAACAAGGGTACGGGTGGCGACTCCGCTCCGTCCGTTACCCAGTGGGATCCTCCAAGCCTCTGGACTTTTCTGACTAGGACATAAAGTAGCAAAGCCAGATATCGGGGGCCGGTACCCCTTTTGTAGCAGGAATCCCTCTGACTAGGCCAGAATAGTGAGGACAGGTGGCGTATGCCACTCCGTCTGCATCCCCCTGGGATCCTTTTGCCTGTGGAGCTTTACTCCTCCGCTCCCCTCCAGGCCTTCTTAGGTAGGGACCTTGACCGGGTAGAGACAGCCGTTAACTCTAGCCCGCTCCTCGCCTCAAGGCCAGAGCACGAGGATCGTGTATCCTCAATCAGCTGCAGGTTCACACAGAACGCCACGTTCAGTGATGAAGATCACAATCAAAGACCATGAGCCCAAGATGGCCTTTTATTAAATATGAATTTTGTGGTGTAACCTAAAGTGCGTCCTCCACCCTCACCCACTACATGGTTCCCCCTATCTTTTGGTTCCCCCCCATCTCCTCTTATCCCGGCTGGGGCAACACCCTGGTGCATAAAGGCCCCCCTCAGGTGGGAGAGGTGTAATGTTGGATGGATGGCTGAGCCCTGAGAGGTGCTCCTTCCTTACCTCGGAAAGGAGATACCACACCTCGTTCTGAGGTGCAGTACCCCTGTGGCGACTGAACCCTCAGGGGCGCCACATATGTAAAGTTCATTTTTTTGCACTGAGCCTGTGGGCCAAAACCCCCAGAAATGGCTAAAAAGGGACAAACTCTTTATGAGTTTCCGACTACTTGGGCCCTCACCGTTCTGGAGAATAAAGAGCATGTGTCTCCTTTGTAAATGGAGCAGGAGGGCCCATATTTTACTGCTGCTCTAGTGAGGGACTACAAGGCCCTCCATTCTCAAGAATCCTGGGGGTCCCAACAGATGGACCCCCACCAATATGACACTGATATTCTATGGGAAAGCCTCCTCCAACAAAGCAGCACCGCTGTTTAGGGGCCATTCAGCTCCAGTTTCAGTTCCATGACTCTCATTATCTTTCCAGCCCTCCCGATGGGTGACGTGCCCCTGGATGGGATGTCGGTCAAAGATCTGGGCGGTGTGGTGGTGGGCATCCTGAAGTCGCCATCAGAATACATAGGCAAGAACATCGGACTCAGCAGGGAAAAGCTGACGGTGGAGCAATATGCCGCCATAATGTCCAAAGTCACCGGCAAGGACATCAAAGACGCCAAGGTGAGATCAGCGGCTTCTCTGGTGATTGATCACGCTTATCTTGCCATGAAAAATGTTTACGTTTAAGCTTTGCCCTCAAATGACACCGCCATAATGGCCGCCACAGTGCAGACTGGGCACTAATTACCAAGGCAACCATCCCATGCCCAATACTTGCTAGACATGGGGTAACATACACCAACTCACAACCAGAGCTGCATTTACAATTCTGCTGACTTAATAGGCTCTCCGGCTGTAGAACAATCTCCTCTACCTAACATGGCTGATACCAGAGAGCAATAGATTGTATTGAGGCCTGTGGTGCAATGTCACTTATATGTGCATTTTACCCGCAGATCACCCCTGAAGCCTTTGGGAAGCTCGGTTTCCCCGGAGCGGAGGAGCTGGTCAATATGTTTCGCTTCTACATGACGAAGCCCGACCGGGACGTGGCCCTCACCTTAAAGCTCAACCCCAAGGCCAAGAGTTTCAAAGCATGGATGGAGGAGAACAAGGAGGCCTTTAAGGACTTGTGAAGTCATTTATTACATGTGGGGGAGAAAACACTGAAATACTGAAACATTGGTACTGCTTTAGTAAAACTAGTGCATGGAGACAGGGGAAAAGTATTCTGACCATAGCAACCAATCAAATTACAGCTCTCATTTCTGAGACGGCCTTTTGAAAATTAAAGCTGTAACCTGATTGGCTGCTATAGACCACTCCTGTTACTAGAGTTCTGTAAAATCTGATGGTTCTCTGGACTCTGGACTACCACTGTGAAACAATGAACCGTCTATTAAACTGAAGCCTCGGGGTCCCCTCTAGTTCTTCCCACAGTATAATTGCTACCACGGCCCCCCACATACAGTATTATGCCCCTGCCACATTATGATGCCCCCACAACCCTCCACACATAGTATGATGCCCCCATAGCCTACAAATATTATAATTCCCTATAGCCTCCCCTCGCACATATTATGATACCCAAAAGGCCCACACACACAGAATGATGACTCAGTCACCCCCACGCAGTATTACGTCCCCATATCCCCCCACAAAAAATATTATGCCCCCGCAGCCATGCACACACAGTAATATGCCAATACACACACCACACAGTATTATGCCCCTACAACCCACCACAGTATAATACCCCAACAGCCCCCCATACAGTATGACCTCCCCACAGCCTCCGACATACAGTCCTTTCCCAGCCCCCACACAAAATATTATACCTCAGCAGCCACCCACACACAGTAATATGCCCCCACACACACACCACACAGTTTTATGTCCATACAGCCCCCCCAACAATATAATACCCCAACAACCCCCCCATACAGTATGACCTCCCCACATACTACTACACACCGTTGGTCCCCAGCCCCCCACATAAAATATTATACCTCCGCAGCCACCCACACATAGTAATATGCCCCCACACACACTCCACACAGTATTATGCCCATACAGCCCTCCCCAAATTATAATACCCCAACAGATCCCAAATACAGTATGAAGTCCCCACAGCCTCCTACACACAGTATGAAGTCCCCACAGCCTCCTACACACAGTATGATGGCCTCATAGTGTACACACACAATTTACATGGACTGAATAGTGGACTAGAGTTCAGATGGTTCTCTGCTCCCCAATTATATTCCACTTTATCTGTGCCCTGAGAACACAAATACAGCTGAAGTCAGGACATGCCCCCGACATCCTGGGACAGATTCCGAAATTTGGAACAGTTGGGAAGTTTACAAGTAATGACGGAACAAAGCCACCATCAAGAAAATGTTTGATTAGTGATGGTCCCGAGTGTCAGACCCCTACCGATCTAATACTGATGACATATCATAGGGACATTGATAGCAACAAGGGTAAATGGAATGAAGGACTTATTATGGAGTGTCAGGAAGGAAAGCTCGAACAAGGGACTGCTACTCAACACAAAGAAGACAAAGATATTGACTGCTGCGAGGTACGACCAGGACTCATTTAAGGAGGACAGCGACAAACAGGAAGTTATAAAGGACTTCAACCTACTCGAATCAATGATCGGTCAAGATGCAGCGACGACACCAGAAGTCAATAGGAGAATAGCTATGGGCAAATCAACAATGAAGTCACTGGACAAGATCTTCAAAGCAAGGAACATGTTGTCACAATTCTACCACTCACAGTGTCCTAAGGACGCTGCCAGTGAAAGCGCAGCCGCCCTATAGGATTAGGGGCGTGTTGAGCTGTCAGGATTGTGAGTGACAGCTCAGCCGCCAAATCGGAGGCAGGGGTGTGCTGAGCTGTCAATATTGTGAATGACAGCTCAGCTGTCCAATCTGGCCGGGCCTGTGGGATTTCATCCAGGTGTCGCCTTTTCTGGGTGATTGGCTGGCAATGAAAAGAATATTGCCAGTTGTAGCTTAGCTCAAGTGTTGTGTGTTTGCTCTGTACTCTGAGTTCTTATATTCTGATCTTTGTTGCCTGACCTTAGATCTTCCTTTGACCATCCATTTGTCTAGCCCCTTTGTGTTGATCCGCTACCTTCTTATAATTCTGATCCTGGACTGTGATCTGACCACACCTTTGTCTCTTCCCTCTGTTTATGACGTACCCTCCTGGCTTTTTTTTTAAACTGTTTATTTTGAAAGATTTTCCTTTTTCTCATATAAATAAGAACATTATCACATGAATAGTTATAACAAAATTAAGCCAAACATTTTAGATGCTTCTTCTAGTGGCGCAATGCTCAACACTGCTGTTCTTTCTAGAATTAGGTCAGACATCCTATGTAACATCTAAGGATGGGTAGGGTACGGGAATGAGATAGGGAAAAAGTCAGGGAGGGGAAAAGAAAGAAAGAAGGCACGTATCATCGGTTGGTTAGCTTGGTTACATAGTCAACCCATGGGGCCCAGATGCGACTGAACAACTCAAGTTGATTATTAATACAGGCCGTAAGATTCTCCATACGTCTCGTTTCTTTAATCTTCATCCTGAGTTTTTTCATGGAGGGAGCTGATCTTTTGTTCCAGTACGAGGTTATTAAACATTTTGCCGATGTTAAGATATGGAGGAGCAGCCTTGTCGGGCCCTTCCTCATAGAGACGGGGGAAACGTTAAGCAAATAAGTCACAGGATCCAGAAGGGTCTCCACATGTAACCCCTGAGAAATCAACCCCTGTACTCTCTTCCAGAACGCTGACATTGTCTGAATATATGTGGCAATGAGCCCCCCAGACATCTGCAGCATCTATCTGACGTGGTAGGGTATATATTATGCAAAACCTCAGGGGTATTATACCAATGCATCAGTATCTTGTATTGATTTTCCTATTGTATTACACAGGTGGATGATTTAGCTGCCTTGGACCATATAACCTGCCAGATAGGAGGCGGGAGCTCCCTCCCCAAATATCTCTCCTACTTGGTCATATAAGTATGTTTTGGAGGGGGAACTGATGGCGTAGTGAACAGTATGTTATAGATGTCTGTGATTAATCCTTTTGTAGATGGATTCCCCTTAAGAGCACTTGCCGCTTAAAACGAGTCGAAAGACGCCTGTATTCTTTATTGCTTCATGTAGCTTGGAAAATAACATGCACTTTTTTGGACTTTACCCGTGAGCTGAATTTTTCTGCTTCTTCTATTGGATGTGGCGTCCTGCCCAGGTGCTATCCGTGCTCTAGAAGTTAGGGACTGCAGGTGGTGAGCTGGATTTACTTCTGTGTTCAGAAAGAGCTGTAGGCAGGGCCGGCGTCAGCACCCGGCGCACCCGGGCAAATGCCGGGGCCCTGAGCAGGCAGAGGGGCCCACTAGCGGTCGCGCACCCCGCTGGGCTATGGGCGGAGGAGAGTGGTGTCAGCGCCCGCCCTTCTCCGCCGCTTGCTCAGGGCCCCGGCAGCCGGATACTTACCTCTCCCCGTGCCTCTGCAGATCAGCTGTCTTCCTGCTCTGCGCTCCCTGTGACGTCTCAGGTCAGAGGGCGCGGTGACGTCTTTACACCGCGCCCTCCCCTGAGCCGTCACAGGGAGCGCTGAGCGGGAAGACGCCGACAACGCTGGAGTCCGGACCCGAGCAGCGAGCGGCGGGCAGCAGGTGAGGAGAAGGGAGGTGAGTATTTGATTTTTTTTTTTTAATGTATGGAGGCATGGGGCATTATAAAGAGGGGAGGGACATGCTGCATGGGGCATTATAAAGAGAGGGGGGGACATCCTGCATGGGGCATTATAAAGAGAGGGGGGGACATCCTGCATGGGGCATTATAAAGAGAGGGGGGGACATCCTGCATGGGGTATTATAAAGAGGGGGGGGGGGTGACGTCCTGCATGGGGCATTATAAAGAGGGGGGGTGACATCCTGCATGGGGCATTATAAAGAGAGGGGGGGGCATCCTGCATGGGGCATTATAAAGAGAGGGGGGGGCATCCTGCATGGGGCATTATAAAGAGAGGGGGGGACATCCTGCATGGGGCATTATAAAGAGAGGGGGGGACATCCTGCATGGGGCATTATAAAGAGAGGGGGGGGCATCCTGCATGGGGCATTATAAAGAGGGGGGGGCATCCTGCATGGGGCATTATAAAGAGGGGGGTGGTGACATCCTGCATGGGGCATTATAAAGAGAGGTGGGGACAACCTGCATGGGGCATTATAAACTGAGGGGGGGACATACTGCATGGGGCATTATAAACTGAGGGGGGACATCCTGCATGGGGCATTATAAAGAGAGGGGGGGACATCCTGCATGGGGCATTATAAAGAGGGGGGGCATCCTGCATGGGGCATTATAAAGAGGGGGGGGGCATCCTGCATGGGGCATTATAAAGAGAGGGGGGGACATCCTGCATGGGGCATTATAAAGAGGGGGGGTGACATCCTGCATGGGGCATTATAAAGAGAGGGGGGGACATCCTGCATGGGGCATTATAAAGAGAGGGGGGGACATCCTGCATGGGGCATTATAAAGAGAGGGGGGGACATCCTGCATGGGGCATTATAAAGAGAGGGGGGGACATCCTGCATGGGGCATTATAAAGAGAGGGGGGGACATCCTGCATGGGGTATTATAAAGAGGGGGGGGGGTGACGTCCTGCATGGGGCATTATAAAGAGGGGGGGTGACATCCTGCATGGGGCATTATAAAGAGAGGGGGGGGCATCCTGCATGGGGCATTATAAAGAGAGGGGGGGGGGGCATCCTGCATGGGGCATTATAAAGAGAGGGGGGGACATCCTGCATGGGGCATTATAAAGAGAGGGGGGGGCATCCTGCATGGGGCATTATAAAGAGGGGGGGCATCCTGCATGGGGCATTATAAAGAGGGGGATGGTGACATCCTGCATGGGGCATTATAAAGAGAGGTGGGGACAACCTGCATGGGGCATTATAAACTGAGGGGGGGACATACTGCATGGGGCATTATAAACTGAGGGGGGACATCCTGCATGGGGCATTATAAAGAGAGGGGGGGACATCCTGCATGGGGCATTATAAAGAGGGGGGGGCATCCTGCATGGGGCATTATAAAGAGGGGGGGGCATCCTGCATGGGGCATTATAAAGAGAGGGGGGGACATCCTGCATGGGGCATTATAAAGAGGGGGGGTGACATCCTGCATGGGGCATTATAAGGTGGGGAACAGCCTGCATGGGGCATTATAAAGGGGGGGGGGCAGCCTGCATAGTGCATTATGTGGGGGGGAACAGCCTGCATGGACATTAAAAGGGGGGGGGGCTGTATGGGGCATTATGTGGGGGGTAACAGCCTGCATGGAGCATTATAAGGGGGGGGGACAGCCTGTATGGGGCATTATGTGAGGGGTAACAGCCTGCATGCAGCATTATATGGGGGCCAGTATCCTGTATGGAGCATTATAAGGGGACCGGTATCCTGTATGGAGCGTTATAAGGGGACCGGTATCCTGTATGGAGCGTTATATGGGGGCCAGTATCCTGTATGGAGCTTTATAAGGGGACCAGTATCCTGTATGGAGCGTTATATGGGGGCCAGTATTCTGTATGGAGCCTTATATGGGGGCCAGTATTCCGTATGGAGCCTTATATGGAGGCCAGTATTCCGTATGGAGCCTTATATGGGGGCCAGTGTTCCGTATGGAGCCTTATATGGGGGCCAGTATTCCGTATGGAGCCTTATATGGGGGCCAGTATTCCGTATGGAGCCTTATATGGGGGCCAGTATTCCGTATGGGGCCTTATATGGGGGCCAGTATTCCGTATGAAGCGTTATATGGGGGCCAGTATTCCGTATGGGGCCTTATATGGGGGTCAGTATTCCGTATGGAGCCTTATATGGGGGCCAGTATTCCGTATGGAGCCTTATATGGGGGTCAGTATTCCGTATGGAGCCTTATATGGGGGCCAGTATTCCGTATGGAGCCTTATATGGGGGCCAGTATTAAGTATGGAGCCTTATATGGGGGCCAGTATTCCGTATGGAGCCTTATATGGGGGCCAGTGTTCCGTATGGAGCCTTATATGGGGGCCAGTATTCCGTATGGAGCCTTATATGGGGGCCAGTATTCCGTATGGAGCCTTATATGGGGGCCAGTATTCCGTATGGGGCCTTATATGGGGGCCAGTATTCCGTATGAAGCGTTATATGGGGGCCAGTATTCCGTATGGGGCCTTATATGGGGGTCAGTATTCCGTATGGAGCCTTATATGGGGGCCAGTATTCCGTATGGAGCCTTATATGGGGGTCAGTATTCCGTATGGAGCCTTATATGGGGGCCAGTATTCCGTATGGAGCCTTATATGGGGGCCAGTATTAAGTATGGAGCCTTATATGGGGGCCAGTATTCCGTATGGAGCCTTATATGGGGGTCAGTATTCCGTATGGAGCCTTATATGGGGGCCAGTGTTCCGTATGGAGCCTTATATGGGGGCCAGTGTTCCGTATGGAGCCTTATATGGGGGCCAGTATTCCGTATGGAGCCTTATATGGGGGCCAGTATTCCGTATGGGGCCTTATATGGGGGCCAGTATTCCGTATGAAGCGTTATATGGGGGCCAGTATTCCGTATGGAGCCTTATATGGAGGCCAGTATTCCGTATGAAGCGTTATATGGGGGCCAGTATTCCGTATGGGGCCTTATATGGGGGTCAGTATTCCGTATGGAGCCTTATATGGGGGCCAGTATTCCGTATGGAGCCTTATATGGGGGTCAGTATTCCGTATGGAGCCTTATATGGGGGCCAGTATTCCGTATGGAGCCTTATATGGGGGCCAGTATTAAGTATGGAGCCTTATATGGGGGCCAGTATTCCGTATGGAGCCTTATATGGGGGTCAGTATTCCGTATGGAGCCTTATATGGGGGCCAGTATTCCGTATGGAGCCTTATATGGGGGCCAGTATTCCGTATGGGGCCTTATATGGGGGCCAGTATTCCGTATGAAGCATTATATGGGGGCCAGTATTCCGTATGGAGCCTTATATGGGGGCCAGTATTTTGTGTAGAGCGATTCGGCGGTTTCTGAGCTATTGTGGAATTTACAATAGATATCACTCATGTAATGTAAGAAGTGAAATCTTTGCATTCCACTATATATATATATAGATTTCTCCGCCGTATCTCTGCATCATGAATCGTGGTATGTGTTAAAGGGGCCACTGAGACTCTTTCGCCCGGGGCCCAGAAAAACCTGGAGCCAGCCCTGGCTGTAGGCTATTTTTTACCCTGCAACCTCGGTCTTTAGGGGATGAGTTCCAGCGGGTGGGGATAATCATGTCCCTACTGCGAGGGGGCTCTCAGACCTGGTCATTTTCTTTGTCATCACAAACCCCAAAACGGTCTTCTGTTGACTACTTTTTTGACGCCTTAGGTTTAATCTATGACGAACCTGACAGGTCGCTGAGGCAAAGATCATGAACTTGGCACATGGGGGCCGCAACGCTGAGGACTACTGCAGCGAGTTCTGGTAATGGTTCACTGAAGTTCTGTGGAATGATGCAGGTCTCAGGTATCAGTTCTTCAAAAGTGTTTCTGAGACTCAAAAGGATACTCTGATTCTTCATGATTCCCCTTGTTCTTTGGCAGAGGCCATGACCTAGGCCATACGAATGGACCACAAAATTAATGAGAGACGTGGTGAGCAGCAGGGTGCCTGGACCATGTCCATTTATCTGAGGTAAAGTCATTGGAGATTGGGGTAGCCAGTTTTCATGCTATGGATAAAATACATAGACAAAATCTTGGACAAGGACTGTCCAACTGAAGCAAAATACCGTCGGAGAAGTTGGGTCCGAAATTCATTGGTCCCTATAAGATTCTGGAGGTAGTCAATCCGGTGGCTTTCAGGTTGAAGCTTCCTTCTCTTCGCATCCCTAATATCTTCCATAGATCACTGTTAAAAAAGTTTGCCCCTTCGATTTAATCTCCCTCATCCCCGCCTCCTCCGGTTTCTTTCGATAGCAGTATAGAGTATGAGGTACAGAAAATTATAGATTCTCATAAGGTCCAAAATTCCCTCCAGTACCTCATCCATTGGAAGGGATATGGACAGGAGGAGCTATCCTGGGTTCCAGCTTGAGATGTGAAAGCTGATTGCATGGTCAGGGCCTTCCATTCCAGATTTCCTGGGAAACCTGGGGGGTTCTGGTGACCCCCCCCTAGAAGAGAAAGTACAGTCACGATTCCACCATTCACAGTGTCCTAAGGACGCTGTGAGTGACAGCTCAGCTGCCTTATAGGAATAGGGGCATGCTGATCTGTAAGTATTGTGAATGAATGCTCAGCTGTCCATTCTGGCCAGGCCTGTGGGGTTTCTTCCAGGTGTCGCCCGTTCTGGGTGTACCTGGCTATTTAGCTGGCTGGCACCGATTAGAACATTGCCAGTTGTAGCTTAGTTCACGTGGTGTGTATTTGCTCTGTACTCTGAGTTCTTATATTCTGATCTTTGTTGCCTGACCTTGGATTTTCCTTTGACCATCCATTTGTCTAGCCCCTTTGTGTTGATACGCCACCTTCTTATAATTCTGATCCCGGATTGTGACCTGACTATACCTTTGTCTCTTCCCTCTGTTTATGACGTACCCTCCTGACCTTTGACCTCGGACTCCTTGACTTCCCCGACTCACGACATGTCCGTGAGAAGTGACTCAGTGTCACTTTACAACTTGCCTATACATTTGTCTTTTTTTGCCAGTATGGTGACCTTGGATTTGCCTTTGACCATCCGTTCACCTAGCCCCTTTCTCTTGATTCACTACCTTCTTGGAATTTTGTCCCCGATGTGACCTGACAATACCTTTGTTTCACCCTTCTGTTTATGACGTACGATCCTGGCTTTTGACCTTGGTCTCTTTGACGTCACGGCTTGGCTGTGAGAAGTGAATCAGTGTCACACATTTCACTTGCAACGAAGACATGGCTCTTACATAGTTTGGTCTTTTCTGTGGTAACATACGGATAATAAACCTGGATGATAAAGAAGCTAGACAGAAGAAGAATCGACGCCTTTGAAATCTGTTGCTGGAGAAGGATGTTATCAATACCATGGATAGCAAGAAGGACAAAGAAATCAATTTTGGAACAAATGAAGACAGTCATGTCACTCGAAGAAAGGGTCACCAAGCTATGACTTGCCTACTTTGAACACATCAAACGAAGAGAGCGATCAGTGGAGAAGGACATCATGGTCGGAAGAATAGAAGGAACAAGGCGAAGAGGAAGACCAGCAACCCGATGGCTTGATACTATCACGATAATGGAGAAGACCCTGGTGGACCTATCTAGGCTGCACAAGATCGATCTTCCTACAGATCGTTCAACTATCAAGTAGCCATGGCTCGAGATTGAGTCGAAGGCCGTTAAGTAATAGTAATAATCATAAGGTCAGATCATCAATATTAATAGGTTAATTGTTAGGGTATCCATAGAAATAACTGGAGCTCCTGGGACTTGATGTAAAATCTATAGTTGGGGGCCCCAACTAGCATGTCCCTTATTGTATCCCCCAAATTAGGGGCACGGTGTGATCTAAATTTATGCCCCCTGTTGGTATGCTAAGGAATACAAACTGGTAATGAAGCCGGGGAAGAAAAGTGCATTCTGCAAATATTGACCACGGTTTCAAGATAATTTTAATTGGGACTCAGTGGTTAGCAGCACTATTGCTTTGTAACGTGAGATTCTGGGTTCAAATTATAACATCTGTCAGGAGTTCGTATGTTCTCCCTTTGTTTGTGTGGGTTTCCTCCAGTATCTCCGGTTTCATCGCACCCTTCATTGACACACTAATAGGGAATGTAGATTGTGAGCCCCAATGGGGACAGTGATGATAATGTCTGTAAAGTGCTGCAGAAAATGAAAAATATCAGTATTGAAAATTTGCAGCTGCAAAGATTGCAGTAACTTATTTCTGCCTCTAGAGGGCAATCTGTAAAGAATAGTATTGACACCTACTTGCCTGAAAAGAACTACATGCACACTGCCACCTAGTGGCTGACAGCTGAGATGCTACAAGTGTGTATGGGTGGGAGCTGTGCTGCTGGAATGGAGAGCTGGAGCCTAATGAAAACAAGGTATAACTGAAAGTTTCCCCACCTTATTTGGTATGAGGTGAATATTTCTATGCTGATGTTAAAATAGATAAAAGGTCTGACCGCCATTTTTTCGATACATAGCTCCAAATTCCCTGCATTGGTATAGAGTTAACATATAATATACCAACTACATGCAACCACCTCTAAAGGAAGCGAACTCCATACTGTGCTATTATAGAGTGAGCTCCCCCTAGTGGTGACTGCAGTCAGGATCTTATCATGTATCTCTGTATACAGGGAGCTCCCCCTAGTGGTGGCTGCAAACAGAATCTTATCATGTATCTCTGTATACAGGGAGCTCCCCCTAGTGATGGCTGCAGACAGGATCTTATCATGTATCTCTGTATACAGGGAGCTCCCCCTAGTGGTGGCTGCAGACAGAATCTTATCATGTATCTCTGTATACAGGGAGCTCCCCCTAGTGATGGCTGCAGACAGGATCTTATCATGTATCTCTGTATACAGGGAGCTCCCCCTAGAGGTGGCTGCAGACAGAATCTTATCATGTTTCTCTGTATACAGGGAGCTCCCCCTAGTGGTGATTGCAGACAGGATCTTATCATGTATCTCTGTATACAGGAAGCTCCCCCTAGTGGTGGCTGTAAACAGAATCTTATCATGTATCTCTGCATACAGGGAGCTCCCCCTAGTGGTGGCTGCAGACAGCATCTTATCATGTATCTCTGTATACAGGGAGCTCCCCCTAGTGATGGCTGCAGACAGGATCTTATCATGTATCTCTGTATACAGGGAGCACCCCCTAGTGGTGGCTGCAGACAGGATCTTATCATGCATCTCTGTATACAGGGAGCTCCCCCTAGTGGTGGCTGCAGACAGGATCTTATCATGTATCTCTGTATACAGGGAGCTCCCCCTAGTGGTGGCTGCAGACAGAATCTTATCATGTATCTCTGTATACAGGGAGCTCCCCCTAGTGGTGGCTGCAGACAGAATCTTATCATGTATCTCTGTATACAGGGAGCTCCCCCTAGTGGTGGCTGCAGACAGAATCTTATCATGTATCTCTGTATACAGGGAGCTCCCCCTAGTGGTGACTGCAGACAGAATCTTATCATGTTTCTCTGTATACAGGGAGCTCCCCCTAGTGGTGACTGCAGACAGAATCTTATCATGTATCTCTGTATACAGGGAGCTCCCCCTAGTGGTGGCTGAAGACAGAATCTTATCATGTATCTCTGTATACAGGGAGCTCCCCCTAGTGGTGGCTGCAGACAGGATCTTATCATGTATCTCTGTATACAGGGAGCTCCCCCTAGTGGTGATTGCAGACAGAATCTTATCATGTATCTCTGTATACAGGGAGCTCCCCCTAGTGGTGACTGCAGACAGGATCTTATCATGTATCTCTGTATACAGGGAGCTCCCCCTAGTGGTGGCTGAAGACAGAATCTTATCATGTATCTCTGTATACAGGTAGCTCCCCCTAGTGGTGGCTGCAGACAGGATCTTATCATGTATCTCTGTATACAGGGAGCTCCCCCTAGTGGTGGCTGCAGACAGAATCTTATCATGTATCTCTGTATACAGGGAGCTCCCCCTAGTGGTGGCTGCAGACAGAATCTTATCATGTATCTCTGTATACAGGGAGCTCCCCCTAGTGGTGGCTGCAGACAGAATCTTATCATGTATCTCTGTATACAGGGAGCTCCCCATAGTGGTGATTGCAGACAGAATCTTATCATGTATCTCTGTATACAGGGAGCTCCCCCTAGTGGTGACTGCAGACAGGATCTTATCATGTATCTCTGTATATAGGGAGCTCTCCCTAGTGGTGGCTGAAGACAGAATCTTATCATGTATCTCTGTATACAGGTAGCTCCCCCTAGTGGTGGCTGCAGACAGGATCTTATCATGTATCTCTGTATACAGGGAGCTCCTCCTAGTGGTGGCTGCAGACAGAATCTTATCATGTATCTCTGTATACAGGGAGCTCCCCCTAGTGGTGGCTGCAGACAGGATCTTATCATGTATCTCTGTATACAGGGAGCTCCCCATAGTGGTGATTGCAGACAGAATCTTATCATGTATCTCTGTATACAGGGAGCTCCCCCGTGTGGTGACTGCAGACAGGATCTTATCATGTATCTCTGTATACAGGGAGCTCCCCCTAGTGGTGGCTGAAGACAGAATCTTATCATGTATCTCTGTATACAGGTAGCTCCCCCTAGTGGTGGCTGCAGACAGGATCTTATCATGTATCTCTGTATACAGGGAGCTCCCCCTAGTGGTGGCTGCAGACAGAATCTTATCATGTATCTCTGTATACAGGGAGCTCCCCCTAGTGGTGGCTGCAGACAGAATCTTATCATGTATCTCTGTATACAGGGAGCTCCCCCTAGTGGTGGCTGCAGACAGAATCTTATCATGTATCTCTGTATACAGGGAGCTCCCCATAGTGGTGATTGCAGACAGAATCTTATCATGTATCTCTGTATACAGGGAGCTCCCCCTAGTGGTGACTGCAGACAGGATCTTATCATGTATCTCTGTATATAGGGAGCTCTCCCTAGTGGTGGCTGAAGACAGAATCTTATCATGTATCTCTGTATACAGGTAGCTCCCCCTAGTGGTGGCTGCAGACAGGATCTTATCATGTATCTCTGTATACAGGGAGCTCCCCATAGTGGTGGCTGCAGACAGAATCTTATCATGTATCTCTGTATACAGGTAGCTCCCCTAGTGGTGACTGCAGACAGGATCTTATCATGTATCTCTGTATACAGAGAGCTCCCCCTAGTGGTGGCTGCAGACAGAATCTTATCACGTATCTCTGTATACAGGGAGCTCCCCCTAGTGGTGGCTGCAGACAGAATCTTATCATGTATTTCTGTATACAGGGAGCTCCCCCTAGTGGTGGCTGCAAACAGAATCTTATCATGTATCTATGTATACAGGGAGCTCCCCCTAGTGGTGGCTGCAGACAGGATCATATCATGTATCTCTGTATACAGGGAGCTCCCCCTAGTGGTGGCTGCAGACAGGATCTTATCATGTATCTCTGTATACATGGAGCTCCCCCTAGTGGTGACTGCAGACAGAATCTTATCATGTATCTCTGTATACAGTGAGCTCCCCCTAGTGGTGACTGCAGACAGGATCTTATCATGTATCTCTGTATATAGGAAGCTCCCCCTAGTGGTGGCTGCAGACAGAATCTTATCATGTATCTCTGTATACAGGGAGCTCCCCCTAGTGGTGGCTGCAAACATAATCTTATCATGTATCTCTGTATACAGGGCGCTCCCCATAGTGGTGGCTGCAGACAGAATCTTATCATGTATCTCTGTATACAGGGAGCTCCCCATAGTGGTGATTGCAGACAGAATCTTATCATGTATCTCTGTATACAGGGAGCTCCCCCTAGTGGTGACTGCAGACAGGATCTTATCATGTATCTCTGTATATAGGGAGCTCTCCCTAGTGGTGGCTGAAGACAGAATCTTATCATGTATCTCTGTATACAGGTAGCTCCCCCTAGGGGTGGCTGCAGACAGGATCTTATCATGTATCTCTGTATACAGGGAGCTCCCCCTAGTGGTGGCTGCAGACAGGATCTTATCATGTATCTCTGTATACATGGAGCTCCCCCTAGTGGTGACTGCAGACAGAATCTTATCATGTATCTCTGTATACAGGGAGCTCCCCCTAGTGGTGACTGCAGACAGGATCTTATCATGTATCTCTATATATAGGAAGCTCCCCCTAGTGGTGGCTGCAGACAGAATCTTATCATGTATCTCTGTATACAGGGAGCTCCCCCTAGTGGTGGCTGCAAACATAATCTTATCATGTATCTCTGTATACAGGGAGCTCACCCTAGTGGTGGCTGCAGACAGAATCTTATCATTTATCTCTGTATACAGGGCGCTCCCCATAGTGGTGGCTGCAGACAGAATCTTATCATGTATCTCTGTATACAGGGAGCTCCCCCTAGTGGTGACTGCAGACAGGATCTTATCATGTATCTCTGTATACAGGGAGCTCCCCCTAGTGGTGACTGCAGACAGGATCTTATCATGTATCTCTGTATACAGGGAGCTCCCCCTAGTGGTGACTGCAGACAGAATCTTATCATGTATCTCTGTATACAGGGAGCTCCCCCTAGTGGTGGCTGCAGACAGAATCTTATCATGTATCTCTGTATACAGGGAGCTCCCCCTAGTGGTGACTGCAGACAGGATCTTATCATGTATCTCTGTATACAGGGAGCTCCCCCTAGTGGTGGCTGCAGACAGAATCTTATCATGTATCTCTGTATACAGGGAGCTCCCCCTAGTGGTGACTGCAGACAGGATCTTATCATGTATCTCTGTATACAGGGAGCTCCCCCTAGTGGTGGCTGCAGACAGAATCTTATCATGTATCTCTGTATACAGGGAGCTCCCCTTAGTGGTAACTGCAGACAGGATCTTATCATGTATCTCTGTATACAGGGAGCTCCCCCTAGTGGTGGCTGCAAACAGAATCTTATCATATATCTCAGTATAAAGGGAGCTCCCCCTAGTGGTGGCTGCAGGCAGAATCTTATCATGTACCTCTGTATACAGGGAGCTCCCCCTAGTGGTGACTGCAGACAGGATCTTATCATGTATCTCTGTATACAGGGAGCTCCCCCTAGTGGTGGCTGCAAACATAATCTTATCATGTATCTCTGTATACAGGGTGCTCCCCCTAATGGTGGCTGCAGACAGAATCTTATCATGTATCTCTGTATACAGGGAGCTCCCCCTAGTGGTGACTGCAGACAGGATCTTATCATGTATCTCTGTATACAGGGAGCTCCCCCTAGTGGTGGCTGCAGACAGAATCTTATCATGTATCTCTGTATACAGGAAGCTCCCCCTAGTGGTAACTGCAGACAGGATCTTATCATGTATCTCTGTATACAGGGAGCTCCCCCTAGTGGTGGCTGCAAACAGAATCTTATCATATATCTCAGTATAAAGGGAGCTCCCCCTAGTGGTGGCTGCAGGCAGAATCTTATCATGTACCTCTGTATACAGGGAGCTCCCCCTAGTGGTGACTGCAGATAGGATCTTATCGTGTATCTCTGTATACAGGGAGCTCCCCCTAGTGGTGGCTGCAGACAGAATCTTATCATGTATCTCTGTATACAGGGAGCTCCCCCTGGTGGTGACTGCAGACAGGATCTTATCATGTATCTCTGTATACAGGGAGCTCCCCCTAGTGGTAACTGCAGACAGGATCTTATCATGTATCTCTGTATACAGGGAGCTCCCCCTAGTGGTGGCTGCAAACAGAATCTTATCATATATCTCAGTATAAAGGGAGCTTCCCCTAGTGGTGACTGCAGACAGGATCTTATCATGTATCTCTGTATACAGGGAACTTCCCCTAGTGGTGGCTGCAGACAGGATCTTATCATGTATCTCTGTATACATGGAGCTCCCCCTAGTGGTGACTGCAGACAGAATCTTATCATGTATCTCTGTATACAGGGAGCTCCCCCTAGTGGTGACTGCAGACAGGATCTTATCATGTATCTCTGTATACAGGGAGCTCCCCCTAGTGGTGGCTGCAGACAGGATCTTATCATGTATCTCTGTATACAGGGAGCTCCCCCTTGTGGTGGCTGCAGACAGAATCTTATCATGTATCTCTGTATACAGGGAGCTCCCCCTAGTGGTGGCTGCAGACAGGATCTTATCATGTATCTCTGTATACATGGAGCTCCCCCTAGTGGTGACTGCAGACAGAATCTTATCATGTATCTCTGTATACAGGGAGCTCCCCCTAGTGGTGACTGCAGACAGGATCTTATCATGTATCTCTGTATACAGGAAGCTCCCCCTAGTGGTGGCTGAAGACAGAATCTTATCATGTATCTCTGTATACAGGGAGCTCCCCCTAGTGGTGGCTGCAGACAGGATCTTATCATGTATCTCTGTATCTCTGTATACAGGGAGCTCCCCCTAGTGGTGGCTGCAGACAGGATCTTATCATGTTTCTCTGTATACAGGGAGCTCCCCCTAGTGGTGGCTGCAGACCGGATCTTATCATGTATCTCTGTATACAGGGAGTTCCCCCTAGTGGTGGCTGCAGACCGGATCTTATCATGTATCTCTGTATACAGGGAACTCCCCATAGTGGTGGCTGAAGACAGAATCTTATCATGTATCTCTGTATACAGGGAGCTCCCCCTAGTGGTGGCTGCAGACAGAATCTTATCATGTATCTCTGTATACAGGGAGCTCCCCCTAGTGGTGGCTGCGGACAGAATCTTATCATGTATCTCTGTATACAGGGAGCTCCTCCTAGTGGTGGCTGCAGACAGACTCTTATCATGTTTCTCTGTATACAGGGAGCTCCCCCTAGTAGTGGCTGCAGACCGGATCTTATCATGTATCACTGTATACAGGGAGCTCCCCCTAGTGGTGGCTGCAGACAGAATCTTATCATGTATCTCTGTATACAGGGAGCTCCCCCTAGTGGTGGCTGCAGACAGAATCTTATCATGTATCTCTGTATACAGGCAGCTCCTCCTAGTGGTGGCTGAAGACAGAATCTTATCATGTATCTCTGTATATAGGGAGCTCCCCCTAGTGGTGGCTGCAGACAGAATCTTATCATGTATATCTGTATACAGGGAGCTCCTCCTAGTGGTGGCTGAAGACAGAATCTTATCATGTATCTCTGTATACAGGGAGCTCCCCCTAGTGGTGGCTGCAGACAGAATCTTACAATGTATCTCTGTATACACGGAGCTCCCCCTAGTGGTGGCTGCAGACCGGATCTTATCATGTATCTCTGTATACAGGGAGCTCCCCCTAGTGGTGGCTGCAGACCGGATCTTATCATGTATCTCTGTATACAGGGAGCTCCCCCTAGTGGTGGCTGCAGACAGAATCTTATCATGTATCTCTGTATACAGGGAGCTCCCCCTAGTGGTGGCTGCAAACAGAATCTTATCATGTATCTCTGTATACAGGGCGCTCCCCATAGTGGTGACTGCAGACAGGATCTTATCATGTATCTCTGTATACAGGGAGCTTCCCCTAGTGGTGGCTGCAGACAGGATCTTATCATGTATCTCTGTATACATGGAGCTCCCCCTAGTGGTGACTGCAGACAGAATCTTATCATTTATCTCTGTATACAGGGAGCTCCCCATAGTGGTGACTGCAGACAGGATCTTATCATGTATCTCTGTATACAGGGAGCTCCCCCTAGTGGTGGCTGCAGACAGGATCTTGTCATGTATCTCTGTATACAAGGAGCTCCCCCTAGTGGTGGCTGCAGATAGGATCTAATCATGTATCTCTGTATACAGGGAGCTCCCCCTAGTGGTGACTGCAGACAGAATCTTATCATGTATCTCTGTATACAGGGAGCTCCCCCTAGTGGTGGCTGCAAACAGACTGTTATCATGTATCTCTGTATACAGGGAGCTCCCCCTAGTGGTGGCTGCAGACAGACTCTTATCATGTATCTCTGTATACAAGGAGCTCCCCCTAGTGTTGGCTGCAGACAGACTCTTGTCATGTGTCTCTGTATACAGGGAGCTCCCCCTAGTGGTGGCTGCAAACAGAATTTTATCATGTATCTCTGTATACAGGGAGCTCCCCCTAGTGGTGGCTGCAGAGAGGATCTTATCATGTTTCTCTGTATACAGTGAGCTCCCCCTAGTGGTGACTGCAGACACAATCTTATCATGTATCTCTGTGTACAGAGAGCTCCCCCTTGTGGTGACTGCAGACACAATCTTATCATGTATCTCTCTATGCAGGGAGCTCCTCCTAGTGGTGCCTGCAGACAGAATCTTATCATGTATCTCTCTATGCAGGGAGCTCCCCCTAGTGGTGGCTGCAGACACAATCTTATCATGTATGTCTGTGTACAGAGAGCTCCCCCTAGTGGTGGCTGCAGACAGAATCTTATCATGTATCTCTGTATACAGGGAGCTCCCCCTAGTGGTGGCTGCAAACATAATCTTATCATGTATCTCTGTATACAGGGCGCTCCCCATAGTGGTGGCTGCAGACAGAAACTTATCATGTATCTCTGTATACAGGGAGCTCCCCATAGTGGTGATTGCAGACAGAATCTTATCATGTATCTCTGTATACAGGGAGCTCCCCCTAGTGGTGACTGCAGACAGGATCTTATCATGTATCTCTGTATATAGGGAGCTCTCCCTAGTGGTGGCTGAAGACAGAATCTTATCATGTATCTCTGTATACAGGTAGCTCCCCCTAGTGGTGGCTGCAGACAGGATCTTATCATGTATCTCTGTATACAGGGAGCTCCCCCTAGTGGTGGCTGCACACAGAATCTTATCATTTATCTCTGTATACAGGGCGCTCCCCATAGTCGTGGCTGCAGACAGAATCTTATCATGTATCTCTGTATACAGGTAGCTCCCCTAGTGGTGACTGCAGACAGGATCTTATCATGTATCTCTGTATACAGAGAGCTCCCCCTAGTGGTGGCTGCAGACAGAATCTTATCATGTATCTCTGTATACAGGGAGCTCCCCCTAGTGGTGGCTGCAGACAGAATCTTATCATGTATTTCTGTATACAGGGAGCTCCCCCTAGTGGTGGCTGCAAACAGAATCTTATCATGTATCTATGTATACAGGGAGCTCCCCCTAGTGGTGGCTGCAGACAGGATCTTATCATGTATCTCTGTATACAGGGAGCTCCCCCTAGTGGTGGCTGCAGACAGGATCTTATCATGTATCTCTGTATACATGGAGCTCCCCCTAGTGGTGACTGCAGACAGAATCTTATCATGTATCTCTGTATACAGGGAGCTCCCCCTAGTGGTGACTGCAGACAGGATCTTATCATGTATCTCTGTATATAGGAAGCTCCCCCTAGTGGTGGCTGCAGACAGAATCTTATCATGTATCTCTGTATACAGGGAGCTCCCCCTAGTGGTGGCTGCAAACATAATCTTATCATGTATCTCTGTATACAGGGAGCTCACCCTAGTGGTGGCTGCAGACAGAATCTTATCATTTATCTCTGTATACAGGGCGCTCCCCATAGTGGTGGCTGCAGACAGAATCTTATCATGTATCTCTGTATACAGAGAGCCCCCCCTAGTGGTGGCTGCAGACAGAATCTTATCATGTATCTCTGTATACAGGGAGCTCCCCCTAGTGGTGACTGCAGACAGGATCTTATCATGTATCTCTGTATACAGGGAGCTCCCCCTAGTGGTGGCTGCAGACAGAATCTTATCATGTATCTCTGTATACAGGGAGCTCCCCTTAGTGGTAACTGCAGACAGGATCTTATCATGTATCTCTGTATACAGGGAGCTCCCCCTAGTGGTGGCTGCAAACAGAATCTTATCATATATCTCAGTATAAAGGGAGCTCCCCCTAGTGGTGGCTGCAGGCAGAATCTTATCATGTACCTCTGTATACAGGGAGCTCCCCCTAGTGGTGACTGCAGACAGGATCTTATCATGTATCTCTGTATACAGGGAGCTCCCCCTAGTGGTGGCTGCAAACATAATCTTATCATGTATCTCTGTATACAGGGTGCTCCCCCTAATGGTGGCTGCAGACAGAATCTTATCATGTATCTCTGTATACAGGGAGCTCCCCCTAGTGGTGACTGCAGACAGGATCTTATCATGTATCTCTGTATACAGGAAGCTCCCCCTAGTGGTAACTGCAGACAGGATCTTATCATGTATCTCTGTATACAGGGAGCTCCCCCTAGTGGTGGCTGCAAACAGAATCTTATCATATATCTCAGTATAAAGGGAGCTCCCCCTAGTGGTGGCTGCAGGCAGAATCTTATCATGTACCTCTGTATACAGGGAGCTCCCCCTAGTGGTGACTGCAGATAGGATCTTATCGTGTATCTCTGTATACAGGGAGCTCCCCCTAGTGGTGGCTGCAGACAGAATCTTATCATGTATCTCTGTATACAGGGAGCTCCCCCTAGTGGTGACTGCAGACAGGATCTTATCATGTATCTCTGTATACAGGGAGCTCCCCCTAGTGGTAACTGCAGACAGGATCTTATCATGTATCTCTGTATACAGGGAGCTCCCCCTAGTGGTGGCTGCAAACAGAATCTTATCATATATCTCAGTATAAAGGGAGCTTCCCCTAGTGGTGACTGCAGACAGGATCTTATCATGTATCTCTGTATACAGGGAACTTCCCCTAGTGGTGGCTGCAGACAGGATCTTATCATGTATCTCTGTATACATGGAGCTCCCCCTAGTGGTGACTGCAGACAGAATCTTATCATGTATCTCTGTATACAGGGAGCTCCCCCTAGTGGTGACTGCAGACAGGATCTTATCATGTATCTCTGTATACAGGGAGCTCCCCCTAGTGGTGGCTGCAGACAGGATCTTATCATGTATCTCTGTATACAGGGAGCTCCCCCTTGTGGTGGCTGCAGACAGAATCTTATCATGTATCTCTGTATACAGGGAGCTCCCCCTAGTGGTGGCTGCAGACAGGATCTTATCATGTATCTCTGTATACATGGAGCTCCCCCTAGTGGTGACTGCAGACAGAATCTTATCATGTATCTCTGTATACAGGGAGCTCCTCCTAGTGGTGACTGCAGACAGGATCTTATCATGTATCTCTGTATACAGGAAGCTCCCCCTAGTGGTGGCTGAAGACAGAATCTTATCATGTATCTCTGTATACAGGGAGCTCCCCCTAGTGGTGGCTGCAGACAGGATCTTATCATGTATCTCTGTATACAGGGAGCTCCCCCTAGTGGTGGCTGCAGACAGGATCTTATCATGTTTCTCTGTATACAGGGAGCTCCCCCTAGTGGTGGCTGCAGACCGGATCTTATCATGTATCTCTGTATACAGGGAGTTCCCCCTAGTGGTGGCTGCAGACCGGATCTTATCATGTATCTCTGTATACAGGGAGCTCCCCATAGTGGTGGCTGAAGACAGAATCTTATCATGTATCTCTGTATACAGGGAGCTCCCCCTAGTGGTGGCTGCAGACAGAATCTTATCATGTATCTCTGTATACAGGGAGCTCCCCCTAGTGGTGGCTGCGGACAGAATCTTATCATGTATCTCTGTATACAGGGAGCTCCTCCTAGTGGTGGCTGCAGACAGACTCTTATCATGTTTCTCTGTATACAGGGAGCTCCCCCTAGTAGTGGCTGCAGACCGGATCTTATCATGTATCACTGTATACAGGGAGCTCCCCCTAGTGGTGGCTGCAGACAGAATCTTATCATGTATCTCTGTATACAGGGAGCTCCCCCTAGTGGTGGCTGCAGACAAAATCTTATCATGTATATCTGTATACAGGGAGCTCCTCCTAGTGGTGGCTGAAGACAGAATCTTATCATGTATCTCTGTATACAGGGAGCTCCCCCTAGTGGTGGCTGCAGACAGAATCTTACAATGTATCTCTGTATACACGGAGCTCCCCCTAGTGGTGGCTGCAGACCGGATCTTATCATGTATCTCTGTATACAGGGAGCTCCCCCTAGTGGTGGCTGCAGACAGAATCTTATCATGTATCTCTGTATACAGGGAGCTCCCCCTAGTGGTGGCTGCAAACAGAATCTTATCATGTATCTCTGTATACAGGGCGCTCCCCATAGTGGTGACTGCAGACAGGATCTTATCATGTATCTCTGTATACAGGGAGCTTCCCCTAGTGGTGGCTGCAGACAGGATCTTATCATGTATCTCTGTATACATGGAGCTCCCCCTAGTGGTGACTGCAGACAGAATCTTATCATTTATCTCTGTATACAGGGAGCTCCCCATAGTGGTGACTGCAGACAGGATCTTATCATGTATCTCTGTATACAGGGAGCTCCCCCTAGTGGTGGCTGCAGACAGGATCTTGTCATGTATCTCTGTATACAAGGAGCTCCCCCTAGTGGTGGCTGCAGATAGGATCTAATCATGTATCTCTGTATACAGGGAGCTCCCCCTAGTGGTGACTGCAGACAGAATCTTATCATGTATCTCTGTATACAGGGAGCTCCCCCTAGTGGTGGCTGCAAACAGACTGTTATCATGTATCTCTGTATACAGGGAGCTCCCCCTAGTGGTGGCTGCAGACAGACTCTTATCATGTATCTCTGTATACAAGGAGCTCCCCCTAGTGTTGGCTGCAGACAGACTCTTGTCATGTGTCTCTGTATACAGGGAGCTCCCCCTAGTGGTGGCTGCAAACAGAATTTTATCATGTATCTCTGTATACAGGGAGCTCCCCCTAGTGGTGGCTGCAGAGAGGATCTTATCATGTTTCTCTGTATACAGTGAGCTCCCCCTAGTGGTGACTGCAGACACAATCTTATCATGTATCTCTGTGTACAGAGAGCTCCCCCTTGTGGTGACTGCAGACACAATCTTATCATGTATCTCTCTATGCAGGGAGCTCCTCCTAGTGGTGCCTGCAGACAGAATCTTATCATGTATCTCTCTATGCAGGGAGCTCCCCCTAGTGGTGGCTGCAGACACAATCTTATCATGTATGTCTGTGTACAGAGAGCTCCCCCTAGTGGTGGCTGCAGACAGAATCTTATCATGTATCTCTGTATACAGGGAGCTCCCCCTAGTGGTGGCTGCAAACATAATCTTATCATGTATCTCTGTATACAGGGCGCTCCCCATAGTGGTGGCTGCAGACAGAATCTTATCATGTATCTCTGTATACAGGGAGCTCCCCATAGTGGTGATTGCAGACAGAATCTTATCATGTATCTCTGTATACAGGGAGCTCCCCCTAGTGGTGACTGCAGACAGGATCTTATCATGTATCTCTGTATATAGGGAGCTCTCCCTAGTGGTGGCTGAAGACAGAATCTTATCATGTATCTCTGTATACAGGTAGCTCCCCCTAGTGGTGGCTGCAGACAGGATCTTATCATGTATCTCTGTATACAGGGAGCTCCCCCTAGTGGTGGCTGCACACAGAATCTTATCATTTATCTCTGTATACAGGGCGCTCCCCATAGTCGTGGCTGCAGACAGAATCTTATCATGTATCTCTGTATACAGGTAGCTCCCCTAGTGGTGACTGCAGACAGGATCTTATCATGTATCTCTGTATACAGAGAGCTCCCCCTAGTGGTGGCTGCAGACAGAATCTTATCATGTATCTCTGTATACAGGGAGCTCCCCCTAGTGGTGGCTGCAGACAGAATCTTATCATGTATTTCTGTATACAGGGAGCTCCCCCTAGTGGTGGCTGCAAACAGAATCTTATCATGTATCTATGTATACAGGGAGCTCCCCCTAGTGGTGGCTGCAGACAGGATCTTATCATGTATCTCTGTATACAGGGAGCTCCCCCTAGTGGTGGCTGCAGACAGGATCTTATCATGTATCTCTGTATACATGGAGCTCCCCCTAGTGGTGACTGCAGACAGAATCTTATCATGTATCTCTGTATACAGGGAGCTCCCCCTAGTGGTGACTGCAGACAGGATCTTATCATGTATCTCTGTATATAGGAAGCTCCCCCTAGTGGTGGCTGCAGACAGAATCTTATCATGTATCTCTGTATACAGGGAGCTCCCCCTAGTGGTGGCTGCAAACATAATCTTATCATGTATCTCTGTATACAGGGAGCTCACCCTAGTGGTGGCTGCAGACAGAATCTTATCATTTATCTCTGTATACAGGGCGCTCCCCATAGTGGTGGCTGCAGACAGAATCTTATCATGTATCTCTGTATACAGAGAGCCCCCCCTAGTGGTGGCTGCAGACAGAATCTTATCATGTATCTCTGTATACAGGGAGCTCCCCCTAGTGGTGACTGCAGACAGGATCGTATCATGTATCTCTGTATACAGGGAGCTCCCCCTAGTGGTGGCTGCAGACAGAATCTTATCATGTATCTCTGTATACAGGGAGCTCCCCTTAGTGGTAACTGCAGACAGGATCTTATCATGTATCTCTGTATACAGGGAGCTCCCCCTAGTGGTGGCTGCAAACAGAATCTTATCATATATCTCAGTATAAAGGGAGCTCCCCCTAGTGGTGGCTGCAGGCAGAATCTTATCATGTACCTCTGTATACAGGGAGCTCCCCCTAGTGGTGACTGCAGACAGGATCTTATCATGTATCTCTGTATACAGGGAGCTCCCCCTAGTGGTGGCTGCAAACATAATCTTATCATGTATCTCTGTATACAGGGTGCTCCCCCTAATGGTGGCTGCAGACAGAATCTTATCATGTATCTCTGTATACAGGGAGCTCCCCCTAGTGGTGACTGCAGACAGGATCTTATCATGTATCTCTGTATACAGGAAGCTCCCCCTAGTGGTAACTGCAGACAGGATCTTATCATGTATCTCTGTATACAGGGAGCTCCCCCTAGTGGTGGCTGCAAACAGAATGTTATCATATATCTCAGTATAAAGGGAGCTCCCCCTAGTGGTGGCTGCAGGCAGAATCTTATCATGTACCTCTGTATACAGGGAGCTCCCCCTAGTGGTGACTGCAGATAGGATCTTATCGTGTATCTCTGTATACAGGGAGCTCCCCCTAGTGGTGGCTGCAGACAGAATCTTATCATGTATCTCTGTATACAGGGAGCTCCCCCTAGTGGTGACTGCAGACAGGATCTTATCATGTATCTCTGTATACAGGGAGCTCCCCTTAGTGGTAACTGCAGACAGGATCTTATCATGTATCTCTGTATACAGGGAGCTCCCCCTAGTGGTGGCTGCAAACAGAATCTTATCATATATCTCAGTATAAAGGGAGCTTCCCCTAGTGGTGACTGCAGACAGGATCTTATCATGTATCTCTGTATACAGGGAACTTCCCCTAGTGGTGGCTGCAGACAGGATCTTATCATGTATCTCTGTATACATGGAGCTCCCCCTAGTGGTGACTGCAGACAGAATCTTATCATGTATCTCTGTATACAGGGAGCTCCCCCTAGTGGTGACTGCAGACAGGATCTTATCATGTATCTCTGTATACAGGGAGCTCCCCCTAGTGGTGGCTGCAGACAGGATCTTATCATGTATCTCTGTATACAGGGAGCTCCCCCTTGTGGTGGCTGCAGACAGAATCTTATCATGTATCTCTGTATACAGGGAGCTCCCCCTAGTGGTGGCTGCAGACAGGATCTTATCATGTATCTCTGTATACATGGAGCTCCCCCTAGTGGTGACTGCAGACAGAATCTTATCATGTATCTCTGTATACAGGGAGCTCCTCCTAGTGGTGACTGCAGACAGGATCTTATCATGTATCTCTGTATACAGGAAGCTCCCCCTAGTGGTGGCTGAAGACAGAATCTTATCATGTATCTCTGTATACAGGGAGCTCCCCCTAGTGGTGGCTGCAGACAGGATCTTATCATGTATCTCTGTATACAGGGAGCTCCCCCTAGTGGTGGCTGCAGACAGGATCTTATCATGTTTCTCTGTATACAGGGAGCTCCCCCTAGTGGTGGCTGCAGACCGGATCTTATTATGTATCTCTGTATACAGGGAGTTCCCCCTAGTGGTGGCTGCAGACCGGATCTTATCATGTATCTCTGTATACAGGGAGGTCCCCATAGTGGTGGCTGAAGACAGAATCTTATCATGTATCTCTGTATACAGGGAGCTCCCCCTAGTGGTGGCTGCAGACAGAATCTTATCATGTATCTCTGTATACAGGGAGCTCCCCCTAGTGGTGGCTGCGGACAGAATCTTATCATGTATCTCTGTATACAGGGAGCTCCTCCTAGTGGTGGCTGCAGACAGACTCTTATCATGTTTCTCTGTATACAGGGAGCTCCCCCTAGTAGTGGCTGCAGACCGGATCTTATCATGTATCACTGTATACAGGGAGCTCCCCCTAGTGGTGGCTGCAGACAGAATCTTATCATGTATCTCTGTATACAGGGAGCTCCCCCTAGTGGTGGCTGCAGACAGAATCTTATCATGTATCTCTGTATACAGGCAGCTCCTCCTAGTGGTGGCTGAAGACAGAATCTTATCATGTATCTCTGTATACAGGGAGCTCCCCCTAGTGGTGGCTGCAGACAGAATCTTATCATGTATATCTGTATACAGGGAGCTCCTCCTAGTGGTGGCTGAAGACAGAATCTTATCATGTATCTCTGTATACAGGGAGCTCCCCCTAGTGGTGGCTGCAGACAGAATCTTACAATGTATCTCTGTATACACGGAGCTCCCCCTAGTGGTGGCTGCAGACCGGATCTTATCATGTATCTCTGTATACAGGGAGCTCCCCCTAGTGGTGGCTGCAGACCGGATCTTATCATGTATCTCTGTATACAGGGAGCTCCCCCTAGTGGTGGCTGCAGACAGAATCTTATCATGTATCTCTGTATACAGGGAGCTCCCCCTAGTGGTGGCTGCAAACAGAATCTTATCATGTATCTCTGTATACAGGGCGCTCCCCATAGTGGTGACTGCAGACAGGATCTTATCATGTATCTCTGTATACAGGGAGCTTCCCCTAGTGGTGGCTGCAGACAGGATCTTATCATGTATCTCTGTATACATGGAGCTCCCCCTAGTGGTGACTGCAGACAGAATCTTATCATTTATCTCTGTATACAGGGAGCTCCCCATAGTGGTGACTGCAGACAGGATCTTATCATGTATCTCTGTATACAGGGAGCTCCCCCTAGTGGTGGCTGCAGACAGGATCTTATCATGTATCTCTGTATACAGGGAGCTCCCCCTAGTGGTGGCTGCAGATAGGATCTAATCATGTATCTCTGTATACAGGGAGCTCCCCCTAGTGGTGACTGCAGACAGAATCTTATCATGTATCTCTGTATACAGGGAGCTCCCCCTAGTGGTGGCTGCAAACAGACTGTTATCATGTATCTCTGTATACAGGGAGCTCCCCCTAGTGGTGGCTGCAGACAGACTCTTATCATGTATCTCTGTTTACAAGGAGCTCCCCCTAGTGTTGGCTGCAGACAGACTCTTGTCATGTGTCTCTGTATACAGGGAGCTCCCCCTAGTGGTGGCTGCAAACAGAATTTTATCATGTATCTCTGTATACAGGGAGCTCCCCCTAGTGGTGGCTGCAGAGAGGATCTTATCATGTTTCTCTGTATACAGTGAGCTCCCCCTAGTGGTGACTGCAGACACAATCTTATCATGTATCTCTGTGTACAGAGAGCTCCCCCTTGTGGTGACTGCAGACACAATCTTATCATGTATCTCTCTATGCAGGGAGCTCCTCCTAGTGGTGCCTGCAGACAGAATCTTATCATGTATCTCTCTATGCAGGGAGCTCCCCCTAGTGGTGGCTGCAGACACAATCTTATCATGTATGTCTGTGTACAGAGAGCTCCCCCTAGTGGTGACTGCAGACAGAATCTTATCATGTATCTCTCTATGCAGGGAGCTCCCCCTAGTGGTGGCTGCAGACAGAATCTTATCATGTATCTCTGTATACAGGGAGCTCCCCCTAGTGGTGGCTGCAGACAGAATCTTATCATGTATCTCTCTATACAGGGAGCTCTCCCTAGTGGTGACTGCAGACAGAATCTTATCATGTATCTCTGTATACAGGAAGCTCCCCCTAGTGGTGACTGCAGACAGAATCTTATCACATATCTCTCTATATAGGGAGCTCCCCCTAGTTGTGGCTGCAGACAGAATCTTATCATGTATCTCTGTATATATGGAGCTCCCCCTAGTGGTGAGTGCAGACAGAATCTTATCATGTATCTCTGTATACAGGGAGCTCTCCCTAGTGGTGACTGCAGACAGAATCTTATCATGTATCTCTGTATTCTGGGGGCTCTCACAGTAATAGTGCCGCCATATAGTAAAAGTGTCCCTGTTGTTTCTCCACATTCTAATAGTGTGTCTCCACACAGTAATAATAACCCTTAGAGTCTCCATACAGTATTAGTTCTTCCATTGTGCTTCTAAATTGTAATAGTGTCCCACATTGTGCCTCATTAGAGAGTCACCTAACCTCTCTTCCACAGTGTGTAATGGGGTCCTCCACCTTCTGACCGCAGGTGGCATGATAAAGTAATGTGATAGTGCCACCTTATGAGATACTCTGTAAGCCATAAGTGGCGGGCAGGTACAGCTCTCTGCTCCACCAGGGACGGCTCTCTGCTCCACCAGGGACGGCTCTCTGCTCCACCAGGGACGGCTCTCTCCTCCACCAGGGACGGCTCTCTCCTCCACCAGGGACGGCTCTCTGCTCCACCAGGGACGGCTCTCTGCTCCACCAGGCACGGCTCTCTGCTCCACCAGGCACGGCTCTCTGCTCCACCAGGGACGGCTCTCTGCTCCATCAGGGACGGCTCTCTGCTCCACTAGGGTTTTCAGGTGCACGCTGTTCGCCCCGGGATCCAGCAGACACCTTTCACCCTCTTCTTTTTGTCAGCAGAGTCCTCCAAACAACATTTTTCACAACGTAGCCGGTCTTTCCTGTTCTTCTTAGGTAGGATGACACTGACATTACAGAGCGCACCCCCAGCAATGTGAATAGTCACATATGGTGCCAGTCATGTATGGGCCATATAATGTGTGACTGGGCAGGGAGTTGTAAGGACAATGAGTTAAAGGGGAGCTCCTACAATAATGCCGAATTATAAAACAGTGAGGGGACAATGGGGAGATCCCAGAATAGAGAGAAGTTACGCGCAGCCCCCTATCCACTGGATGCCCATTTATTTTACCGGCTTTCTACAGGGAAAAATGTAGTTTATACTTCAGAGCTGCAATCACAATTCTGCAGGCTTTGAAGCAAAAATCATTGATCTCCCAGAATTCCCTTCTTGTTCAGTGTTTTGCATTCTGGAAAGCGTCACTTTTACATCAGACGATGTCATCCGATGGAAGAAACCTCCTGGCGTTATACGAGCTCAGTTACAGTGCCTACAAGTAGTATTCAACCCCCTGCAGATTTAGCTGGTTTGATAAGGTGCAAATAAGTTAGAGCCTTCAAACTGCAAACGAGAGTAGGATTTATGAACAGAAGCATAAATCTTACAAACCAAAAAGTTATGTTGCTCAGTTTAATTTTAATACATTTTAAACATAAAAGTGTGGGTCAATTATTATTCAACCCCTATGTTTAATATTTTGTGGAATAACCCTTGTTTGCAATTACAGCTAATAATCGTCTTTTATAAGACCTGATCAGGCCGGCACAGGTCTGTGGAGTTATCTTGGCCCACTCCTCCATGCAGATCTTCTCCAAGTTATCTAGGTTCTTTGGGTGTCTCATGTGGACTTTATTCTTGAGCTCCTTCCACAAGTTTTCAATTGGGTTAAGGTCAGGAGACTGACTAGGCCACTCCAACACCTTGACTTTTTCCCTCTTGAACCAGGCCTTGGTTTTCTTGGCTGTGTGCTTTGGGTCGTTGTCTTGTTGGAAGATGAAATTACGACCCATCTTAAGATCCTTGATGGAGGAGCGGAGGTTCTTGGCCAAAATCTCCAGGTAGGCCGTGCTATCCATCTTCCCATGGATGCGGACCAGATGGCCAGGCCCCTTGGCTGAGAAACAGCCCCACAGCATGATGCTGCCACCACCATGCTTGACTGTAGGGATGGTATTCTTGGGGTCGTATGCAGTGCCATCCAGTCTCCAAACGTCACGTGTGTGGTTGGCACCAAAGATCTCGATCTTGGTCTCATCAGACCATAGAACCTTGAATCAGTCTGTCTCAGAGTCCTCCAAGTGATCATGAGCAAACTGTAGACGAGCCTTGACATGACGCTTTGAAAGTAAAGGTACCTTACGGGCTCGTCTGGAACGGAGACCATTGCGGTGGAGTACGTTACTTATGGTATTGACTGAAACCAATGTCCCCACTGCCATGAGATCTTCCCGGAGCTCCTTCCTTGTTGTCCTTGGGTTAGCCTTGACTCTTCGGACAAGCCTGGCTTCGGCACGGGAGGACACTTTCAAAGGCTGTCCAGGCCGTGGAAGGCTAACAGTAGTTCCATAAGCCTTCCACTTACTGATGATGCTCCCAACAGTGGAGACAGGTAGGCCCAACTCCTTGGAAAGGGTTTTGTACCCCTTGCCAGCCTTGTGACCCTCCACGATCTTGTCTCTGATAGCCTTGGAATGCTCCTTTGTCTTTCCCATGTTGACCATGTCTGAGTGCTGTTCACAAGTTTGGGGAGGGTCTTAAATAGTCAGAAAAGGCTGGCAAAAGAGATCTTTAATCCACACATGTGAAGCTCATTATTCTTGGTGCCTGAACTACTTCTTAATACTTTAGGGGGACCAAACAGAATTCTTGTGGTTTGAGGGGTTGAATAATAAATGACACTCTGAATTAACTTTTAACGTTTTAAAAAAAAACAAACAAAAACAATATTTGCTGCAGTGCATTTCCCACTTCCAGGCTGATCTACAGTACAAATGTCACAATGCCAAGTTAATTCCACATGTGTCAACCACCTAAATCTGCAGGGGGTTGAATACTACTTGTAGGCACTGTAGGTGAGGGGTTCTGACCTCAACTTTACAGATGGCTTCTTATAGTAACCAGTAGAAGTCAGATTTCAGCTCTGCAGTGTAACGAACCCATACGTTCTAGATAACTGTTGTCCGAATGCGCATTTTGGCTGACCGCTATCTTTCCGGGTTCGCTCATACACAGGATCGTTCATGCGTTCTCTACAGGGAGAGAGGAGTAAGTCGATGTCTGATTCTGTTTTTGACTTTTTCAAGCAGAATCCGTTTAATTCTCTTCAATTTTGTGGAAATTTTGGAAGAGTTTTTCTTTTCCACCTGATGCGTTCTTTGGAGCCTTTTGATTGGACAGCGCCTGGTTTGGAGAGGAGGTTTTTTTTAGGATCCACTTCACAGAAGTGACGAGAACTTTCTTTTTTTTTCCTCCCAGGTGTTTTGCAGAAATTCGTCAGGTAAAAAATAAAATAAAAAATGTTCAAAAAATTCCTCCTGGAAACTGCTCCAAACTTGTTACATTAAGTCAAAAGGCTTCCAAAAAATACTGAGGAGAAAAAAAACGTACAAAACCCCCCACAAGGCCCACCGTATAGCAGGGAAAAACACTTATAAGAAACAAAACAAAAAAGGAACAAGTCCTTCTAGGAGAAAGAGGTTTCGGAAGGAAAAACTGGCTGATGTTGTGAATAGTCTGAACTCTGCTCTAAATTTGACTTTGACTTTTCTTGAAAAACTCGTTGGCGATTTCTGCGTCCAGAATCCTCGGTTTGTTCTGTTCAGGTGAAATCGCAGAATCCTCCATTACTGACATTACAGGGCGTCCCGAGTACTGCGACCAGCCCACGGCCGGGAGTGATGTCCTGCAGGGTAATGGGTGATGTCCTGCAGGGTGGTGGGGAAATGTCCTGCAGGGTGGTGGGGAAATGTCCTGCAGGGTGGTGGGGAAATGTCCTGCAGGGTGATGGGTGATGTCCTGCAGGGTGGTGGGTGATGTCCAGCAGGGTGGTGGGGAAATGTCCTGCAGGGTGGTGGGGTGATGTCCTGCAGGGTGATGGGTGATGTCCTGCAGGGTGGTGGGGAAATGTCCTGCAGGGTGGTGGGGTGATGTCCTGCAGGGTGATGGGGTGATGTCCTGCAGGGTGATGGGTGATGTCCTGCAGGGTGGTGGGGAAATGTCCTGCAGGGTGGTGGGGAAATGTCCTGCAGGGTGGTGGGGTGATGTCCTGCAGGGTGATGGGTGATGTCCAGCAGGGTGATGGGTGATGTCCTGCAGGGTGATGGGTGATGTCCTGCAGGGTGGTGGGTGATGTCCTGCAGGGTGATGGGTGATGTCCTGCAGGGTGATGGGTGATGTCCTGCAGGGTGGTGGGGAAATGTCCTGCAGGGTGGTGGGGAAATGTCCTGCAGGGTGGTGGGGTGATGTCCAGCAGGGTGATGGGTGATGTCCAGCAGGGTGATGGGTGATGTCCTGCAGGGTGATGGGTGATGTCCTGCAGGGTGGTGGGGAAATGTTCTGTAGGGTAATGGGGTGATGTCCTGCAGGGTGGTGGGGAAATGTCCTGCAGGGTGGTGGGGTGATGTCCTGCAGGGTGGTGGGGAAATGTCCTGCAGGGTGATGGGTGATGTCCTGCAGGGTGATGGGTGATGTCCTGCAGGGTGGTGGGGAAATGTCCTGCAGGGTGGTGGGGTGATGTCCTGCAGGGTGGTGGGGTGATGTCCTGCAGGGTGGTGGGGAAATGTCTTGCAGGGTGGTGGGGAAATGTCCTGCAGGGTGATGGGTGATGTCCTGCAGGGTGGTGGGGTGATGTCCTGCAGGGTGATGGGTGATGTTCTGCAGGGTGATGGGTGATGTCCTTCAGGGTGATGTCCAGCAGGGTGATGGGTGATATTCTGCAGGGTGATGGGGCAATATCATGCAGGGTGATGGGTGATGTTCTGCAGGGAGATGGGTGATGTTCTGCAGGGAGATGGGTGATGTTCTTCAGGGTGACGGGTCAATGTTCTGCAGGGTGACGGGTCAATGTTCTGCAGTGTGATGGTGCGATGTTCTGCAGTGTGATGGTGCGATGTTCTGCAGTGTAATGGTGCAATATTCTGCAGTATGATGGGGCCATGAACTGCAGTGTGATGGGTGATGTTCTGCAGTGTGATGTGGTGATTAGAGATGAGCGGTGTTCGACTAGAACTGTTCGCCAATCTCAAATTCGAGCTGTTTTGGGCGGTGTTCGAGTTGTTCGACGAACCCGAACGATTTGCAAAAAATTCGGCTGTTCGAGGTTATGTTCGATAACTGTTCGTGCACCAAAAGCGTGTCCTGCATGTCTGGCGCTATTTAGAGCACCAATCATGCAGGGATTGTCTGCCACTCACTGTAATGCCACAGCCATGGTGGTTGTGGCATTACAGTGATTGCCCAAATCGATGGGAACAGTGCTCACAGTGAAACATGAAAAGCCGGCAATTCAGCAGCGGCATACACCTGTACCCGACAATTTAGAACCGAAAGAATAGAGCTTCACACATAGATTAGATAGATAGAAACATGTCAGTCACATATATATGAAGTACAGTGACAATGTTGCTTACTGTACTTGTCATTTAGTGTAAAGGATTTATCAAAAAAAATAATAGTGTTTTCATGCACCGTCTCTTTAAAAAAGCCGGCCGGCAATTCAGCAGCGGTACCCGACAATTTAGAATAGAAAGAATAGAGAATCACACATAGATTAGATAGATAGAAACATGTCAGTCACATATATATGAAGTACAGTGATAGTGTTGGTTACTGTACTTGTCATTTAGTATTAAAATAAAGGATTTATTATTAAAAAAATTGGCGTGGGGTTCCCCTTAATTTTAGGCTCTAGCGGAGGTTAAGCAGACGGCTGGGGCAGATGTTTGAAGCCTGGGAAGGGGGTAATACCCACGGAGCTTCCCAGGCTACTAATATCAGCCCCCAGCTGAATACATAGCCTTTACTAGCTATTAAAATGGGGGACCCCCCCAAAAAAATGACGTGGGGTCCCCCCTAATTTAATAGCTAGCAAAGGCTAGGCAGACAGCTGGGGGCTGATATTAATAGCCCAGGAAGGGAGCCATGAATATTGGCCCCCTCCCAGGCTAGAAACACCAGCCGTCAGCCGCCCCAGAAATGGCGCATTCATAGGATGCGCCAATTCTGGCACTTAGCCTCGCTCTTCCACGCTGCCCTGGTGCGGTGGCAGGGGGTAATAGGGCTGGGGTTGATGTCAGCTTATAATGCCAGCTGACATCAAGCCTAGGTTAGTAATGGAGAGGCGTCTATAAGACACCCCCATTACTAACCCCATAGTCAAAGTTAAAAAAAACACAAACACCCAGAATAAAGTCCTTTAATTGAAATAAAGACACAATCCTTTATTGTTCTAAATTAAACCATACTTACCGTCACGCCCATTCCAGCTGAAGCCAACGATCTCCTGCAATAAAAGAAAAATAATAAAGCAACCTCATCCTTACCTTTCCATGGTTCCCACGACAGCTTCAGCTCTGCTACATCGAGATGACAGGCTGGACCGCAGCAGAACGCTGCCATCCAGCCTCTCATCCCGCAGACACTGAGAAGCGCAGGCTTGCTTGCGCTGCTCAGCGTCTCTCTGTGACGACATCCAGATGAGCCGAGTTCATGTCCAATGAACTCGGCTCACCTCATGCACGTCACTGACAGCGTGGGAAAATTCTCACGCTGAAGCGGTGAGTGCAGGAGAATTCTCCCACGCTGTCAGTGACTTGCATAAGGTGAGCTCATGTCCAATGAACTCAGCTCACCTCCTGCACGTCACTGACAGCGTGGGAGAATTCTCCTGCACTCAGCGCTTCAGTGTGAGAATTCTCCCACGCTGAAGCGCTGAGTGCAGGAGAATTTTCCCACGCTGTCAGTGACGTGCATGAGGTGAGCCGAGTTCATTGGACATTAACTCGGCTCATCTGGATGCCCTCACAGAGAGACACTGAGGAGCGCAAGCAAGCCTGCGCTTCTCAGTGTCTGCGGGATGACAGGCTGGATGGCAGCGTTCTGCTGCGGTCCAGCCTGTCATCTCGATGTAGCAGAGCTGAAGCTGTCGTGGGAACCATGGAAAGGTAAGGATGAGGTTGCTTTATTATTTTTCTTTTATTGCAGGAGATCGTTGGCTTCAGCTGGAATGGGCGTGATGGTAAGTATGGTTTAATTTAGAACAATAAAGAATTGTGTGTTTATTTCAATTAAAGGACTTTTTTCTGGGTGTTGTGTTTTTTTTAAATACTTTACTAGAAATTCATGGTGGTCATGTCTAATATTGGCGTGACCCCATGAATTTCGGGCTTAGGGCCAGCTGATAATGCCAAGCTGGCCCTAACCCCTTTATTACCCAGTGAGCCACCGCATCAGGGCCCTGGATGAGTTGGGTACAGCGCCAGAAGATGGCGCTTCTATGAACGCGCCATTTTCTGGGGCGGCTGCGGACTGCAATTTGCAGCGGGGGTGGCCCAGAAAGCTTGGGCCTCCCTGCGCTGCGGATTCCAGCCCCCAGCTGCCTAGTTGTACCTGGCTGGACACAAAAACAGGGCGAAGCCCCACGTCAATTTTCTTTAAATTATTTCATGAAATAATTAAGAAAAAAAGGGCTTCCCTATATTGTTGTGTCCGGCCAGGTACAAATAGGCAGCTGGTGGTTGGGGGCAGCCCGTTCCTGCCTGCTGTACCTGGCTGGACACAAATATAGGGCGAAGCCCCACGTCAATTTTTTTTAAATTATTTCATGAATTTCCTGAAATAATTTAAAAAAATTGAAGTGGGGCTTCGCACTATATTTGTGTCCTGCCAGGTACAGCAGGCAGGAACGGGCTGCCCCCAACCACCAGCTGCCTATTTGTACCTGGCCGGACACAACAATATAGGGAAGGCCTTTTTTTCTTAATTATTTCATGAATTTCATGAAATAATTAAAAAAAAAGTACGTGGAGCTTCGCCCTATTTTTGTGTCCAGCCAGGTACAACTAGGCAGCTGGGGGCTGGAATCTGCAGCGCAGGGAGGCCCAAGCTTTCTGGGCCCCTCCCCGCTACAAATTGCAGTCCGCAGCCACCCCGGAAAATGGAGCGTTCATAGAAGCGCCATCTTCTGGCGCTGTACCCAACTCATCCAGGGCCCTGGTGCGGTGGCTCACTGGGTAATAAAGGGGTTAGGGCCAGCTTGGTATTATCAGCTGGCCCCAAGCCCAAAATTCATGGGGTCACGCCAGTATTAGACATGACCGCCATGAATTTCTAGTAAAGTATTTAAAAAAAACACAACACCCAGAATAAAGTCCTTTAATTGAAATAAAGACACAATTCTTTATTGTTCTAAATTAAACCATACTTACCATCACACCCATTCCAGCTGAAGCCAACGATCTCCTGCAATAAAAGAAAAATAATAAAGCAACATCATCCTTACCTTTCCATGGTTCCCACGACAGCTTCAGCTCTGCTACATCGAGATGACTGGCTGGACCGCAGCAGAACGCTGCCATCCAGTCTGTCATCCCGCAGACACTGAGAAGCGCAGGCATGCTTGCGCTCCTCACTGTCTCGCTGTGACGGCATCCAGATGAGCCGAGGTCATGTCCAATGAACTCGGCTCACCTCATGCACGTCACTGACAGCGTGGGAAAATTCTCACGCTGAAGTGCTGAGTGCAGGAGAATTCTCCCACGCTGTCAGTGATGTGCATGAGGTGAGCTCATGTCCAATGAACTCAGCTCACCTCCTGCACGTCACTGACAGCGTGGGAAAATTCTCCTGCAATCAGCGCTTCAGCGTGAGAATTTTCCCACGCTGTCAGTGACGTGCATGAGGTGAGCCGAGTTCATTGGACATGAACTCGGCTCATCTGGATGTCGTCACAGAGAGACGCTGAGCAGCGCAAGCAAGCCTGCGCTTCTCAGTGTCTGCGGGATGACAGGCTGGATGGCAGCGTTCTGCTGCGGTCCAGCCTGTCATCTCGATGTAGCAGAGCTGGAGCTGTCGTGGGAACCATGGAAAGGTAAGGATGAGGTTGCTTTATTATTTTTCTTTTATTGCAGGAGATCGTTGGCTTCAGCTGGAATGGGCGTGATGGTAAGTATGGTTTAATTTAGAACAATAAAGAATTGTGTCTTTATTTCAATTAAAGGACTTTATTCTGGGTGTTTGTGTTTTTTTTAACTTTGACTATGGGGTTAGTAATGGGGGTGTCTTATAGACGCCTCTCCATTACTAACCTGGGCTTGATGTCAGCTGGCATTATAAGCTGACATCAACCCCAACCCTATTACCCCACTGCCACCGCACCAGGGCAGCGTGGAAGAGCGAGGCTAAGTGCCAGAATTGGCGCATCCTATGAATGCGCCATTTCTGGGGCGGCTGACGGCTGGTGTTTCTAGCCTGGGAGGGGGCCAATATTCATGGCTCCCTTCCTGGGCTATTAATATCAGCCCCCAGCTGTCTGCCTAGCCTTTGCTAGCTATTAAATTAGGGGGGACCCCACGTCATTTTTTTTGGGGGGTCCCCCATTTTAATAGCTAGTAAAGGCTATGTATTCAGCTGGGGGCTGATATTAGTAGCCTGGGAAGCTCCGTGGGTATTACCCCCTTCCCAGGCTTCAAACATCTGCCCCAGCCGTCTGCTTAACCTCCGCTAGAGCCTAAAATTAAGGGGAACCCCACGCCAATTTTTTTAATAATAAATCCTTTATTTTAATACTAAATGACAAGTACAGTAACCAACACTATCACTGTACTTCATATATATGTGACTGACATGTTTCTATCTATCTAATCTATGTGTGAAGCTCTATTCTGTCTGTTATAAATTGTCGGGTACCGCTGCTGAATTGCCGGCCGGCTTTTTTAAAGAGACAGTGCATGAAAACACTATTATTTTTTTAAATAAATCCTTTACACTAAATGACAAGTACAGTAAGCAGCACTTTCACTGTACTTATTATATATGTGACTGACATGTTTCTATCTATCTAATCTATGTGTGAAGCTCTATTCTTTCTGTTCTAAATTGTCGGGTACAGATGCTGAATTGCCGGCCGGCTTTTTTAAAGAGACGGTGCACGAAAACACTAATATTTTTTTTAATAAATCCTTTACACTAAATGACAAATGCAGTAACCAACACTGTCACTGTACTTCTTATATGTGTGACTGACATGTTTCTATCTATCTAATCTATGTGTGAGGCTCTATTCCTTCTTGTCTAAATTGTCGGGTACCGGTGTATGCCGCTGCTGAATTTGCCGGCCGGCTTTTTTAAACAGAGTGTCTTCTGAGCAGTTTGTCAGCTTTTGGACACCTTTGCAGGTGTTTTCTATGTGTTTCTATGTGTTTTTGTTTGCCTGCCATTGGTTTTAACGGTGTTCGACGGTGTTCTAAGGTGTTCGACGAACAGTTCGACGAACAGTTCCTCGAACATCCCGGTGTTCGACGAACCGAACCGAACCCGAACACTACGGGGGTGGCTCAACACTAGTGGTGATGTTCTGCAGGGAGATGGGTGATTCTCTAGTGTGAAGGGGAGATGTTCTGCAGGGTCAGGGGGTGTTATTCTGCGGCCATCGTGTGCCACATAACTTACACAAAAAACAGAATGGACGACGATATGATGTGAGTTCAGTTTTATACTCCAGAGCTGCATTCACAATTCTGCAGACTTCAGAGCTGCATCTCCCAGCGTTCCCTGCTTGTTCAGGTGATGCTCTCTTTACACATTCATGAGATGTAGGATAAACTAAGTGCCCCCCTGCATTGTAGGAGCTGGTGGGTCGGTTCTTTGTGGCGGTTTCGTCTTATCTAGGACGACGTCTGTGCGTGCTGTCACCTGTATGAGGCGCCGGCTGCGCGGGATTACTGCACCACACGGCCCATTATGTGCAGTGAGATTATAAACCGCACATCAATACTGGGATTACACGGCGGCCGCCCGGGTCATGTCATCCGACTCTCCGCACCTTCCGGGCAAGGATTGTCCATAGGAAGAGCCAAGGATCCCGATACCAAGCCGAGTGCTGATTGGCTGCCGCAGACATTCAACCAATCAACATCCACCGGTGAGAATCCTAGAAAAAACACCGGCCGCTTCCTATTAATTTCAGTGGAATTCCCCTTCAAATGTATAAAAAAAAACATCACAATGTCGGTAATTTGTCACTCAATCCCTTATTATGTCAAGATCTCTGCTTGCTGTCAGTGACTGAAAGAATCCAATATATATATATATAGTGGCGCCGGAGGCCTCGTGTCTCCCGATATATACCAGATCGCTTCCATAATTCAGCAGGTCACAAATTACCTAAATGTGACCCCTTATCCATCCTGATTATTAGCCGGGAGTTATATGGGGTGAGATCCATCAACGCTCGCCATCATACATGTTGTCCTGCTGTAGATCGGGCAGAGGCTCCGGCTGCAGACAATCTTCTTACAGCCAGACACAGGATGGTGAGGAGGAGACGTGGTCGATCTCTCATCTCGCAATCGTATTTGCTGCCATTACATGGAGCTAAAAATTCCTATGTCAGTGTCAGTCCTCACTGCCGTCTTGCATTCTCTTCATGAACTAGGAGGCTCAGGATGAACAGCCGGGTGATGGAATTTCCTTTATGGCTGATAATCAGAGTTATGACAGAGATCATTGAGAGTGTGTGACTGTCTGCTGACAGCCCAGCGGTCATATTGAGGCTGTTATAGGGTCTTGGGGTAAGGGGCTGATTCCTGTGTGCAGTGCTGAGTCATAATGACTGTTGGCCGCAGCCCAGGGGCGGGGAGGGGTCTGGGGCTGCAGTATATAATCCGCTGTGCTCTGCTCAGGGCTGTATACCTGCAGAAACACTCCAGTCCACAGCAGCTATGGCTGACAAGAAAGTCATTGTAGTCTTTGGAGCCACAGGTGAGTGTGGGGGAGGGGAGGAAAAGTTCTGAAGGTTGGGGAAAACTTTTCCCTTGCAGGTAGTGGTGATGATCCTGTGACTGTACCTGCTGTATATCCCCCCATAGGTCACCCTGTGTACATGCAGTAGGGCTCTGCTGGACTATAACCCCCTTCATCTATCACTTTCCATGTGATGGGGAAAGCTTTATAAGCCACTTTATTCTTTCTCCTTGTTCTGAAGCGTCCCACCTGTCCGGATCCTCCTGGCTCCTCCGCTGTTAATATGGCAGCCGTCCCACCGTCTTAATGCTGGGGGCAATGTGCATCTCAATGTGGCTGAGTTGCATAACGGAAATATCTGATGTGGAAATTCACCCCTTGTGCTATGGGGAGGGGGTTGTACATGCCACTGTTTAACCCTTTAATTACTTATATAAATGCTTTTCCTGACCTGAGGAATGGTGCTCACCTCCGGAGGGCAAAAAATGCAGCAGGTGTTGGCTGTATACTACAGCTGATGCCCTACTGCACCTGGTACCATTAGTATCAATATGGGTGTTCAAACCCCCCCCCCCATAGATGCTGCAGTCAAACACTGTGGCCTCTGAGGGGTTAACATGGGAAGGGGGCTCCCTCTTTAAACCTGTTGGAGGTACACCACAAACAAAAAATTTTGTAATTTTTCACTTTTTAATCCACATTGTGATAGAGAGAGAGAGATATATAGATATATCTCTAGCTCATCCTGACAGCTGTTCAGCATATTTAAGGAGCTTGGAGGGTGTTTTTATATGGTCACTTTAAATTGCATGTTGCTGCTCCTACTCCTCCCAAAAAAAGTTCTGAAAAACTAAACTTTTTTTTTTTTTTTTTTTTTTTTTTTAAATTCCCCCTTAAGTCACAAATGACCTAGTTGAAAACCTCTGAATGTCAACCGCACCCATAATGGCAGGCGGGGATACAAATAATAATGTTGCTATTCAACTATCTTTACTCCAGAAAAAAAGGTGCTGGAACGCCCTCAGGGGTCCGTTTTGGTAAAGCGGGTTGTCCCAGTAAAATCAGGGCTGATGACTATTTGTAGGGTGGTCATTCACCATTCCCAAACTTCTGGATGGTGAATTTGCCAGCTGTCTGCTTGTGGTCCTAATGTCCGCCATGTCTTGTTCTTTCTCTCCCCAGGAGCTCAGGGCGGATCGGTCTCTGCCGCTCTCCTGGATGATGGCGGCTTTGAGGTCAGGGCAGTGACTCGAGACACCAGCAAACCGGCAGCCGCGAAGCTAAAGGAGGCCGGAGCGGAGGTCGTGTCCGCGGACTTGGACGATGAGAAGAGCCTGGAGGCCGCCCTGAGCGGGGCGTATGGAGTGTTTGTGGTCACCAACTTCTGGGAGCATTTCAGCAAGGAGAAAGAGGTCAAACAGGTAACAGCCCCATTACTAGACTGTCAAATGTAGGATTCATCCTGAGCCTCCTGGTTCATGTATAGGGAATGTAAGGAGCGCTGCTCTGGATCCTGTTAACAAGACTTTTACAAATTTTCTCCAGGGTAAACTGATCGCAGATGTGTCCAAGCGTCTCACTTTGGAGATCGTGGTCTTCAGCGGCCTGGAGGATGTGAAGAAACTGACGGAGGGAAAGCTGGAAGTGCTCCATTTTGATGGAAAAGGAGAAATTGAGGAATATTTCCGGGAGATCGGGGTCCCCATGACCAGCGTGAGGCTTCCCAGTTACTACGAGAACCTGCTGACCTTCTTCAGGCCCCAGAAGAACAAGGCCGGTGATGGCTTCTCACTAGGTACAAGAAATGTTCCATCACTGGTCCCAAATATGGGACCGGTCTACAAAGCTTTATATGGGTGACACCCAAGATGGCAGCTGTCACTGGGCACCAATTATACAAAGCGTATTTAGAGGGTCCCCCCCCCCCCCCCCCCCTGTCTTTTTATCCATTGACCCTACTGATGCGTAAAACATTTGATCTGGGTCCAGTAGTCGGCACTGCAGCCAATCACTGAGCTCAGCGGTTCGTACAGTCTACATTGGCCAAGCTCGGTGAGCTTGGCCAATGTAGACTGTACGAACCGCTGAGCTCAGTGATTGGCTGCAGTGCTGTTGAAATGTCACATCTGCAGCCAAACAGACCAGGGCAGCAGTAGAGTCGGTGCTGGACCCAAGTTGGGTAAGTAGAGGTTAACTCGTTAGGCCTCATTCACACGCTGCAGTGGGTTTCACAGATCTCTCTTGTATCTGATGGTTTATGGGGCCATTCACAAATCTGTGTAAAAATCACAGAAACCTGTGCAACTTTGATTCCCCCACCAATGTGACACTTGTACTTTATGGGAAACCCTCCTCCAACCAAGCAGAGTCCTAGGAAAGCTGGGTACACTCTTGTAATGGCTGCTCAAGAGGTTGGCAGACTCTGCATCCAAACTCCACTCACACCTTCGTGCTTCATTCAGACTTGCACAGGGAATCTCCTTTTTTGCCTGGTCTGTAAATACTTGGCACCAGCAGGGGGCAGTAACTTGCTACCGTGTAGCCTAATTTCCTGCAGGAAATCTTCTGAATGCAGCTCTGGATGTGATTGGAGTATAATTAAACCATTTTTTAAGATATCTGCATGGATGTAACTTCCCACAGCTGAGGCTTTGTTACAGTTGCATCCGGATGATCGGTCGGCTCCAGTTTCACAACTTCCATTGTCTTTTCAGCCGTCCCGATGGGTGACGTGCCCCTGGATGGGATGTCCGTCAAAGATCTGGGCGGCGTGGTGGTGGGCATCCTGAAGTCGCCATCAGAATACATAGGCAAGAACATCGGACTCAGCACGGAGAAGCTGACGGTGGAGCAATATGCCGCCATAATGTCCAAAGTCACCGGCAAGGACATCAAAGACGCCAAGGTGAGATCAGCGGCTTCTCTCGCCCTCAGATATGACATAATGGCCGCCACAATGAAGACTAGGTGTAAAGGCAGCCATCCCATGCCTGATACTTGCTAGACATAGGGTAACATGGACCTGCTCACAACCAGAGCTGCATTTACAATTCTTCTCACTTGACTCCCAGGCAAAGGAGATGTCTTGTAAACTAACATGGTTGATACCAGAGAGCAATAGCTTGTACTGAGGTTCGTGGTCATTGTCTCATGTGTATTTTACCCACAGATCACCCCCGAGGCGTACGAGAAGCTCGGCTTCCCCGGAGCGGAGGAGCTGGCCAACATGTTCCGCTTCTACATCACTAAGCCAGAGCGGGACGTGGCCCTCACCTTAAAGCTCAACCCCAAGGCCAAGACCTTCAAAGCATGGATGGAGGAGAACAAGGAGGCGTTTAAGGACTTGTGAAGTCATTTATGACATGTGGGGGAGAAAACACTGTGAAATACTGAAACATCGGGGCTGCTTTAGAAAAACTAGTGCATGGAGATGGGAAAAGTATTGACCATAGCAACCAATCATAATCCAGCTCTCATTCCTGAGACTGACACTGGAAGATGAAAGCTGTAACCTGATTGGCTGCTATACACTATATCTGTTACTCTAGTTCTGTCGCATCCACTAGATTTCGGGACCATTCCTGTGACGCGCACAAGGCCGCAAGTCTCCAGTTTTCTATGTTTTGTCTAATAAAAAGAAAAATCTAAATTGACATTTGTCTCAATTGCAAGTGGAATAGGGGGGACGTTGGGAAATGCAAGGCCACAACTATGTTGAAAATGAGCATTGGTTGCTATGGGTAACAAGGCCACTCGTGCCCACCCTGGTGTATGGACATCAGAGGGTGAGGTGTACAGACCACATGCTCTAGTGCGTCAGCGCCCCCCAGAGGAGAGAAGTATAGTGATAAGTGAATGGAGTGGTGGTCATTGCACTACGGCGCTATTCACACACGTGCAGTATGTTCTTGCGCCCCTCCCCCTAATACCGTGGACAGACATGAATGAATACAACATACGCAGAGACTTCAGGTCATTACTGGTTTAATGCTTTAACTTTCTATTAAACCATGTTCACAGTTACGAGGATCCGTCACCACAGCTGGCGTGTGGCCTGGGATGAAGTCACATAAGGGTTAAATTGGCAAAATTAGAAGAGATTTAGCAGGAGCTTTAAGAAAATGAAAAGATCCCTTACGCTGCAACGATGGCATCATGTACATCCATGTGACCGCTGCAGCCAATCGTTGGCTTCGGTGCTGAGGCTAGTAGACGTATCTGATGTCATTGCAGCTGACTGGCGGGGACGAATGGCGTCAGCGTAGGATTTATATTTTTATTAAACCCCCCCCCCCCTTAACTTTTTTTTTGACTACCTGTTGAGACGGCTGGTGTTTGTACAAAATGTTAGATTTCCCAAACGGTCACCTCATGGGCCGGCACCGCTGCTGACCATCCTGGGGCTGCGTCTTAACATGGCCGGGGAGATGAGCGGCTGTCGGGTACCTGTGGTGCTACTTTTCTCAGGAAGAACACCAACTTTATTTCTTAATCCTGATAGGGATGGGATCTTTTACGTCCCACAGAACTAAAAATCGTGTTTTATTTACAGCACAGAAACCTCTGCCATCTTTCCTCATTGTTTCAACACCTTTTTATTCCTTCTTCGTCGGTGAACAGGTGCATCAACCCAAAAAAATGTTTGTATTTTCAGTACAGGCCAAATTTTAGTAAATCTGACTTGGACATGGCAGAGGGGATGGTTGAAATTATTTTTTTTAAATATATATATATATTTTTTTTTCTTCCTTGAACCTGTGATAGAGCAAACTGTCGCTCTATCTATACTGGTAGTACATGTAACAGTCTCGCAAGAAGCAATTGCACAACTCATCTGCCGCTGTTAACTGCCATTTTCAATCTCTTTAAGTGGTTAAACAGCAGTGCTGGTGTCAGCTGTATAACACAGCTGGCACCTGCCCTGTAATGAGCAGGCTCAGCTCCAGTACCCGCACCCTCACTAGGATGTACTCTTACATCCCTGGGGCAGATAAGTTCTGCAGGAGGACATAGGATGTGTTTTTGATCACTGACAGCAAGCAGAAAACTTGGGAATAATGAAGGATGGAAACACGGTAAGGAAGGTGTTGTGCAGCAGCTTTTTTTCCGGTGTGAGACTCTGCAGCACACTGGGACGGACAATTGTGTAGGCAACAAGTCCAGCCCTCTGCAGGTACCTGTCTTCCTAGAATAGGACCTGTGCACCATACGCACCAGGGTGCAGCTAAAAGCCACATCTGCAGAGTCTCTCAGCTCCCAGGAAATGAGAGCTGCTGCAGAAGTTTCCATTAAAGCTCAGACTAGACGGCGACACTGCAGGTGAATGGAGTCTCTCTGCAATCCTTAATGTCACCACGAGCAAATTGCAGAAATTCCAACTTTTTCCTACAAGGATAGAGGGTCCCGATGTGACCCCCATTCATCTGCATTGTGTTGGGACGTTTAACCACATCCTGCAGCGAAGCCTAAAGCCAGCCCCCTCCACAATGAACCTATCCGCGGCCCATAATTGGGGAATATTAATTAAATCCTAACTAATCATTATCTCTGCTACCTGTCTTCTGAGTTGTTCAGCAGCAATTACAACTCCTATGCAAAAAAAAATAACCGCCAAAATGCACAAACCTGACACGCGGCTATAGATCGGCAAACCTGAGAAAATTAGAACGCCCGCTCTTACAGACTCACAATATAAAAAAAATGAGACGTGGAAAATTGGACACCCTCCCCCCACCCTCGAGAAACAACCAGATTCTGTACAGGATAACAGGTCACTGAAGCGAGGTGTAATATACACTGCTCAAAAAAACTAAAGGGAACAATCCAATACCCCATCCTAGATCTAAATGAATGAAATATTCTCATTGAATACTTTGTTCTGTACAAAGTTGAATGTGCTGACAACAAAATCACACAAAAATCATCAATGGAAATCAAATGTATTAACCAATGGAGGCCTGGATTTGGAGTCACCCCCAAAATTAAAGTGGAAAAACACACTACAGGCTGATCCAACTTGGTAATGTCCTTAAAACAAGTCAAAATGAGTCTGAGTATTGTGTGTGGCCTCCACGTGCCTGTATGACCTCCCTACAACGCCTGGGCATGCTCCTGATGAGATTGCGGATGGTCTCCTGTGGGATCTCCTCCCAGACCTGGACTAAAGCATCCGCCAACTCCTGGACAGTCTGTGGTGCAACGCGACGTTGGTGGATGGAGCGAGACATGATGTCCCAGATGTGCTCAATCGGATTCAGGTCTGGGGAACGGGCGGGCCAGTCCATAGCTTCAATGCCTTCATCTTGCAGGAACTGCTGACACACTCCAGCCACATGAGGTCTGGCATTGTCCTGCATTAGGAGGAACCCAGGGCCAACCGCACCAGCATATGGTCTCACAAGGGGTCTGAGGATCTCATCTCGGTACCTAATGGCAGTCAGGCTACCTCTGGCGAGCACATGGAGGGCTGTGCGGCCCTCCAAAGAAATGCCACCCCACACCATTACTGACCCACTGCCAAACCGGTCGTGCTGAAGGATGTTTCAGGCAGCAGATCGCTCTCCACGGCGTCTCCAGACTCTGTCACATGTGCTCAGTGTGAACCTGCTTTCATCTGTGAAGAGCACAGGGCGCCAGTGGCCACTTTGCCAATCCTGGTGTTCTGTGGCAAATGCCAAGCGTCCTGCACGGTGTTAGGCTGTGAGCACAACCCCCATCTGTGGACATCGGGCCCTCACACCACCCTCATAGAGTCGGTTTCTAACTGTTTGTGCAGACACATGCACATTTGTGGCCTGCTGGAGGTCATTTTGCAGGGCTCTGGCAGTGCTCCTCCTGTTCCTCCTTTCACAAAGGCGGAGGTAGCGGTCCTGCTGCTGGGTTGTTGCCCTACTACGGCCTCCTCCATCTGGGACATCATGTCTCACTCCATCCACCAACGTCACGTTGCACCACAGACTATCCAGGAGTTGACGGATGCTTTAGTCCAGGTCTGGGAGGAGATCCCACAGGAGACCATCCGCAATCTCATCAGGAGCATGCCCAGGCGTTGTAGGTTGGTCATACAGGCACGTGGAGGCCACACACAATACTCAGCCTCATCAGGAGCATGCCCAGGCGTTGTAGGGAGGTCATACAGGCACGTGGAGGCCACACACAATACTCAGCCTCTTCAGGAGCATGCCCAGGCGTTGTAGGTTGGTCATACAGGCACGTGGAGGCCACACACAATACTCAGCCTCATCAGGAGCATGCCCAGGTGTTGTAGGGAGGTCATACAGGCACGTGGAGGCCACACACAATACTCAGCCTCATCAGGAGCATGCCCAGGCGTTGTAGGGAGGTCATACAGGCACGTGGAGGCCACACACAATACTGAGCCTCATCAGGAGCATGCCCAGGCGTTGTAGGGAGGTCATACAGGCACGTGGAGGCCACACACAATACTCAGCCTCATCAGGAGCATGCCCAGGCGTTGTAGGGAGGTCATACAGACACGTGGAGGCCACACACAATACTCAGCCTCATCAGGAGCATGCCCAGGTGTTGTAGGGAGGTCATACAGGCACGTGGAGGCCACACACAATACTCAGCCTCATCAGGAGCATGCCCAGGCGTTGTAGGGAGGTCATACAGGCACGTGGAGGCCACACACAATACTGAGCCTCATCAGGAGCATGCCCAGGCGTTGTAGGGAGGTCATACAGACACGTGGAGGCCGCACACAATACTCAGCCTCATCAGGAGCATGCCCAGGTGTTGTAGGGAGGTCATACAGGCACGTGGAGGCCACACACAATACTCAGCCTCATCAGGAGCATGCCCAGGCGTTGTAGGGAGGTCATACAGGCACGTGGAGGCCACACACAATACTCAGCCTCATTGTGACTTGTTTTAAGGTCATTACATCAAAGTTGGATCAGCCTGTAGTGTGTTTTTCCACTTTAATTTTGGGGGTGACTCCAAATCCAGGCCTCCATTGGTTAATAAATGTGATTTCCATTGATGATTTTTGTGTGATTTTTTGTCAGCACATTCAACTTTGTACAGAACAAAGTATTCAATGAGAAAAAAAAAAAATAAAAAAATTATATATATATATATATACACACATACACACACATAATGATTACGCTACTCAATGAGATTGGCATGTCACCCCTGTAGGATTCAACACAATGGAACATTCTAAAGAGAGAAGGACAGACCAAGGCAGGAGATGAATGCAGGCCTATTCGGAAAGTGCCATGCACTGCAGGTAGAGGGGGAGGATTTAGGTTTTGTCACTTTAGTTTCTTAGCAAAAAAAAAATATATATATATACAGTACAGACCAAAAGTTTGGACACACCTTCTCATTTAAAGATTTTTCAGTATTTTCATGACTATGAAAATTGTACATTCACACTGAAGGCATAAAAACTATGAATTACCACATGTGGAATTATATACTTAACAAAAAAGTGTGAAACAACTGAAAATATGTCTTATATTCTAGGTTCTTCACAGTAGCCACCTTTTGCTTTGATGACTGCTTTGCACACTCTTGGCATTCTCTTGATGAGCTTCAAGAGGTAGTCACCGGAAATGGTTTTCACTTCACAGGTGTGCCCTGTCAGGTTTAATAAGTGGGATTTCTTGCCTTATAAATGGGGTTGGGACCATCAGTTGTGTTGTGCAGAAGTCTGGTGGATACACAGCTGATAGTCCTACTGAATAGACTGTTAGAATTTGTATTATGGCAAGAAAAAAGCAGCTAAGTAAAGAAAAACGAGTGGCCATCATTACTTTAAGAAATGATGGTCAGTCAGTGCGAAAAATTGGGAAAACTTTGAAAGTGTCCCCAAGTGCAGTTGCAAAAACCATCAAGCACTACAAAGAAACTGTCTCACATGAGGACCGCCCCAGGAAAGGAAGACCAAGAGTCACCTCTGCTTCTGAGGATAAGTTTATCCGAGTCACCAGCCTCAGAAATCGCAGGTTAACAGCAGCTCAGATTAGAGACCAGGTCAATGCCACACAGAGTTCTAGCAGCAGACACATCTCTTCAACAACTGTTAAGAGGAGACTTTGTGCAGCAGACCTTCATGGTAAAATAGCTGCTAGGAAACCACTGCTAAGGACAGGCAACAAGCAGAAGAGACTTGTTTGGGCTAAAGAACCCAAGGAATGGACATTAGACCAGTGGAAATCTGTGCTTTGGTCTGATGAGTCCAAATTTGAGATCTTTGGTTCCAACCACCGTGTCTTTGTGCGACGCAGAAAAGGTGAACGGATGGACTCTACATGCCTGGTTCCCACCGTGAAGCATGGAGGAGGAGGTGTGATGGTGTGGGGGCGCTTTGCTGGTGACACTGTTGGGGATTTATTCAAAATTGAAGGCATACTGAACCAGCATGGCTACCACAGCATCTTGCAGCAGCATGTTATTCCATCCGGTTTGTGTTTAGTTGGACCATCATTTATTTTTCAACAGGACAATGACCCCAAACACACCTCCAGACTGTGTAAGGGCTATTTGACCAAGGAGATGAGTGATGGGGTGCTACGCCAGATGACCTGGCCTCCACAGTCACCAGACCTGAACCCAATCGAGATGGTTTGGGGTGAGATGGACCGCAGAGTGAAGGCAAAAGGGCCAACAAGTGCTAAGCATCTCTGGGAACTCCTTCAAGATTGTTGGAAGACCATTTCCGGTGACTACCTCTTGAAGCTCATCAAGAGAATGCCAAGAGTGTGCAAAGCAGTCATCAAAGCAAAAGGTGGCTACTGTGAAGAACCTAGAATATAAGATATATTTTCAGTTGTTTCACACTTTTTTGTTAAGTATATAATTTCACATGTGGTAATTCATAGTTTTGATGCCTTCAGTGTAAATGTACAATTTTCATAGTCATGAAAATACAGAAAAATCTTTAAATGAGAAGGTGTGTCCAAACTTTTGGTCTGTACTGTATATTATTAGTATTTCCAGTTAAGATACGGACAACCTTCAAGGATAATTTCACCAGGACGGCTCCCTTTGAAGAGGTTCTCCATCCACTCTGATTAATAACACAATTGCAAGATGGGAAAGTTCACAGGGTGGGCTGCTGAAAACCTCCCTGCTAACAGACTGGTCTCTGTGGGTAAATTGTGTAACAACCCGTCTGTCTCAGGTCTGCGGCTCAAGGGGCGACAATCAGACCTGACTTCTTAATTTGCTGCTGTATTAATAGGATTTTGGAGAAAAAAAAAAATTTAAAGGGCTGATCCCATTAAAGTCAGAGAAGTCCACTAAGAAGAAACGCTTCATAAGCAGACAACGATCCGTTCATTGCTGGAGCCTTTTTTTGATTTAAAGAAAGCATCTGTCTTGATGAGACGAGCCCTTTAAGTAGAGAATCCCTTTAAATGTGACTGAGCTTACCCTTTATAGCCCTACAAAGGGTCAATAAGGGGCTGGAACGAAGCCATGAACCCTTGATCATTGCACAAGCCGGACTCCTTAACTAACCAGGAAGAGTCAGGAGGGTGGAGCTTGTTAGATCATAGCACAAGCCGGACTCCTTAACTATCCAGGAAGAGTCAGGAGGGTGGAGCTTGTTAGATCATAGCACAAGCCGGACTCCTTAACTATCCAAGAAGAGTCAGGAGGGTGGAGCCTGTTAGATCATAGCACAAGCCGGACTCCTTAAGTATCCAGGAAGAGTCAGGAGGGTGAAGCCTGTTAGATCATAGCACACGCCGGACTCCTTAAGTATCCAGGAAGAGTCAGGAGGGTGGAGCCTGTTAAATCATAGCACACGCCGGACTCCTTAAGTATCCAGGAAGAGTCAGGAGGGTGAAGCCTGTTAGATCATAGCACACGCCGGACTCCTTAAGTATCCAGGAAGAGTCAGGAGGGTGGAGCCTGTTAGATCATAGCACACGCCGGACTCCTTAACTATCCAGGAAGAGTCAGGAGGGTGAAGCCTGTTAGATCATAGCACACGCCGGACTCCTTAAGTATCCAGGAAGAGTCAGGAGGGTGGAGCCTGTTAGATCATAGCACATGCCGGACTCCTTAAGTATCCAGGAAGAGTCAGGATGGTGGAGCCTGTTAGATCATTGCACAAGCCGGACTCCTTAACTAACCAGGAAGAGTCAGGAGGGTGGAGCCTGTTAGATCATAGCACACGCCGGACTCCTTAAGTATCCAGTAAGAGTCAGGAGTGTGAAGCCTGTTAGATCATAGCACATGCCGGACTCCTTAAGTATCCAGGAAGAGTCAGGAGGGTGGAGCCTGTTAGAATGGAGACTCTTTGGCCCTTTTCCTTACTAGGGCCTCTTCTGTCTATCATGAGATAACAGCTCTTCATAGCAGCTAAATCAACTCCAAGACCACTACATCGAAAGGGACGGCAATGCGTAAATCATAGCGCCACCTTTGATCCTTCACAGACCGGAAAGACTTTATATCTGAGGTAGCCAAAATGGGGCTTGAAAAGTTAACGGATTCACAAACTAAAATCTACAATTTCATTACTGAGCGCGGCAAAGCCTGGCACACATGGGCAGAGAGGCCACGGGGCACGACACATTTTACATGTCATACTCAGTATCGGCCACCAGGGGGAGACACTCTGGGAGCAGCAGTCAGACATGATTCCTTCCTTTATTGTAGCCAGTCCTAGAGTTCACAGCTTCCTCGTGTGGATGTGCGGACGGAGGATGAGATGAGACGGATGGAGATGTGACACCGAGGGGGGATTCTTCATTAGCCCATCCTCCGGTACGTGTAGATGTACGCCTTACAGTTGGGGCAGGTGTGGGTCACGTCTTTAAGGTCATTGATCATAAAGGGGATGAGACAACAGCCCAGGTCACACCTGAAACAGAGACGGAGAAGCGATGATGTAAACTCCCCCCAACAAAATGGCCTCCCCGTCTCATCCAGTCCACCCTGCCCGTTTTCCCCGTCTGGTCCGGTCTGCCCTGACCCAATGGCCGCCCTGTCTCGTCAGCTCCACCTCGCTCATTCGCCCTGTCTGGTCCGGTCTGCCCCGACACAATTGGCGCCCCGTCCAGTCCGCCCCGACACAATTGGCGTCCCGTCCGCACTTACCCTACGAAGCAACAGAAGCAGCACAGCAGGCAGTTCATCAGCCCGATCTCGTGGGTGATTTTGGTAAGGATGGGCTGCTGGCAATGGGGGCACACCGTCTGCACCGGGGATCCCTGAAATATTTCTCCCTGCAGGACGGTGACCGTAGTGGTGGTGGTGGAGGCTGAGCTGGCGCCAGGGGGCACGATGACGGTGGTGCCGTGTGCGCCAGGTGACGGGAACTGCTGAGGATACTGGCAAGTGCTGGGTGGGTAGTAACCCATAGGACCGTAGGGTCCAGGGGGCGGGTAGTAACCTGCAGGAGGACAAAGAGTTAATACCCTTTCTGGGGTAAAAAAAAAAATTGCCCCTGTACCAGCCTCCGTGCCTAGGACCTCATTATTAGGGTCCCCTTTAATCCCCATTGTACAGATATCAAAGACTAAAGGGATAATACTGGAGGGTCTCTGACTCAGAAGTGTAGGGAGACACAGATTTCTTTAACGCATCGCATCATTCCCCTGCAGTTTTGTTTTGGAACATCCCTGGAAAAGACCTCTGGGACCCCCCCTCGATCCTGAGACAGCAGCATGGTAATTGTAGTGATGCCCCCTTTCATTCTCAGGATTGTGGGAGTCCTATCTGATACCTCATCCCAAACCTCACCACAGTCTTCATCCCAACCCTAACCCACCTCTTCAACCTGTCACTAACAGCTGGTGTCTTCCCCTCATGCTTCAAACATGCCTTGATCACACCCATCCTCAAAAAGCCCTTCCATCACCCATCCTCTGTGTCTAGCTATCGCCCCATATCACTTCTTGCTTACGCCTCAAAACTACTAGAACAACGCGTCCACCTTGAACTGTCCTCCCACCTCTCCTCCTGCTCCCTCTTCGACCGCTTACAATCTGGCTTCCGACCGCATCACTCCACTGAAATTGCCCTGACTAAAGTCACCAATCACCTACTGACCGCCAAATCCAAGCGACACTACTCTGTCCTCCTCCTCCTGGACCTGTCCTCCTCCTCCTGGACCTGTCCTCCTCCTCCTGGACCTGTCATCTGCCTTCGACACAGTGGACCATTCCCTCTTACTACAGACTCTCTCATCTCTCGGCATCACAGACTTGGCCCTATCTGGATCTCCTCATACCTAACAGACCGGACATTCAGTGTCTCCCACTCACACACCACCTCCTCATCTCGCCCCCTATCTGTCGGTGTTCCCCAAGGTTCAGTTCTAGGACCCCTGCTCTTCTCCATCTACACCTTCGGCCTGGGACAGCTCATAGTCTCACGGTTTTCACTATCACCTCTATGCTGACGACACTCAGATCTACCTCTCTGGACCTGATATCACCTCCTTACTAACCAAAATCCCACAATGTCTGTCCGCTATCTCATCCTTCTTTGCTAGATTTCTAAAACTTAATATGGATAAAACAGAATTCATCATCTTTCCACCTTCTCATTCATATCCCCCATCTGACCTATCTATCAACGTCAATGACTGCCCACTCTCTCCAGTCCCTCAAGCTCGCTGCCTTGGGGTAACCCTGGACTCTGAACTCTCCTTCAAACCACATATCCAAGCCCTTTCCACTTCCTGCCGACTCCAACTCAAAAACATCTCCCGGATCCGCACATTCCTCAGCAAAGACTCTGCAAAAACCTTAGTGCTCGCCCTCATCATCTCCCGCCTCGACTACTGCAACCTCCTGCTCTGTGGCCTCCCTTCCAACACTCTTGCACCTCTCCAATCTATCCTAAACTCTGCTGCCCAACTAATCCACCTGTCCCCCCGCTATTCCCCGCCCTCTCCCCTATGTCAATCTCTTCACTGGCTCCCCATTGCCCAGAGACTCCAGTTCAAAACCCTAACCATGGCATACAAAGCCATCCACAACCTGTCTCCTCCATATATCTCCGACCTAGTCTCCGGGTACATACCTGCACGCAACCTCCGATCCTCACAAGATCTCCTTCTCTACTCCCCTCTTATCTCCTCTTCCCACAATCGCATACAAGATTTCTCCCGTGCTTCCCTCCTACTCTGGAACTCTCTACCCCAACATACCAGACTCTCGCCAACCATGGAAGCCTTCAAAAGAAACCTGAAGACCCACCTCTTCCGACAAGCCTACAACCTGCAGTAACCCTCGCTGCACCACATTACTGCATGACCAGCTCTACCCTCACCTACTGTATCCTCACCCATCCCCTGTAGACTGTGAGCCCTCGCGGGCAGGGTCCTCGCTCCACCATACCGCTCCACGACCAGCTCTACCCCCACCTACTGTATCCTCACCCATCCCCTGTAGACTGTGAGCCCTCGCGGGCAGGGTCCTCGCTCCACCATACCGCTGCATGACCAGCTCTACCCTCACCTACTGTATCCTCACCCATCCCTTGTAGACTGTGAGCCCTCGCGGGCAGGGTCCTCGCTCCACCATACCGCTGCACGACCAGCTCTACCCTCACCTACAGTATCCTCACCCATCCCTTGTAGACTGTGAGCCCTCGCGGGCAGGGTCCTCGCTCCTCCTGTACCAGTCGTTGACTTGTATTGTTCAAGATTATTGTACTTGTTTTTTTGCCACGTATACCCCAGTTCACATGTAAAGCGCCTTGGAATAAATGGCGCTATAATAATAAATAATAATAATACCTGCAGACAGATCAGCACAGCGCCATACACCGTATAGTGGTTGTTCTCGTAACTGCAGCTCAGGTCATATTCATGTCAGTAGTAGCTGAGCTGCAGTAACGGGAATGGCCACAGCATGGCGCTGTGCTGTAGCAGCTCGATCATAGTGGGAGCTGCGATCATCAGATCATCCCGGACCATATTTTTCACCCTCCGCTCCTCGGGGTCAAGTCTCCCTCTCACCTGGATTGGGGGCGATGTAACCTGGATTTGCATCATACGGCGGGGGTCCTGATTCCGGGACGACAAACGGCACGCTGGGAGAGTAGGCCCCCGGAGGTTGTCTGTTAACCACTAAACAAGAAACACATACGATGTAACAAGCACAGGAAACAGCCAGCGGTCAGTGATAGGAAGGAACCTTCATAATGGAAGCCGTCTGAAATAAGATTCATTTCATCCTAAATCTCTATCTAGATAGGGACAGAGACGGCTCGGGGGCGGCCCGGGGGCGGCCCTGGGGCAGCTCGGGGGCCGAGGCGGCTCGGGGGCAGCTCGGGGGCCGAGGCGGCTCGGGGGCAGCTCGGGGGCCGAGGCGGCTCGGGGGCAGCTCGGGGGCCGAGGCGGCTCGGGGGCAGCTCGGGGGCCGAGGCGGCTCGGGGGCAGCAGCGGCTCAGGGGCCGAGGCAGATTAGGGATAGGGATTAAAGAAGGGATAGATAAATTGATAAGGGATAAATAGATAGGGATTTAGGGTGAACATTAATTTGGATTTCAGACAACCCCTTTACGACATTCCAATCTAATTGATGTCACAGCTGAGGGTGTGTTACAATTTCTTCCTGCCAATCTCTTTTCCAGAGTCATCACAGAGGATACAACTGTAACAAACCCTCAGCTGAGAGAAGCACAAGGTCCGGTGAAGCCTACGATTTACCTTCATTGCTGGGGGATCCATGCTTGTCCTCTAGCAGTGGAGCGGTGGGGCCCCCGGGGTACGGAGGGGGAGGGTCACTCGCCATCGCTAAACTGATCTCTTGCTATGAAAAAATAATAAAAAAGATTAGTGATGTGATGAATGGTCCTGCTCGGTATCTCCAATGGTAGAGGAGCAGTTTGTGCTCCAGAGCTGCTCTTCTACATAGGAAAATATATTTAAAAGGGATTTAGTGACACAGTACACCCCTTCAGCAAACAGACAGTTAAACGGCGGTCAGGTTCCACTTCCTGCCAGCACCAACAGTGTTAATAGCAGAAACTACATCTCCCATAATGCAATGCAGCTGTGGCTACCAAGGGGAGAAAGGTGGGCTCACTGGTCCCAGGGATGGCGGCGACACCAGTCTGGGAACACCGGGCAACACGGAGAAAAAACTGGTAAAACTCGTCACAGCTGAGAGTTTGTTATGGTGACAAGAAGCAAATACAGGAAACGTTATATATAACGGCTACAGAACCATTATATGCCACTGTTATATACACACAGGAGCCCGCCAGAACCAGAGCACGGCCGGTCACAGGCAGCACAACGCAGTCCGGAGCTGCCACTTACCGGCTGCCAGTCACATGGGGTGAGAGAGCCGACAACATCTACCGTCACTGTGTACATACATTACTGATCCAGTACTATACTCCAGAGCTGCACTCACTATTCTGCTGGTGCAGTCACTGTGTACATACATTACATTACTGATCCTGAGTTACATCCTGTATTATACTCCAGAGCTGCACTCACTATTCTGCTGGTGCAGTCACTGTGTACATACATTACTGATCCAGTACTATACTCCAGAGCTGCACTCACTATTCTGACGGTGCAGTCACTGTGTACATACATTACATTACTGATCCTGAGTTACATCCAGTATTATACTTCAGAGCCGCACTCACTATTCTGCTGGCGCAGTCACTGTGTACATACATTACATTGCTGATCCCGAGTTACATCCTGTATTATATTCCAGAGCTGCACTCACTATTCTGCTGGTGCAGTCACTGTGTACATACATTACATTACATTACTGATCCTGAGTTACCTCCTGTATTATACTCCAGAGCTGCACTCACTATTCTGCTGGTGCAGTCACTGTGTACATACATTACATTACTGATCCCGAGTTACATCCTGTATTATACTCCAGAGCTGCACTCCCTATTCTGCTGGTGCAGTCACTGTGTACATACATTACATTACTGACCCTGAGTGACATCCTGTATTATACTCCAGAGCTGCACTCGCTATTCTGCTGGTGCAGTCACTGTGTACATACATTACATTACTGATCCCGAGTTACATCCTGTATTATACTCCAGAGCTGCACTCCCTATTCTGCTGGTGCAGTCACTGTGTACATACATTACATTACTGACCCTGAGTGACATCCTGTATTATACTCCAGAGCTGCACTCGCTATTCTGCTGGTGCAGTCACTGTGTACATACATTACATTACTGATCCTGAGTTACATCCTGTATTATACTCCAGAGCTGCACTCACTATTCTGCTGGTGCAGTCACTGTGTACATACATTACATTACTGACCCTGAGTTACATCCTGTATTATACTCCAGAGCTGCACTCACTATTCTGCTGGTGCAGTCACTGTGTACATACATTACATTACTGACCCTGAGTGACATCCTGTATTATACTCCAGAGCTGCACTCCCTATTCTGCTGGTGCAGTCACTGTGTACATACATTACATTACTGACCCTGAGTTACCTCCTGTATTATACCCCAGAGCTGCACTCACTATTCTGCTGGTGCAGTCACTGTGTACATACATTACATTACTGATCCTGAGTTACCTCCTGTATTATCCTCCAGAGCTGCCCTCACTATTCTGCGGGTGCAGTCACTGTGTACATACATTACATTACTGATCCTGAGTTACATCCTGTATTATACTCCAGAGCTGCACTCACTATTCTGCTGGTGCAGTCACTGTGTACATACATTACATTACTGATCCTGAGTTACATCCTGTATTATACTCCAGAGCTGCACTCACTATTCTGCTGGTGCAGTCACTGTGTACATACATTACATTACTGATCCTGAGTTACATCCTGTATTATACTCCAGAGCTGCACTCACTATTCTGCTGGTGCAGTCACTGTGTACATACATTACATTACTGATCCTGAGTTACATCCTGTATTATACTCCAGAGCTGCACTCACTATTCTGCTGGTGCAGTCACTGTGTACATACATTACATTACTGATCCTGAGTTACATCCTGTATTATACTCCAGAGCTGCACTCACTATTCTGCTGGTGCAGTCACTGTGTACATACATTACATTACTGATCCTGAGTTACCTCCTGTATTATACTCCAGAGCTGCACTCACTATTCTGCTGGTGCAGTCACTGTGTACATACATTACATTACTGATCCTGAGTTACATCCTGTATTATACTCCAGAGCTGCACTCACTATTCTGCTGGTGCAGTCACTGTGTACATACATTACATTACTGATCCTGAGTTACATCCTGTATTATACTCCAGAGCTGCACTCACTATTCTGCTGGTGCAGTCACTGTGTACATACATTACATTACTGACCCTGAGTTACATCCTGTATTATACTCCAGAGCTGCACTCACTATTCTGCTGTGTACATATGCTATGAAATACTAATAGGCTATTCACACTTGCAATCAATGAGCCCCACAATCAGCGCTCGCCTACTTGCTGACAGTTTCCATCTTGCAAATGATTTTTTTTTATATACACAATAAAGAGTAAAGTGGAGAATAAGCCACAATGGCGGATCTGTGTACGATTATACATGTAATAAGGGGCAGACCATGCTGGGAGTTGTAGTGTCTCTGGTTTATTATGTATTGTTCATATATAAATATATAAAAAAAATAATAAATACAAATAGAATATGAAATATATATAAAAACCCTCCAATAACACAACATGTAGAGCTGATCATATCCAGCAGTGTAATAATGATCGGACATATCACCGGCCGCCTCTGCTGCAGATGTGGGCGACATAGAACAACAGCCGCGGAGCCGCACTCACCTCCACTCTCCTGCTACTGCTGCTCCTTCTGCTCCTGTTTACTCGTTGCACTGCACTCTGGGAGCTGTAGTCCCGCCCCTCCATCCAAACACTACAACTCCCGAAGGCCAACGCGAGCACTTCCGCTTATGGTAAACTCCGGCTTATTCGCTAATAATGGCCTTTTTTTTTTATTGAATAACTTTATTGTCCCCTTCTTATGTAACAATACACATAAAGTGTCATTGTAACATAAGGAGTGGACAATAAAGTTATTCAATAAATATTTAAAATTGTATAAAAATATGTCAGTATGTTGAAATATGTCAAAATAATTGTATAACTGCTCAATATTTTAGTTTGACATGGAAATATGTGAGTTGTAGTCTTGTTGCTAAGGGCAACAGCACCTTGTTTACAGTGAGAATGTGGAAATGATGACTATTATTTTCAGAATTTGACATTGTGGGATATTTATACATTTTTATTTTCAACAAAAAGGTGTCGAAAAATACTAAATTGGCTTTAACGATAAAGTGTTATGGTTCCCCCTAGCAACCAATCAGATGGCTGCTTTTATTTTTTAACTTTCCAAAGAGCTGTTTTCTGATTGGCTGCTACGAGTAACGACGCCATTCTGCTGGATTCCTGTAGTCTTTATGTATTATTCCCCCCGCACCATGTAGATGTAATTCGTGTCTCTAAATTCTCCCGCACACTGGAGGTTTTCTCATTTAATAATACAACTTCATCGCTATCCCTTAAACCGGCGTATGATTGGTCGCCTTACAACCAATCACAGCGCAGCTTGCTGACGTTTAAATTTTAACCCCAGAAAATGTAAGAAATTATTAAAAAATTTGGTGTTTTCAGGCGAAAAAAAAATGAGCCCCCCACGCAGTATGGTAAGTATTGTAGGGGGCGGCGCTCAAAAATACACACGGGGGCGCACAGACTTCTGTCATTACTGATCTCTATGGTGACGGATGTCCTGAATTACTTTAACAGACCCCTCAAGTCATGGAACGTAGAAGACTTGGTCTTGGAGCGAGTTTCAGCAGATAAGGAATATTTTAGTCCAATTTTGCACTTCAACATGTTGTCAGGTAGGTAATGACACGGGGGATTGCGGCTGAGCTCTACTGAAACGTATCGGGGTTTAGCTGCAATACCAGACACAACCTGTGGACAGAGGTGGCGCTGTTTTTGGAAGAGACAGAAAAATGTTAAAAAAAACTTGTTAAATCCCTTTTCTCAACAACCCCATTTGGACAGAGTCAAGTGCCCCTGATAGACACTCAGTTGTCGGCTAATCAGTCCAATAGGTGGGTTTGTAGCGCCACCTTGATCAGCTGTGTGAAGGTCTATGGTCAATGGTCCAACTATTGGGACGCTTACCGATCAACCATTGTCCCCAAGCTCCTCCCTCTTTCCTGGTCTGAAGACCACCAAGAAGTGGAGAATGGAGTGGATCCTAGCGCATGTGCCCTGTCTCTTTATGTTAAGCTGAGCGCACCATTTTTGTGGCAAACTAAAAGCTCGTTCACACGCTGCGTTTTTGATGCTTCTTTTCATGCATAAAAACAAGGCATTTTACATTAACAGCAAAATTATTGAGATTTCTAAAGTCTCATGCACATGTCGCATTTGCTTCCTTGAGGTTTTTTTTTTTTTTTTTTACATGTGATGCTTTTTTTAATGCAGATATTTTCAGTGTTTTTGTAGCATTTTTTTTTAACCCATTTAAGATCAACAAAATAAAAAACTGCACCAAACGCGGCATTAACAAAAAGGGATTTTATATAAGGAAAAAATGATGCGGTAAAAATGCTACATGTGAACATACCCTAATGGTGCCCATTCACCTTATTAAAGGGGGTTGTCCACTATTTTTACATTGATGACTTATCCTTTAGATAGGTCATCAATATCAGATCGGTGGGGATGCGACCCCCAGCAACCCATGATTAGCCGTTCTTGGTGGCGGCAGGATATTTTTCGTTGCGGAGCGGAACAGCATAGCGCCATCAATTGTATTGTGGCTACTGCAAGGTACTGCACCTTCGCCATTACTCGAGTGAATAGGAGTGGATCCTAAGTATAGGTCATCAGTATAAAAGTAGAGTACAACCCCTTTAAGTTGACAGTGATGAATGTACATAGGATAAAGGTGAAAAGTGTTTGCAAAATTCACACTGATCCAAATCCAAAGTAAAAAATTGTGTTAAATCTGCAGCAAATACATGTTGTATATGCTGATTTTGCATGTGATTTGCGTCAAATCGGTTGCAAAGTCGTCCGTGGCATCTGTTGCAGATTTTTACAGGCAGATTTGTGGACTGAAAATGTTTCGTATATGGAGGGTGAAAAAAATCTGCAGCGGAAATCGACTTATGTCTCTGATTTTAAATCTGCATTTCACTGCTGATTTATCCCTTTATAATTCTTAGGATGAAATTTGCTGCAAATCTGCCTCAAAATCAGTGACAAATTTCCTATAATTTATGCAGATTTTTATCCTGGATTTGCTTCTGAACTGTGGTTAAATACTCAGGTGGCAAATTGTTTGTGTGAACGTTCCCTTAGGGCTTTTAGCTGCTGCCATCAGGAGCTGCTTCCTACAGTACATGCAGGATCTTTCAGCAAGTATGAAGGCGCCAGTTTGCTTTTAGCCACTGATCCGCCGATTGAGGAGCGATGTATATCTGCTCGCCAGCGGCTGACTGAATGCAGAGGTCCATAGTGCAGGAAACTCAGGGGTTAAGTTACCAGCAGCAGCGGTGGCAACAGGGACATAAACACTAGACAAGAAGAGTCCTCTGCAGATTACCAGGCGTTTCTCTGGTCTCCTAGCAATCGGTGAAAACTTCCCGGCACAATCCGGGACTCAGCAGGCATGGCCGGCTGCGAGGGTTGCTAGGAGGTTTCCCTCTAGGACAGAATGAATTCCAGCATGCACCAGCTGGACTGAAGAGCTTGCACTCTATCCAGAGACACCAGCCGCCTCTGCTTCTTCATAAGGTAAGGTATCGGGAACAAGCTGGTGCTTAAAGGTTATACCGGGAATATTAATAGGATGACATGTCGCGGATATAAACTGGGTTGGATCAGATATTAGTGAGGGTGGATTCCCTAAATCAAGTGATCGGCACCGATCTGGCCACTCTGATATCTCCAGGGGGAAGCTGCAGGCAATAACACTTTTTTTTTCCTTATGTATGAAATGAGTGGACAACCCCTTTAAGGAGGACATGTCACCAGCACAAAAGTCCTTACAATTAATTATCGCTCCTCTCCTGTATATTCCAATTTTTGTCTTTCTTAAATCCGACATACGGTTCCAGAGATATGGGCCTTTTTATTTAGTATTAATTTTATACTTTTTTTTTAATAAGGGGGTGTGTCTTGAGGTTGCGCTGCATTGTGAGCCACGCCCCTTGGTAAACGCCATAAAAGTAAAAAGACCCATATCTCTAGAACAATATGGTGGATTTGAGAGAAAAAAATAAAAAAATACTCCGAGGAACAGCAGGAATAATATAAGGGGCAAAAACTGGATGCGTTTCACCGTGTGACAAGTCCCCTTTAAGTGTCATTTTGCCCATCCCTTAAAGTGTAAAATACCTGAAGAGTATCATTCTTGAGGAACATTGTGGTGTCTACTTCCAACTCCATCCATTTTTATAGGATCTTGTGCAGTGTTTTGCTTCTTTATGTCGCATATTTACTTATTTATGTTGCATTCTCGTCTAGACCCCTCAGCCGCCTCCACCATGCCAGGCTCCGTGTCCTTCAAGGAGCTCCTGAACTTAGCAATAGGTTCTCCAGAACTTGGTGCAGTAAATTTCAATGCGCTCTACTCCCTACTCTACGGGCTCATGGACCACCTGCAGGTGGTGGACGTGCGGAGGAAGTTGTCCCAGGAGGAGAGGGAATTCATACAGCCGGGGCCGATTAACATGGACGACTCAGGGAAACCATCCACGCTGTTCCACCAGCTGCTGGACAAGGTGGCCCAGATGGAGTCCAGGCTCCACCATCTAGATTCTTTGCCAAGCTCCACCAGTCTTTTACAAGCCAGTCAATCCCAAAGGAAACCTGTGGAGGAGATGTGGCAGCTAATGCAGCTCAAGAAGAAGACGGAGATCAACGAAGATGGAGTCCACAAGGTCAGACGTGAACGTGTTCTAGACATGAATGTGAGGGTGAAGACCCAAAAAGCCCCAACAGCTGCTATTGGGTTCATAGAGAGGAACCATAGCTTGGATCGGTCATGGGCAATGAAAACCTATATCACTTTTTAAGAATTGCTCGCAGTCCTACTGCATTGTAGACCCTCAAACCTAAGGGTTTTTGGGCCCCATAAATCAACATGGCCACAGATGTGACTACTACCACTATGCTTGGTATAGGTACACCCTCCACAAGCCATAACTCACCAATCGCATCTCTATTCTAGGCCATGAGCGCCTTCCAGGAGCTACTCAGCACCTTCAACACCCTGAGACAGGCCAACGACTTCATCCAAGAAAGACTAGCATCTCTGGGCAACCAGATAACAAAGGTAAGGCTCCAGGTGGAAATATAAAGTTAGAGTGACAATATTCAGCATAAAAATCATTCATTTTACATGAGGTCGCTCCTTGGGGGCGGACAAACCAAGAAGAGAAAGTACCAATAGGAACCCAGCATGGCTGGTGCATGTTCTCCTCTGAGGAGCCTCGTTGGCAGGATATGTCATATCTTCTTTCTGCTTTACAGATAAATATCCAGGAGGTGGAAAGGAGACTACAAGACCTGGACGGGAGGACGCAACATGTCCCCCTGCTAGAAGACAAGCTGGTGAGCGCTCACGGGACCCTGGACCTTACATATCACACGCATCTTTTGGGATGATTGCTCAAAATATTATGTCCCTCATTCTAAAGATAAGGTTATGGGGGCCATGTGTATGGGGGGCCATCCAAACATATCTTGGGAATGAGCAGGATCATCCAGTCATTTGTTCTCAGGGAAGATAAGCCGAACCCTGAGGAGCTACCCCTCTCCTCATTCAGAACACCTCGATCGAGCGCGTATGGTATATATGGGGTATACTAACTTTATAGGTATATGACATACATGCAAATATATGCTAATTTATTTGAATATAATAAATTTCTTTCCTTCTCATTACAGGAGAATCTGCAGAGAAAGCTGTATTCCTATCCCGAGCCATCTGACCTGGTCACCTGGCCAACTATACATGATGTTCTGGCCGACAAGGTATATAATATATATTTAGAGAACTTCAAATCACTAAAATGTCACTAAAATGTCACTAAAACCTTGCTGCATCATTTTCTTTTACCGAACCTCTCTTATTCCTCCTGGAAACTTAAATGACAACTGAGTGTTACCAATAAGGGGTGAGTCCCTGTCACACGGTCCATTGATCAATCACTTGTCACAGCACTGTCCAATCAGTGCGGGTAGTGTATAGGGACTAACCCCTTTCACAAGGGGAATGGTAATTCCCCAGATTATTCATACATTTCCAAGAGGAATAACAGAGGAACCTGAGCATTCTGAAAAAAAAAAAAGTTTTCGCACGGGATATAAAAGTATTTCTGACCAAAGACGGTCCAGGAGAAGCAGTATTTGAAAGCTAAAATTTCCCTTTTGGGTCACTCCTCAATCCTCCCTTCCGCCCCTTCTCATGTTTTAGTCAGTACTGTTTCTGGTTATAGGAGACTGGATGGCGGTAAAGACCTGATGAGATCACTTTCACTGTTATTAAAGGGATTGTCTGAGCGCAGTGACAACAATCTAAGCAATTAACCTCCATTGACTACAATAGGCAGCGTAACAATAGCGGTATAATGATTACCGCCCCCCAATACAAACAGCTGAGAGATGAATGGAGGTCGTGTTAGGAAGTCATCCATATGAAAAGGGCATTTCCATTGTATATACACATGATTTATATACCGCGTATAATGCTGTACAATGCGCTGAATGTGCGGAGGGGGGTTCTTTTACTCTCGCGCTATCGAATTTCCATAAAAACACTTTATGTGATTTCAACACATACCTATCATTTATGCCGTATCATCACCAGAGCGAAGACTGGACACTAAGCAATGAGACCAAACAGCGCAATGTAAAAAAGATCCTAAACAGTCTGGGGGCATTGCCCGGAAAACACGAGGGTCTGGAGAGACGGGTCCTGGATATAGAACAAGAGCTGAAGAGGCTCGACATAGAGATGGGTGAGAGACAACTGGGCAGGTTACATTACATAACTCCAAAATATAGCCACAGGACAAGAGTGTGGCTGTTCTAATACTGCCCCCTATGTACAAGAGTATAACTACTATAATACTGCCCCTATGTACAAGAATATAACTACTATAATACTGCTCCCTATGTACAAGAATATATCTACTATAATACTGCCCTCTATGTACAAGAATATAACTACTATAATACTGCCCCCTATGTACAAGAATATATCTACTATAATACTGCCCCCTATGTACAGGAATATAACTACTATAATACTGCCCCCTATGTACAAGAATATAACTACTATAATACTGCCCCCTATGTACAAGAATATAACTACTATAATACTGCCCCTATGTACAAGAATATAACTACTATAATACTGCCCCCTATGTACAAGAATATAACTACTATAATACTGCCCCCTATGTACAAGAATATATCTACTATAATACTGCCCCCTATGTACAGGAATATAACTACTATAATACTGCCCCCTATGTACAAGAATATATCTACTATAATACTGCCCTCTATGTACAAGAATATAACTACTATAATACTGCCCCCTATGTACAAGAATATATCTACTATAATACTGCCCCCTATGTACAGGAATATAACTACTATAATACTGCCCCCTATGTACAAGAATATAACTACTATAATACTGCCCCCTATGTACAAGAATATAACTACTATAATACTGCCCCTATGTACAAGAATATAACTACTATAATACTGCCCCCTATGTACAAGAATATAACTACTATAATACTGCTCCTATGTACAAGAATATAACTACTATAATACTGCCCCCTATGTACAAGAATATAACTACTATAATACTGCTCCTATGTACAAGAATATAACTACTATAATACTGCCCCTATGTACAAGAATATAACTACTATAATACTGCCCCCTATGTACAAGAATATAACTACTATAATACTGCTCCTATGTACAAGAATATAACTACTATAATACTGCTCCTATGTACAAGAATATAACTACTATAATACTGCCTCCTATGTACAAGAATATAACTACTATAATACTGCCCCCTATATACAAGAATATAACTACTATAATACTGCTCCCTATGTACAAGAATATAACTACTATAATACTGCTCCTATGTACAAGAATATAACTACTATAATACTGCCCCTATGTAAAAGAATATAACAACTATAATACTGCCCCTATGTACAAGAATATAACTACTATAATACTGCTCCCTATGTACAAGAATATATCTACTATAATACTACCCCTATGTACAAGAATATAACTACTATAATACTGCTCCTATGTACAAGAGTATAACTACTATAATACTGCCCCTATGTACAAGAATATAATTACTATAATACTGCTCCCTATGTACAAGAATATAACTACTATAATACTGCCCCTATGTACAAGAATATAACTACTATAATACTGCCCCCTATGTACAAGAATATAACTACTATAATACTGCTCCTATGTACAAGAATATAACTACTATAATACTGCCCCCTATGTACAAGAATATAACTACTATAATACTGCTCCTATGTACAAGAATATAACTACTATAATACTGCCCCTATGTACAAGAATATAACTACTATAATACTGCCCCCTATGTACAAGAATATAACTACTATAATACTGCTCCTATGTACAAGAATATAACTACTATAATACTGCTCCTATGTACAAGAATATAACTACTATAATACTGCCTCCTATGTACAAGAATATAACTACTATAATACTGCCCCCTATATACAAGAATATAACTACTATAATACTGCTCCCTATGTACAAGAATATAACTACTATAATACTGCTCCTATGTACAAGAATATAACTACTATAATACTGCCCCTATGTAAAAGAATATAACAACTATAATACTGCCCCTATGTACAAGAATATAACTACTATAATACTGCCCCCTATGTACAAGAATATATCTACTATAATACTACCCCTATGTACAAGAATATAACTACTATAATACTGCCCCCTATGTATAAGAATATGACTACTATAATACGGCCCCTATGTACAAGAATATAACTACTATAATACTGCTCCCTATCTACAAGAATATAACTACTATAATACTGCCCCTATGTAAAAGAATATAACTACTATAATACTGCCCCCTATGTACAAGAATATAACTACTATAATACTGCCCCCTATGTACAAGAATATATCTACTATAATACTGCTCCCTATGTACAAGAATATAACTACTATAATACTGCCCCTATGTACAAGAATATAACTACAATAATACTGCCCCCTATGTATAAGAATATGACTACTATAATACTGCCCCTATGTACAAGAATATAACTACTAAAATACTGTCCCCTATGTACAAGAATATAACCACAATAATACTGCCCCTATGTACAAGAATATAACTACTATAATACTGCCCCTATGTACAAGAATATAACTACTATAATACTGTCCCTATGTACAAGAGTATAACTACTATAATACTGCCCCTATGTACAAGAATATAACTACTATAATATTGCCCCTATGTACAAGAATATAACTACTATAATACTGCTCCTATGTACAAGAGTATAACTACTATAATACTGCCCCTATGTACAAGAATATAACTACTATAATATTGCCCCTATGTACAAGAATATAACTACTATAATACTGCTCCTATGTACAAGAGTATAACTACTATAATACTGCCCCTATGTACAAGAATATAACTACTATAATACTGTCCCTATGTACAAGAATATAACTACTATAATACTGCTCCTATGTACAAGAGTATAACTACTATAATACTGCCCCTATGTACAAGAATATAACTACTATAATGCTGCCCCTATGTACAATATAACTACTATAATACTGCCCCTATGAACAAGAATATAACTACTATAATACTGCCCCCTATGTACAAGAATATAAGTAGTATAATACTGCCCCCTATGTACAAGAATATAACTACTATAATACTGCCCCCTATGTACAAGAATATAACTACTATAATACTGCTCCCTATGTACAAGAATATAACTACTATAATACTGCCCCTATGTAAAAGAATATAACAACTATAATACTGCCCCTATGTACAAGAATATAACTACTATAATACTGCCCCCTATGTACAAGAATATATCTACTATAATACTACCCCTATGTACAAGAATATAGCTACTATAATACTGCCCCCTATGTATAAGAATATGACTACTATAATACTGCCCCCTATGTACAAGAATATAACTACTATAATACTGCTCCCTATGTACAAGAATATAACTACTATAACACTGCTCCTATGTACAAGAATATAACTACTATAATACAGCTCCCTATGTACAAGAATATAACTACTATAATACTGCCCCTATGGACAAGAATATAACTACTATAATACTGCTCCTATGTACAAGAATATAACTATAATACTGTTCCTATGTACAAGAATATAACTACTATAATACAGCCCCCTATGTACAAGAATATAACTACTATAATACTGCCCCTATGTAAAAGAATATAACAACTATAATACTGCCCCTATGTACAAGAATATAACTACTATAATACTGCCCACTATGTACAAGAATATAACTTCTATAATACTGCCCCCTATGTACAAGAATATAACTATCATAATACTGCTCCTGTGTACAAGAATATAACTATTATAATACTGCCCCTATGTACAAGAATATAACTACTATAATACTGCCCCCTATGTACAAGAATATATCTACTATAATACTGCTCCCTATGTACAAGAATATAGCTACTATAATACTGCTCCCTATGTACAAGAATACAACTACTATAATACTGCCCCTATGTACAAGAATATAACTACTATAATGCTGCCCCTATGTACAATATAACTACTATAATACTGCCCCTATGAACAAGACTATAACTACTATAATACTGCCCCCTATGTACAAGAATATAAGTATTATAATACTGCCCCCTATGTACAAGAATATAACTACTATAATACTGCCCCATATGTACAAGAATATAACTACTATAATACTGCTCCCTATGTACAAGAATATAACTACTATAATACTGCCCCTATGTAAAAGAATATAACAACTATAATACTGCCCCTATGTACAAGAATATAACTACTATAATACTGCCCCCTATGTACAAGAATATATCTACTATAATACTACCCCTATGTACAAGAATATAACTACTATAATACTGCCCCCTATGTATAAGAATATGACTACTATAATACTGCCCCCTATGTACAAGAATATAACTACTATAATACTGCTCCCTATGTACAAGAATATAACTACTATAATACTGCTCCTATGTACAAGAATATAACTACTATAATACAGCTCCCTATGTACAAGAATATAACTACTATAATACTGCCCCTATGTACAAGAATATAACTACTATAATACTGCTCCTATGTACAAGAATATAACTACTATAATACTGCTCCTATGTACAAGAATATAACTACTATAATACTGCCCCTATGTACAAGAATATAACTACTATAATACTGCTCCTATGTACAAGAATATAACTACTATAATACAGCCCCCTATGTACAAGAATATAACTACTATAATACTGCCCCTATGTAAAAGAATATAACAACTATAATACTGCCCCTATGTACAAGAATATAACTACTATAATACTGCCCCCTATGTACAAGAATATAACTTCTATAATACTGCCCCCTATGTACAAGAATATAACTATTATAATACTGTTCCTGTGTACAAGAATATAACTATTATAATACTGCCCCTATGTACAAGAATATAACTACTATAATACTGCCCCCTATGTACAAGAATATATCTACTATAATACTGCTCCCTATGTACAAGAATATAGCTACTATAATACTGCCCCTATGTACAAGAATATAACTACTATAATACTACTCCTTATGTACAAGAATATAACTACTATAATACTGCCCCCTATATACAAGAATATAACTACTATAATACTGCTCCTATGTACAAGAATATAACTTCTATAATACTGCCCCTATGTACAAGAATATAACTACTATAATACTGCCCCTATGTACAAGAATATAATTACTATAATACTGCACCCTATGTATAAGAATATAACTACTATAATACTGCTCCTATGTACAAGAATATAACTTCTATAATACTGCCCCATGTCCAAGAATATAACTACTATAATACTGCCCCCTATATATAAGATTATGACTACTATAATACTGCCCCTATGTACAAGAATATAACTACTATAATACAGTCCCTATGTACAAGAATATAACTAATAGAATACTGCCCCTATGTACAAGAATATAACTACTATAATACTGCTCCTATGTACAAGAGTATAACTACTATAATACTGCCCCTATGTACAAGAATATAACTACTATAATATTGCCCCTATGTACAAGAATATAACTACTATAATACTGTCCCTATGTACAAGAATATAACTACTATAATACTGCCCTTATGTACAAGAATATAACTACTATAATACTGCCCCTATGTACAAGAATATAACTACTATAATACTGCCACTATGTACAAGAATATGGCTACTATAATACTGCTCACATGTACAAGAATATAACTACTATAATACTGCCTCTATGTACAAGAATATAACCACTATAATACTGCTCCTTTGAACAAGAATATGACTACTATAATACTGCCCCCTATGTATAAGAATATAACTACTATAATAATGCCCCCTATGTATAAGATTATAAGTACTATAATACTGCCCCTATGTACAAGAATATAACTACTATAATACTGCTCCTGTGTACAAGAATATAACTATTATAATACTGCCCCTATGTACAAGAATATAACTACTATAATACTGCCCCCTATGTACAAGAATATATCTACTATAATACTGCTCCCTATGTGCAAGAATATAACTACTATAATACTGCCCCTATGTACAAGAATATAACTACTATAATACTGCCCCCTATGTATAAGAATATGACTACTATAATACTGCCCCTATGTACAAGAATATAACTAATAGAATACTGCCCCTATGTACAAGAATATAACTACTATAATACTGTCCCTATGTACAAGAATATAACTAATAGAATACTGCCCCCTATGTACAAGAATATAACTACTATAATACTGCCCCAATGTACAAGAATATAACTACTATAATACTGCCCCCTATGTACAAGAATATAACTACTATAATACTGCCCCCTATGTACAAGAATATACCTACTATAATACTGCCTCTATGTACAAGAATATAACTACTATAATACTGCTCCTATGTACAAGAATATAACTACTATAATACTGCCCCCTGTGTAAAAGAATGTAACTACTATAATACTGCCCCTATGTACAAGAATATAACTACTATAATACTGCTCCTATGTACAAGAATATAACTACTATAATACTGCCCCCTATGGACAAAAATATAACTACTATAATACTGCCCCGTATGTACAAGAATATAACTACTATAATACTGCTCCTATGTACAAGAATTTAACTTCTATAATTCTGCCTCTATGTACAAGAATATAACTACTATAATACTGCCCCCTATGTACAGGAATATAACTACTATAATACTGCCCCTATGTACAAGAATATAACTACTATAATACTGCTCGTATGTACAGGAATATAACTACTATAATACTGCCCCCTATGTATAAGAATATAACTATTATAATACTGCCCCTATGTACAAGAATATAACTACTATAATACTGCTCCTATGTACAAGAATATAACTACTATAATACTACTCCCTATGTATAAGAATATAACTACTATAATAATGCTCCTATGTACAGGAATATAACTACTATAATACTGCTCCTATGTACAAGAATATAACTACTATAATACTGCTCCTATGTAAAAGAATATAACTACTATAATACTACTCCCTATGTATAAGAATATAACTACTATAATACTGCTCCTACGTACAAGAATATAACTACTATAATACTGCTCCTATGTACAAGAATATAACTACTATAATACTGCCCCCTATGTACAAGAATATAACTACTATAATACTGCCCCCTATGTACAAGAAAATAACTACTATAATACTGCCCCCTATGTACAAGAATATAACTACTATAATACTGCTCCTATGTACAAGAATATAGCTACTATAATACTGCCCCTATGTACAAGAATATAACTACTATAATACTGCTCCTATGTACAAGAATATAACTACTATAATACTGCCCCCTATGTATAAGAATATAACTACTATAATACTGCCCCGTATGTATAAGAATATAACTACTATAATACTGCCCCGTATGTACAAGAATATAACTACTATAATACTGCTCCTAGGTACAAGAATATAACTTCTATAATACTGCCTCTATGTACAAGAATATAACTGCTATAACACTGCTCTTATGTACAAGAATATAACTACTATAATACTGCTCCTATGTACAGGAATATAACTACTATAATACTGCCCCCTATGTATAAGAATATAACTACTATAATACTGCCCCGTATGTACAAGAATATAACTACTATAATACTGCCCCTATGTACAAGAATATAACTACTATAATACTGCCCCTATGTACAAGAATATAACTACTGTAATACCGCTCCTATATACAAGAATATAACTGCTATAATACTGCTCCTATGTACAAGAATATAACTACTGTAATACTGCTCCTATATACAAGAATATAACTACTGTAATACTGCTCCTATGTACAAGAATATAACTACTGTAATACCGCTCCTATGTACAAGAATATAACTACTATAATACTGCTCCTATGTACAAGAATATAACTACTATAATACTGCTCCTATATACAAGAATATAACTACTATAATACTGCCCCCTATGTACAAGAATATAACTACTATAATACTGCACCTATGTACAAGAATATAACTACTAAAATACTGCCCCTATGTACAAGAATATATCTACTGTAATACCGCTCCTATATACAAGAATATAACTACTATAATACTGCTCCTATATACAAGAATATAACTACTATAATACTGCTCCTATATACAAGAATATAACTACTATAATACTGCCCCTATGTACAAGAATATAACTACTATAATACTGCCCCTATGTACAAGAATATAACTACTGTAATACTGCTCCTATATACAAGAATATAACTACTATAATACTGCTCCTATATACAAGAAAATAACTACTATAATACTGCTCCTATGTACAAGAATATAACTACTAAATACTGCTCCTATGTACAAGAATATAACTACTGTAATACCGCTCCTATATACAAGAATATAACTACTATAATACTGCCCCCTATGTACAAGAATATAACTACTATAATACTGCCCCTATGTACAAGAATATAACTACTATAATACTGCCCGTATGTACAAGAATATAACTACTATAATACTGCTCCTATGTACAAGAATATAACTACTATAATACTGCCCCTATGTACAAGAATATAACTACTATAATACTGCCCCTATGTACAAGAATATAACTACTATAATGCTGCCCCTATGTACAATATAACTACTATAATACTGCCCCTATGAACAAGACTATAACTACTATAATACTGCCCCCTATGTACAAGAATATAAGTACTATAATACTGCCCCCTATGTACAAGAATATAACTACTATAATACTGCCCCCTATGTACAAGAATATAACTACTATAATACTGCTCCCTATGTACAAGAATATAACTACTATAATACTGCCCCTATGTAAAAGAATATAACAACTATAATACTGCCCCTATGTACAAGAATATAACTACTATAATACTGCCCCCTATGTACAAGAATATATCTACTATAATACTACCCCTATGTACAAGAATATAACTACTATAATACTGCCCCCTATGTATAAGAATATGACTACTATAATACTGTCCCCTATGTACAAGAATATAACTACTATAATACTGCTCCCTATGTACAAGAATATAACTACTATAATACTGCTCCTATGTACAAGAATATAACTACTATAATACAGCTCCCTATGTACAAGAATATAACTACTATAATACTGCCCCTATGTACAAGAATATAACTACTATAATACTGCTCCTATGTACAAGAATATAACTACTATAATACTGCTCCTATGTACAAGAATATAACTACTATAATACTGCCCCTATGTACAAGAATATAACTACTATAATACTGCTCCTATGTACAAGAATATAACTACTATAATACAGCCCCCTATGTACAAGAATATAACTACTATAATACTGCCCCTATGTAAAAGAATATAACTACTATAATACTGCCCCCTATGTACAAGAATATAACTACTATAATACTGCCCCTATGTACAAGAATATAACTACTATAATACTGCTCCTATGTACAAGAATATAACTACTATAATACAGCCCCCTATGTACAAGAATATAACTACTATAATACTGCCCCTATGTACAAGAATATAACTACTATAATACTGCCCTCTATGTACAAGAATATAACTTCTATAATACTGCCCCCTATGTACAAGAATATAACTATTATAATACTGTTCCTGTGTACAAGAATATAACTATTATAATACTGCCCCTATGTACAAGAATATAACTACTATAATACTGCCCCCTATGTACAAGAATATATCTACTATAATACTGCTCCCTATGTACAAGAATATAGCTACTATAATACTGCCCCTATGTACAAGAATATAACTACTATAATACTACTCCCTATGTACAAGAATATAACTACTATAATACTGCCCCCTATATACAAGAATATAACTACTATAATACTGCTCCTATGTACAAGAATATAACTTCTATAATACTGCCCCTATGTACAAGAATATAACTACTATAATACTGCCCCTATGTACAAGAATATAATTACTATAATACTGCACCCTATGTATAAGAATATAACTACTATAATACTGCTCCTATGTACAAGAATATAACTTCTATAATACTGCCCCATGTCCAAGCATATAACTACTATAATACTGCCCCCTATATATAAGATTATGACTACTATAATACTGCCCCTATGTACAAGAATATAACTACTATAATACAGTCCCTATGTACAAGAATATAACTAATAGAATACTGCCCCTATGTACAAGAATATAACTACTATAATACTGCTCCTATGTACAAGAGTATAACTACTATAATTCTGCCCCTATGTACAAGAATATAACTACTATAATATTGCCCCTATGTACAAGAATATAACTACTATAATACTGTCCCTATGTACAAGAATATAACTACTATAATACTGCTCCTATGTACAAGAGTATAACTACTATAATACTGCCCCTATGTACAAGAGTATAACTACTATAATACTGCCCCTATGTACAAGAATATAACTACTGTAATACTGCTCCTATATACAAGAATATAACTACTGTAATACTGCTCCTATGTACAAGAATATAACTACTGTAATACCGCTCCTATATACAAGAATATAACTACTATAATACTGCTCCTATGTACAAGAATATAACTACTATAATACTGCTCCTATATACAAGAATATAACTACTATAATACTGCCCCCTATGTACAAGAATATAACTACTATAATACTGCCCCTATGTACAAGAATATAACTACTATAATACTGCCCCTATGTACAAGAATATATCTACTGTAATACCGCTCCTATATACAAGAATATAACTACTATAATACTGCTCCTATATACAAGAATATAACTACTATAATACTGCTCCTATATACAAGAATATAACTACTATAATACTGCACCTATGTACAAGAATATAACTACTATAATACTGCCCCTATGTACAAGAATATAACTACTGTAATACCGCTCCTATATACAAGAATATAACTACTATAATACTGCTCCTATATACAAGAAAATAACTACTATAATACTGCTCCTATGTACAAGAATATAACTACTAAATACTGCTCCTATGTACAAGAATATAACTACTGTAATACCGCCCCTATATACAAGAATATAACTACTATAATACTGCCCCCTATGTACAAGAATATAACTACTATAATACTGCCCCTATGTACAAGAATATAACTACTATAATACTGCCCGTATGTACAAGAATATAACTACTATAATACTGCTCTTATGTACAAGAATATAACTACTATAATACTGCCCCTATGTACAAGAATATAACTACTATAATACTGCCCCTATGTACAAGAATATAACTACTATAATACTGCCCCTATGTACAAGAATATAATTACTGTAATACCGCTCCTATATACAAGAATATAACTACTATAATACTGCTCCTATATACAAGAATATAACTACTGTAATTCTGCTCCTATGTTCAAGAATATAACTACTATAATACTGCCCCCTATGTATAGAATATAACTACTGTAATACCGCTCTTATATACAAGAATATAACTACTATAATACTGCCCGTATGTACTAGAATATAACTACTATAATACTGCCCCTATGTACAAGAATATAACTACTATAATACTGCCCCTATGTACAAGAATATAACTACTATAATACTGCTCTTATGTACAAGAATATAACTACTATAATACTGCTCCTACATGCAAGAATATAACTACTATAATACTGCCCCTATGTACAAGAATATAACTACTATAATACTGCCCCCTATGTGCAAGAATATAACTACTATAATACTGCCCGTATGTACAAGAATATAATTACTATAATACTGCCCGTATGTACTAGTATATAACTACTATAATACTGCCCGTATGTACAAGAATATAACTACTATAATACTGCCCCTATGTACAAGAATATAACTACTATAATACTGCCCCCTATGTACAAGAATATAACTACTATAATACTGCCCGTATGTACTAGACTATAACTACTATAATACTGCTGCTATGTACAAGAATATAACTACTATAATACTGCCCGTATGTACAAGAATATAACTACTATAATACTGCTCCTATGTACAAGAATATAACTACTATAATACTGCTCCTATGTACAAGAATATAACTACTATAATACTGCCCGTATGTACTAGAATATAACTACTATAATACTGCCCCTATGTACAAGAATATAACTACTATAATACTGCCCCTATGTACAAGAATATAACTACTATAATACTGCCCCCTATGTGCAAGAATATAACTACTATAATACTGCTCCTATGTACAAGAATATAACTACTATAATACTGCCCGTATGTACAAGAATATAGCTACTATAATACTGCTCCTATGTACAAGAATATAACTACTATAATACTGCCCCTATGTACAAGAATATAACTACTATAATACTGCTCCTATGTACAAGAATATAACTACTATAATACTGCCCCCTATGTATAAGAATATAACTACTATAATACTGCCCCTATGTACAAGAATATAACTACTATAATACTGCCCCTATGTACAAGAATATAACTACTATAATACTGCTCCCTATACGCAAGAATATAACTACTATAATACTGCTCCCTATGTACAAGAATATAACTACTTTAATACTGCCCCCTATGTACAAGAATATAACTACTATAATGCTGCTCCTATGTACAAGAATATAACTACTATAATACTGCCCCTTATGTACAAGAATATAACTACTATAATACTGCTCCTATGTACAAGAATATAACTACTATAATACTGCCCCTATGTACAAGAATATAACTACTATAATACTGCTCCCTATATGCAAGAATATAACTACTATAATACTGCTCCCTATGTACAAGAATATAACTACTTTAATACTGCCCCCTATGTACAAGAATATAACTACTATAATACTGCCCCTATGTACAAGAATATAACCACTATAATACTGCTCCTATGTACAAGAATATAACTACTATAATACTGCTCCCTATGTACAAGAATATAACTACTATAATACTGCTCCCTATGTACAAGAATATAACCACTATAATACTGCTCCTATATACAAGAATATAACTACTATAATACTGCCCCTATGTACAAGAATATAACTACTATAATACTGCCCCTATATACAAGAATATAGCTACTATAATACTGCTCCTATGTACAAGAATATAGCTACTATAATACTGCCCCCTATGTACAAGAATATAACTACTATAATACTGCTCCCTATGTACAAGAATATAACTACTATAATACTGCTCCTATGTACAAGAATATAACTACTATAATACTGCCCCTATGTACAAGAATATAACTACTATAATACTGCCCCCTATATACAAGAATATAACTACTATAATACTGCTCCCTATGTACAAGAATATAACTACTATAATACTGCTCCCTATGTACAAGAATATAACTACTATAATACTGCCCTCTATGTATAAGAATATAACTACTATAATACTGCTCCCTATGTACAAGAATATAACTACTATAATACTGCCCCCTATGTACAAGAATATAACTACTATAATACTGCCCCTATGTACAAGAATATAACTACTATAATACTGCTGCCTATGTACAAGAATATAACTACTATAATACTGCCCCTATGTACAAGAATATAACTACTATAATACTGCTCCTACGTGCAAGAATATAACTACTATAATACTGCCCCTATGTACAAGAATATAACTACTATAATACTGCCCCCTATGTGCAAGAATATAACTACTATAATACTGCCCGTATGTACAAGAATATAATTACTATAATACTGCCCGTATGTACTAGTATATAACTACTATAATACTGCCCGTATGTACAAGAATATAACTACTATAATACTGCCCCTATGTACAAGAATATAACTACTATAATACTGCCCCCTATGTACAAGAATATAACTACTATAATACTGCCCGTATGTACTAGACTATAACTACTATAATACTGCAGCTATGTACAAGAATATAACTACTATAATACTGCCCGTATGTACAAGAATATAACTACTATAATACTGCTCCTATGTACAAGAATATAACTACTATAATACTGCTCCTATGTACAAGAATATAACTACTATAATACTGCCCGTATGTACTAGAATATAACTACTATAATACTGCCCCTATGTACAAGAATATAACTACTATAATACTGCCCCTATGTACAAGAATATAACTACTATAATACTGCCCCTATGTGCAAGAATATAACTACTATAATACTGCTCCTATGTACAAGAATATAACTACTATAATACTGCCCGTATGTACAAGAATATAGCTACTATAATACTGCTCCTATGTACAAGAATATAACTACTATAATACTGCCCCTATGTACAAGAATATAACTACTATAATACTGCTCCTATGTACAAGAATATAACTACTATAATACTGCCCCCTATGTATAAGAATATAACTACTATAATACTGCCCCTATGTACAAGAATATAACTACTATAATACTGCCCCTATGTACAAGAATATAACTACTATAATACTGCTCCCTATACGCAAGAATATAACTACTATAATACTGCTCCCTATGTACAAGAATATAACTACTTTAATACTGCCCCCTATGTACAAGAATATAACTACTATAATGCTGCTCCTATGTACAAGAATATAACTACTATAATACTGCCCCTTATGTACAAGAATATAACTACTATAATACTGCTCCTATGTACAAGAATATAACTACTATAATACTGCCCCTATGTACAAGAATATAACTACTATAATACTGCTCCCTATATGCAAGAATATAACTACTATAATACTGCTCCCTATGTACAAGAATATAACTACTTTAATACTGCCCCCTATGTACAACAATATAACTACTATAATACTGCCCCTATGTACAAGAATATAACTACTATAATACTGCTCCCTATGTACAAGAATATAACTACTATAATACTGCTCCCTATGTACAAGAATATAACCACTATAATACTGCTCCTATATACAAGAATATAACTACTATAATACTGCCCCTATGTACAAGAATATAACTACTATAATACTGCCCCTATATACAAGAATATAGCTACTATAATACTGCTCCTATGTACAAGAATATAGCTACTATAATACTGCCCCCTATGTACAAGAATATAACTACTATAATACTGCTCCCTATGTACAAGAATATAACTACTATAATACTGCTCCTATGTACAAGAATATAACTACTATAATACTGCCCCTATGTACAAGAATATAACTACTATAATACTGCCCCCTATATACAAGAATATAACTACTATAATACTGCTCCCTATGTACAAGAATATAACTACTATAATACTGCTCCCTATGTACAAGAATATAACTACTATAATACTGCCCTCTATGTATAAGAATATAACTACTATAATACTGCTCCCTATGTACAAGAATATAACTACTATAATACTGCCCCCTATGTACAAGAATATAACTACTATAATACTGCCCCTATGTACAAGAATATAACTACTATAATACTGCTCCCTATGTACAAGAATATAACTACTATAATACTGCCCCTATGTACAAGAATATAACTACTATAATACTGCTCCCTATGTACAAGAATATAACTACTATAATACTGCTCCTATATACAAGAATATAACTACTATAATACTGCCCTCTATTTACAAGAATATAACTACTTTAATACTGCCCCCTATGTACAAGAATATAACTACTATAATACTGCTCCTATGTACAAGAATATAACTACTATAATACTGCCCCTTATGTACAAGAATATAACTACTATAATACTGCTCCTATGTACAAGAATATGACTACTATAATACTGCCCCTATGTACAAGAATATAACTACTATAATACTGCTCCCTATATGCAAGAATATAACTACTATAATACTGCTCCCTATGTACAAGAATATAACTACTTTAATACTGCCCCCTATGTACAAGAATATAACTACTATAATACTGCTCCTATGTACAAGAATATAACTACTATAATACTGCCCCTTATGTACAAGAATATAACTACTATAATACTGCCCCCTATGTACAAGAATATAACTACTATAATACTGCCCCTATGTACAAGAATATAACTACTATAATACTGCCCCTATGTACAAGAATATAACTACTATAATACTGCCTCTATATACAAGAATATAACTACTATAATACTGCTCCTATGTACAGGAATATAACTACTATAATACTGCCCCCTATGTACAAGAATTTAACTACTATAATACTGCTCCCTATGTACAAGAATATAACTACTATAATACTGCCCCTATGTACAAGAATATAACTACTATAATACTGCTCCTATATACAAGAATTTATATTACTATAATACTGCCCCCATGTACAAGAATATAACTACTATAATACTGCCCCCTATGTACAAGAATATAATTACTATAATACTGCCCCTATGTACAAGAATATAACTACTATAATACTGCTCCCTATGTACAAGAATATAACTACTATAATACTGCTCCCTATGTACAAGAATATAACTACTATAATACTGCTCCTATATACAAGAATATAAATACTATAATACTGCCCCTATGTACAAGAATATAACTACTATAATACTGCCCCCTATATACAAGAATATAACTACTATAATACTGCTCCCTATGTACAAGAATATAACTACTATAATACTGCTCCCTATGTACAAGAATATAACTACTATAATACTGCCCTCTATGTATAAGAATATAACTACTATAATACTGCTCCCTATGTACAAGAATATAACTACTATAATACTGCCCCCTATGTACAAGAATATAACTACTATAATACTGCCCCTATGTACAAGAATATAACTACTATAATACTGCTCCCTATGTACAAGAATATAACTACTATAATACTGCCCCTATGTACAAGAATATAACTACTATAATACTGCTCCCTATGTACAAGAATATAACTACTATAATACTGCTCCTATATACAAGAATATAACTACTATAATACTGCCCTCTATGTACAAGAATATAACTACTTTAATACTGTCCCCTATGTACAAGAATATAACTACTATAATACTGCTCCTATGTACAAGAATATAACTACTATAATACTGCCCCTTATGTACAAGAATATAACTACTATAATACTGCTCCTATGTACAAGAATATGACTACTATAATACTGCCCCTATGTACAAGAATATAACTACTATAATACTGCTCCCTATGTACAAGAATATAACTACTATAATACTGCTCCTATGTACAAGAATATAACTACTATAATACTGCCCCTATGTACAAGAATATAACTACTATAATACTGCTCCTATGTACAAGAATATAACTACTATAATACTGCTCCTATGTACAAGAATATAACTACTATAATACTGCCCCTATGTACAAGAATATAACTACTATAATACTGCTCCTATGTACAAGAATATAACTACTATAATACAGCCCCCTATGTACAAGAATATAACTACTATAATACTGCCCCTATGTAAAAGAATATAACTACTATAATACTGCCCCCTATGTACAAGAATATAACTACTATAATACTGCCCCTATGTACAAGAATATAACTACTATAATACTGCTCCTATGTACAAGAATGTAACTACTATAATACAGCCCCCTATGTACAAGAATATAACTACTATAATACTGCCCCTATGTACAAGAATATAACTACTATAATACTGCCCTCTATGTACAAGAATATAACTTCTATAATACTGCCCCCTATGTACAAGAATATAACTATTATAATACTGTTCCTGTGTACAAGAATATAACTATTATAATACTGCCCCTATGTACAAGAATATAACTACTATAATACTGCCCCCTATGTACAAGAATATATCTACTATAATACTGCTCCCTATGTACAAGAATATAGCTACTATAATACTGCCCCTATGTACAAGAATATAACTACTATAATACTACTCCCTATGTACAAGAATATAACTACTATAATACTGCCCCCTATATACAAGAATATAACTACTATAATACTGCTCCTATGTACAAGAATATAACTTCTATAATACTGCCCCTATGTACAAGAATATAACTACTATAATACTGCCCCTATGTACAAGAATATAATTACTATAATACTGCACCCTATGTATAAGAATATAACTACTATAATACTGCTCCTATGTACAAGAATATAACTTCTATAATACTGCCCCATGTCCAAGCATATAACTACTATAATACTGCCCCCTATATATAAGATTATGACTACTATAATACTGCCCCTATGTACAAGAATATAACTACTATAATACAGTCCCTATGTACAAGAATATAACTAATAGAATACTGCCCCTATGTACAAGAATATAACTACTATAATACTGCTCCTATGTACAAGAGTATAACTACTATAATTCTGCCCCTATGTACAAGTATATAACTACTATAATATTGCCCCTATGTACAAGAATATAACTACTATAATACTGTCCCTATGTACAAGAATATAACTACTATAATACTGCTCCTATGTACAAGAGTATAACTACTATAATACTGCCCCTATGTACAAGAGTATAACTACTATAATACTGCCCCTATGTACAAGAATATAACTACTGTAATACTGCTCCTATATACAAGAATATAACTACTGTAATACTGCTCCTATGTACAAGAATATAACTACTGTAATACCGCTCCTATATACAAGAATATAACTACTATAATACTGCTCCTATGTACAAGAATATAACTACTATAATACTGCTCCTATATACAAGAATATAACTACTATAATACTGCCCCCTATGTACAAGAATATAACTACTATAATACTGCCCCTATGTACAAGAATATAACTACTATAATACTGCCCCTATGTACAAGAATATATCTACTGTAATACCGCTCCTATATACAAGAATATAACTACTATAATACTGCTCCTATATACAAGAATATAACTACTATAATACTGCTCCTATATACAAGAATATAACTACTATAATACTGCACCTATGTACAAGAATATAACTACTATAATACTGCCCCTATGTACAAGAATATAACTACTATAATACTGCCCCTATGTACAAGAATATAACTACTATAATACTGCCCCTATGTGCAAGAATATAACTACTATAATACTGCTCCTATGTACAAGAATATAACTACTATAATACTGCCCGTATGTACAAGAATATAGCTACTATAATACTGCTCCTATGTACAAGAATATAACTACTATAATACTGCCCCTATGTACAAGAATATAACTACTATAATACTGCTCCTATGTACAAGAATATAACTACTATAATACTGCCCCCTATGTATAAGAATATAACTACTATAATACTGCCCCTATGTACAAGAATATAACTACTATAATACTGCTCCCTATACGCAAGAATATAACTACTATAATACTGCTCCCTATGTACAAGAATATAACTACTTTAATACTGCCCCCTATGTACAAGAATATAACTACTATAATGCTGCTCCTATGTACAAGAATATAACTACTATAATACTGCCCCTTATGTACAAGAATATAACTACTATAATACTGCTCCTATGTACAAGAATATAACTACTATAATACTGCCCCTATGTACAAGAATATAACTACTATAATACTGCTCCCTATATGCAAGAATATAACTACTATAATACTGCTCCCTATGTACAAGAATATAACTACTTTAATACTGCCCCCTATGTACAAGAATATAACTACTATAATACTGCCCCTATGTACAAGAATATAACCACTATAATACTGCTCCTATGTACAAGAATATAACTACTATAATACTGCTCCCTATGTACAAGAATATAACTACTATAATACTGCTCCCTATGTACAAGAATATAACCACTATAATACTGCTCCTATATACAAGAATATAACTACTATAATACTGCCCCTATGTACAAGAATATAACTACTATAATACTGCCCCTATATACAAGAATATAGCTACTATAATACTGCTCCTATGTACAAGAATATAGCTACTATAATACTGCCCCCTATGTACAAGAATATAACTACTATAATACTGCTCCCTATGTACAAGAATATAACTACTATAATACTGCTCCTATGTACAAGAATATAACTACTATAATACTGCCCCTATGTACAAGAATATAACTACTATAATACTGCCCCCTATATACAAGAATATAACTACTATAATACTGCTCCCTATGTACAAGAATATAACTACTATAATACTGCTCCCTATGTACAAGAATATAACTACTATAATACTGCCCTCTATGTATAAGAATATAACTACTATAATACTGCTCCCTATGTACAAGAATATAACTACTATAATACTGCCCCCTATGTACAAGAATATAACTACTATAATACTGCCCCTATGTACAAGAATATAACTACTATAATACTGCTCCCTATGTACAAGAATATAACTACTATAATACTGCCCCTATGTACAAGAATATAACTACTATAATACTGCTCCCTATGTACAAGAATATAACTACTATAATACTGCTCCTATATACAAGAATATAACTACTATAATACTGCCCTCTATTTACAAGAATATAACTACTTTAATACTGCCCCCTATGTACAAGAATATAACTACTATAATACTGCTCCTATGTACAAGAATATAACTACTATAATACTGCCCCTTATGTACAAGAATATAACTACTATAATACTGCTCCTATGTACAAGAATATGACTACTATAATACTGCCCCTATGTACAAGAATATAACTACTATAATACTACTCCCTATATGCAAGAATATAACTACTATAATACTGCTCCCTATGTACAAGAATATAACTACTTTAATACTGCCCCCTATGTACAAGAATATAACTACTATAATACTGCTCCTATGTACAAGAATATAACTACTATAATACTGCCCCTTATGTACAAGAATATAACTACTATAATACTGCCCCCTATGTACAAGAATATAACTACTATAATACTGCCCCTATGTACAAGAATATAACTACTATAATACTGCCCCTATGTACAAGAATATAACTACTATAATACTGCCTCTATATACAAGAATATAACTACTATAATACTGCTCCTATGTACAGGAATATAACTACTATAATACTGCCCCCTATGTACAAGAATTTAACTACTATAATACTGCTCCCTATGTACAAGAATATAACTACTATAATACTGCCCCTATGTACAAGAATATAACTACTATAATACTGCTCCTATATACAAGAATTTATATTACTATAATACTGCCCCCATGTACAAGAATATAACTACTATAATACTGCCCCCTATGTACAAGAATATAATTACTATAATACTGCCCCTATGTACAAGAATATAACTACTATAATACTGCTCCCTATGTACAAGAATATAACTACTATAATACTGCTCCCTATGTACAAGAATATAACCACTATAATACTGCTCCTATATACAAGAATATAACTACTATAATACTGCCCCTATGTACAAGAATATAACTACTATAATACTGCCCCTATATACAAGAATATAGCTACTATAATACTGCTCCTATGTACAAGAATATAGCTACTATAATACTGCCCCCTATGTACAAGAATATAACTACTATAATACTGCTCCCTATGTACAAGAATATAACTACTATAATACTGCTCCTATGTACAAGAATATAAATACTATAATACTGCCCCTATGTACAAGAATATAACTACTATAATACTGCCCCCTATATACAAGAATATAACTACTATAATACTGCTCCCTATGTACAAGAATATAACTACTATAATACTGCTCCCTATGTACAAGAATATAACTACTATAATACTGCCCTCTATGTATAAGAATATAACTACTATAATACTGCTCCCTATGTACAAGAATATAACTACTATAATACTGCCCCCTATGTACAAGAATATAACTACTATAATACTGCCCCTATGTACAAGAATATAACTACTATAATACTGCTCCCTATGTACAAGAATATAACTACTATAATACTGCCCCTATGTACAAGAATATAACTACTATAATACTGCTCCCTATGTACAAGAATATAACTACTATAATACTGCTCCTATATACAAGAATATAACTACTATAATACTGCCCTCTATGTACAAGAATATAACTACTTTAATACTGCCCCCTATGTACAAGAATATAACTACTATAATACTGCTCCTATGTACAAGAATATAACTACTATAATACTGCCCCTTATGTACAAGAATATAACTACTATAATACTGCTCCTATGTACAAGAATATGACTACTATAATACTGCCCCTATGTACAAGAATATAACTACTATAATACTGCTCCCTATGTACAAGAATATAACTACTATAATACTGCTCCTATGTACAAGAATATAACTACTATAATACTGCCCCTATGTACAAGAATATAACTACTATAATACTGCTCCTATGTACAAGAATATAACTACTATAATACTGCTCCTATGTACAAGAATATAACTACTATAATACTGCCCCTATGTACAAGAATATAACTACTATAATACTGCTCCTATGTACAAGAATATAACTACTATAATACAGCCCCCTATGTACAAGAATATAACTACTATAATACTGCCCCTATGTAAAAGAATATAACTACTATAATACTGCCCCCTATGTACAAGAATATAACTACTATAATACTGCCCCTATGTACAAGAATATAACTACTATAATACTGCTCCTATGTACAAGAATATAACTACTATAATACAGCCCCCTATGTACAAGAATATAACTACTATAATACTGCCCCTATGTACAAGAATATAACTACTATAATACTGCCCTCTATGTACAAGAATATAACTTCTATAATACTGCCCCCTATGTACAAGAATATAACTATTATAATACTGTTCCTGTGTACAAGAATATAACTATTATAATACTGCCCCTATGTACAAGAATATAACTACTATAATACTGCCCCCTATGTACAAGAATATATCTACTATAATACTGCTCCCTATGTACAAGAATATAGCTACTATAATACTGCCCCTATGTACAAGAATATAACTACTATAATACTACTCCCTATGTACAAGAATATAACTACTATAATACTGCCCCCTATATACAAGAATATAACTACTATAATACTGCTCCTATGTACAAGAATATAACTTCTATAATACTGCCCCTATGTACAAGAATATAACTACTATAATACTGCCCCTATGTACAAGAATATAATTACTATAATACTGCACCCTATGTATAAGAATATAACTACTATAATACTGCTCCTATGTACAAGAATATAACTTCTATAATACTGCCCCATGTCCAAGCATATAACTACTATAATACTGCCCCCTATATATAAGATTATGACTACTATAATACTGCCCCTATGTACAAGAATATAACTACTATAATACAGTCCCTATGTACAAGAATATAACTAATAGAATACTGCCCCTATGTACAAGAATATAACTACTATAATACTGCTCCTATGTACAAGAGTATAACTACTATAATTCTGCCCCTATGTACAAGAATATAACTACTATAATATTGCCCCTATGTACAAGAATATAACTACTATAATACTGTCCCTATGTACAAGAATATAACTACTATAATACTGCTCCTATGTACAAGAGTATAACTACTATAATACTGCCCCTATGTACAAGAGTATAACTACTATAATACTGCCCCTATGTACAAGAATATAACTACTGTAATACTGCTCCTATATACAAGAATATAACTACTGTAATACTGCTCCTATGTACAAGAATATAACTACTGTAATACCGCTCCTATATACAAGAATATAACTACTATAATACTGCTCCTATGTACAAGAATATAACTACTATAATACTGCTCCTATATACAAGAATATAACTACTATAATACTGCCCCCTATGTACAAGAATATAACTACTATAATACTGCCCCTATGTACAAGAATATAACTACTATAATACTGCCCCTATGTACAAGAATATATCTACTGTAATACCGCTCCTATATACAAGAATATAACTACTATAATACTGCTCCTATATACAAGAATATAACTACTATAATACTGCTCCTATATACAAGAATATAACTACTATAATACTGCACCTATGTACAAGAATATAACTACTATAATACTGCCCCTATGTACAAGAATATAACTACTGTAATACCGCTCCTATATACAAGAATATAACTACTATAATACTGCTCCTATATACAAGAAAATAACTACTATAATACTGCTCCTATGTACAAGAATATAACTACTAAATACTGCTCCTATGTACAAGAATATAACTACTGTAATACCGCCCCTATATACAAGAATATAACTACTATAATACTGCCCCCTATGTACAAGAATATAACTACTATAATACTGCCCCTATGTACAAGAATATAACTACTATAATACTGCCCGTATGTACAAGAATATAACTACTATAATACTGCTCCTATGTACAAGAATATAACTACTATAATACTGCCCCTATGTACAAGAATATAACTACTATAATACTGCCCCTATGTACAAGAATATAACTACTATAATACTGCCCCTATGTACAAGAATATATTTACTGTAATACCGCTCCTATATACAAGAATATAACTACTATAATACTGCTCCTATATACAAGAATATAACTACTATAATTCTGCTCCTATGTTCAAGAATATAACTACTATAATACTGCCCCCTATGTACAGAATATAACTACTGTAATACCGCTCTTATATACAAGAATATAACTACTATAATACTGCCCGTATGTACTAGAATATAACTACTATAATACTGCCCCTATGTACAAGAATATAACTACTATAATACTGCCCCTATGTACAAGAATATAACTACTATAATACTGCTCTTATGTACAAGAATATAACTACTATAATACTGCTCCTACGTGCAAGAATATAACTACTATAATACTGCCCCTATGTACAAGAATATAACTACTATAATACTGCCCCCTATGTGCAAGAATATAACTACTATAATACTGCCCGTATGTACAAGAATATAATTACTATAATACTGCCCGTATGTACTAGTATATAACTACTATAATACTGCCCGTATGTACAAGAATATAACTACTATAATACTGCCCCTATGTACAAGAATATAACTACTATAATACTGCCCCCTATGTACAAGAATATAACTACTATAATACTGCCCGTATGTACTAGACTATAACTACTATAATACTGCAGCTATGTACAAGAATATAACTACTATAATACTGCCCGTATGTACAAGAATATAACTACTATAATACTGCTCCTATGTACAAGAATATAACTACTATAATACTGCTCCTATGTACAAGAATATAACTACTATAATACTGCCCGTATGTACTAGAATATAACTACTATAATACTGCCCCTATGTACAGGAATATAACTACTATAATACTGCTCCTATGTACAAGAATATAACTACTATAATACAGCCCCCTATGTACAAGAATATAACTACTATAATACTGCCCCTATGTACAAGAATATAACTACTATAATACTGCCCTCTATGTACAAGAATATAACTTCTATAATACTGCCCCCTATGTACAAGAATATAACTATTATAATACTGTTCCTGTGTACAAGAATATAACTATTATAATACTGCCCCTATGTACAAGAATATAACTACTATAATACTGCCCCCTATGTACAAGAATATATCTACTATAATACTGCTCCCTATGTACAAGAATATAGCTACTATAATACTGCCCCTATGTACAAGAATATAACTACTATAATACTACTCCCTATGTACAAGAATATAACTACTATAATACTGCCCCCTATATACAAGAATATAACTACTATAATACTGCTCCTATGTACAAGAATATAACTTCTATAATACTGCCCCTATGTACAAGAATATAACTACTATAATACTGCCCCTATGTACAAGAATATAATTACTATAATACTGCACCCTATGTATAAGAATATAACTACTATAATACTGCTCCTATGTACAAGAATATAACTTCTATAATACTGCCCCATGTCCAAGCATATAACTACTATAATACTGCCCCCTATATATAAGATTATGACTACTATAATACTGCCCCTATGTACAAGAATATAACTACTATAATACAGTCCCTATGTACAAGAATATAACTAATAGAATACTGCCCCTATGTACAAGAATATAACTACTATAATACTGCTCCTATGTACAAGAGTATAACTACTATAATTCTGCCCCTATGTACAAGAATATAACTACTATAATATTGCCCCTATGTACAAGAATATAACTACTATAATACTGTCCCTATGTACAAGAATATAACTACTATAATACTGCTCCTATGTACAAGAGTATAACTACTATAATACTGCCCCTATGTACAAGAATATAACTACTGTAATACTGCTCCTATATACAAGAATATAACTACTGTAATACTGCTCCTATGTACAAGAATATAACTACTGTAATACCGCTCCTATATACAAGAATATAACTACTATAATACTGCTCCTATGTACAAGAATATAACTACTATAATACTGCTCCTATATACAAGAATATAACTACTATAATACTGCCCCCTATGTACAAGAATATAACTACTATAATACTGCCCCTATGTACAAGAATATAACTACTATAATACTGCCCCTATGTACAAGAATATATCTACTGTAATACCGCTCCTATATACAAGAATATAACTACTATAATACTGCTCCTATATAAAAGAATATAACTACTATAATACTGCTCCTATATACAAGAATATAACTACTATAATACTGCCCCTATGTACAAGAATATAACTACTGTAATACCGCTCCTATATACAAGAATATAACTACTATAATACTGCTCCTATATACAAGAAAATAACTACTATAATACTGCTCCTATGTACAAGAATATAACTACTAAATACTGCTCCTATGTACAAGAATATAACTACTGTAATACCGCCCCTATATACAAGAATATAACTACTATAATACTGCCCCCTATGTACAAGAATATAACTACTATAATACTGCCCCTATGTACAAGAATATAACTACTATAATACTGCCCGTATGTACAAGAATATAACTACTATAATACTGCTCCTATGTACAAGAATATAACTACTATAATACTGCCCCTATGTACAAGAATATAACTACTATAATACTACCCCTATGTACAAGAATATAACTACTATAATACTGCCCCTATGTACAAGAATATAATTACTGTAATACCGCTCCTATATACAAGAATATAACTACTATAATACTGCTCCTATATACAAGAATATAACTACTATAATTCTGCTCCTATGTTCAAGAATATAACTACTATAATACTGCCCCCTATGTACAGAATATAACTACTGTAATACCGCTCTTATATACAAGAATATAACTACTATAATACTGCCCGTATGTACTAGAATATAACTACTATAATACTGCCCCTATGTACAAGAATATAACTACTATAATACTGCCCCTATGTACAAGAATATAACTACTATAATACTGCTCTTATGTACAAGAATATAACTACTATAATACTGCTCCTACGTGCAAGAATATAACTACTATAATACTGCCCCTATGTACAAGAATATAACTACTATAATACTGCCCCCTATGTGCAAGAATATAACTACTATAATACTGCCCGTATGTACAAGAATATAATTACTATAATACTGCCCGTATGTACTAGTATATAACTACTATAATACTGCCCGTATGTACAAGAATATAACTACTATAATACTGCCCCTATGTACAAGAATATAACTACTATAATACTGCCCCCTATGTACAAGAATATAACTACTATAATACTGCCCGTATGTACTAGACTATAACTACTATAATACTGCAGCTATGTACAAGAATATAACTACTATAATACTGCCCGTATGTACAAGAATATAACTACTATAATACTGCTCCTATGTACAAGAATATAACTACTATAATACTGCTCCTATGTACAAGAATATAACTACTATAATACTGCCCGTATGTACTAGAATATAACTACTATAATACTGCCCCTATGTACAAGAATATAACTACTATAATACTGCCCCTATGTACAAGAATATAACTACTATAATACTGCCCCCTATGTGCAAGAATATAACTACTATAATACTGCTCCTATGTACAAGAATATAACTACTATAATACTGCCCGTATGTACAAGAATATAGCTACTATAATACTGCTCCTATGTACAAGAATATAACTACTATAATACTGCCCCTATGTACAAGAATATAACTACTATAATACTGCTCCTATGTACAAGAATATAACTACTATAATACTGCCCCCTATGTATAAGAATATAACTACTATAATACTGCCCCTATGTACAAGAATATAACTACTATAATACTGCCCCTATGTACAAGAATATAACTACTATAATACTGCTCCCTATACGCAAGAATATAACTACTATAATACTGCTCCCTATGTACAAGAATATAACTACTTTAATACTGCCCCCTATGTACAAGAATATAACTACTATAATGCTGCTCCTATGTACAAGAATATAACTACTATAATACTGCCCCTTATGTAGAAGAATATAACTACTATAATACTGCTCCTATGTACAAGAATATAACTACTATAATACTGCCCCTATGTACAAGAACATAACTACTATAATACTGCTCCCTATATGCAAGAATATAACTACTATAATACTGCTCCCTATGTACAAGAATATAACTACTTTAATACTGCCCCCTATGTACAAGAATATAACTACTATAATACTGCCCCTATGTACAAGAATATAACCACTATAATACTGCTCCTATGTACAAGAATATAACTACTATAATACTGCTCCCTATGTACAAGAATATAACTACTATAATACTGCTCCCTATGTACAAGAATATAACCACTATAATACTGCTCCTATATACAAGAATATAACTACTATAATACTGCCCCTATGTACAAGAATATAACTACTATAATACTGCCCCTATATACAAGAATATAGCTACTATAATACTGCTCCTATGTACAAGAATATAGCTACTATAATACTGCCCCCTATGTACAAGAATATAACTACTTTAATACTGCTCCCTATGTACAAGAATATAACTACTATAATACTGCTCCTATGTACAAGAATATAACTACTATAATACTGCCCCTATGTACAAGAATATAACTACTATAATACTGCCCCCTATATACAAGAATATAACTACTATAATACTGCTCCCTATGTACAAGAATATAACTACTATAATACTGCTCCCTATGTACAAGAATATAACTACTATAATACTGCCCTCTATGTATAAGAATATAACTACTATAATACTGCTCCCTATGTACAAGAATATAACTACTATAATACTGCCCCCTATGTACAAGAATATAACTACTATAATACTTCCCCTATGTACAAGAATATAACTACTATAATACTGCTCCCTATGTACAAGAATATAACTACTATAATACTGCCCCTATGTACAAGAATATAACTACTATAATACTGCTCCCTATGTACAAGAATATAACTACTATAATACTGCTCCTATATACAAGAATATAACTACTATAATACTGCCCTCTATTTACAAGAATATAACTACTTTAATACTGCCCCCTATGTACAAGAATATAACTACTATAATACTGCTCCTATGTACAAGAATATAACTACTATAATACTGCCCCTTATGTACAAGAATATAACTACTATAATACTGCTCCTATGTACAAGAATATGACTACTATAATACTGCCCCTATGTACAAGAATATAACTACTATAATACTGCTCCCTATATGCAAGAATATAACTACTATAATACTGCTCCCTATGTACAAGAATATAACTACTTTAATACTGCCCCCTATGTACAAGAATATAACTACTATAATACTGCTCCTATGTACAAGAATATAACTACTATAATACTGCCCCTTATGTACAAGAATATAACTACTATAATACTGCCCCCTATGTACAAGAATATAACTACTATAATACTGCCCCTATGTACAAGAATATAACTACTATAATACTGCCCCTATGTACAAGAATATAACTACTATAATACTGCCTCTATATACAAGAATATAACTACTATAATACTGCTCCTATGTACAGGAATATAACTACTATAATACTGCCCCCTATGTACAAGAATTTAACTACTATAATACTGCTCCCTATGTACAAGAATATAACTACTATAATACTGCCCCTATGTACAAGAATATAACTACTATAATACTGCTCCTATATACAAGAATTTATATTACTATAATACTGCCCCTATGTACAAGAATATAACTACTATAATACTGCCCCCTATGTACAAGAATATAATTACTATAATACTGCCCCTATGTACAAGAATATAACTACTATAATACTGCTCCTATGTACAAGAATATAACTACTATAATACTGCTCCCTATGTACAAGAATATAACCACTATAATACTGCTCCTATGTACAAGAATATAACTACTATAATACTGCTCCCTATGTACAAGAATATAACTACTATAATACTGCTCCCTATGTACAAGAATATAACCACTATAATACTGCTCCTATATACAAGAATATAACTACTATAATACTACCCCTATGTACAAGAATATAACTACTATAATACTGCCCCTATATACAAGAATATAGCTACTATAATACTGCTCCTATGTACAAGAATATAGCTACTATAATACTGCCCCCTATGTACAAGAATATAACTACTATAATACTGCTCCCTATGTACAAGAATATAACTACTATAATACTGCTCCTATGTACAAGAATATAAATACTATAATACTGCCCCTATGTACAAGAATATAACTACTATAATACTGCCCCCTATATACAAGAATATAACTACTATAATACTGCTCCCTATGTACAAGAATATAACTACTATAATACTGCTCCCTTTGTACAAGAATATAACTACTATAATACTGCCCTCTATGTATAAGAATATAACTACTATAATACTGCTCCCTATGTACAAGAATATAACTACTATAATACTGCCCCCTATGTACAAGAATATAACTACTATAATACTGCCCCTATGTACAAGAATATAACTACTATAATACTGCTCCCTATGTACAAGAATATAACTACTATAATACTGCCCCTATGTACAAGAATATAACTACTATAATACTGCTCCCTATGTACAAGAATATAACTACTATAATACTGCTCCTATATACAAGAATATAACTACTATAATACTGCCCTCTATGTACAAGAATATAACTACTTTAATACTGCCCCCTATGTACAAGAATATAACTACTATAATACTGCTCCTATGTACAAGAATATAACTACTATAATACTGCCCCTTATGTACAAGAATATAACTACTATAATACTGCTCCTATGTACAAGAATATGACTACTATAATACTGCCCCTATGTACAAGAATATAACTACTATAATACTGCTCCCTATATGCAAGAATATAACTACTATAATACTGCTCCCTATGTACAAGAATATAACTACTTTAATACTGCCCCCTATGTACAAGAATATAACTACTATAATACTGCTCCTATGTACAAGAATATAACTACTATAATACTGCCCCTTATGTACAAGAATATAACTACTATAATACTGCCCCCTATGTACAAGAATATAACTACTATAATACTGCCCCTATGTACAAGAATATAACTACTATAATACTGCCCCTATGTACAAGAATATAACTACTATAATACTGCCCCTATATACAAGAATATAACTACTATAATACTGCTCCTATGTACAGGAATATAACTACTATAATACTGCCCCCTATGTACAAGAATTTAACTACTATAATACTGCTCCCTATGTACAAGAATATAACTACTATAATACTGCTCCTATGTACAAGAATATAACTACTATAATACTGCTCCCTATGTACAAGAATATAACCACTATAATACTGCTCCTATGTACAAGAATATAACTACTATAATACTGCTCCCTATGTACAAGAATATAACTACTATAATACTGCTCCCTATGTACAAGAATATAACCACTATAATACTGCTCCTATGTACAAGAATATAACTACTATAATACTGCTCCCTATGTACAAGAATATAACTACTATAATACTGCTCCCTATGTACAAGAATATAACCACTATAATACTGCTCCTATATACAAGAATATAACTACTATAATACTACCCCTATGTACAAGAATATAACTACTATAATACTGCCCCTATATACAAGAATATAGCTACTATAATACTGCTCCTATGTACAAGAATATAGCTACTATAATACTGCCCCCTATGTACAAGAATATAACTACTATAATACTGCTCCCTATGTACAAGAATATAACTACTATAATACTGCTCCTATGTACAAGAATATAAATACTATAATACTGCCCCTATGTACAAGAATATAACTACTATAATACTGCCCCCTATATACAAGAATATAACTACTATAATACTGCTCCCTATGTACAAGAATATAACTACTATAATACTGCTCCCTTTGTACAAGAATATAACTACTATAATACTGCCCTCTATGTATAAGAATATAACTACTATAATACTGCTCCCTATGTACAAGAATATAACTACTATAATACTGCCCCCTATGTACAAGAATATAACTACTATAATACTGCCCCTATGTACAAGAATATAACTACTATAATACTGCTCCCTATGTACAAGAATATAACTACTATAATACTGCCCCTATGTACAAGAATATAACTACTATAATACTGCTCCCTATGTACAAGAATATAACTACTATAATACTGCTCCTATATACAAGAATATAACTACTATAATACTGCCCTCTATGTACAAGAATATAACTACTTTAATACTGCCCCCTATGTACAAGAATATAACTACTATAATACTGCTCCTATGTACAAGAATATAACTACTATAATACTGCCCCTTATGTACAAGAATATAACTACTATAATACTGCTCCTATGTACAAGAATATGACTACTATAATACTGCCCCTATGTACAAGAATATAACTACTATAATACTGCTCCCTATATGCAAGAATATAACTACTATAATACTGCTCCCTATGTACAAGAATATAACTACTTTAATACTGCCCCCTATGTACAAGAATATAACTACTATAATACTGCTCCTATGTACAAGAATATAACTACTATAATACTGCCCCTTATGTACAAGAATATAACTACTATAATACTGCCCCCTATGTACAAGAATATAACTACTATAATACTGCCCCTATGTACAAGAATATAACTACTATAATACTGCCCCTATGTACAAGAATATAACTACTATAATACTGCCCCTATATACAAGAATATAACTACTATAATACTGCTCCTATGTACAGGAATATAACTACTATAATACTGCCCCCTATGTACAAGAATTTAACTACTATAATACTGCTCCCTATGTACAAGAATATAACTACTATAATACTGCTCCTATGTACAAGAATATAACTACTATAATACTGCTCCCTATGTACAAGAATATAACCACTATAATACTGCTCCTATGTACAAGAATATAACTACTATAATACTGCTCCCTATGTACAAGAATATAACTACTATAATACTGCTCCCTATGTACAAGAATATAACCACTATAATACAGCTCCTATATACAAGAATATAACTGCTATAATACTGCCCCTATGTACAAGAATATAACTACTATAATACTGCTCCTATATACAAGAAGATAGCTACTATAATACTGCTCCTATGTACAAGAATATAGCTACTATAATACTGCCCCCTATGTACAAGAATATAACTACTATAATACTGCTCCCTATGTACAAGAATATAACTACTATAATACTGCTCCTATGTACAAGAATATAACTACTATAATACTGCCCCTATGTACAAGAATATAACTACTATAATACTGCCCCCTATATACAAGAATATAACTACTATAATACTGCTCCCTATGTACAAGAATATAACTACTATAATACTGCTCCCTATGTACAAGAATATAACTACTATAATACTGCTCCTATGTACAAGAATATAACTACTATAATACTGCCCCTATGTACAAGAATATAACTACTATAATACTGCCCCTATATACAAGAATATAGCTACTATAATACTGCTCCTATGTACAAGAATATAGCTACTATAATACTGCCCCCTATGTACAAGAATATAACTACTATAATACTGCTCCCTATGTACAAGAATATAACTACTATAATACTGCTCCTATGTACAAGAATATAAATACTATAATACTGCCCCTATGTACAAGAATATAACTACTATAATACTGCCCCCTATATACAAGAATATAACTACTATAATACTGCTCCCTATGTACAAGAATATAACTACTATAATACTGCTCCCTATGTACAAGAATATAACTACTATAATACTGCCCTCTATGTATAAGAATATAACTACTATAATACTGCTCCCTATGTACAAGAATATAACTACTATAATACTGCCCCCTATGTACAAGAATATAACTACTATAATACTGCCCCTATGTACAAGAATATAACTACTATAATACTGCTCCCTATGTACAAGAATATAACTACTATAATACTGCCCCTATGTACAAGAATATAACTACTATAATACTGCTCCCTATGTACAAGAATATAACTACTATAATACTGCTCCTATATACAAGAATATAACTACTATAATACTGCCCTCTATGTACAAGAATATAACTACTTTAATACTGCCCCCTATGTACAAGAATATAACTACTATAATACTGCTCCTATGTACAAGAATATAACTACTATAATACTGCCCCTTATGTACAAGAATATAACTACTATAATACTGCTCCTATGTACAAGAATATGACTACTATAATACTGCCCCTATGTACAAGAATATAACTACTATAATACTGCTCCCTATATGCAAGAATATAACTACTATAATACTGCTCCCTATGTACAAGAATATAACTACTTTAATACTGCCCCCTATGTACAAGAATATAACTACTATAATACTGCTCCTATGTACAAGAATATAACTACTATAATACTGCCCCTTATGTACAAGAATATAACTACTATAATACTGCCCCCTATGTACAAGAATATAACTACTATAATACTGCCCCTATGTACAAGAATATAACTACTATAATACTGCCCCTATGTACAAGAATATAACTACTATAATACTGCCCCTATATACAAGAATATAACTACTATAATACTGCTCCTATGTACAGGAATATAACTACTATAATACTGCCCCCTATGTACAAGAATTTAACTACTATAATACTGCTCCCTATGTACAAGAATATAACTACTATAATACTGCCCCTATGTACAAGAATATAACTACTATAATACTGCTCCTATATACAAGAATTTATATTACTATAATACTGCCCCTATGTACAAGAATATAACTACTATAATACTGCCCCCTATGTACAAGAATATAATTACTATAATACTGCCCCTATGTACAAGAATATAACTACTATAATACTGCTCCTATGTACAAGAATATAACTACTATAATACTGCTCCCTATGTACAAGAATATAACCACTATAATACTGCTCCTATGTACAAGAATATAACTACTATAATACTGCTCCCTATGTACAAGAATATAACTACTATAATACTGCTCCCTATGTACAAGAATATAACCACTATAATACTGCTCCTATATACAAGAATATAACTGCTATAATACTGCCCCTATGTACAAGAATATAACTACTATAATACTGCTCCTATATACAAGAAGATAGCTACTATAATACTGCTCCTATGTACAAGAATATAGCTACTATAATACTGCCCCCTATGTACAAGAATATAACTACTATAATACTGCTCCCTATGTACAAGAATATAACTACTATAATACTGCTCCTATGTACAAGAATATAACTACTATAATACTGCCCCTATGTACAAGAATATAACTACTATAATACTGCCCCCTATATACAAGAATATAACTACTATAATACTGCTCCCTATGTACAAGAATATAACTACTATAATACTGCTCCCTATGTACAAGAATATAACTACTATAATACTGCTCCTATGTACAAGAATATAACTACTATAATACTGCCCCTATGTACAAGAATATAACTACTATAATACTGCCCCTATATACAAGAATATAGCTACTATAATACTGCTCCTATGTACAAGAATATAGCTACTATAATACTGCCCCCTATGTACAAGAATATAACTACTATAATACTGCTCCCTATGTACAAGAATATAACTACTATAATACTGCTCCTATGTACAAGAATATAACTACTATAATACTGCCCCTATGTACAAGAATATAACTACTATAATACTGCCCCCTATATACAAGAATATAACTACTATAATACTGCTCCCTATGTACAAGAATATAACTACTATAATACTGCTCCCTATGTACAAGAATATAACTACTATAATACTGCCCTCTATGTATAAGAATATAACTACTATAATACTGCTCCCTATGTACAAGAATATAACTACTATAATACTGCCCCCTATGTACAAGAATATAACTACTATAATACTGCCCCTATGTACAAGAATATAACTACTATAATACTGCTCCCTATGTACAAGAATATAACTACTATAATACTGCCCCTATGTACAAGAATATAACTACTATAATACTGCTCCCTATGTACAAGAATATAACTACTATAATACTGCTCCTATATACAAGAATATAACTACTATAATACTGCCCTCTATGTACAAGAATATAACTACTTTAATACTGCCCCCTATGTACAAGAATATAACTACTATAATACTGCTCCTATGTACAAGAATATAACTACTATAATACTGCCCCTTATGTACAAGAATATAACTACTATAATACTGCTCCTATGTACAAGAATATAACTACTATAATACTGCCCCTATGTACAAGAATATAACTACTATAATACTGCCCCTATGTACAAGAATATAACTACTATAATACTGCTCCCTATGTACAAGAATATAACTACTATAATACTGCTCCTATGTACAAGAATATAACTACTATAATACTGACCCCAATGTACAAGAATATAACTACTATAATACTGCCCCCTATGTACAAGAATATAACTACTATAATACTGCTCCCTATGTACAAGAATATAACTACTATAATACTGCTCCCTATGTACAAGAATATAACTACTATAATACTGCTCCCTATGTACAAGAATATAACTACTATAATACTGCTCCCTATGTACAAGAATATAACTACTATAATACTGCTCCTATGTACAAGAATATAAATACTATAATACTGCCCCTATGTACAAGAATATAACTACTATAATACTGCCCCCTATATACAAGAATATAACTACTATAATACTGCTCCCTATGTACAAGAATATAACTACTATAATACTGCTCCCTATGTACAAGAATATAACTACTATAATACTGCCCTCTATGTATAAGAATATAACTACTATAATACTGCTCCCTATGTACAAGAATATAACTACTATAATACTGCCCCCTATGTACAAGAATATAACTACTATAATACTGCCCCTATGTACAAGAATATAACTACTATAATACTGCTCCTTATGTACAAGAATATAACTACTATAATACTGCCCCTATGTACAAGAATATAACTACTATAATACTGCTCCCTATGTACAAGAATATAACTACTATAATACTGCTCCTATATACAAGAATATAACTACTATAATACTGCCCTCTATGTACAAGAATATAACTACTTTAATACTGCCCCCTATGTACAAGAATATAACTACTATAATACTGCTCCTATGTACAAGAATATAACTACTATAATACTGCCCCTTATGTACAAGAATATAACTACTATAATACTGCTCCTATGTACAAGAATATGACTACTATAATACTGCCCCTATGTACAAGAATATAACTACTATAATACTGCTCCCTATATGCAAGAATATAACTACTATAATACTGCTCCCTATGTACAAGAATATAACTACTTTAATACTGCCCCCTATGTACAAGAATATAACTACTATAATACTGCTCCTATGTACAAGAATATAACTACTATAATACTGCCCCTTATGTACAAGAATATAACTACTATAATACTGCCCCCTATGTACAAGAATATAACTACTATAATACTGCCCCTATGTACAAGAATATAACTACTATAATACTGCCCCTATGTACAAGAATATAACTACTATAATACTGCCCCTATATACAAGAATATAACTACTATAATACTGCTCCTATGTACAGGAATATAACTACTATAATACTGCCCCCTATGTACAAGAATTTAACTACTATAATACTGCTCCCTATGTACAAGAATATAACTACTATAATACTGCCCCTATGTACAAGAATATAACTACTATAATACTGCTCCTATATACAAGAATTTATATTACTATAATACTGCCCCTATGTACAAGAATATAACTACTATAATACTGCCCCCTATGTACAAGAATATAATTACTATAATACTGCCCCTATGTACAAGAATATAACTACTATAATACTGCTCCTATGTACAAGAATATAACTACTATAATACTGCTCCCTATGTACAAGAATATAACCACTATAATACTGCTCCTATGTACAAGAATATAACTACTATAATACTGCTCCCTATGTACAAGAATATAACTACTATAATACTGCTCCCTATGTACAAGAATATAACCACTATAATACTGCTCCTATATACAAGAATATAACTGCTATAATACTGCCCCTATGTACAAGAATATAACTACTATAATACTGCTCCTATATACAAGAAGATAGCTACTATAATACTGCTCCTATGTACAAGAATATAGCTACTATAATACTGCCCCCTATGTACAAGAATATAACTACTATAATACTGCTCCCTATGTACAAGAATATAACTACTATAATACTGCTCCTATGTACAAGAATATAACTACTATAATACTGCCCCTATGTACAAGAATATAACTACTATAATACTGCCCCCTATATACAAGAATATAACTACTATAATACTGCTCCCTATGTACAAGAATATAACTACTATAATACTGCTCCCTATGTACAAGAATATAACTACTATAATACTGCTCCTATGTACAAGAATATAACTACTATAATACTGCCCCTATGTACAAGAATATAACTACTATAATACTGCCCCTATATACAAGAATATAGCTACTATAATACTGCTCCTATGTACAAGAATATAGCTACTATAATACTGCCCCCTATGTACAAGAATATAACTACTATAATACTGCTCCCTATGTACAAGAATATAACTACTATAATACTGCTCCTATGTACAAGAATATAACTACTATAATACTGCCCCTATGTACAAGAATATAACTACTATAATACTGCCCCCTATATACAAGAATATAACTACTATAATACTGCTCCCTATGTACAAGAATATAACTACTATAATACTGCTCCCTATGTACAAGAATATAACTACTATAATACTGCCCTCTATGTATAAGAATATAACTACTATAATACTGCTCCCTATGTACAAGAATATAACTACTATAATACTGCCCCCTATGTACAAGAATATAACTACTATAATACTGCCCCTATGTACAAGAATATAACTACTATAATACTGCTCCCTATGTACAAGAATATAACTACTATAATACTGCCCCTATGTACAAGAATATAACTACTATAATACTGCTCCCTATGTACAAGAATATAACTACTATAATACTGCTCCTATATACAAGAATATAACTACTATAATACTGCCCTCTATGTACAAGAATATAACTACTTTAATACTGCCCCCTATGTACAAGAATATAACTACTATAATACTGCTCCTATGTACAAGAATATAACTACTATAATACTGCCCCTTATGTACAAGAATATAACTACTATAATACTGCTCCTATGTACAAGAATATAACTACTATAATACTGCCCCTATGTACAAGAATATAACTACTATAATACTGCCCCTATGTACAAGAATATAACTACTATAATACTGCTCCCTATGTACAAGAATATAACTACTATAATACTGCTCCTATGTACAAGAATATAACTACTATAATACTGACCCCAATGTACAAGAATATAACTACTATAATACTGCCCCCTATGTACAAGAATATAACTACTATAATACTGCTCCCTATGTACAAGAATATAACTACTATAATACTGCTCCCTATGTACAAGAATATAACTACTATAATACTGCTCCCTATGTACAAGAATATAACTACTATAATACTGCTCCCTATGTACAAGAATATAACTACTATAATACTGCTCCTATGTACAAGAATATAAATACTATAATACTGCCCCTATGTACAAGAATATAACTACTATAATACTGCCCCCTATATACAAGAATATAACTACTATAATACTGCTCCCTATGTACAAGAATATAACTACTATAATACTGCTCCCTATGTACAAGAATATAACTACTATAATACTGCCCTCTATGTATAAGAATATAACTACTATAATACTGCTCCCTATGTACAAGAATATAACTACTATAATACTGCCCCCTATGTACAAGAATATAACTACTATAATACTGCCCCTATGTACAAGAATATAACTACTATAATACTGCTCCTTATGTACAAGAATATAACTACTATAATACTGCCCCTATGTACAAGAATATAACTACTATAATACTGCTCCCTATGTACAAGAATATAACTACTATAATACTGCTCCTATATACAAGAATATAACTACTATAATACTGCCCTCTATGTACAAGAATATAACTACTTTAATACTGCCCCCTATGTACAAGAATATAACTACTATAATACTGCTCCTATGTACAAGAATATAACTACTATAATACTGCCCCTTATGTACAAGAATATAACTACTATAATACTGCTCCTATGTACAAGAATATGACTACTATAATACTGCCCCTATGTACAAGAATATAACTACTATAATACTGCTCCCTATATGCAAGAATATAACTACTATAATACTGCTCCCTATGTACAAGAATATAACTACTTTAATACTGCCCCCTATGTACAAGAATATAACTACTATAATACTGCTCCTATGTACAAGAATATAACTACTATAATACTGCCCCTTATGTACAAGAATATAACTACTATAATACTGCCCCCTATGTACAAGAATATAACTACTATAATACTGCCCCTATGTACAAGAATATAACTACTATAATACTGCCCCTATGTACAAGAATATAACTACTATAATACTGCCCCTATATACAAGAATATAACTACTATAATACTGCTCCTATGTACAGGAATATAACTACTATAATACTGCCCCCTATGTACAAGAATTTAACTACTATAATACTGCTCCCTATGTACAAGAATATAACTACTATAATACTGCCCCTATGTACAAGAATATAACTACTATAATACTGCTCCTATATACAAGAATTTATATTACTATAATACTGCCCCTATGTACAAGAATATAACTACTATAATACTGCCCCCTATGTACAAGAATATAATTACTATAATACTGCCCCTATGTACAAGAATATAACTACTATAATACTGCTCCTATGTACAAGAATATAACTACTATAATACTGCTCCCTATGTACAAGAATATAACCACTATAATACTGCTCCTATGTACAAGAATATAACTACTATAATACTGCTCCCTATGTACAAGAATATAACTACTATAATACTGCTCCCTATGTACAAGAATATAACCACTATAATACTGCTCCTATATACAAGAATATAACTGCTATAATACTGCCCCTATGTACAAGAATATAACTACTATAATACTGCTCCTATATACAAGAAGATAGCTACTATAATACTGCTCCTATGTACAAGAATATAGCTACTATAATACTGCCCCCTATGTACAAGAATATAACTACTATAATACTGCTCCCTATGTACAAGAATATAACTACTATAATACTGCTCCTATGTACAAGAATATAACTACTATAATACTGCCCCTATGTACAAGAATATAACTACTATAATACTGCCCCCTATATACAAGAATATAACTACTATAATACTGCTCCCTATGTACAAGAATATAACTACTATAATACTGCTCCCTATGTACAAGAATATAACTACTATAATACTGCTCCTATGTACAAGAATATAACTACTATAATACTGCCCCTATGTACAAGAATATAACTACTATAATACTGCCCCTATATACAAGAATATAGCTACTATAATACTGCTCCTATGTACAAGAATATAGCTACTATAATACTGCCCCCTATGTACAAGAATATAACTACTATAATACTGCTCCCTATGTACAAGAATATAACTACTATAATACTGCTCCTATGTACAAGAATATAACTACTATAATACTGCCCCTATGTACAAGAATATAACTACTATAATACTGCCCCCTATATACAAGAATATAACTACTATAATACTGCTCCCTATGTACAAGAATATAACTACTATAATACTGCTCCCTATGTACAAGAATATAACTACTATAATACTGCCCTCTATGTATAAGAATATAACTACTATAATACTGCTCCCTATGTACAAGAATATAACTACTATAATACTGCCCCCTATGTACAAGAATATAACTACTATAATACTGCCCCTATGTACAAGAATATAACTACTATAATACTGCTCCCTATGTACAAGAATATAACTACTATAATACTGCCCCTATGTACAAGAATATAACTACTATAATACTGCTCCCTATGTACAAGAATATAACTACTATAATACTGCTCCTATATACAAGAATATAACTACTATAATACTGCCCTCTATGTACAAGAATATAACTACTTTAATACTGCCCCCTATGTACAAGAATATAACTACTATAATACTGCTCCTATGTACAAGAATATAACTACTATAATACTGCCCCTTATGTACAAGAATATAACTACTATAATACTGCTCCTATGTACAAGAATATAACTACTATAATACTGCCCCTATGTACAAGAATATAACTACTATAATACTGCCCCTATGTACAAGAATATAACTACTATAATACTGCTCCCTATGTACAAGAATATAACTACTATAATACTGCTCCTATGTACAAGAATATAACTACTATAATACTGACCCCAATGTACAAGAATATAACTACTATAATACTGCCCCCTATGTACAAGAATATAACTACTATAATACTGCTCCCTATGTACAAGAATATAACTACTATAATACTGCTCCCTATGTACAAGAATATAACTACTATAATACTGCTCCCTATGTACAAGAATATAACTACTATAATACTGCTCCCTATGTACAAGAATATAACCACTATAATACTGCCCCCTATGTACAAGAATATAACTACTATAATACTGCCCCCTATGTACAAGAATATAACTACTATAATACTGCCCCCTATACTCTGATTGCAGGTAAGAACCGTATTCCTGAGGATTTGCTCCAGCAGTTGCGCAGTGTCCGGCAGGATGTGGAGAGTCTGTTCGCTGAGAATCGGAAGGTAGCGTCTCGTGAGAGCTCGTCAGTGATGTTTCCTCTGCGGCTCGATCGTTCTTATATTTTCCTCACTTTTAGGACAAGGTTGACTTGAGCGCTCTGAAGAGTGGACTCCATGATCTGAATATGGCGCTACAACAACTGGACAGCAAGACCGACAAGCTGGCAGCAGATCTGTCCGAGACCGCGGTGAGGGAGCGGAGCGTACGGTGTTATTAATGGTTGTGGGATGTGAGGGAAAAATGTCTGCTGAGCCGTGTATCTAATCCCATCACGTGTGATACCTCTTCTTGCAGACCCTTCAGAGTCAGATTGATGAGCTGCAGAAGAAGAAGTTGGATCAGGGGGATTTCATGTTGGAGCTGAATCTGGTACGTGTGTATCTATCACAGGGGCCCCGGATTATACATGGGACGTGCAGCGAGGGGCCCCGGTGCAGACATTATGTTGGGCCCCAGGTTCAGCACACATTTCCTCTGATGCTCCAGTCACATCCAGAGCTTCGAGACGTCGCTCACCTCCGGGGTCTTGTTTACAGAAGGCGGACAGACGGGCGTTGGAGGCCCTGGTGGGCCGCGCGGATCTGGAGGCCGCCGTCAGCGAGGTTAATGCTGTGCTGGAGGCTCTGATCAAAAAACTGGCAGCGCAGGAGTCCGAGTGGCAGAACATGCTGGCCAAGCTGCTGGCAGGGCTAGAGGCCAAGGTAAGAGTGTACACAGCTCCTGTGCGCAGCAATGTGGTGCATTGTGGGAGATTAACAGAGCCGCCATGACATCACATAAACAATTGACCCCTTACAATATACATTATTGAGAAGCTGCCGGGTGGCGCCCTGTTCTCTCACCGGCGTCCTGTCCCCTCGCCGGCGCCCTATGCTCTCACCGGTGTTGTCCCCTCACCGGCGCCCTGTGCTCTCACCGGCACCCTGTCCCCTCACCAGCGACCTGTGCTCTCACCGGCACCCTGTCCCCTCACCAGCGCCCTGTGCCCTCACCAGCGACCTGTGCTCTCACCGGCACCCTGTCCCCTCACCAGCGCCCTGTGCCCTCACCAGCGACCTGTGCTCTCACCGGCGCCCTGTCCCCTCACCAGCGCCCTGTGCCCTCACCGGCACCCTGTCCCCTCACCAGCGCCCTGTGCCCTCACCGGCACCCTGTGCTCTCACCGGCGCCCTGTGCTCTCACCGGCGCCCTGTCACCTCACCAGCGCCCTGTTCCCTCACCAGCGCCCTGTGCCCTCACCAGCGCCCTGTGCTCTCACCGGCGCCCTGTGCTCTCACCGGCGCCCTGTCCCCTCACCAGCGCCCTGTGCCCTCACCAGCACCCTGTGCTCTCACCGGCGCCCTGTGCTCTCACCGGCGCCCTGTCCCCTCACCAGCGCCCTGTGCTCTCACCGGCGCCCTGTCCCCTCACCGGCGCCCTGTGCCCTCACCAGTGCCCTGTGCCCTCACCAGCGCCCTGTGCCCTCACCGGCGCCCTGTGCTCGCACCGGCGCCCTGTCCCCTCACCGGCGTCCTGTCATCCTCTCACCGGCGTCCTGTCCTCTTCTCACCGGAGCCCTGTCCCCTCACCGGCGTCCTGTCCTCCTCTCACCAGCGCCCTGTCCTCTTCTCACCGGAGCCCTGTCCCCTCACCGGCGCTCTGTCCTCTCACCGGCGCCCTGTCCTCCTGTCACCGGAGCCCTGTCCTCCTGTCACCGGAGCCCTGTCCTCTTCTCACCGGAGCCCTGTCCTCCTCTCACCGGAGCCCTGTCCTCTTCGCACCGGAGCCCTGTCCCCTCACCGGCGCTCTGTCCTCTCACCGGCGCCCTGTCCTCCTGTCACCGGAGCCCTGTCCTCTTCTCACCGGAGCCCTGTCCTCTTCTCACCGGAGCCCTGTCCTCCTCTCACCGGAGCCCTGTCCTCTTCTCACCGGAGCCCTGTCCTCCTGTCACCGGAGCCCTGTCCTCTTCTCACCGGCGCCCTGTCCTCTTCTCACCGGAGCCCTGTCCCCTTCTCACCGGAGCCCTGTCCCCTCACCGGCGCCCTGTCCTCCCGTCACTGGCGCCCTGTGCTCTCAGACCTTTGTTCCCGGCTGAGCAAACTTCATCTCTAGGAAACGCTGGATGCCGTCATCAGGCCGCCGGGGATAGAGGCAAACATTGTTATCTCTAACACACTCCTCTTCTAAAATACTCTGTGCTGCTGGCAGTTCTGCTCCTTCCATTAAATGACTCTCAGTGTATGACTGCACACTTGTCTCCATATCCCTCCGTAACATCATCATGAGTGGCGGACAACTACACCTGTCATTGACACATTCCTCTCCTAAAATACTCTGTGCTGCTGTGCAGCCTGTTCCTTTGTCACATCTCCGCACCTTCTGCATCTTCTAGTTGAGCCGCTCGGACTTGGACTCCGTTCACAAGGACCTGGAGGAGCTCTGGAAATTCCTGAAGAAGCATCTCAGCTCCAGCCAGACCTTCGATCCAGACGGGGCGGCGGGCTTCAGGAAGTGAGTGGTGTGCGCACGTAGGGGGCGTAGTGGGGGCACGGGTGATGCTCTTCAATGACTGAGAGCAGAACTGCCGTAAAGTAGAATTATATTCACAGCCCCCTTTCCTATAGGGGGCGCCATGTAACTGTTCATTCCCAACAGGAAGGTAATTTTAATATTACAGTAAAGACTGACACCGGGTGTATATGAAGTCAGGGGCTGCGGCGAAACTGCCGCATACAGACCTGCCAAAATCCTAAGATTTGTGATAGACCGTGCCGGGAGCTTTATATTGTGACGGTGTGCACTTATCAAACATTGTGTATTCACAGGAAACTGTTCGAGAGAGTAAAGTGCATCTCATGTGACCGTCCTGTAACCATGGGAACCGCACCGTGAGTACCCAACCTCTGACCGAACCTATTACTCAATCTAGTACCCAACATGGTACTGAACCTAGTACCAAACCTAGTGCCCAAAGTAGTACCCAACCTATGACCGAACCTAGTACGGAACATGGTACTGAACCTAATACTGACTCTATGACGGAACCTAGTACTCAACCTAATGTTCAACCTACTACTCAACGTGGTACTGAAACGAGTAGGCAACATAGTACCCAACCTAGCACTGAATCTATGACGGAACCTAGTACTAAACCTGTGACCGAACCTAGTACGGAACATGGTACTGAACCTAATACTGACTATGACTGAACATAGTACTCAACCTAATGTTCAACCTACTACCCAACGTGGTACTGAACCTAGTAGGCAACATCGTATCCATTTGTGATTCTCTCTCTTTTGCAGACATCTGGTTACAGTGCGCTCTCTGAACCCCCGAAGCAGAGATTACAAGACCCCCGGGTATGTGCGTCTGCTATCAGCACTGTACACATGGTTATGGGGGAGTATGGACAAATTTCTATACATTCACAGGAGGATGGTTGTCAGTCTCCTTAGGGGACTGACAATCTGCCTGGTGTAGATCACCAGATCTGTCCTACCTGTGTGTATAGGACTATGGACCACTTTCACCATGAGTCGTATTAACCCAGTGTTCACATGGACTCGTCTTTTCAGAGATCCCACCCAGATGTCAGACCCCGAGCTCCAGTACAGCGAGTCCCCGAGACCCCACAGCGCCTACTCAATCCACCGAAAATCATCGTGCAACCAAAACCTCAGCACAGTGTTCCCGTACGGAGACCCCGGGCAAATCCAGTACAAGAACGTAAGCATGGACATCACAGACAGATACACTGGTGCTTAAAAGTTTGTGAACCCTTCAGTATTTTCCTTATTTCTGTATAATTTATAGCTAAAACTACATCTGATTTTATCTAAAAAAAAGTCACAGTGTTGCCCGGGCCAAAAGGGTCACATACTTTTACAATTCACAGACATACAGTTGTGCTCAAAAGTTTACATACCCGGCAGAATTTTTCCTTTCTTGGCCTTGTTTCAGAGAATATGAATGATAACAAAAAACCTTTTTCTCCACTCATGGTTATTGGTTGGGTGAAGCCATTTATTGTCAAACTACTGTGTTTTCTCTTTTTAAATCATAATGACAACCAAAACATCCAAATGACCCTGATCAAAAGTTCACATACCCGGGTGATTTTGGCCTGATAACATGTACAGAATTTGACACAAATGGGTTTGAATGGCTACTAAAGGTACCATTCTTACCTGTGACCTGTTTACTTATCAGTGTGTGCATAAAAGCTGAGTGAGTTTCTGGGATCCAGACAGACTCTTGCATCTTTCTTCCAGCCGCTTGCTTTCCCCATGCCTCACAATCCAGAAACGTCAAAGAATTGTCAATGGATCTACGGGAAAAGGTAGTTGAACAGTATAACACAGGAAAGGGATACAAAAAGATATCCAAGGAATTGATAATGCCAGTCAGTAGGGTTCAAACTGTGATTAACAAATGGATAATCAGGGGCTCTGTAAAAATCAAACCACAGTCAGGTAGACCAACAAAAATTTCGGCCACAACTGCTAGGAAAATTGGTTTGGGATGCAAAGAAAACCCCATGAATAACATCAGCTGAAATTCAGAACTCTCTAAAAACTAGTGGTGTGGCTGTATCAAGATGCACAATAAGGAGGCACTTGAAGAAAAATGGGCTGAATGGTCAAGTCGCCAGAAGAAAGCCATTACTGCGCAAATGCCACAAAGTATCTCGCCTACAATACGCCAAACAGCACAGAGACAAGCCTCAAAACTTCTGGAACAAGGTAATTTGGCGTGATGAGACCAAAATTGAACTTTTTGGCCACAACCCTAAACGTTACTTTTGGAGAGAGGTCAACAAGGCCTATGATGAAAGGAACACCATTCCTACAGTAAAGCATGGAGGTGGATCGCTGATGTTTTGGAGATGCGCGAGCTACAAAGACACAGGAACTTGGTAAAAGTTGAAGGAAAGATGAATGCAGCACGTTATCAGCAAATACTGGAGGCAAATTTGCACTCATCAGCCCGGAAGCTGCACATGGGACGTACTTGGACGTTCCAACATGACAACGATCCAAAACACAAGGCCAAGTCGACCTGTCATTGGCTACAGCAGAACAAAGTGAAGGTTCTGGAGTGGCCATCTCAGTCTCCTGACCTCAATATCATTGAGCCACTGTGGGGAGATCTCAAGCGCACAGTTCATGAGAGACAACCCAGGAATTTACAGGAACTGGAGGCTTTTTGCCAAGAAGAATGGGCAGCTTTACCATCTGAGAAAATAAAGAACCTCATCCACAACTACCACAAAAGACTTTGATGTTAGAGGGGGCAATACACAGTATTAAGAACTGGAGTATGTGAACTTGTGATCAGGGTCATTTGGATGTTTTTGGTTGTCATTAAGATTGTGTTCTCTTTTTCACAGTAGTTTGACAATAAATGGCTTCACCCAACCAATAACCATGAGTGGAGAAAAAGTTTTTTTTTGTTGTCATTCATATTCTCTGAAACAAGGCCAAGAAAGGAAAAATTCTGTCGGGGTATGTAAACTTTTGAGCACAACTGTATGCCATTAGATCATTTTACTCAAGTCAAAAATATTGCTTTTCTTATCTAACTTTTAAGACGAGTGAAAAATCAGATGTGGTTTTAGGTGAAATATAGGCAGAAATAAGGACAATTCTGAAAGGTTCACAAGCTTTATGGATATGACAGACTTTTCACCCTCTGCTCCACAGACGGAGTTTGACCTGATGGGGATTGATGGTGTAATGTACAAGGGACGGTTGGACAAGAGTCACGCGGCTTACATTGCTGAGCGGGACAGCCCCGGTGAGTGTCAGCCCATCTTTTTCTTTTGCATTGTTGACTCTGGTCTCACTGGTGACTTCTCCCCCAGCAGTGAAGACCCCACAGCCACCATACAGGATCCCAGTGGAACGAGCACGCTCTGCTACCCCACACTGCAGGAGTTCCAGCACCCACACCTCACGTAAGCCACGCAGCTTAAAAGGGCCACTAACCCTAATAGGGCACAGGCATTAGAAGTACTGTATCTACCCCTCTCTGTCCACCAGGGCCTGCGAGTCATTCTGCGCGATCGTCCCGCTCCGCACTACAGTCGTCATCTGCCACAAACTCCACGCAGCCCATGTTTTATGTGCCCTCGGCCATGGATGGCACGAACATGCTACAGCAACCAATCAACCCTGAGGAGCAGGCGGTCTGACCAAGGAAGAAACCTTCACCCCCCACAACACCATCCCTGCTGCCACCCGCTGCTGGGCCTCAACTTGCATATGTGTCACTCCTGGACTTTATAACGGGAGTTTTTATTTTTCTCATGTATGAAATAAACCTGAAATCACCTGTCACGTAATAAATGTGCAATACAAGAGTCATGAACAGGCACTGACTGATGAGCAAGTCACGTACAGGTACTTCCTACTGATGGACAAATTACGTACAGGCATCGATGGACGGACAAGAAGGTCACCGACGACAAGGGGGCAGATGGGTAGGCTCTGTTACGGGGGTAGATGAGCAGGTCCTGTCCAGGCATAGACGGGCAGCTAAGCAGGTCACATACGGCCATTGATCGCAGATGAGCAGGGCACGTAGGACAGTGACCAGAAGGGCAAGGTCATGTACAGGGGGTAGGTGAACAGGTCATGTGGGGCCACCAGTGGGTGGATGAGAAGGTCACATATGGGCACGTAAATCAGATCACGTATGGCACTGATCACAGGCAGGACGCAGACTGGCAGCTCAGGTATGGGCCGATGCTCAGGTTATGTACGGCACTGAGTACAGGCAGGTCAGGTCATGTACAGCACTGATCAGGCCGGCCATGTATGAGCAGGGTACATGTGGCACTGATCATAGACAGGTCACAAATAAGTACATGAGCTGGTTACATATGACAGACGGGTATGTCAGGTATGGGTAGATTGTCAGGTTATGCATGGCACCGATCACAGGCAGGCAGTGTATGGGCAGATGCATGGCACCGAGCACAGGCAGGCAGTGTATTGGCAGATGCATGGCACCGAGCACAGGCAGGTCACATGACAGACCACAGATGGGCGGGTCAGGTTCTGTACAGCACTGATTAGACAGGCCGACCATGTACGAGTAGGTTACGTGTGGCACTGATCACAGACAGGCATGTCATGTACGTGGGAAGCGTCTGTCCCTTCAGTTTGCCAGCTCCAGCCTGACCCCAAACCCAGTACTAAAAGGCTTTAAAATTTCACACAAGAAAAAGTCAGCCACAATTCTGTTCAGCAGTTTACTACTTCTATTTTTCTAGTTGATGACCAACATGGCCACTAATCTCCACAGTATCAGACACCATGACAGCCCCTGTGGGCGATATGGCCACAATTACACAGAAAAAGTTCTAAAAAAGGAAAATGGCCTTAGCTGCCCATAACAACCAATCACAGAACAGCTTTCATTTAACCAGAACAGATTAATAGACTAAAGCTGCGCTGTGATTGGTTGCCATGGACAACAAAGACCATATAAACAAGGCCTAGGCTTTGTCTTTTTCCTGCAGGCCCGAATGACAAATCTACCTTGTAAGTGGGAGGATTTGTCAGTCAGGACTCCGGAAAGCTGTGTGAAATCACCTACAGGCAGCCATATTTTTTGTGATCATCATCGGGCATAATTTGGACCATGAGCCTGAATTCGTCCAAATTCTTCCCTTTGGGTCTAAGATGTCTCCCCGCCACCCTAAATTTACACAATTGAAAGACAAACCATAACGTGAAACCCTTTTTCTATATCTGACATCTAGGCCTAGTTATACTCCAGTTACAGGCCTGAGGCTGCACCACTGAGTCAGATTCCTGCCAGGTGCGGTGTTGCTATGGAAACCTTGCATGGAGAGAGACCACCACTCACACCTGGCGTAGTCAGCTCCAGCAGGTTATAGCCATCACCTCTCAGTAGTGCAGCCTCAGGCCATGGAGGCCGACACTCCAATTTATGATACCTTGGCCTAGAAGAAAGACACTAAAGTTATTTTTTTGACATATTTTGCAGATTCCTCCCTCCTCAGATCCAGGCTACAGGTGCATAGAAGATTAAAGTGTTTATTTTTTATCAACTTCTGAAAACCGCTACAGGAATATCTGTAGTAAATGACATCAAAGGGTTAAAGGACATCCCAAAAAAACAACCCATAAACCCGACACCGTGAGCTCCGCGTGCTGAGGCCCGGAAACGCTCAAATGCAGTATGAGGTATGGCTGGCGGCTCTGCCATGTGGTAATCGTGCAGAGCATCTTTCTAGTGGTGCAACGCTCTGCAGGCAAGTGAGGTAACGAGTGCATCAGAAAGAAGATGGCTGCCGCATTGCTGAGGTGGCAATACTTGGAAGGTGCAGGCAGCTGATTAAAGTCTTCACACCACCCTCCTCCATCCTGCCTCCTTGAGGTCAGTCAGTACTTGGCGCCTCATCGCTCGGCTTCGGCTATGGGGTTGGCGTCCGCTCCTCTCGTGTTGGAGCGCTGCGCCCCTCCAGGGAAGGAGACGCTCGTACCCGGCTGCTGCTGGCTCCGGGGGTCGTGAGGAAAATGGCTGCTGCCGCCTCCTTGCTGGTGCGGTGGGGACGTGGCCATGGAGGAGAGGTACCCAGTCTCAGAGGCTTTGAGGCGGGAAAACATGGTGAGGGCATCCGGGAAGTTAGGAGGGGTGGCAGGGGTGTTGGCAGGAGTCCCCATCTGTAGAGGAAGAAGAAAGTGGTCAGTGATGTGGTGGTGGGCATAATGCCCACATTATATATAAAAAAGAACAAAATGGGGCTCATCAGGTTTGAAACTAAAGTTCCCAGAATGCCCTTACAGCTCCAGCTGACAAGGCATGGTGGGAGTTGTAGTTTTGCAACAGCTGAAAAGCAAACTGCGAGGGCGAGTCAAAATATTTTTTGCTGCACGGTCTTCTCAGCACTTTCCGTACGAGGTCGCCGTCTCCCCGCCGTGCAGGATTGAACATGTTAAATTAGTTCATTTATGACGGCTGTGCGAGAAACAAATGGCCGCCCCACTTGTGATTTGCACGAGAAGAGCAGCTGCGCCAATTAGTTTTGCTGTTTAGGATCTATCAAAGAGTGCGGGTTTTTTTTGACTCACCCTCGTACTTGACTATACAAAATATCACACATTGTCCTCCTTCTCCGCATGCTGTCAAGGACTGGAGCGTTTACCTACAACCAGACTGACCTAATACTTCTAACAGCTGAGGGTTTGTTACAATTAAGTGAAAAAAAAAGGGGAAGCCTGTGCTTTACTCAACCTCCCCAAGTCAAAGGCCGCTGCTTCTGGTGCGTGTTATAGTCTACAGCGCTGCAGACAATCAGTGATCTCAGCTGCAGTAGACGGCACAAGCTTCTCATAGCTGAGGCGGTTTAACTCAGCGTAGGCTGGATACAATTGTAACAAACCTTCAGCTGTGAGCATTAAATCTGTACAGGCTTTGAGCCTCTGGAAATATTGAAGAATGGTTTCATTCAATGACAGCAAGCAAAATCTTTCCCAATTCCCTGCCCATTTTTCCTCTAACTGGATGTTTTATACTCCAGTCACATTCAGAGCTGCATTCACAATTCTGCTGCATTCCTGGAGGTGCAGCATTTAGAGAAGTAAAAACAAGATACATCTCCAAGAACAAAAGCAAATAAAATAAATAAAAGATATTTGCTGATAGGAGCCCCTCCCCCATTCTCACAGCCCATTATCTCCAACTTACCATCTGCTGGTGCGGGATGTGCGGCAGATTTGTCTCCTGGAAGAAAGCGCTAAGGGCGGTCTGCGGAGAGGGGAGAAAGTAAAAGCAAAACAAAGCATAAAGTCAGTTAAGCGACAACCAACCTGCCCTCTAGATCGTCCACAGGAGTGGTCACCCAGCTTTCCCAGCCTCCTCAATGGAGGACACTGACATGGTAGACGCAACGGTGGCCATACTGGTTGTCACTCAGCTTTCCCAGCCTCCTGAAGGGCTGACATAACCGTCTCTGGTAAAGTTGGGTGACAGATACAGGAGACATAATGGCAGCCATATTTGTTTTCACCCAGCTTCCCCAGCCTCCTGAATGACCAACATAACTATCTGGCTCTGGCTGCTGGCAAAGTTAAGTGACACCTATACAAGAGACGCAACAGCGGCCATATTGGTTATAACTCAGCTTTCCCAGCCTCCTGAAAGGCTGACGTAACCGTCTCTAGGAAAGTTCAGTGACACCAAAACAGGAGACATAACAGCGGCCATACTGATTGTCACCCAGCTTTCCCAGCCTCCTGAAAGGCTGACATAATTATCTGTGACCAGGAAAGTTGGGCGACACAGATAAGGGAGACGTAACAACAGCCATATTGGTTGTCACCCAGCTTTCCCAGGATCGGATATTACTGTATGATTTGTTAAACTGGACAGGGGGGGGGGGATGTTGAGAGTTACTGAAGCACGGGGCGTACCGGCCGCCCTCACCTCATACTGCCAGTGTGCGGCCCGCAGGAGCTGCTCCGCCTGGTCGGTGGCACATCCGGCCGCCAGCACGAACTGCGACACCAGGAGCTGCTGCTTCAACTGCTCAATGTCACCGGACATCCCGCCGGGCACCACCAATGCCGTCACAGGTCACTGCACCGCTCTGCGGATACAAAACCAGAAATAAAGGATAAGAGTGGTAGGGAGCCCCCTGCACTAGGACCACCATGAGAGGCACACACCGGTACACACATCTATATACACAACACACCGCACTCACCGCCTCCCTGCAGCTGCGCATCAGCCAGATACACCCAGAGGAGGCGGAGACCAGCACAGCCTGATGGGAGCTGTAGTTTTATACGCTGCTGAGTGCGGCTGCAGATTTCTAGGAGTTTGCACACACGGCTCCCCTCATACAAGCACATGGTACGACCCGAGCTCACCGATCGCCCTCGATCACTCGAATTAGTCGCTTTCTGCTGATCTGGGACGTCACGTCTGATGAATAGTCTTATGGTCACCACAGAATGACGTCATAAATAACACACCACTTTGTAGCCACAAACCACAATAACATTTGCTCTCATCCATACAAAATGCAGATAAATAATAATATTATATGTCACGTGACTGACTACGTGTATAATGCATGAATGGATAAGTAATGGTGTGCTTACACCTGTGTGCAGTCACCTGAGGGGAGTTGTACTGGGCAATGCTGGGAAAGTCGTCCCACCTACACATGGTATCTTCCGGCAGGAACTACAAGTCCCGGCATGCTGCGCTTTGTTTGTGTAGTGACATCACCAGGAGGCGTCGCCTCTCAGCCAATAGGAGCGTTCGCTGTGGCAGTGGCAGACCATATACGGTAATCATCCCGCTCACCAATAGAAGGAGAGGACCCGGCGGAGTGGGCGTGGTCTGGCAGTGATGGACAGCTCGGGCCAGTCGGTGTGTTGTGTACCAGGGTTTCCTGGGTTGGCTGATGACGTCAGTCTGACACTGACCTCAGTGACCTCCCTGCTGCTGCAACAATCACTGTTTACAGTATGACGTCACAGGAAGCTGAGCTGTGAGGAGCTGAGTGCAGTGTGAGGTGTAGAGTACAGCAGCTAACACAGCACAAACAGGGCTACACAGTACTGGAAACCGTCAGCAAGGCGCCTGACATCAAATGACCTGTACCAAAGCACAAATGCACCAGCAGAATGGGGAGTGCAGCTCTGGAGTATAATGCAGGAGGTAACTCAGGATCAGTAATGTAATATATGTACACAGTGACTGCACCAGCAGAATAGTGAGTGCAGCTCTGGAGTATAATACAGGATGTAACTCAGGATCAGCAATGTAATGTATGTACACAGTGACTGCACCAGCAGAATAGTGAGTGCAGCTCTGGAGTATAATACAGGATGTAACTCAGGATCAGCAATGTAATGTATGTACACAGTGACTGCACCAGCAGAATAGTGAGTGCAGCTCTGGAGTATAATACAGGATGTAACTCAGGATCAGTAATGTAATGTATGTACACAGTGACTGCACCAGCAGAATAGTGAGTGCAGCTCTGGAGTATAATACAGGATGTAACTCAGGATCAGTAATGTAATGTATGTACACAGTGACTGCACCAGCAGAATAGTGAGTGCAGCTCTGGGGTATAATACAGGATGTAACTCAGGATCAGTAATGTAATGTATGTACACAGTGACTGCACCCGCAGAATAGTGAGTGCAGCTCTGGGGTATAATACAGGATGTAACTCAGGATCAGTAATGTAATGTATGTACACAGTGACTGCACCAGCAGAATAGTGAATGCAGCTCTGGGGTATAATACAGGATGTAACTCAGGATCAGTAATGTAATGTATGTACACAGTGACTGCACCAGCAGAATAGTGAATGCAGCTCTGGGGTATAATACAGGATGTAACACAGGATCTGTAATGCAATGTATGTACACAGTGACTGCACCAGCAGAATAGTGAGCGCAGCTCTGGAGTATAATACAGGATGTAACTCAGGATCAGTAATGTAATGTATGTACACAGTGACTGTACCAGCAGAATAGTGAGTGCAGCTCTGGAGTATAATACAGGATGTAACTCAGGATCAGTAATGTAATGTATGTACACAGTGACTGCACCCGCAGAATAGTGAGTGCAGCTCTGGGGTATAATACAGGATGTAACTCAGGATCAGTAATGTAATGAATGTACACAGTGACTGTACCAGCAGAATAGTGAGTGCAGCTCTGGAGTATAATACAGGATGTAACTCAGGATCAGTAATGTAATGTATGTACACAGTGACTGCACCCGCAGAATAGTGAGCGCAGCTCTGGAGTATAATACAGGATGTAACTCAGGATCAGTAATGTAATGTATGTACACAGTGACTGCACCCGCAGAATAGTGAGCGCAGCTCTGGAGTATAATACAGGATGTAACTCAGGATCAGTAATATATGTACACAGTGACTGCACCCGCAGAATAGTGAGTGCAGCTCTGGGGTATAATACAGGATGTAACTCAGGATCAGTAATGTAATGTATGTACACAGTGACTGCACCAGCAGAATAGTGAGTGCAGCTCTGGGGTATAATACAGGATGTAACTCAGGATCAGTAATGTAATATATGTACACAGTGACTGCACCAGCAGAATAGTGAGTGCAGCTCTGGAGTATAATACAGGATGTAACTCAGGATCAGTAATGTAATGTATGTACGCAGTGACTGCACCAGCAGAATAGTGAGTGCAGCTCTGGGGTATAATACAGGATGTAACTCAGGATCAGTAATGTAATGTATGTACACAGTGACTGCACCAGCAGAATAGTGAGTGCAGCTCTGGAGTATAATGCAGGATGTAACTCAGGATCAGTAATGTAATGTATGTGCACAGTGACTGCACCAGCAGAATAGTGAGTGCAGCTCTGGAGTATAATACAGGATGTAACTCAGGATCAGTAATGTAATATATGTACACAGTGACTCCACCAGCAGAATAGTGAGTGCTGCTCTGGAGTATAATACAGGATGTAACTCAGGATCAGTAAGTTAATGTATGTACACAGTGACTGCACCAGCAAAATAGGGAGTGCAGCTCTGGAGTATAATACAGGATGTAACTCAGGATCAGTAATGTAATGTATGTACACAGTGACTGCACCAGCAGAATAGTGAGCGCAGCTCTGGAGTATAATACAGGATGTAACTCAGGATCAGTAATGTATGTACACAGTGACTGCACCAGCAGAATAGTGAGTGCAGCTCTGGAGTATAATACAGGATGTAACTCAGGATCAGTAATGTAATGTATGTACACAGTGACTGCAGCAGCAGAATAGTGAGTGCAGCTCTGGAGTATAGTACAGGATGTAATTCAGGATCAGTAATGTAATGTATGTACACAGTGACTCCACCAGCAGAATAGTGAGTGCAGCTCTGGAGTATAATACAGGATGTAACTCAGGATCAGTAATGTAATGTATGTGCACAGTGACTGCACCAGCAGAATAGTGAGTGCAGCTCTGAAGTATAATACAGGAGGTAACTGAGGATCAGTAATGTAATGTATGTATACAGTGACTGCACCAGCAGAATAGTGAGTGCAGCTCTGGAGTATAATACAGGAGGTAACTCAGGATCAGTAATGTAATGTATGTACACAGTGACTGCACCAGCAGAATAGTGAGTGCAGCTCTGGGGTATAATACAGGATGTAACTCAGGATCAGTAATGTAATGTATGTACACAGTGACTGCACCAGCAGAATAGGGAGTGCAGCTCTGGAGTATAATACAGAATGTAACTCAGGATCAGTAATGTATGTACACAGTGACTGTACCAGCAGAATAGTGAGTGCAGCTCTGGAGTATAATACAGGATGTAACTCAGGATCAGTAATGTATGTACACAGTGACTGTACCAGCAGAATAGTGAGTGCAGCTCTGGAGTATAATACAGGTTGTAACTCAGGATCAGTAATGTAATGTATGTACACAGTGACTGCACCAGCAGAATAGTGAGCGCAGCTCTGGAGTATAATACAGGATGTAACTCAGGATCAGTAATGTATGTACACAGTGACTGCACCAGCAGAATAGGGAGTGCAGCTCTGGAGTATAATACAGGATGTAACTCAGGATCAGTAATGTAATGTATGTACACAGTGACTGCACCAGCAGAATAGTGAGTGCAGCTCTGGAGTATAATACAGGATGTAACTCAGGATCAGTAATGTATGTACACAGTGACTGTACCAGCAGAATAGTGAGTGCAGCTCTGGAGTATAATACAGGTTGTAACTCAGGATCAGTAATGTAATGTATGTACACAGTGACTGCACCAGCAGAATAGTGAGTGCAGCTCTGGAGTATAATACAGGATGTAACTCAGGATCAGTAATGTATGTACACAGTGACTGTACCAGCAGAATAGTGAGTGTAGCTCTTGGGTATAATACAGGATGTAACTCAGGATCAGTAATGTAATGTATGTACACAGTGACTGCACCAGCAGAATAGGGAGTGCAGCTCTGGAGTATAATACAGGATGTAACTCAGGATCAGTAATGTATGTACACAGTGACTGTACCAGCAGAATAGTGAGTGCAGCTCTGGAGTATAATACAGGATGTAACTCAGGATCAGTAATGTAATGTATGTACACAGTGACTGCACCAGCAGAATAGTGAGTGCAGCTCTGGAGTATAATACAGGATGTAACTCAGGATCAGTAATGTATGTACACAGTGACTGCACCAGCAGAATAGTGAGTGCAGCTCTGGAGTATAATACAGGATGTAACTCAGGATCAGTAATGTAATCTATGTACACAGTGACTGCACCAGCAGAATAGTGAGTGCAGCTCTAGAGTATGATACAGGATGTAACTCGGGATCAGCAATGTAATGTATGTACACAGTGACTGCGCCAGCAGAATAGTGAGTGCAGCTCTGGAGTATAATACTGGATGTAACTCAGGATCAGCAATGTAATGTATGTACACAGTGACTGCGCCAGCAGAATAGTGAGTGCAGCTCTGGAGTATAATACTGGATGTAACTCAGGATCAGCAATGTAATGTATGTACACAGTGACTCCACCAGCAGAATAGTGAGTGCAGCTCTGGAGTATAATACTGGATGTAACTCAGGATCAGCAATGTAATGTATGTACACAGTGACTCCACCAGCAGAATAGAGAGTGCGACTCTGGAGTATAATACAGGATGTAACTCAGGATCAGTAATGTAATGTATGTACACAGTGACTGCACCAGCAGAATAGTGAGTGCAGCTCTGGAGTATAATACAGGATGTAACTCAGGATCAGTAATGTAATGTATGTACACAGTGACTGCACCCGCAGAATAGTGAGTGCAGCTCTGGGGTATAATACAGGATATAACTCAGGATCAGTAATGTATGTACACAGTGACTGCACCAGCAGAATAGTGAGTGCAGCTCTGGAGTATAATACAGGATGTAACTCAGGATCAGTAATGTAATCTATGTACACAGTGACTGCGCCAGCAGAATAGTGAGTGCAGCTCTGGAGTATAATACAGGATGTAACTCGGGATCAGTAATGTATGTACACAGTGACTGCACCAGCAGAATAGTGAGTGCAGCTCTGGGGTATAATACAGGATGTAACTCAGGATCAGTAATGTAATGTATGTACACAGTGACTGCACCAGCAGAATAGTGAGTGCAGCTCTGGAGTATAATACAGGATGTAACTCAGGATCAGTAATGTAATCTATGTACACAGTGACTGCGCCAGCAGAATAGTGAGTGCAGCTCTGGAGTATAATACAGGATGTAACTCGGGATCAGTAATGTATGTACACAGTGACTGCACCAGCAGAATAGTGAGTGCAGCTCTGGGGTATAATACAGGATGTAACTCAGGATCAGTAATGTAATGTATGTACACAGTGACTGCACCAGCAGAATAGTGAGTGCAGCTCTGGAGTATAATGCAGGATGTAACTCAGGACCAGTAATGTATGTACACAGTGACTGCACCAGCAGAATAGTGAGTGCAGCTCTGGAGTATAATACAGGATGTAACTCAGGATCAGTAATGTAATGTATGTACACAGTGACTGCACCAGCAGAATAGTGAGTGCAGCTCTGGGGTATAATACAGGATGTAACCCAGGATCTGTAATGTATGTACGCAGTGACTGCACCAGCAGAATAGTGAGTGCAGCTCTGGAGTATAATACAGGATATAACTCAGGATCAGTAATGTAATGTATGTACACAGTGACTGCACCAGCAGAATAGTGAGTGCAGCTCTGGGGAATAATACAGGATGTAACTCAGGATCAGTAATGTAATGTATGTACACAGTGACTGCACCAGCAGATTAGTGAGTGCAGCTCTGGAGTATAATACAGGATGTAACTCAGGATCAGTAATGTAATATATGTACACAGTGACTCCACCAGCAGAATAGTGAGTGCAGCTCTGGAGTATAAATACAGGATGTAACTCAGGATCAGTAATGTAATGTATGTACACAGTGACTGCACCAGCAGAATAGTGAGTGCAGCTCTGGAGTATAATACAGGATGTAACTCAGGATCAGTAATGTATGTACACAGTGACTGCACCAGCAGAATAGTGAGTGCAGCTCTGGAGTATAATACAGGATGTAACTCAGGATCAGTAATGTAATATATGTACACAGTGACTCCACCAGCAGAATAGTGAGTGCAGCTCTGGAGTATAATACAGGATGTAACTCAGGATCAGTAATGTAATGTATGTACACAGTGACTCCACCAGCAGAATAGTGAGTGCAGCTCTGGGGTATAATACAGGATGTAACTCAGGATCAGTAATGTAATGTATGTACACAGTGACTCCACCAGCAGAATAGTGAGTGCAGCTCTGGAGTATAATACAGGATGTAACTCAGGATCAGTAATGTAATGTATGTACACAGTGACTCCACCAGCAGAATAGTGAGTGCAGCTCTGGAGTATAATACAGGATGTAACTCAGGATCAGTAATGTAATGTATGTACACAGTGACTGCACCAGCAGGATAGTGAGTGCAGCTCTGGAGTATAATACAGGATGTAACTCAGGATCAGTAATGTAATGTATGTACAGAGTGACTGCACCAGCAGAATAGTGAGTGCAGCTCTGGAGTATAATACAGGATGTAACTCAGGATCAGTAATGTAAGTACACAGTGACTCCACCAGCAGAATAGTGAGTGCAGCTCTGGAGTATAATACAGGATGTAACTCAGGATCAGTAATGTAATGTATGTACACAGTGACTCCACCAGCAGAATAGTGAGTGCAGCTCTGGAGTATAATACAGGAGGTAACTCAGGATCAGTAATGTAATGTATGTACACAGTGACTGCACCAGCAGAATAGTGAGTGCAGCTCTGGAGTATAATACAGGAGGTAACTCAGGATCAGTAATGTAATGTATGTACACAGTGACTGCACCAGCAGAATAGTGAGTGCAGCTCTGGAGTATAATACAGGATGTAACTCAGGATCAGTAATGTAATGTATGTACACAGTGACTCCACCAGCAGAATAGTGAGTGCAGCTCCGGAGTATAATATAGGAGGTAACTCAGGATCAGTAATGTAATGTATGTACACAGTGACTCCAGCAGCAGAATAGTGAGTGCAGCTCCGGAGTATAATACAGGATGTAACTCAGGATCAGTAATGTAATGTATGTACACAGTGACTCCACCAGCAGAATAGTGAGTGCAGCTCTGGAGTATAATACAGGAGGTAACTCAGGATCAGTAATGTAATGTATGTACACAGTGACTGCACCAGCAGAATAGTGAGTGCAGCTCTGGAGTATAATACAGGATGTAACTCAGGATCAGTAATGTAATGTATGTACACAGTGACTGCACCAGCAGAATAGTGAGTGCAGCTCTGGAGTATAATACAGGAGGTAACTCAGGATCAGTAATGTAATGTATGTACACAGTGACTGCACCAGCAGAATAGTGAGTGCAGCTCTGGAGTATAATACAGGAGGTAACTCAGGATCAGTAATGTAATGTATGTACACAGTGACTCCACCAGCAGAATAGTGAGTGCAGCTCCGGAGTATAATATAGGATACACCTCGGGCTCACACAGTATATAACGCAGCAGAGAACCTTATTCTTTGTAGCTGTACACAGGACACTGTCTATAATGACAACAGAACATAGAACATGTTCCACCATTTCCTACAAACACCAAGATACCGGGATGTACCACTGCTCTGCTCTCTCCCCTCACAGTGTGCGCTCTTGGTACAGTCTGGGTATTGTTTTCTTTGGTGACGCTAGTCAGCTGTAGAAATGCCGCGGTGCATCGCGGGAGTGGTAGTTCTTTTGCTCCTTCTTGCAGAGCACGTTACCAATGACGTCAGATGCTAAGAACTACAACTCCCGACTGTCATTGCGGCTTAGCGGTGGAATCTCGGGGATTTCTGGAGAAAGGAGGCCCAGGAACCGAAAACAAGAGGAGCCGTAGGTAGGAGAGTGCGGGCTGTGCGGCCCTGTTGTGGTGATGGGGGCAGGCACTGTAGTACCATAAGTCCCAGAATGGCCCTCCAGTGAGGTTGTGTCAGTCAGTGTGAGCAAGTTGTTTTTGTAGTGGAGACTGACACACAGTAACGCACCCTCAGCTGTGAGAAGTGATAGGGCTGTGGGGGTTTTCTGTTTCCTGGATGTTTCCTTTCTCTGACATGCAGCAGAGCTGGGACATTTCTTCAGTCATGACTGCAGTGTTATTTAAAGGGGAAGTGTCCCTGTGGGGGGCGCTCACCTGTGTCTTGTGCCTTTCTCCTAGGTCATGGGGGCCGTCTGGGGTCGGAGGATCGCGGGGGTGGAGGACATCGACATCCAGGCTAATTCTGCCTACCGCTACCCCCCTAAATCTGGTGAGAGACCCCCCTGGATGGGGGGCGGGGGTCGGGAGCTGGAATCGGGCATTTCCTCAATATCATCAATTTATTTTTCAGGAAACTACTTTGCCAGCCATTTCTTTATGGGGGGAGAGAAGTTTGAGACCCCGCACCCGGAGGGTTATCTATTCGGGGAGAACAGCGACCTCAACTTCCTGGGAAACCGTCCTGTCCAGGTACGCGGTACACGCCCACGTCCTGCCGGTGGCGCCACGTTCTTAACCCCTTCCTGACCTGGCGATTTTTCGTTTTCGTGTTTTCCTCCCCTTCTTCCCAGAGCCATAACTTTTTTTTTATTTCTCCATCCCCATAGCTGTGGGAGAGCTTGTTTTTTGTGGGACGAGTTGTACTTTTGAACTGATTTTACCATATCGTGTACTGGAAAAAAAAAATTCCAATTGGGGTGAAATTGCTTAAAAAAAAAGTGCAATTCCACAATTTGTTTTTTGAGATTTTTTATTTACCATATTCACTATATGGGAAATCTGACCTGGCGATATGATTCTTGAGGTCATTACGAGTTCACAGATACCAAACATGTATAGGTTATTTTTATTTAAGTGATGACAATTTTTTGGGAAATTTGTAAAAATAAATAAATAAAAAATAAATTTTCCTTTCGTCACCATTTTCCGAGACCTGTAGCGTCTCCATTTTTCGGGATCTGGGGGTGGTGAGGGCTTATTTTTTGCGCGCTGAGCTGATGTTTTTATTGATACCATTTTGGGGTAGATCCGATGTTTTGATCGTCCTTTATTGCAATGTTGAAGCTCCAAAAAAAACATAATTTTGGCGTTTTAATTTTTTTTTTCTTTCTTTACGCTGTTTACGATCATATTAATTTATTTTATATTTGGATAGATCGAGCGTTTCTGAACTCGGCAATACCAAATATGTGTAATTTTATTTTTAATTTTTTTAATTGTTTTATTTTTGATGAAGCAAAAGTTGTTTTTTATTTATTTTATTTTTTTATATATATATTTTTTTTTCACTTTTTACTGTGTTTAATAGTTTCCTTAGAGGAGTTGAGGCTGTGATCATCTGATCACTTGCGCACAGTCCGGCTTTCACAGCAGGATTGTAATGAGAGGCACGGGGTCTTCAGCAGACCCCCGGCTGTCATGACAACCCATCAGCACCCCGCAAACACGTCACGGGCCGATGGGAGTGAGGCGCATGCCCCTTAATGAATCAGGCGAGGCATGCTCCACCATGTTCACCTCTCCACAATTCTTACTCAGGTCTCTGGCGTAGACCGACAAAAGTCTTATGAACTTTATCTCAGAATTCTGCAACTTTTCAAAACTTTTTTTTTTACAACAGAAAACCGGCATAAAAGCTTAAATAAATCTGGTCCTAAGTGAAGCATGAACTCCTTGGAGCTGATTCATCAAACTTTTTACACCACAAAAGCTTTGAAAAGTTGCAAAATTTTTGTGCAGCAAACTAAAACAAAACTCATTCAGTGACAGCAAGCAGATGTCCTGCAGACATCGAGAAAGTAAAAGTTTGTTAGAAAGTTGCAGAACTTTTTAAAAGTTTTCTTCTTGATGTAAAACTTTTTACATAAACCCTCCAGAGCACGACATGAAGGGTTATACTCCCTTGCGTGTGTTTTTCTGGTATGTGGAGGAGTTCAGGCTGCTGTTGGTGGCGGTCTGTGTTACGCAGTTATCTGTACTTCTCTTTCCAGTTCCCGTACCTAACTCCGGCCCCCCACGAGCCGGTGAAGACGCTGCGCAGTCTGGTGAACATTCGCAAGGATTCGCTGCGTCTCATCAGGTAATGATCGCCCCCTCCGGCGTCGCCCCCCTGACGCTGTTACACTAGTGTCGCCCCCCGATGGTTACGCTCTGTATCTCTAGATACAAGGAAGGAGCGGACAGTCCGCTGGAAGATGGAGGAAAGCCGCGCGTCCTGTACGGGCTGGAGTTCACCTTTGATGCGGACGCCCGTGTGGCCATCACGGTTTACACCCAGGCCGGCGAGGAGTTTATCGGGGGGATGGCTGTGTAAGTAGCACCGTGCTGCCCTCCACAGGCGGAGTGACGGTACTGAACGCCTCACTGTGCTCATGTCCTACAGGTACAGTCCCCGCAGTGCTGCACTACAGTCCCAGACTGTCTATTACAAGCGAGGACTCAGCCAGCACTTTTCCATGCCGGCGTTCAAAATCGACTTCAACGACTGGAAAGACGATGAGGTGAGCGCCCCCCCGAATCCCTACAGAGCACGAGATGTCCCCCCGACTGCTGCTCCCAGCCTGGGAAAAAATAACATGGCTGCTCTCCTTCACAAACAGCGCCACCTCCTGACCATGTGGTGTGTCTGGTATGGCAATTCTGGCGCCATTGGATGTGAATGGAGCTGCAATACCACACACAACCTATAGTTAGGGGCTGGCGCTGTGGGACTTAATATGAATAACATTTACATTTTTTCTAAAAGCATAAAAATGTAAAGAAATTTTTGAAATGACTCACTTCATATATATATATATATATATATATATATATATATATATATATATATATGAAATTAATCATATATATATATATATATATGAAATTAATCATATATGATATATATGAAATTAATTTCATATATATCATATATATATATATGAAATTAATTTTTATTTTTTTTAATTACCAGCTGAACTTCGACCTTGATAAGGGGGTGATTCCTCTGGTGATCCAGGCTGTGGTATCCGAGGGCGGAGGTGAGGATGGGTGTAGTCTCTGTGCAGTTGATCGCCCCTTTAAATAGAAGGGAGTGAGCTTATAATAAATGGATGATTCCTCTCTCCTTTCTGCAGAGGGATCGGGACACGCTCACGTACTCTTGGCGGCATTCGAGAAGGTGAGGCTCCATAACCTTCAGCCATCACTGCCTGTGTATCTGAGGGAGGGTGCAGTTCCGCTCTCTTCCACCTGAGGGTGCTGTCTGACGCCTGGCACGTGTGCTGGGATAGCCGCATAGCTGCTGGGTGTCAGACAAAGCCGCGGCAGAGTGCTGCAGCGCCTCCCCACCGGCCGTGTGTTGTGTGCAGCTGCAGTCTCCCCTCTCCTCCTCCTCTGATGCTTTCCTCCTCTCTGCAGCACGTCGATGGCAGTTTCTCGGTGAAACCTCTGAAGCAGAAGCAGATAGTGAGTACAGAGACTATTGTTCTGTCTGACGTGTCCGTGGATTTAGCACCAGTGGAAATAAGCGTCACGAGTGGTGACCGGCAGCTGCTTATCTCCAGTAATGTTGTATTACAGGTGGATCGTGTCAGTTATCTGCTGCAGGAAATCTATGGCATCGAGAATAAGAACAATCAGGAAACTAAGGTGAGTGCTCGCTCCGGCGTAGTAAAGGGGCTCGGGACAGTGAGCGGACCCCGGTAAGGGTGTTGGTGTCACACTTGATCTCACGCCCATGGATGGTGTAGGGTCATGATTTCGCACCCCTTATGTTGTGATTTCTCCTCTGGGGGTCTTCTTATTGTGCCCCTCGGTTTCTCCGCAGCCCTCCGAAGACGAGAACAGTGACAACAGTAACGAGTGCGTGGTGTGTCTCTCCGACCTGCGGGACACGCTGATCCTGCCCTGCCGACACCTCTGTCTGTGCAACTCCTGCGCCGACACCCTGCGCTACCAGGCCAACAACTGCCCCATCTGCCGACTGCGTGAGTCATCTCTGCTCGGGGGCTTCTCACTCGTGCGTCCCCCCCCCCCCCCCCCATACCTCGGCTCTTTCATCTCACACGTTGTCTTCTCGCAGCTTTCCGTGCCTTGCTGCAGATCCGTGCCGTGCGGAGGAAGCCGGGACCCCTGCCGCCCATCTCCTTCAGCCCCGTCCTGGCCCAGACTCTGGACCACGATGACAACTCTGTAAGTGGCCGGGCTCGTGGGTATGTGTCTGCTTTGAAGGGGCCGCGTCGTAAGGAGCCGCCATTGTGTTGCTTTCTTATAGGGGGCAGATAATATCCCTCCTGGGTTTGAGCCCATCTCTCTGCTGGAGGCGCTGAATGGCCTGCGGTCCCCCCCGTCCAGTGCCCCTCTATATGAGGAGATTCCTTACAGCGAGGGTCTGCCCGCTCGGGCCGCTCCAGACAACTCCCATCACAAAAGCAAGCACACAAAGACCCCGGACAGGTGAGGACATGGTGGTCTCACTTCTGTCACCCCCACCAATCAGCTGTTAGATGTACCCAGAACGGCACAGCTCTGTGTAGTGGCCACTCTCGGTACTGCAGCTCAGCTGCTATTGAAGTGAATGTGATCTGCAGCACCAAGAATGGCCACTAGTAGTGTGTGGATATGTTCTTGCTCTGTACAAAGGATCTGATAATGGCTGGTTAGTGGGGTCGCCCCTTTAACCCTTTCTCTTACATGGTCTGACAGTGGTCTGCGGTCTCCCTCCTCTCCCATCCATGAAGAGGATGAAGAAGTAACAGGAGCTGGCGACGGCGAGAGGCCGGCGTTACTGGGATCGATTAGCAGAGACTCCTCGCAGATAGAGGTGGGTAATAACGGCAGATGCAAAATGACTTAAAGGGATTGTCCAACTTAAAATAATGAAAAAAAAAAGTTTTCTCAGCTCCTCTAGTGCCCTCCCTACCCCGTCGCTTCAGCATTGGCGGCTCCGGTGGTCTTCACCAAGGCAGGAAGCAATGACGTTATGACCACTGAGGCCTGTGATTGGCTGCAGTGGTCAGGTGTCCTGTACTACATATTGTTTCAGGCACCTGACCACTGCAGCCAATCGCAGGTCGAGTGATCAAAGTACAGGACGTCATTGTTTCGTATCCCGTCAGAGATCACCGGAGTAGCCGCTGAATAACTCTGCCTTTGTCTTATAGAACATCTCTGATGACACTCCAGAGATCGTATCGGCACATCGCGGTAAGAAGCCTCCATCGTTTCGCTCATGTGGGGTCCTCCAGCGCCGCTCGCCTCCCGATGCAGCAGTGAGCAGCCTCGGAAGACCCCTTTAACTTATATCATTTCAGGGCATTTGCTTCTTTACCCAACGATATTAAACAGGTCCTCACTTCTCCGCTATAGGATCACAGTCGCAGATTGATGAGCCGATTGACAGCCCAGAGCCCCAGGAGCTGAAAGAGGATGACGCCCAGGACGTGTCAGGTGAGAGAAACCGCTAGATTAGGAGCCGCCATATTGTAGTGTGTATGGGGTACAGTCATTGTACAGAGCAAGACCAGACGTGAATAGAAGCTGAGCTCTCCTCCCCGGTCACAGCAGGAAGTCCCAGCACCGAGTAACCTTTTATGTATCTGCTTGCTGTAATTTATTGTACATTGTGCCGATACGGAGCTGTTATATACGACGCTATACTGATCTGTGTCCTTACAGCGCTGGGGCCGGATTCCTGTTCTATCGGGATCGATGAGTGACGAAGGGTGAGTGGATCCTTATACATTTATATAGTGTACTGTATGTACACAGTGACTGCACCAGCAGAATAGTGAGTGCAGCTCTGGAGTATAATACAGGATGTAACTCAGGATCAGTAATGTAATGTATGTACACAGTGACTGCACCAGCAGAATAGTGAGTGCAGCTCTGGAGTATAATACAGGATGTAACTCAGGATCAGTAATGTAATGTATGTACACAGTGACTGCACCAGCAGAATAGTGAGTGCAGCTCTGGAGTATAATACAGGAGGTAACTCAGGATCAGTACAGGATAAGTAATGTAGTGTATGAACATGCCTCGATCACACCCATCCTCAAAAAGCCCTCCCTTGACCCATCTTCTCTGTCTAGCTATTGCCCCTATGCCTCAAAACTACTGGATCATCACGTCCATTCTGAGCTGTCCTCCCACCTCTCCTCCTGCTCTCTCTTAAACCGCTTGCAATATGGCTTTTACAGCACCATTCTACTGAAACTGCCCTGACTAAAGTCACCAACGACCTACTAACCGCCAAATCCAAGCAACTTTGTCCTCCTCCTCATCCTGGACCTGCCATCTGCCTTTGACACAGTGGACCATTCCCTCTTACTACAGACTCTCTCATCTCTTGGCATCACAGACTTGGCCCTATCTGGATCTCCTCATACCTAACAGACAGGACATTCAGCGTCTCCCACTCACACACCACCTCCTCATCTCGCCCCCTATCTGTCGGTGTCCCCCAAGGTTCAGTCCTAGGACCTCTGCTCTTCTCCATCTACACCTTCGGCCTGGGACAGCTCATAGAGTCTCACGGCTTTCAGTATCACCTCTATGCTGATGACACACAGATCTACCTCTCTGGACCTGATATCACCTCCTTACTAACCAGAATCCCACAATGTCTGTCCGCTATCTCATCCTTCTTCTCCGCTTGATTTGTAAAACTTAACATGGACAAAACCAAATTCATCATCTTTCCACCATCTCATTCAACCCCCCCCATCTGACCTATCCATCATAGTCAATGGCTGCCCACTCTCTCCAGTCCCTCAAGCTCGCTGCCTTGGGGTAACCCTGGACTCTGAACTCTCCTTCAAACCACATATCCAAGCCCTTTCCACTTCCTGCCGACTCCAACTCAAAAATATCTCCCAGATCCGCACATTCCTCAGCAAAGACTCTGCCAAAACACTAGTGCACGCCCTCATCATCTCCCGCCTCGACTACTGCAACCTCCTGCTCTGTGGCCTCCCTTCTAACACTCTCGCACCCCTCCAATCTATCCTAAACTCTGCTGCCCGACTAATCCACCTGTCCCCCCGCTATTCCCCGGCCTCTCCTCTCTGTCAATCTCTTCACTGGCTCCCCATTGCCCAGAGACTCCAGTTCAAAACCCTAACCATGGCATACAAAGCCATCCACAACCTGTCTCCCCCCATACATCTCTGACCTAGTCTCCCGTTACATACCTGCACGCAACCTCCGATCCTCACAAGATCTCCTTCTCTACTCCCCTCTTATCTCCTCCTCCCACAACCGTATACAAGATTTCTCCCGTGCTTCCCCCCCTACTCTGGAACTCTCTACCCCAACGTATCAGACTCTCGCCGACCGTGGAAACCTTCAAAAGGAGCCTGAAGACCCACCTCTTCCGACAAGCCTACAACCTGCAGTAACCGCCGCTCCACCACATCACTGCATGACCAGCTCTACCCTCACCTACTGTATCCTCACCCATCCCTTGTAGACTGTGAGCCCTCGCGGGCAGGGTCCTCACTCCTCCTGTACCAGTCACTGACTCGTTTTTGTTTAAGACTATTGTAATTGTTTTTGCTATGTATACCCCTTTTTCACATGTGCATGGAATAAATGCCGCTATAATAATAAATAATAATAACTCAGGATCAGTACAGGATCAGTAATGTAATGTATGTACACAGTGACTCCAGAGCTGCACTCGCTCTTCTGCTGGTGAAGTATAATACAGGATGTGACTCATGATCAGTATAGGGCCAGTAATATTAATTAATAATAAATATATATAATATAATTATTTTTTTTCTAGATCTGACTTCCAGCCGTGCAATTGACCCCGTTCCTTCTTGCTGCCTCCTCATACGGTTCTCTGCACTTGAGTGATCCGGGTTGGGGCTCGATCTCTTCTCCAATCATCTACATTCCAGAGGGGCTGCTCGATGCCCCCCACGTTATATCTCAATCTGTAGCTGTCTGTTTGGCAATCTACTACACTATTTGCCGGACTATATATAAATGTCAGTTTAGTGCCCGCTTGATGTGCCATGTGACGGAGTATGTTGTACCTGTGCCAGCCTTGTGTGTGCAGCCGTGAGCGTGGCACGACGGGTGCCGGCCTGCATGTTTGCATTGGTAGCAGGGGCTCGTGGCTAAGCTGACAGCTGATCCCCTTTTCTACACTTTGACGTTGGCTAATCACCATGGTGGCCGCTTTGAAAGTCTCCCTGCGGCCCCGGACCCTGTAAAAGCGAAGGTCCCCTCTATATAGTGGAATGTACCCAATAGACCGGGAGCTTCAGGGTTCAGCCGCCGTCTTTTAAGCGCACATTAATCAGAATATTGATTTTTGGGGGCGTAAAATTGTTCTTGACTCGTCGTCTTCTGCCATTCAGCTGTTTCTTTGGGAAAGCTGGGTGAAATCTAAAAAATGGCCAGATATTCAGAGATATATTGCTGCTTAATTGGACGATTGGCATTTTACGGTTTTCCGGGGAGCTGGCTGACAACTTCTGTGGCTTCAATAATGGTGTCCATATTAGTTGTCACCTAATTTCCCCCCCGAAAAAAAGGATCAACAATGAAACTGTCGGATGTGGAGCTGTTAGATGGAAGGAATTCTTTATACATCAGGGTTCGATAATGGTTGCGCCGTCGGCTCGGTCTCCACGATGTCACGGTGCTGCCCGCAAGTCTTTCGGAAATTTACTACAATACTAAAATTTTCTGCTGTGATTTCCTATAAGGAACCATTGTTGTCTAAAGCGAGTTGCGGAGCGATGACGAAGTGGACCTAGCCTTAGAGAGAACACTAACCCCAGCGGCTACTAACCCTTTAGGCTGCTTGGTTGAATGTTTGTCCGTGATGGGATTTTACCCAATTTGCCGACCACAAAGAGGGGCGGTTAGTGCTGCAACTCCGGAAAATGACGTTTTTTTTTTTTTTTTTAAAAATAATGATTTTTGTTCATTTGATGAGAATCTGATGTAAAAGAGAGGAATAAATTTAATGAAAAAAAAACAGTTTGATATCCTGCTGAGTTTTTTTGTTTTTTAAAGTTTTGTGTTAATTAATTTTACCTCTAAGCTAAGAAAATAAAGAATTATCCTGACTTATGTGTGGCCATAAGGATAATGGTTTGCTTTACACCACACATGTCAAACTCTGGTCCGTGGGCCAAATCTGGCCCGCAGGGTGGTTTTATTTGGCCCGTGACACCAGAACCACCACCGCTATGTGGGGCCCATTATTCTGTATGGAGGACTATGTGGGGTCATTATACTGTATGGAGCACTATGTGGGGCCATTATACTGTATGGAGCACTATGTGGGGTCATTATACTGTATGGAGCACTATGTGGGGTCATTATACTGTATGGAGCACTATGTGGGGTCATTATACTGTATGGAGCACTATGTGGGCCCATTATACTGTATGGAGCACTATGTGGGGCCATTATACTGTATGGAGCACTATGTGGGGTCATTATACTGTATGGAGCACTATGTGGGGTCATTATACTGTATGGAGCACTATGTGGGGTCATTATACTGTATGGAGCACTATGTGGGGCCATTATACTGTATGGAGGACTATGTGGGGCCATTATACTGTATGGAGGACTATGTGGGGCCATTATACTGTATGGAGGACTATGTGGGGTCCATTATTCTTTATGGAGGACTATGTGGGGCCATTATACTGTATGGAGGACTATGTGGGGCCCATTCTGTATGGAGGAGTATGTGGGGCCCATTATTCTGTATGGAAGGCTATGTGGGGTCATTATACTGTATGGAGCACTATGTGGGGCCATTATACTGTATGGAGCACTATGTGGGGCCATTATACTGTATGGAGCACTATGTGGGGCCATTATACTGTATGGAGCACTATGTGGGGCCCATTATTCTGTATGGAGGACTATGTGGGGCCCATTATTCTGTATGGAGGACTATGTGGGGCCCATTATTCTGTATGGAGGACTATGTGGGGCCCATTATTCTGTATGGAGGACTATGTGGGGCCCATTATTCTGTATGGAGGACTATGTGGGGCCCATTATTCTGTATGGAGGACTATGTGGGGCCCATTATTCTGTATGGAGGACTATGTGGGGCCCATTATTCTGTATGGAGGACTATGTGGGGCCCATTATTCTGTATGGAGGACTATGTGGGGCCCATTATTCTGTATGGAGGACTATGTGGGGCCCATTATTCTGTATGGAGGACTATGTGGGGCCCATTATTCTGTATGGAGGACTATGTGGGGCCCATTATTCTGTATGGAGGACTATGTGGGGCCCATTATTCTGTATGGAGGACTATGTGGGGCCCATTATTCTGTATGGAGGACTATGTGGGGCCCATTATTCTGTATGGAGGACTATGTGGGGCCCATTATTCTGTATGGAGGACTATGTGGGGCCCATTATTCTGTATGGAGGACTATGTGGGGCCCATTATTCTGTATGGAGGACTATGTGGGGCCCATTATTCTGTATGGAGGACTATGTGGGGCCCATTATTCTGTATGGAGGACTATGTGGGGCCCATTATTGTGTATGGAGGGCTATGTGGGGCCCATTATTGTGTATGGAGGGCTATGTGGGGCCCATTATTCTGTATGGAGGACTATGTGGGGCCCATTATTCTGTATGGAGGACTATGTGGGGCCATTATACTGTATGGAGGACTATGTGGGGCCCATTATACTGTATGGAGGACTATGTGGGGCCCATTATTCTGTATGGAGGACTATGTGGGGCCCATTGTTCTGTATGGAGGGCTATGTGGGGCCCATTGTTCTGTATGGAGGGCTATGTGGGGCCCATTGTTCTGTATGGAGGGCTATGTGGGGCCCATTGTTCTGTATGGAGGGCTATGTGGGGCCCATTATTCTGTATGGAGGGCTATGTGGGGCCCATTATACTGTATGTAGGGCCCATTATTCTGTATGGAGGACTATGTGGGGCCATTATTCTGTATGGAAGACTATGTGGGGCCATTATCTTGTATGGAGGACTATGTGGGGCCCATTATTCTGTATGGAGGACTATGTGGGGCGCATTATTCTGTATGGAGGGCTATGTGGGGCCCATTGTTCTGTATGGAGGGCTATGTGGGGCCCATTATTCTGTATGGAGGGCTATGTGGGGCCCATTATACTGTATGTAGGGCCCATTATTCTGTATGGAGGACTATGTGGGGCCATTATTCTGTATGGAAGACTATGTGGGGCCATTATCTTGTATGGAGGACTATGTGGGGCCCATTATTCTGTATGGAGGACTATGTGGGGCGCATTATTCTGTATGGAGGGCTATGTGGGGCCCATGAAAAAAAAGTTGAAGAAACCAGCTTCCAAAAGTGCAAATATTTATTGAAGCAAATCCACACAATTTAAAAATTTCCAAATTACATCGGGGAATCTCACATGGAAAAAACGCAACGCGTTTCGAACACAGAGCTGTGTTCTTTGTCAAAGCTAACATGCATATGACACTCTATAGTATTATATCCAATAACAACCAATCAGATCGATATGCTTGGTCACATGAGAGTGTGAATAGGGTGCATAATTAGTGTGAGCCAATCACATAAAATGGAAAAAACAATAAAACCATTATGGAGAGAGAGAACAAAAAAAGAGATAAAATTCATTTGAACATAGATTGTTACATGAAATAAATAAAATAAACTGACAGAAACATGAAGTAGAATCAATAATGAAACATGATTTCATGGCGTGCATTGAGTCCGTCTGGGAAGCGAGATCCAAGGTTGTAGATCCAGAATGCTTCTCTGGTGAGTAAACGGTGTCTGGAATCTCCTCCTCGATGTGCAGGTTTAACCCTCTCTATACCAATGACCTGGAGAGAACTGCACGATCTCTGGTGAAATTGAATAAAATGCCTAGAGGGATGTGAAATAACACAGCTCTGTGTTCGAAACGCGTTGCGTTTTTTTCCATGCGAGATTCCCCGATGTAATTTGGAAATTTTTACACTGCGTGGATTAGCTTCAATAAATATTTGCACTTTTGGAAGCTGGTTTCTTCAACTTTTTTTTCATGCAAACACGTGAGGCCACAGGTACCCGTGCTTCCTTCCAAAGCCTACAGCAATCAGGTGAGCTGAATCTACTTTCCTCTTTTTTTCACTTTGAATGGTCACATTTTCGTGCTCACAATTCCACTATAATATTTTTTTCATATTGATCCATATTAGGACTAATGAAGATAGCAAATATTGTGGAATCATTTGCTTAAGGCTATATACTTAGATTTTTTGGTGCATAAAAATCAGATGCCACACTCTCAATCTGAACGCCTACGTAAGGCGGAGAGTGTTTTTTCTGTGGACTCTATTAACCCCTCAGATGTGAATGACATGAGCGCTTTATTTAAGCAATTGGAAAAACTCATGCTAAATGAAACCAAAGTCTGGTGGGATCAGACTACTCTGTCGAATTACATGCACAAAAATATGATCCCTAGAGGTTTAAGAATCAAAAAAATACCCACAACTATTTACTCTGAGGAATTTGTTGTGAACTGGAATCAGCTCCTTTCAGACGGCTCCTTGAATCTGATGAGGCTCATTATCAAACATGAGGAGTCAAAACTCACTGAATTAGAAAAAGAGATTGAAGCCACACACAATAAATTGGAGCAATACAAAATTAACCCTGATTATCAGACTTATAATGATCGCATACAACAAGCAGTTTCCAGATTAGAAACCACTATTATGACACGGAAAAAGTCTAAATTCCAAAGGGATCAAATGGATTATTCACAAAAACAGGTGTATGATTGGGGTAGGTGGGCACGCACCTCCCAATCACCTAAGTCCATTCTAAAAAAGAAAAATAATCAGTCTAATACGCCATCTGATTTCCACGTCCGTTTTAGTTCCTCTGACCAAGAGTCAATAGACAGTAATGTCACAGACATAGAAACTCGGGAGAATCTCACTTATCGCAAGCCCAAATATTACAAGAGCCACAAACAGACAAAAAACGGAAAAGGAGGGGAGGACGCGAACACAGCAAACCCCCCCAGGCATGACAACTCGCCGAAAGAAATATTTCTAACATCACATAAATCCAATGTTCTGAATTTGTCAAAACAAGTTTTAACTCAGAAACAAGATGACGTTCTTTCACTTGGCTTGAATTTTGTACCAGACCGTAATTTCAACCTTTTCTGCACTCTATTGGATCTGAATAGATTCATACGGAATCTTACTATAAAAAAACACTTTACAACAGAGGATAATGAGCAACCTGAACTCCCTCGAATTACTGTCAATGAATACAGAGACTTGAATTTCAAGGAACAGATGTCTTTATTGCATTTGCAGGATCTTCAGAATCCTTTGGAACCGGCTTCTATTCAAACCTCGATGTCTACTTCGTTCAAAACCAGAAATCCTTCTTTTTATCCCTTACAAACACGGGTGGACTGTATGGATCGCTTCCAGGACACAATGGAAAGAGAGCTCAAATCACTGGCACAGGATGTCAAGCATCATGGTTCCCACCATAACTTATCATCTTTACACTATCAAGCATTGCAGGAATTGAGAAATATGCCACATATTGTTATACGTATGGCTGATAAGGGGGGCTTAGTAGTTGTGCTGGACACTGACACATATAGATCCCAGGTTGCATCTTTATTGGAGGACTCATCCACATATCGTAAATTAAGGTGTGATCCGATTGTAGATATTAAAAAACAAACCTATGAAATTGTAAGTGACGGTTATATGTTGGGTGTATTATCTAAAAACCAAAGAGATTACCTTTTGGTAGATTTTCCAATCACCCCTATTATGCATGCATTGCCCAAAGTACATAAGGGAGTCAGCCCACCCCCTATGAGGCCCATCATCTCGGGCATAGGATCAGTCACTGAATGATTAAGTGAGTGGGTTGACTCGCTTTTGCAACCATTATCACAACGAACAGCTGGTTTTCTCAAAGATACTGGAGATGTATTGGGACAACTTTCTAATATAGTTTGGAGACAAGATTTTGCATGGATTGCTTGTGACGTAACGGCATTATATACCTCAATCCCCCGAGAAATTGCAGTGGAAGCACTCTCATATCATCTGAAAAAATATAGTGATTATACGGAAGACCTCTGTACATTTATTATACAAGTGGTCAATTTTCTTATGACATGTAATTATTTTTCTTTTGATGGCCAATATTATTTACAATCGAGAGGCGTGTCAATGGGTGCTAAACACTCTCCATCATTAGCCAATGGCCTATTGGGAGGAAGGTTATCTTTACACTACTGATAATCCTTTTACCAAACACCTGGTCTGGTATGGCAGGTACATAGATGACCTACTGTTCGTTTGGTCGGGCGATGTGTCTGCCATACCCGACTTTGTGCAATATTTAGATGTCAATCATTGCAATCTGACATTTACGCATAGGGTTGAAATTTCTGCCATTTCATTTCTGGATTTGAATTTGCGGGGCATTCCAGATCAACACATATTGACTAGTACTTACTGTAAACCACAGTCTGGAAATACTATTTTGCATGCAAGTAGTAGTCATCCGCCCCACACTATCAAAGCATTACCTGTGGGTGAATTTACACGTGTTGCAAGGAACTGCAATGATGAAAACACTCTATCTACAGAACTTACACATACATGGTCCAAACTTTCGGAAAGGGGGTATCCTAAATGGACCCTGAGCAGAGCCAAACATATAATCAAACACAAGAGACACCAAAATTTGGGACCACGTATTGTTCACAATAATTCTAATAGACTAGTCCTGTCATTGCAGTATAGCCCTCAGTTTAATATAATCAAATCTATTTTTTTCAAACACATATCCATTTTGTAGGAGGATGCAACTTTATCTAAAATTTTACAATCCAATTGCTCTGTAGTAGCAAGGAGAGGTGTCACCATTGGTAACATCGTTTCACCGTCTTTTTTCTCCTCTAATAATTTAAAAAGTAATACTTGGCTAAATTACTCTGGTTTCTATAAGTGCGGCCAAAATAGATGTCGGACATGCAAACATACATCAGCTACTAAAGAATTTTTCAATTATAACCACACAGAAACTTTCAAAATCAAAGGACACATAAATTGTAACAGCACGAATGTGGTTTATATAATTCTATGCAAAATTTGTGATCTTATATATGTTGGTTGCACAACAAGAAATCTTAAAGTTCGCATTTCAGAACATTTAACTGATATATCTTCTCTTTCTGGTACCAACCGTAATATTTCACATCCCTCTAGGCATTTTATTCAATTTCACCAGAGATCGTGCAGTTCTCTACAGGTCATTGGTATAGAGAGGGTTAAACCTGCACATCGAGGAGGAGATTCCAGACACCGTTTACTCACCAGAGAAGCATTCTGGATTTACAACCTTGGATCCCGCTTCCCAGACGGACTCAATGCACGCCGTGAAATCATGTTTCATTATTGATTCTACTTCATGTTTCTGTCAGTTTATTTTATTTATTTCATGTAACATTCTATGTTAAAATGAATTTTATCTCTTTTTTTGTTCTTTCTCTCCATAATGGTTTTATTGTTTTTTCCATTTTATGTGATTGGCTCACACTAATTATGCACCCTATTCACACTCTCATGTGACCAAGCATATCGATCTGATTGGTTGTTATTGGATATAATACTATAGAGTGTCATATGCATGTTAGCTTTGACAAAGAACACAGCTCTGTGTTCGAAACGCGTTGCGTTTTTTCCATGTGAGATTCCCTGATGTAATTTGGAAATTTTTAAACTGCGTGGATTTGCTTCAATAAATATTTGCACTTTTGGAAGCTGGTTTCTTCAACTTTTTTTTCATGCAAACACGTGAGGCCACACGTACCCGTGCTTCCTTCCAAAGCCTACAGCAATCAGGTGAGCTAAATCTACTTTCCTCTTTTTTCACTATGTGGGGCCCATGACTTTGTCCAAGTTTTTAATTTTGGCCCTCTGTGTGTTTTGAGTTTGACATCCTTGCTTTAGAGTGACTCTCCAGACAACTACTGCTGCCACGCTATGTAGGGCTTTTGAGTAACAAATGAGCATTGGGATAGGCAGTGGACAAGGTCCGGTTTTCCATCTCACCAGATACTACGCCTCTAATTGAGCACAAGTATCAGAGCGTAATTCTGGCACCTTCACTTGTTCCTTACTGAGAGCGTTATGGCTCCCCCGTGCTACTCAGCGACAGCCAACCTGACATACCCAGCTCTGTAGCCTCCAGCAGGAGATCGGCGTGAAGAACACACCAAGATTTCTCACTCATCTAACAGGTCCACCATTGCCACACGGGGTCTATCACCAGATAGTTGCACCCCTTCTAGTATCACTTTCCAATTTATAAGTTTCTCTTATTTCCTACTTTGAGGCCCGTCATTGTGGCTCTCCATGGATAAAGCTAGTATGTCTGATAAAGGCCAAGAGGGTAAGCTAATCCATAACTTCTCCGATAAAACCCTCTGATATTCTTGACTCTACGACTCTGCAAGTTACAGCAAAAAGCATATCTGACATTTTATTGTCCTCCATTGAAACATGAATAATGTCCTTCCAATCCTCTCTGGATAAAGTTGTAAATCTTGTGTCTGGACAATCCGAAAGAATTCTGGAGGCAGAAAAGATCCCAAGTCTAGAGGAAAACGGACATTCTTGTAATATCTGGCTAGACGATGCTGAAAATATCCTGAAAGCCCGATAAGTAAAGATCAATGACCTTGAAAAACGACGTTTAAAAAATAACCTACAGAATATTGGCGTACCGGAACCTACAGTACTCTTCTTTTCTATGAGACTGGTTACCATAGGCCTTACAACTATCTACCACTAAGCCTCTGCCTATTGAGCAAGCTCACAGGATCAGAGCCTTGTCAAAAGAAAAAGTTGATCATATTCCAAGATCTCTCTGTTGGGTGACCTCCGAGTGATCATCTTTTCCACCCGCTTGACAAACCCTCTGAGAAAGGCAAATTCAATTTGCTTTGTTGTACCTTTACTTCCATCCCAATGGGAAACTCCAAATATTTGGGGTACGTGATGCAGCTTTGGACATTTTATAACCATCTCCCACCACCTTTTCACCGACAGTCTCAACACCAGCAATGGCCTTTTGATTCCGTATTCTTCTGAGGTTTCAACCTGTTCATTGGGATGGGTTGGTGCCCTCCTTTTATTTAACTTTGTGTTTCAAACATATCAGATGGAATTAGTTGTCTTCTTCTTAACACCACCAATACATGGATGAAATGCTGCTTGTGGATTGTAATATTCCGGAAAACTGTGAGCAATTATTTGTTAGAACAATCCTTTGCCAATTTTAGGCTGGTGTAAACATGAGAAAAATGATTGTTCTTGAGGGACAAGAAAGAAGGCGCAAGAAATAAAAGTGAAAGTGATCGGAGCCTGTCTTGTCTACTCCCCAGGTTAGGACCACTTAAAGAGGATCTTTTGCGCATATTAAACTGGCCACATCATGAAAAAGTTGCTACACAGCTGAGTAAAATCCTAGTTTTTGTCTTTAATTTTTCATTTTTGGGAGATATTGGCTTGTAAAGTTTAGGTTAGTGCATAAGAAGTACACACCCCCAAGGAACAATATCTGGTAATGCCCCCAAGGAACAATATCTGGTAACACCCCCAAGGACCAATATCTGGTAACGCCCCCAAGGAACTATCTGGTAATGCCCCCAAGGAACAATATCTGGTAATGCCCCCAAGAAACAATATCTGGTAACGCCCCCAAGGAACTATCTGGTAACGCCCCCAAGGAACAATATCTGGTAACGCCCCCAAGGAACTATCTGGTAACGCCCCCAAGGAACAATATCTGGTAACGCCCCAAGGAACTATCTGGTAACGCCCCCAAGGAGCAATATCTGGTAACGCCCCCAAGGAACTATCTGGTAATGCCCCCAAGGAACAATATCTGGTAACGCCCCCAAGGAACGGAGAGGAGAATTTTTTTTTTTAAAAAGTGTTTCTTCAGCTCTGTAGTCACTATTCCATGAAGTGGCCAGTTTAACAAGGTCAAAGGTGGTGAAATATCCTCGTCAAAATGCAAAGGTAGCATCGAAGGGGTAAAATAACAATGTCTGAGCTGGGTATGGAGGATTTCATTAATATTTTTATGTTTACTCTCTGCCTATATCTTGATGATAATATATTTGGTATTGAAGACAGTGCTGTGCAGACATCTCGTGCACTTATCAGCAGGGAATGCAAGTGCTTTCTAAAAGAGTGCAATAACAGTATCGCTCATAACTTTCTGGAAATGTTGTAAACTTAATGACTCGTATTGATGCCAAGGATACTTTGACCAGAAAAAAAAAAAAATACTGACCCAAAAAGAAAACAAAAATGCTATATATATATATATAGGGCAATAAACCCAGCAAACTGTTCAATGTAACCGACCTAACCATTCAGGAAGCTACAAAAATGTATATAGGCTCCTAATAATCTCTGAAGATGTTGTAGTATCTGAACCCAATCTAATCGTTTGGTTACTATATGGTGGTATTATATTGTCACTGTATGGTGGGGTTTGGTTACTACATGGTGCTATAGGGTGTCTTCATGATTTGACTCCGTTACTGAATGGAGGAATATGGCCACTGTATGGTGGGATTTGGTTACTAGATGGTGGTATTATATGATCATTGATGACCCCCCTGTAATTTCAGGTGTTCTTTCAGGTGGGCAGCACGATGGCGCAGTGGTTAGAACTGCAGCCTGGCAGCACTGGGGTCCTGGGTTCAAATCCCACCAAGGACAACATCTGCAAGGAGATTGTATATTCTCTCTGTGTTTGCGTGGGTTTCCTCCAGGTTCTCCAGTTTCCTCCCACACTCCAAAGACATACTGATAGGGAATTTAGATTGTGAGCCCCGATGGGGACAGTGCCCAAAATGTCTGTAAATTGTCTGAATTGTAAAGCGCTGTGCAATATGTTGGCGCTATATAAATGAAAAGATTATTATTATTATTCCTTGATGAGTGGTGTATTGCGTGTAGGAAATGTCAACTTTTTATGAAAAAAAAAAAATAGTTTTAGGGAAGAGAAATGTTCTTGATGTTCTGACGTCCATGTTATACAGCCGGCTCCCGACTAACCACAGTAATTGGAGATAGCTCCGGCTGCTCCTGTTTACCTGTTAACAGCTAAAAAACGAACAGTTTGTTATTTTATTCTACCTCTTCCCCTCAGTATTAAATTCTGCATTGCGGTTCTAGAAATATGGGCCTTTTTGTTGCCAATTATTTTTATGGTACAAGGGGGCATGGCTTACAGGGTAATTATGCAGAGCAGCCTAAAGACACCCCCTCCAGAGGATCCTGTAAGCGCTGCTTCTTTAGAGCAAAATCTTTTGGTCTTTACTAAATAAAAAGGCTCATAACTCGGGGACCGTAGGGTGGATTTTTTTTTTTTTTTTTAAATGGAATACTCTGGAACAATGGGAATAAAAGGAGCAAAAAATCTCTGACAGAGGCATGTAAGTGGCATGATAAAATAACGTGATGCACTTGGCCTACCACCCGGAGTCCAAATCACCTGATGCCGGTAGGTTGCCATGGCAATGGGGGACTTACTGTGGTCACCATCTTTGTATTCCCAAGAAGCTTAGCCACAGACTGGGCTATATAAGAGACCATCACTTCTGTGTTATTGCAGTGTATATGTGGTATCCCACAAAGTGGCCATTTCTATGGGATGCCGCATATATAGTGTGTTTCATATAAATGCTGTTTTTTTTGTGTCAATACATTGTGAGACCTGCTGACAGGCAGCACAAAAAAAGGGTTAAACGTCCTCTCTTAGCCTTGATCATGTGACCCAGCTCTGATTAATATGCAGAAGCTTCTGGAACAAACGCCTCTGGGCAGTCAGCCAATGACTGCAGCTCTAACAGTCACATGGGAGTGGGAGTAGCTAAATCCTGTGAGGTAGTTAAGGATTGAAGAGGCAGTTGGTGGTCAGACATTTTGAGAAGAGGAAGCCATTTTGTAGGTGAAGGAGTTACCGACCTTTCCCCTGACTGCTGTGCTTAAAAAGGGGTGAACACAATAAGGGGAGCGAATAGTCTTCATATTTAGGAAGCATTACCTCAGGGCAGAACCAGAGCATAGTGCTGAGGAAGAACTATTCAGATTTGATGAAAGCAGTGGTTACCAGCATCTGCAAGTACATAGCAGTCTTCAGCCGTGAGCGTCATCCTGTACCTCACTTCCCTATACCGTTTGTGAATAAGAATTTGCCCCATTATCCTCAGTAAAGAGACTTCTGTTTAAGTTCTTAAGGCTTCTTTATGACTGTGGCTCGGGTGCACAGACTACTACCACCATCATCACCCTCTACCTGGAGGCATTTACTGAAAAAAAACATTATATTGTAGAGTTTCATGTGGGTGTTTAATTTGAGAAGAGAGGACTCTTCTCCTGACAGAAAACTGGCCACAGCGAGATATATTGTATATTGGGAGGAGTACAGCACCCTGCCATACACCACATGAGATTACCACATATAGAAAAAGTGATTCTTGGTTGAAGAGGACAAGCCTCCATTGCCGTCTTGCTCTGCACCATGATGGCCTTTGAGAGCAGGACGATGGACACCTCTAGATGGATGTCTGTCTTGAAACCTAATGTCATGCAAAAGCCTTCCCATTGTTTGTGTAGACCCTGTTTGATGCCTTACGCTTGGTATGTGATATCTAATTTCTCTGCGCGCTATTTTTCAAATCTGACGAGACCATGTGGTCAACACTATGAAGGGGCCTTCATGAGGTAATATCAAATCCGTCGTACTCCCGGGATTATGATGTGGGGCTGCATCACGTACGGTAGTTGGACCCCTCTAGTCTTCATTCCAGGTACACTAATACCTTGGCGTTACATTGATTTACTTGTGAAACCAGTGATCTGGCCCATTCTCCAAAGTGTCTTGGAAGAGGTTTTTTCAATGCCAGGCCGCATGTTGCTTGTGCTACGATCAGCAGCCTGTTTGGCTAAAAAGTGCTCCAATGGCTGCAGTGTCTCCAGACTTGTCTCCATCGGGGACATCTTTGGTAGGTGATTACACAGGAGCTGCCAGCAGTGGATCTAATGATATGCCCGTGCTTCGGGGCGGCCTGTGTGGGGGTGCTCTATCTGGTGCTCTGCTTACATATTCATCTGTGTGCTCTTATAACAGCTCACTGATCGTTCACTGACCTGCCTCCTATTTTACCTAGCCCCGCACTACTAGATGCATTATGTAAAATAGGAGGCCGGTCAGGGAAGGCACAGTGAGTTGTCATAAGAGTATACAGATGAATATGTAAGCAGAGCATCAGATTGAGCGCTCCCCACAGGCCTCCCCAAAGCACATTATCTCCAAACGTAAAGATTACACAAGAACCACAGGATGGATTTCATCAACCAAGGTATCAATTTAATCAGTATAATGTCGCCCACTTGACATTATATGTGGTTTACTAAGCACAATCCTGCTGACAGGTGCGTTTTAATTAATTTCACCTCTAAGCTAAGAAAATAAAGAATTATCCTGACTTGTGTGTGGCCATAAGGATAATGTTTTTGCTTTAGAGCGATTCTCCGGATAACTACTGCTGCCCTGCCTGGCTATACAGGGCTCTTGAATGACAACTGAACATCGGGATAGGCGGCGGACAAGGTCTGGTTTTCCGTCTTCCCAGATACTACACCTCTAATTGAGCACAAGTATCAGCGTAATTCTGGATCCTTCATTTGTTCTTTACCGAGAGCGTTGCAACTCCCTCGTAAAGCGCTACTCAGCCGCAGCCCCCCTGACATACCCAGCTCTGTAGCCTCCAGCAGGAGATCGGCATGAAGAACACACCAAGATTTCTCACTCATCTAACAGGTCCACCATTACCACACGGGGCCTATCACCAGATAGTTGCACCCCTTCTAGTGTGACGTTCCAATTTCTAAGTTTCTCTTATTTCCTTCTTTGAGGCCCGTCATTGCGGCTATAATGGAGCTATTCATGGATAAAGCCATGGCGTGTGATAAAGGCCAAGAGACTAAGCCAATCCATAACTTCTCAGGTAAAACCCTCTGATATTCTTGACGCTACTACTCTGCAGGCTACAGCAAAAGCCATATCTGACATTTTATTGTCCTCCATTGAAACATGAATAATGTCCTTCCAATCCTCTCTGGATAAAGTTGTAAATCTTGTCTCTGGACAATCCAAAAGAATTCTGGAGGCAGAAAACATCCCAAGTCTAGAAGAAAATGTCCATTCTTGTAATATCTGGCTAGACGATTCTGAAAATATTCTGAAAGCCTTATAAGTAAAGATTGATGACCTCGAAAAAAGGACGCTTAAGAAATAACCTACAGAATATTGGCGTACCGAAAGCTGCAGATCTCTTTTTTTCTTTTCCATGTGACTGGTTACCATAGACCTTGCAACTATCTACCACTAAGCCTCTGGCTATTGAGCAAGCTCACAGGATCGGAGCCTTGTCAAATAATAATAATATTTATTTTTATATAGCGCTAACATATTCTGCAATGCTTTATAATTCAGCCAATTTACACACATTATGGGCACTGTCCCCATTGGTGCTCAATCTAGATTCCCTATCAGTATGTCTTTGGAGTGTGGAAGGAAACTGGAGAACCTGGAAGAAACCCATGCAAACATGGGGAGAACATACAAACTCCTTGCAGGTTTTGTCCTTGGTGGGATTTGAACCCAGGACCCCAGTACTGCAAGGCTGCAGTGCTAACCACTGAGCCACCATGCTGCCCTCAAAAAGAAAAAGTTGATCATATTCCAAGATGTCTCTGTTGGGTTACCTCCGAGTGATCATCTTTTCCGCCCGCGTGACAAATTTTCTAAAAAAGGCAAATTCAATATGCTTTGGTCAAACCTGACTTCCATCTCAACTGGAAACTTGTGGTGTGAGATGCAGATTTAGGCATTTTGCATTCATCTTCCACCACTTTTTTCACCAAGAGTCTCAACACCAGGAATGGCCTTTTGTCCTCTTGATTCAATTTTCTTCTGAAGTTTACATCTGTTTGCTGGGACAAGATGGTGCCCTCCTTTTTATTTAATTTTGTGTTTCAGATGGAATTAATTGTCGTCTTTTTCTCATGAGACAGTTCAGCGGTCTACCACTCAAGGAGAATATGGTCAGCAAGGTAGATGGTAATATTAAAATATAACTTTTATTTCTTTTCTTTTAAACATCTTTTTATTGAGTTTTATAAAAAGGTATAACAGTTGAACACAGAAATGTCACATAGATTGTAAAACAGTACATCAGAAAGGTCACATTGAATGTGAAACATTTCAATGAAAGGTTATCGCTTACAGTATAGGCAGAGATTAAACAGATTAAACCGACTACATTAGCTCCGGACCGTCAGTGACAAGTTTCAGAAAAGACAATTGTATAAAGAGGAGAGCGATTAGGCTCTCGTGATCATGTCAAAGTCCAAAACTGTGGTCACAAAATAAGCTTACATTTTCAAGGATATTTGATATGATAACCTAAGAATAAACTTTAGAAGAATAACATGAAATGAAAGATAGCTAGAGGGGGGGGGGATAAAGAGGAGGGGGAAGTTTCAAGGGATGAGGATGAGGGGGGGGGGGGGGACTGACGATCTATGGTTTTTGGTCCAACATTGAACGGTCTGTAATATAACTGCGCCAAGAACGCCATATCACCGAGAATTGTCTATGCTTTTTTTCATCTCAGCTAACTAGTTCCTCAAGTCTATATATTTGCTCTACTTTATTTACCCAGAGTGAGATATTCGGAGTTTTGTCAGATTTCCATAGAGAGGTCACTAGGATTTTGGCTGAGAAGTTGTCTAAGAAGAGTTAGTTTTAATTTCGGGATGTTGTCTGGAAATAGAAACAGAAGACAAATTTCCGGTGAGATCGAAAGTTGTAAGTTTAAAATTTTGTTTACCGTTTGAATTATTTTTCTCCAGAAGGATTTGATCTTTTGACAATTCCACCACATGTGGAGCATGGTGCCCACTTCAGAAGAGCATCTCCAGCAGTTGGGGTCTAGCTCTTTGTAAAATTTATGAAGTTTTAGTGGGGTCATATACCACCTGGAGAGAACCTTATAGCCATTTTCTTGTATTCTGACACATCTAGAGGAAGCTTTGGGTGTTAGAAGTATTCTTTTAATTTCAGAGGGGGTAAAGGATCTATTCAGATCTTGTTCCCATTTCGTTACATAAGACAATTTCTTAGGGATCTTGGTTGTGCATAGTTGTTTTTGTAGAACGGATAATATTATTTTTTTAGGGTTCTTTACCGCTATGAGTGTTTCGAAGTTGGTCATATCTCTATTAAAATCTGGAGTCTTAAAGACTAATTTTAGGTTGGTGACAAATTTCTGGTACATGAAAGGGTGGAATAAGGTTGTGTCTAGTGTTTGATTAAGCTCAGCCATGGAGGGTATGACTTCCTTGTCTATAACTGTTTGGAGTGATGTTGTCGAATAGATGGTTACGAATAGAGCTATGTATTGTGGTATTATGAGCAGGAGAGCAGGAGAGAACAAGGTCTCTAACCTGTAGTAGGGGAGAAGGAAAAGGGGAGCTTATTTGTCTGATATGAGGGTTCGACCAAATTTTATAAGTTGTGGTGGTGAATGGGTTTTTGATTGATGTATGGTTAATGCACTTTGGAGCTGAGAGGATGAGTTGTCTAAGGGGGAATTTAAGATTTGTTTCTTCTATTTTGATCCATTGCTTCTGTGGTGGGAGCCTAATCCAGTCCACGACTCTTTGAAGATGAGTGGCTTGTTGGAGTATTTTTAGATCTGGTAGGTCGATACCACCTTCAGAGTGCGGAAGGGATAATATTTGTGAAGGAAGTCTTGGTTTTTGGTTTTGCCACAGAAAACAGCTGAGGAGTCTCTGTGTGTCAGTGAAAAAAGTATTAGGTAGGTGAATTGGAAGAGCTTGTATTAGATAAGTTATTTTAGGCCATATCATACATTTAAGTAAGTTTTTCCTGCCCAGCCATGAGATGTATGAGATGTTCCATTTAGGGGTAAGTTTCTGGATTTTCTGTAGTAGCGGTGGGAAGTTTAGCTTAAAGAGTTCTTGTAGGTTTGAAGAGATCTCAATTCCCAAGAATCGTATTGATGAGAGGGCCCAACTAAAGGGGGACCCAGTTGCCATTTGTGTTTTTTGTAACTCTGGGATATTTATATTTAGGATTTGAGACTTGATTAAGTTCACTTTGAAATTAGATAGTGCACCGTATTCATTGAGTAATGTCAAGATAGCCGGGATAGAAATTTTAGGATTAGAGGTCATAATTAGTAGATCATCTGCATATGCTGCCACTTTATGTTCTATACCTGTTGACTTGATGCCAGTGACATAACTTTTATTTCTAATCAATAAAATAAGGCTCCTGGAAAAACATATAAAGACAAACAATATAAAAACAGTGACCTACTTGGTCCACCAATAAACAATCATGTAAGGAAATACAAAATGGAACAGTCTCACCAAGTGGACGTCCTGTGCAGGTAAATCCAGGTAGAGTCCAGGTAAGGCAGTTAAATCAGATGCCTTGTTTGGATAGGAAAGGGGGGGCATTATCACAAGCATACCACACATTTCCCAAAAATTCCACAGGAAGCCTGGAAAACGAAGTGCCCCTTATGACTCCCGTCACATTTCGTCATATGCTCATCAGGGGAGACAGGGTAAGTAGCATTGCCGCCATTAGGCTGGGGATTCAAAATCTCCACTCTAAAGGTGGTATGAGAAAGTACCTATAACGTGGACGTGTAAGGTTCCCAAACGAGGCAGTAATGGGTGAGCTGTAGTCCATGCTTGCTTTGGCACCCTACAGACAAAGTGTGTCCTCCTTCTGTTGTGCTGCTGTGTATGTGGGGTCTCCCACTTACTTCTGGCCAACCGGTCTCTTCTGACTCCAGGAATTCCTCTTCTAGAACCAGGGCAGCAATCAATTCAGAGGATACAGAGATCATAACAACAACTAGAACTTTATTTGGTAACTGGCAGTATTTACAGGCAGGTAAAAATGATAAGGCCCAACGGGTTGTCATCTTTCCCACAGGTACCGGGTATGCCTTCAGACCTGGTTCCCAATCTAGGTGAAGCATCTCTGTTACTTTCTTCTCTAGCCCTAGAGACCCTTCCTCACCAATGACAGTATATCTGGATCCCATTTCTCTTCACCTCTGAGTACTTGAGTCCTGACTTCTTCTGCAGCCTCGCAGACAGAATGTGCCCCCAGGCCTGGGACAACTTCCTTGAGGTTCCCAGGCTGGTTAAAGGGACTCTTGTGGAAAGATTCCATGGTGATCCACTGCCTGGGATACTAGGCCCACGTCTACCCTAGCAACCTTTATAGAGCCAGTCAGCTCTCTGCAGTACTGCACACTACTGACTGTGCTCACTTCCTGCACTAGACACTAGCACTGAGTGCCCCCTCCCTCTACCCACCTTGACAAAACTGCAGTAACAGAGGGTTCTAATTACAGGAAAGTGCTTTTAACCCTTTCTAGTATCAGGGGTAGACTATCACCTCCACAAGTACTACAGACGCAGCGTCCCAGTTCATTGAGCATTACCGTCAAGACCAGGAGCATCACTGTTAGAACCTTGCTGTTAGGTTTTTTTTCCTTTGCTGGTCACATGACCTTGTTGGCCTATTTAGTCCTGCTCCGCCCTTCTGGCTTTGCTGGACTTCATTGTATATCTACTTTCTAGCTAGCCTGTGCTCTGTATCTAACTCTGTTAGTTTGCTTGGTCTATGGACCTCTATGTTCTATCTATTTTGTTTGTTCGTCTGTCTGTTACTATTTCTGTTAGGAGGTGTCCCATATTCTTCCCAGTCCTTAGTACTTGTAGGGATTCCCTCCCCACATCTATAGGTCTCCGTACAGACTAGATTAGGACTTTAGCAGGTCTGATCGCAGGATCAGGTTCCCTGTTACATCGTAGGGATTCAGCTGAGTCCTATAGTAGGGACAGATCTCCTCTCTTTCCTTAGCTTTGGTAGCAGAACATAACAGTAAGTCCAGCCAGCAAATTCTCTAAGGAAAGATTTTTCTGTTCCATCATGGTGTCGGTTCAGGATTTGGCTCATCGCCTGCAGGGACTCTCTCTGGAGGTGGCCGAGCTCCGTCAGCACGTGAGTAACTGTCCTGGAGCACATTTCTTGGAGCCTAAGGTATGTTTGCCGGATTTATTTTTTGGTGAACACCGAGAATTTTTTTCATTTAAAAATGCTTGCTTATTGTATTTTCGTTTGAGACCTAAGTCCTCTGGGGATGAATCCCAGCGCGTAGGGTTCATAATGTCACTTTTGCGCAAAGAGCCTCAGGAGTGGGCCTTTTCTTTGCAACCTAGTGATTCATGCTTCAGATCAGTGGATAGTTTTTTTTCTGCTTTGGGACTATTATATGATGATCCTGACCGTGTCGCATCAGCTGAGACTGAGTTGAGACGTTTAAAACAAGGATCGGGTAATGTGGAAAAATATTGTACACATTTTCGTCGTTGGTCCACTCAAACAGGGTGGAACGATTCTGCTCTGAAAAGTCTATTTCTTGCTGGGCTCAGTGAAAGGGTTAAAGACCTGCTAATTGCTTATCCTACACCTGAGGATTTGCAACAGGCTATGCAATTAGCTATACGGGTGGATAGAAGACTGCGTGCTAGGGTTAATGAGAGCAAATCGTCTGCTATGTCAGTTTCTGGTTATGATAATGTGTGTATTAACAGTGGTGAACCGATGGAGATTGGATCGGTGGCACCTCGCTCTCAAGAAAAAGACCGTCGTTTTTCGGAAGGCTTGTGTTTCTATTGCGGAAAATCTGGTCATTTGATTAAAGGCTGTGAGCTTCGTATGAAGAAAGAAAAAAAAATGGTCAGTCACGCCCGTATTGCCTGTTTAAATTCCAAGGGTGTATTTTTAGCTGCTTCCACGATTGCTCAGGAAAAATTGATGGAATTTCGGGTGTTTGTTGATTGCGGGTCTACACTGAATGTAATTGATGGGGGATTCGTGGAAAAACTCAATTTAAAACCTGAACCTTTATCATCCCCCATTGCTGTGGTTTCTGTGGATGGCTCCCCTTTGAAGAATATTACTCTCAAGGTCAGTGAATTTTCTCTCACTATTAATGGTGTTCACCATGAGAAATTGGATTTGGTAGTGTTGAATAACTTGCCTTCTCCAGTAATATTGGGTTTGCCCTGGTTAAAATTTCACAATCCTGTACTGGATTGGTCTACCAGTGAAATTAAATCCTGGAGCCATAAATGTTATGACAAGTGTTGTAACGGGCGTATTGCAGCTTTGGATAGGGGAGAATTGCCTGTTCCTATTCAGGATTTTTGGAGAGTTTTTTCTGAGAAAGAATCGCAGGTTTTGCCTCCCCATAGAGACTATGATTGTTCTATTGAATTTGTCCCTGGAGCGACTCTTCCTAAAAGTCGTTTATTTAACCTTACTATTCCTGAGAGGAAGGCTTTGGATGAATACATACAGACAAGCTTGGCCGCCGGTCACATTAGGCCCTCTAAGTCTCCTGTGGCGGTTGGATTTTTTTTTGTAAAAAAAAAGGACGGCGGTTTACGTCCTTGTCTGGATTTTCGTGAGATTAACAAAATTACGGTACGCAATCCTTACCCACTGCCATTGATTCCTGATCTGTTTAACCAGTTATTGGGGGCCAAGTGGTTCTCTAAAATTGACCTTAAGGGGGCATACAATCTGTTGCGCATGAAGGAGGGTGATGAATGGAAGACTGCTTTTAACACTCCTGTGGGTCATTTTGAGAATCTGGTTATGCCTTTTGGTCTTACTAATGCTCCTGCATTTTTTCAGAATCTGATTAATGACATCCTTAGACCTTTGATCGGTAAAAATGTGGTTGTGTATTTGGATGACATTTTGATTTATTCGCCAGATCTGGAGTCTCATTGGCGGAGCGTGCGTGAGGTATTACAGTTATTAATGGACAATTCGCTTTTTGCTAAGCTGGAGAAATGTGAGTTCGCTGTACAGAGAATTAGTTTTTTGGGCTACATTATCTCCAGCAAAGGTTTTAAGATGGATCCGGTTAAGGTTCAGGCTGTGCAGGAATGGCCTAGGCCTATTGGTTTGAAATCGATACAGAGGTTTTTGGGTTTCGCCAATTACTATAGAAAGTTCATAAAAAATTTTTCTAGTATTGTCAAACCTCTGACTGATCTCACCAGGAAAGGTGCTGATGCGGTTCAGTGGTCTTCTGAGGCCATTGAAGCTTTTGTGTATCTCAAGGAGAGGTTCACCTCTGCTCCCATCCTTATGCAGCCAGATGTTACTAGGCCGTTTTTGGTTGAGGTTGATGCTTCCTCTGTGGGGGTTGGCGCAGTATTGTCTCAGGATAACGGGGATGGATTACATCCCTGTGCCTTTTTTTCAAAAAAATTTTCGGAGACTGAATTGAATTACGATATTGGTAATCGGGAATTATTGGCTATTAAACTCGCATTTGAACACTGGCGCCACTTCTTGGAAGGTGCGGAATTTCCCGTTCAGGTTCTTACGGATCATAAAAATCTGATATATCTTGATGCTGCCAAGCGCCTGAATGCCCGTCAGGCTAGGTGGGCACTGTTTTTCTCGCGGTTTAATTTCTCCGTTACTTACATCCCTGGTACTAAGAATGTTAAGGCGGATGCCTTGTCTCGCAGTTTTTCTCCCATAGTCGGTGCTGAGAAAGAGGAAAACATTTTACAAGAAGGTGTTGTGATAGCTGCTTTAGACTCCGTTTTGGAAGATGAGATTCTTAAAGCTCAGGAGAATGCCCCATCTAACACTCCTCATGGGAGGTTGTTTGTGCCTGGGACCTTTAGGAGAGATTTGTTTGTTGAGTGTCACGAATCTCGGTTGGCAGGTCATCCCGGAATCTCTGAGACCAAGAGACTGGTGGGTCGCAGTTTTTGGTGGCCTGGATGGCAGAAGGAAGTCATTAAGTGGGTGCGCCAATGTACTATATGTGCTAGATCTAAGTCCTCACATACTCCTGCTGCGGGGTTGCTTTGTCCTTTGGAGGTCCCCAGTGCTCCTTGGACACATTTGGCTATGGACTTTATAACTGACCTTCCCCCCTCTGAGGGTTTTACTGTCATCTGGGTGGTCGTGGACCGTTTTAGCAAGATGTGTCACTTGGTTCCCTTCGTCAAACTGCCCTGCGCTAAAACTCTCGCTAAGGCCTTTGTCAAGGAAATTGTCAGACTTCATGGCGTTCCTACTGACATTGTTTCTGATAGGGGTCCTCAGTTCGTGGCTCGTTTTTGGCGTGCCTTTTGTGACAGGTTGGGAATTCATTTGTCGTTTTTGTCCGGATATCATCCTGAATCTAATGGCCAGGCAGAAAGGAAAAACCAGGATGTTGAGCAGTTCTTGCGTTGTTTTGTGGCAGATAATCAAGAGGGGTGGTCTGAGTTTCTGCCACTTGCCGAATTTGCTCTGAACAATCATACATCTTCTTCTGCTGGTTGTTCGCCTTTTTTTTGTTGTTCTGGGAGACATCCGTCGTTTGGGTCGTTCTCCAAGTTGGGATCTGCCGTGCCTGAGGAGGAGAATTTTTCCGGTGATTTGGAAAGAGTTTGGACGGATGTGCGTGGTAATCTTCAGGAGGCCAACAGAAAATCTAAAGACTACTTTGATAGGAAACGACAGGAGGTTTTGTTCGCTGTTGGTGACATGGTTTGGTTGTCCTCTAGGAATCTGCGGTTGAGGATTCCATCTAAGAAATTGGGTCCCAAGTTTGTAGGGCCCTTTAAGGTGCTTCAGGTTGTCAACCAATCTGCTGTTAGGTTGGAGGTTCCTACCTCCTGGAGAATTAATCCGGTCTTTCATGTCTCTCTGTTAAAAAAAGCTGTTGTGTCGGATGGTGACGCCTCTGCCTCTGTTCCTCCGGTGGTGGAGGACGGGGAATATGAAATTTCTCGCATCCTTGACTCTAGACAGTATAGAGGTAGTTTGCAGTATCTTGTGGCCTGGAAAGGTTTCGGACCCGAGGATAACTCTTGGGTGAGGTCAGATGATGTTTCCGCGTCCAGACTTATCAGAGCGTTTCACAGGAGATTTCCTGATAAGCCTGGTCCTAGGGGATCCGGAGGATCCTCTTAGAAGGGGGGGTACTGTTAGAACCTTGCTGTTAGGTTTTTTTTCCTTTGCTGGTCACATGACCTTGTTGGCCTATTTAGTCCTGCTCCGCCCTTCTGGCTTTGCTGGACTTCATTGTATATCTACTTTCTAGCTAGCCTGTGCTCTGTATCTAACTCTGTTAGTTTGCTTGGTCTATGGACCTCTATGTTCTATCTATTTTGTTTGTTCGTCTGTCTGTTACTATTTCTGTTAGGAGGTGTCCCATATTCCTCCCAGTCCTTAGTACTTGTAGGGATTCCCTCCCCACATCTATAGGTCTCCGTACAGACTAGATTAGGACTTTAGCAGGTCTGATCGCAGGATCAGGTTCCCTGTTACATCGTAGGGATTCAGCTGAGTCCTATAGTAGGGACAGATCTCCTCTCTTTCCTTAGCTTTGGTAGCAGAACATAACAATCACTTCCTGTGTGCCTGGTCTTGGAGGGCAACTGTGAAATGCATGCATCACTTCCGGTGTGCTCTGTCTTGGAACGCACGAATGACACGCATTCGTCACTTCCGGTGCGTTCTCCAAAAGGAGGATCGTCATATCCGGTTACAATCCCCCCATGGAGCGCAGTTTGTACCGCGTACGTCACTAGTCTGCGTCCAGCGATGGGCGGCACTAGTGGAACGCATGAGTCATGTGTTCAGGTAATTAATAGCCCCAAAAAGCATTGTCATCCATATGCAAATTAGGAGGAAGGGACGGGTAACATTCCTAAGAAAAAATGTATAAATACACCCAATCACCTACAAATCCTATTAGTCAATAAAGAGAAGGAAAGTGAACATGTATTATTCCAACTTCACATACATAGTAATCCTATGACTTCAAAAGAGTTTTCTGAAGGAGGTACGCCAAGAATGGCATTATTGGTAACCTTTTTCAAAGACATTGACACAAAATGATAAAATTTGAAAAGAATGGCAGGCAGGGAGTAGGATGGGGAAACATGAGGAGATGGATGCACAGGGGAGGACAGTTGGTATAAGAGGTGAAAAGGGGTGCCTAGCAGGCCCTTATTTCTGTTGGCAGCACCCTGCCTAACAGTGGAGGTTGGCACCTGTGGCACCCCAGGAGTCCGGTTGCCACATTGGCATTGCCTCCCTCACAGGGGGTGAGGCCATGCCTGGAAGCAAGGAGAGGTCCCCTAATCAGGTAACACCAGCATCCAACACTTTTCCTGGCTCAAGACCAGAAGGGGGAGCTCTAACCCAGTTTCAGGGGAGCATCCACTTTAAATTGGGGCCCAGAGGCGGGGGTTAGGAGAGTCAGTTGGAGATGGAGGAGAGTCAGTAGGGGACGGAGGAGAGTGAGTGAAAGACGAGGGAGAACCTGGGGAGGGGAGCTGTGACCAAGCTCGCACCAGAGAAAAGTGCCAGAAACCGGACATCGGAGTCCGTGGTTGCTCAGGTACTGAAGTCCCAGCAGCTAAATCTGGAGGACAGGAGATTGCAGGTCTCCTGGCCCCAGCAAACACCCGGCGACTCAGCAGCATACTAGAGCCCGGAGCCGCCACGAAGGAGCGACACCTGTAAAAGGCTTGAGCTGCCTGCCATACGGGCTAGGATTTAATGATCACTCAGGAAAGAGGGCCGCAGCATAGCTTTAGGCAGCAGGGACAAAAAGGACAGCGCAGAAGGAAGGCCTACAACCCCACCTGGCGGGGTAGATCCCAAATTGCTTCTAGGCTGCCCGGATCTCCTTTAGCTTCTGTTACCAGTGCCCCGGTCTGCACCATCAAACATCAAGTAAAGGTAGAGGAAACCACCATTCCTGTGTCGTGTGGTCATTATCTGCAGCCTCAGTCCTGCACCCTGACATCCACAATCCCCTACATAAACCGTACTGGTAGCCTTGGTGCCCCGCTCTACCCGTAGGGAGCAAACCCATCCCAGCTGCGTGACCAATGGCCCCAGCATCTCTCTTTCAGCAGCGGAAGCCATCTATAGCCGCATACCACTGGTGGCATCACAAAACTTTTCCCCTAAATAAACTGTCCTTTTTATTGACCGCCCAGGGCCTCGGACTGGGTGACGCCCCCGTGACTATCCCAAGGAACCGACCGACCTGGTTGCGAGTAATCCACGGTCCTAGGGGGTGCGTCACACCCTAAGTAGAAACGAGATTTGAGCCCCACTCAACCGACTCACAGGATCGGAACCTTGTCAAAAGAAAAAGTTTATCATTTTCCAAGATCTCTCTGTTGGGTTACCTCCGAGTGATCATCTTTTCCACCCGCTTGACATATTTTCTAAGAAAGGCAAATTCAATATGCTTTGGTCAAACCTGGCTTCCATCTCAACTGGAAACTCCAAGGTGTGAGATGCAGATTTAGACATTTTACAGCCATCTTCCACCACTTTTTTCACCAAGAGTCTCAACACCAGGAATGGCCTTTTGTCCTCTTGATTCAATTTTCTTCTGAGGTTTACATTTGTTTGCTGGGGCAAGTTGGTGCCCTCCTTTTTATTTAATTTTGTGTTTCAAACATAACAGATGGAATTAATTGTCGTCTTCTTCTTAACACCACCAATACATTGATGAAATGGTGCTTGTGGATTGTAATACTCCTATAAGAGAGCCGAGGATCTGGTTAGCATTTTAAATTGGCAACTACATTGAATAGTTGCTACACAGCTGAGTATAACGTTTTTGGCTTAATTTTTCCTTTGCTTTTTTGGGGATATTGACTTGTAGAGTTAAGGTTTAGTGCATAAGAAGCACACACCCCCAAGGAACAATCTCTGGTAACGCCCCCTTGGAACTGGAACGGAGAGGAGAAATAAAAAAAAGTGTTTATTCAGCTCTGTAGTCACTATTCGATGAAGTGGCCAGTTTAACAAGGTCAAACTGGTGAAAGATCCTCTTGAAAATGCGAAAGTAGCACTGAAGGGGTAAAGCAACAATCTCTGAGCTGGGTATGGAGGATTTCATTAATATTTTTATGTTTACTCTCTGCCTATATCTTGATGATAATATATTTGGTATTGAAGACAGTGCTGTGCAGACATCTCGTGCAGTTATCAGCGGGGAATGCAAGTGCTTTCTAAAAGAGTGCAATAACACTATCGCTCATAACTTTCTAGAAATGTTGTAAACTTAATGACTCGTATTGATGCCAAGGCCACAATAGATACTTTGACCCTAAAAAAAAAAAAAAGCACTGACACGAAAAGAAAAAAATGATCTCTGAAGATGTTGTAGTATCTGATCCCAATCAAATTGCTATATGGTGGTATTATATTGTCACTGAATGGTGGGGTTTGGTTACTACATGGTGCTATAGGGTCTCCATGATTTGACTCAGTTACTAGATGAAGGAATATGGCCACTGTATGGTGGGATTTGTTTACTGTATGGGTGTGTAAGGGGGAAGACCGGGGTGTAAGTACTTTCAGAACAAGGGATCCGGAACTGCCGGGGCCAGACCTCTAGTTGCAGGGGGAAGACAGACTGCGAGCACAGGAGTCAGGTGACTGGGAAGCTGGGGGCGTGTCCAGAGAGAGAGAGCTGGGAGGTCAGGTGACCGGAAAACTGGTGGCGTGGCTAGAGAGAGGGGGAGACGAGGACTTTTGCGCGGGAAAGCGGCAGGAGAGTCTCGCTCAGGAGAGCAGTGTGAGAGGGTCCAGGCTCCTGTACTTGGAGCAAGATCCAAGTGCAGTGGACCGGAGGAGTCAAGCCGACTAGAGGGAGAAGAGACGCAGGGTCTGTGGAGTCATGCATGTGAGGTGCCGTGTTATGGACTAGGGGCTCAGCGGGTAAAACTGGAGACCGCCCGCTACCGCCAGAAGACGCAGCATTGTTTGGGCGGGGAAGCCTGAAGAAAGCAACACCGGCATCAGCTGGCAACTGCCTCGTGGAGGATAAGAGTCAGCTAAGCGTAAAAACTGTCGATTATAACCGGTTCGACTCTGCTACATCTAGTTAAACTGTGAACTGTCAGTTATAGACTTTTACCTCTATTTCCCTTGTTTTTCCCCATATTTTCCCCTGTTACTCCTTGCGTGGAGATTGACCCTGTTATCATAAACCTCTCCTGTTTATTCACCCTGTATTGGCTGCTCTGTGTTTCTGTGTCACTGCATCTAAAGTACCCGTGTTACAGGTGTATTATATGTTCACCGTATGATGGGATTTGGTTACTATATGGTGGTATTATATGATCATCGATGACACCCCTGCAATTTCAGGTGTTCCTTGACGAGTGGTGTATTGCATTTAGGAAATATCAACTGTTTATGAAAAAAAAATTGTTTTAGGGAGGTCTCCCGCTGTGTATAGATGACTATGTGCGGCCTCCCGCTGTATATAGATGGCTACGTGCGGCCTCCCGCTGTGTATAGATAGCGCCATGCAGCCTCCTGCTGTGTATAGATGATAGATGACTACATGCGGCCTCCTGCTGTGTATAGATGGCTACGTGCAGCCTCCCGCTGTGTATAGATGGCTACGTGCGGCCTCCCGCTGTGTATAGATGGCGCCGTGCAGCCTCCTGCTGTGTATGGATGGCTACGTGCGGCCTCCTGTTGTGTATAGATGGCTACGTGCAGCCTCCTGCTGTGTATAGATGGCGCCGTGCGGCCTCCTGGTGTGTATAGATGGCTACATATGGCCTCCTGCTGTGTATAGATGGCGACGTGCAGCCTCCCGCTGTGTATAGATGGCTACGTGCGGCCTCCCGCTGTGTATAGATGGCTACGTGCGGCCTCCTACTGTGTGTAGATGGCGCCGTTCGGCCTCCTACTGTGTGTAGATGGCGCCGTGTGGCCTCCCGCTGTGTATAGATGGCTACGTGTGGCCTCCCGCTGTATATAGATGGCTACGTGCGGCCTCCCGCTGTGTATAGATAGCGCCGTGCAGCCTCCTGCAGTGTATAGATGATAGATGACTACGTGCGGCCTCCTGCTGTGTATAGATGGCTACGTGCAGCCTCCTGCTGTGTATAGATGGCTACGTGCGGCCTACCGCTGTGTATAGATGGCGCCGTGCAGCCTCCTGCTGTGTATGGATGGCTACGTGCGGCCTCCTGCTGTGTATAGATGGCTACGTGCGGCCTCCTGCTGTGTATAGATGGCGCCGTGCGGCCTCCTGGTGTGTATAGATGGCTACATATGGCCTCCTGCTGTGTATAGATGGCGACGTGCAGCCTCCCGCTGTGTATAGATGGCTACGTGCGGCCTCCCGCTGTGTATAGATGGCTACGTGCGGCCTCCTACTGTGTGTAGATGGCGCCGTGCGGCCTCTTACTGTGTGTAGATGGCGCCGTGCGGCCTCCCGCTGTGTATAGATGGCTACGTGTGGCCTCCCGCTGTATATAGATGGCTACGTGCGGCCTCCCGCTGTGTATAGATAGCGCTGTGCAGCCTCCTGCAGTGTATAGATGATAGATGACTACGTGCGGCCTCCTGCTGTGTATAGATGGCTACGTGCAGCCTCCTGCTGTGTATAGATGGCTACGTGCGGCCTCCTGCTGTGTATAGATGGTGCCGTGCGGCCTTCTGCTGTGTATAGATGGCTACATATGGCATCCTGCTGTATGTAGATGGCACTGTGCGGCCTCCTGCTGTGTATAGATGGCTACGTGCGGCCTACTGCTGTGTATAGATGGCTACATGTGGTCTCTTGCTGTGTGTAGATGGCGCCGTGCGGCCTCCCGCTGTGTATAGATGGCTACGTGCGGCCTCCTGCTGTATATAGATGGCTACGTGCGGCCTCCTGCTGTGTATAGATGGCGCCGTGCAGCCTCCTGATGTGTATAGATGGCTACGTGCGGCCTCCTTCTGTGTATAGAAGGCTACGTGTGGCCTCCCGCTGTTTATAGATGGCTACGTGTGGCCTCCCGCTGTGTATAGATGGCACCGTGCAATCTCCCGCTGTGTATAGATGGCTACGTGCGGCCTCCCGCTGTGTATAGATAGCTACATGCGGCCTCCTGCTGTGTATAGATGGCGCCGTGCGGCCTCCTGCTGTGTTTAGATGGCTATGTGCGGCCTCCTGCTGTGTATAGATGGGTACGTGCGGCCTCCCGGTGTGTATAGATGGCTACGTGCGGCCTCCTGCTGTGTATAGATGGCTACGTGCGACCTCCCGCTGTGTATAGATGGCTACGTGCGGCCTCCCGCTGTGTATTGATGGCTACGTGTGGCCTCCCGCTGTGTATAGATGGCTACATGCGGCCTCCTGCTGTCTATAGATGGCTACGTGCAGCCTCCTGCTGTGTATTGATGGCACCGTGCGGCCTTCCGCTGTGTATAGATGGTGCCGTGCGGCCTCCCGCTGTGTATAGATGGGTACGTGCGGCCTCCCGCTGTGTATAGATGGCTACGTGCGGCCTCCTGCTGTGTATAGATGGCTATGTGCGGCCTCCCGCTGTGTATAGATGGCTACGTGCGGCCTCCTGCTGGGTATAATCCGCAGCGGAAATTTCCGCAGCATGTGTGCAGCACATGTGGATTATCATTGGGGAACATGGCAGACCTTCTACCAAGCGTTTTTTAAGCGTTTCTGCAGCGGAATTGCTTAAAAACGCATAGTGGGCACACAGCCTAAAAAAAATTATTATAATTAATATTGTGCCAAATTAATTTCACGTGAACTATCACATGATCTATCACAGGGGATCATGTGACATGTGATACATCAGGTATGTGGGGGGGGGGGCGCCTTCTAAACTGCCCGGGGCCCTTGCTACTCTTAATCCACCCCTGCATATGTACCCCTTGTTCCGACCCCATCAGGGGGGTAACAATCGCTGTCACAGAGGTTGCAACCGCTACATGACCCGTGTGGGAGTGGGGCCCGCCGATGCTTATTTTAGTTGAATGTGCGTCCACGGATGCACATTCAGCTGAAATATATGGCCCGCCGGGTCCCTGCACTGCAATACACAGTATCGGCCAATCAGAGGCCGGCAGCTGATGTCACACTGACAGTCACGAACACGTCATGGAAGCGAACAAAGGTAAGAAGAAGAGTTTACTTTTTTTATTTATTGTATTGGAAAAGAGCGTCAGAACTTTATACCAGAACATTATGCAAGGAAGGAGTCCAAGATGCAGAGCATTATACAAGGAAGAGGTCCAAAATGGGTGACATGATACATGGAAGGGCCCAGGATTGGGAGCATTATACAAGGAAGAGGTCCAGGATGGGAGACATGATACAAGGAAGGGTCCAGGATGGGGAGCATTATACAAGGATGGGCCCAGGATGGGTGACATGATACAAAGAAGAGGTCCAGGATGGGAGACATGATACAAGGAAGAGGTCCAGGATGGGGAGCATTATACAAGGATGGGCCCAGGATGGGAGACATGATACAAGGAAGGGCCCAGGATTGGGAGCATTATACAAGGATGGGCCCAGGATGGGAGACATGACACAAGGAAGAGGTCCAGGATGGGAGACATGATACAAGGAAGGGTCCAGGATGGGGAGCATTATACAAGGATGGGCCTAGGATGGGAGACATGATACAAGGAAGAGGTCCAGGATGGGGGGCATTATATCAGGAAGAGGTCCAGGATGGGAGACATGATACAAGGAAGGGTCCAGGATGGGGAGCATTATACAAGGATGGGCCCAGGATGGGAGACATGATACAAGGAAGGGCCCAGGATTGGGAGCATTATACAAGGATGGGCCCAGGATGGGAGACATGATACAAGGAAGGGCCCAGGATTGGGAGCATTATACAAGGATGGGCCCAGGATGGGAGACATGATACAAGGAAGGGTCCAGGATGGGGAGCATTATACAAGGAAGGGCCCAGGATGGGAGACATGATACAAGGAAGAGGTCCAGGATGGGGGGGCATTATATCAGGAAGGGGCCCAGGATGGGAAGCATTATACCAGAAAGGGTCCCAGGATGGGGAGCATTATACAAGGAAGGGGCCCTGGATGAGGGGCATTATACCAGAAAGTGGCCCAGGATGGGGGGCATTATACCAGGAAGGGGCCCAGGATGGGAAGCATTATACCAGAAAGGTGCCCAGGATGGGGGACAGTATACCAGGATAGGGGACATTGTTATAAGATGAGGACGTTATACTAGAAAGGGGCCCATGATGGGGGATATTATTCCAGGATGGGAGGCATTGTTACAGGAAGGAGCCAAGATGAGGGACATTATTACAGTAAGAGGCCCAGGACTGAAGATATTACAACAGGAAGGGGCACAGGATGGGGGACATTATACCTGGAAGTGGCCAAGGATGAGAGACATTATTACAGGAATGGGACCACAATGGGGGAAGTTATTACAGGAAACAGCCAGGATGGGGGACATTATTAGATGGAGGCTAACATGCATGTAATTATAGGATCTAGAATGCTACAAGGGCCCATACATGTTATCAACAAGCAAATTTTGCACTGGGGCCCATTAAATTCTAGTTATGCCACTGCCGACCAGCAGCACAGCATTCCAGCACCTCCTAGTGGTTCCTCTTTTAAAATAGGAGTTTGTCTGTGTTCCTGGTGTGTTACTGTTGGGAGCTTAGGCGGATTATAATGAGGTCAATCTGGGCTACTGCCCAGGGCCTCGGCCCTCCAGGGGGCCCGGGGCTCCTGGGTGTCTATGGCCAGATTGCCCTCATTATATGTGCGGCGCCGCGGCACATACCGGCAGACCGTAGCGGGGGGCCCCCGGACCGCTCCCCCAGCAGCGGAGCACAGCCGCTACTTCTTCTTCGGCCGGGCCAGCGCTGCAGCTGTTAACTTCCCTGCGTGCTGGCCCGGCCGCGTCACTGCTAGGAGACAATGGCCCTGTGCGCGGCCGTGTCTCCTATGTGTGACGTCACGCAGTGCGCGCCCGGCCTTCACTGCTGCACCGGAGAAGAGCAGGAGGACTGGAGCCGGGGGATGGTGAGTGTGTGAGAGTGTGTGAGAGTGTGTGTGTGTGTGTGCAGGCAGATATCATTGTGTGATGTCTGTTTATATGTATTTTTGTGTTTCAAATGTGTTTATTCGTGTATGTATATGTCTGTATATGTTTGTGTGTGCGTGACTGCGTGCAGCCCCCCGCTGTCTCTGGGGGGGCGCCGTGCGGCCTCGTGCTGTGTATAGATGGCGCCGTGTGGCCTCCTGCTGTGTATAGATGGCACCATCCGGCCTCCCGCTGTGTATAGATGGCTACGTGCGGCCTCCTGCTGTGTATAGATGGCGCCGTGCGGCCTCCTGCTGTGTATAGATGGCACCGTGCGGTCTCCTGCTGTGTATAGATGGCTACGTGCGGCCTCCTGCTGTGTGTAGATGGCGCCATGCGGCCTCCCGCTGTGTACAGATGGCTACGTGCGGCCACCCACTGTATATAGATACCTACGTGCGGCCTCCCGCTGTATATAGATAGCGCCGTGCAGCCTCCTGCTGTGTATAGATGGCTACATGCGGCCTCCCTCTGTGTATAGATGGCAACGTGTAGCCTCCCGCTGTGTATAGATGGCACATTGCAGCTCCTGCTGTGTATAGATGGCGCTGTGCAGCCTCCTGATGTGTATAGATGGCTACGTGCGGCCTCCTGCTGTGTATAGATGGCTACGTGCGGCCTCCCACTGTTTATAGATGGCTATGTGCGGCCTCCCGCTGTGTATAGATGGCGCCGTGCTGCTCCTGCTGTGTATAGATGGCTACGTGCGGCCTCCAGCTGTGTATAGATGGCTACGTGCAGCCTCCTGCTGTGTATAGATGGCTACGTGTGGCCTCCTACTTTGTATAGATGGCATCGTGCGGCCTCCTGCTGTGTATAGATGGCTACATGTGGCCTCCTGCTGTGTGTAGATGGTGCCGTGCGGCCTCCCGCTGTGTATAGATGGCTACGTGCGGCCTCCTGCTGTATATAGATGGTTACGTGCGGCATCCCACTGTGTATAGATGGCTACGTGCGGCCTCCTGCTGTGTATAGATGGCTACGTGTGGCCTCCTGCTGTGTATAGATGGCATCGTGCGGCCTCCTGCTGTGCATAGATGGCTACATGTGGCCTCCTGCTGTGTGTAGTTGGCGCCGTGCGGCCTCCTGCTGTGTATAGATGGCTACATGCGGCCTCCCTCTGTGTATAGATGGCAACGTGTAGCCTCCCGCTGTGTATAGATGGCACATTGCAGCTCCTGCTGTGTATAGATGGCGCTGTGCAGCCTCCTGATGTGTATAGATGGCTACGTGCGGCCTCCTGCTGTGTATAGATGGCTACGTGCGGCCTCCCACTGTTTATAGATGGCTATGTGCGGCCTCCCGCTGTGTATAGATGGCGCCGTGCTGCTCCTGCTGTGTATAGATGGCTACGTGCGGCCTCCAGCTGTGTATAGATGGCTACGTTCAGCCTCCTGCTGTGTATAGATGGCTACGTGTGGCCTCCTACTTTGTATAGATGGCGTCGTGCGGCCTCCTGCTGTGTATAGATGGCTACATGTGGCCTCCTGCTGTGTGTAGATGGTGCCGTGCGGCCTCCCGCTGTGTATAGATGGCTACGTGCGGCCTCCCGCTGTGTATAGATGGCTACGTGCGGCCTCCTGCTGTATATAGATGGTTACGTGCGGCATCCCACTGTGTATAGATGGCTACGTGCGGCCTCCTGCTGTGTATAGATGGCTACGTGTGGCCTCCTGCTGTGTATAGATGGCATCGTGCGGCCTCCTGCTGTGCATAGATGGCTACATGTGGCCTCCTGCTGTGTGTAGTTGGCGCCGTGCGGCCTCCTGCTGTGTATAGATGGCTACATGTGGCCTCCTGCTATGTGTAGATGGCGCCGTGCGGCCTCCCGCTGTGTATATATGGCTACGTGCGGCCTCCTTCTGTATATAGATGGCTACGTGCGGCCTCCCGCTGTGTATAGATGGCGCCGTGCAGCCTCCTGATGTGTATAGATGGCTACGTGTGGCCTCTTGCTGTGTATAGATGGCTACGTGCGGCCTCCTGCTGTGTGTAGATGGCGCCGTGCGGCCTCCTGCTGTGCATAGATGGCTACTTGCAGCCTCCTGCTGTATATAGATGGCTACGTGCGGCCTCCCACTGTGTATAGATGGCGCCGTGCTGCTCCTGCTGTGTATAGATGGCTACGTGCGGCCTCCTGCTGTGTATAGATGGCTACGTGTGGTCTCCTGCTGTGTATAGATGGCATCGTGCGGCCTCCTGCTGTGTATAGATGGCTACATGTAGCCTCCTGCTGTGTGTAGATGGCGCCGTGCGGCCTCCTGCTGTGCATAGATGGCTACTTGCAGCCTCCTGCTGTATATAGATGGCTATGTGCGGCCTCCCACTGTGTATAGATGGCGCCGTGCAGCCTCCTGATGTGTATAGATGGCTACGTGCGGCCTCCTGCTGTGTATAGATGGCTACGTGCGGCCTCCCGCTGTTTATAGATGGCTACGTGCGGCCTCCTGCTGTGTATAGATGGCTACGTGCGGCCTCCCGCTGTTTATAGATGGCTACGTGCGGCCTCCCGCTGTGTATAGATGGCGCCGTGCTGCTCCTGCTGTGTATGGATGGCTACGTGCGGCCTCCTGCTGTGTATAGATGGCTATGTGCGGCCTCCTGCTGTGTATAGATGGCTACGTGTGGTCTCCTGCTGTGTATAGATGGCATTGTGCGGCCTCCTGCTGTGTATAGATGGCTACATGTGGCCTCCTGCAGTGTGTAGATGGCGCCGTGCGGCCTCCTGCTGTGTATAGATGGCTACGTGCGGCCTCCTGCTGTATATAGATGGCTACGTGCGGCCTCCCACTGTGTATAGATGGTGCCGTGCAGCCTCCTGATGTGTATAGATGGCTACGTGCGGCCTCCTGCTGTGTATAGATGGCTACGTGCGGCCTCCCACTGCTTATAGATGGCTACGTGCGGCCTCCCGCTGTGTATAGATGGCGCCGTGCAGTCTCCCGCTGTGTATAGATGGCTACGTGCGGCCTCCCGCTGTGTATAGATGGCTTCGTGCGGCGTCCTGCTGTGTATAGATGGCTATGTGCGGCCTCCCGCTGTGTATAGATGGCTACGTACGGCCTCCTGCTGTGTATAGATGGCTACGTGCGGCCTCCTGCTGTGTGTAGATGGCTACGTGCGGCCTCCCGCTGTGTATAGATGGCGCCGTGCTGCTCCTGTGTATAGATGGCTACGTGCGGCCTCCTGCTGTGTATAGATGGCTACGTGCGGCCTCCTGCTGTGTATAGATGGCTACGTGTGGTCTCCTGCTGTGTATAGATGGCATCGTGCGGCCTCCTGCTGTGTATAGATGGCTACATGTGGCCTCCTGCAGTGTGTAGATGGCGCCGTGCGGCCTCCTGCTGTGTATAGATGGCTACGTGCGGCCTCCTGCTGTATATAGATGGCTACGTGCGGCCTCCCACTGTGTATAGATGGTGCCGTGCAGCCTCCTGATGTGTATAGATGGCTACGTGCGGCCTCCTGCTGTGTATAGATGGCTACGTGCGGCCTCCCGCTGTTTATAGATGGCTACGTGCGGCCTCCCACTGTGTATAGATGGCGCCGTGCAGTCTCCCGCTGTGTATAGATGGCTACGTGCGGCCTCCCGCTGTGTATAGATGGCTTCGTGCGGCGTCCTGCTGTGTATAGCTGGCTATGTGCGGCCTCCCGCTGTGTATAGATGGCTACGTGTGGCCTCCCGCTGTTTATAGATGGCTACGTGTGGCCTCCCGCTGTGTATAGATGGCGCCGTGCTGCTCCTGCTGTGTATAGATGGCTACGTGCGGCCTCCTGCTGTGTATAGATGGCTACGTGCGGCCTCCTGCTGTGTATAGATGGCTACGTGTGGTCTCCTGCAGTGTGTAGATGGCGCCGTGCGGCCTTCTGCTGTGTATAGATGGCTACGTGCGGCCTCCTGCTGTATATAGATGGCTACATGCGGCCTCCCACTGTGCATAGATGGTGCCGTGCAGCCTCCTGATGTGTATAGATGGCTACGTGCGGCCTCCTGCTGTGTATAGATGGCTACGTGCGGCCTCCCACTGTTTATAGATGGCTACGTGCGGCCTCCCACTGTGTATAGATGGCGCCGTGCAGTCTCCCGCTGTGTATAGATGGCTACGTGCGGCCTCCCGCTGTGTATAGATGGCTTCGTGCGGCGTCCTGCTGTGTATAGATGGCTATGTGCGGTCTCCCGCTGTGTATAGATGGCTACGTACGGCCTCCTGCTGTGTATAGATGGCTACGTGCGGCCTCCTGCTGTGTGTAGATGGCTACGTGCGGCCTCCCGCTGTTTATAGATGGCTACGTGCGGCCTCCCGCTGTGTATAGATGGCGCCGTGCTGCTCCTGTGTATAGATGGCTACGTGCGGCCTCCTGCTGTGTATAGATGGCTACGTGCGGCCTTCTGCTGTGTATAGATGGCTACGTGTGGTCTCCTGCTGTGTATAGATGGCATCGTGCGGCCTCCTGCTGTGTATAGATGGCTACATGTGGCCTCCTGCAGTGTGTAGATGGCGCCGTGCGGCCTCCTGCTGTGTATAGATGGTTACGTGCGGCCTCCTGCTGTATATAGATGGCTACGTGCGGCCTCCCACTGTGTATAGATGGCTACGTGCGGCCTCCCACTGTGTATAGATGGTGCCGTGCAGCCTCCTGATGTGTATAGATGGCTACGTGCGGCCTCCTGCTGTGTATAGATGGCTACATGCGGCCTCCCGCTGTTTATAGATGGCTACGTGCGGCCTCCCGCTGTGTATAGATGGCGCCGTGCAGTCTCCCGCTGTGTATAGATGTCTACGTGCGGCCTCCCGCTGTGTATAGATGGCTTCGTGCGGCGTCCTGCTGTGTATAGATGGCTATGTGCGGCCTCCCGCTGTGTATAGATGGCTACGTACGGCCTCCTGCTGTGTATAGATGGCTACGTGCGGCCTCCTGCTGTGTATAGATGGCGCCGTGCGGCCTCCTGATGTGTATAGATGGGTACATGCGGCCTCCTGCTGTGTATATATGGCGCCGTGCGGCCTCCTGATGTGTATAGATGGGTACGTGCGGCCTCCTGCTGTGTATAGATGGGTACGTGCGGCCTCCCGCTGTGTATAGATGGCTACGTGCGACCTCCCGCTGTGTATAGATGGCTACGTGCGGCCTCCCGCTGTGTATAGATGGCATTCTTCACATGCATTTCCGCATGCGGGTTGACAAGCGCTTTCCAAGCGGTTTTAGCTTCACTTGGAAAGTGCTTGACAACTTGGTCACACTATATAAATTCATGCAACCAGCATGGATTTATATAGTGTGACCGTAAAAGAATGGTAAAAAATAAAAAATAAATATATAATTACCTCCTGATGGCCTGCCGATGTCAGCGGTCGCGTGACCCGTCACATGACTAAATGACGTCACGGCAGGTCCTTTTCAGACCATCGCGAGCTGCCGGCAAGCCAGGACGCATTGGATAAAGAAACCGGGGGCCATCAGAAGGTAAGTATAATATTTATTTTTTATTTTTTTATTTTTTTACAGGTTCTATGGTACCCGGGTCCGGAGGAGAGTCTCCTCTTCTCAAGACCCGGGTACCATCCGCACATTGAACCGCATGCAATCCGCATGTACAGCTGCAGTGATGCGTAATCCATGCATTCCAATGCAAGTCAATGGCGGCAAAAACGTCGCGCTTCCGCAAAACAATTGGTTGTGCTGCGGATTTTTCCGCAATGATAATCCGCAGCGGAAATTTCCGCAGCATGTGCACAGCACATGCGGATTATCATTGGGAAACATGGCAGGCCTTGTACTAAGCGTTTTTTAAGCATTTCTGCAGCGGAATTGCCGCTGCGGAAACGCTTAAAAACACATAGTGGGCACACAGCCTAAAAAAAATTATTATAATTAATATTGTGCCAAATTAATTTCACTTGAACTATCACATGATCTATCACAGGGGATCATGTGACATGTGATACATCAGGTATGTGGGGGGGTGGGCCGCGCCTTCTAAACTGCCCGGGGCCCTTGCTACTCTTAATCCACCCCTGATTGGGAGTAGTGATGTGTCGGTTGCAAACGATTCGACACAAAGAGCCGGCTCCCTGCTGTGGATGATGGGAGCCGTCACCCCAGTGAGAACCGCTAGCTTCTCTGCCTGGCTTTCACTTGGCGTAAAATTGCAGTGTTTGGCGGTCATAACTCTGCCCACCTACATCAAACTCTGCCCACCCTGAAATTTAATTGAGTTTCAGCCTTGGTGGGCGGAGTTTTGGCGGTATCTATGTCATTTTAAATATGTGGTGAACACATATTTAATAGGGATCCATGTAGGATGCAAAAGAGCTGGCTCTTTTTGGTGAGCGGAGCCAGATCACCAAAAAGAGCTGGACTGCTCATCACTAGTTGGGAGGATGCGGTTTATGAAGAGATGCACCTTCCTGTCTCACTGTCTGTGTGCCTAGTATGTTACTGTTGGGAGGGTGCAGTTTATGAAGAGATGTAACTTACCGTCTCACTGTCTGTGTACCTGGTGTTGTTACTGTTGGGAGGGTGCGGTTTATGAAGAGATGTAACTTACCGTCTCACTGTCTGTGTGCCTAGTATGCTACTGTTGGGAGGGTGCGGTTTATGAAGAGATGCAACTTCCTGTCTCACTGTCTGTGTGCCTAGTTTGTTACTGTTGGGAGGGTGCAGTTTATGAGGAGATGCAACTTCCTGTCTCACTGTCTGTGTGCCTAGTTTGTTACTGTTGGGAGGGTGCAGTTTATGAGGAGATGCAACTTCCTGTCTCACTGTCTGTGTGCCTAGTATGTTACTGTTGGGAGGATGCAGTTTATGAAGAGATGCAACTTCCTGTCTCACTGTCTGTGTGCCTAGTATGTTACTGTTGGGAGGGTGCGGTTTATGAAGAGATGTAACTTACCGTCTCACTGTCTGTGTACCTGGTGTTGTTACTGTTGGGAGGGTGCAGTGTATGAAGAGATGCAACTTCCTGTCTCACTGTATGCCTAGTATATTATTGTTGGGAGGGTGCGGTTTATGAAGAGATGTAACTTACCGTCTCACTGTCTGTGTACCTGGTGTTGTTACTGTTGGGAGGGTGCGGTTTATGAAGAGTTGTAACTTACCGTCTCACTGTCTGTGTACCTGGTGTGTAACTGTTGGGAGGGTGCGGTTTTTGAAGAGATGTAACTTACCGTCTCACTGTCTGCGTGCCTGGTGTGTTACTGATGGAAGAGTGCGGTTTATGAAGAGATGTAACTTACCGTCTCACTGTCAGTGTGCCTAGTATGTTACTGTTGGGAGGGTGCGGTTTATGAAGAGATGTAACTTACTGTCTCACTGTCTCTGTGCCTAGTATGTTACTGTTGGGAGGGTGCGGTTTATGAAGAGATGTAACTTACCGTCTCACTGTCTGTGTACCTGGTGTTGTTACTGTTGGAAGGGTGCGGTTTATGAAGAGATGTAACTTACCGTCTCACTGTCTGTGTGCCTGGTGTGTTGCTGTTGGGAGGGTGCGGTTTATGAAGAGATGTAACTTACCGTCTCACTGTCTGTGTGCCTAGTATGTTACTGTTGGAAGGGTGCGGTTTATGAAGAGATGTAACTTACCGTCTCAGTGTCTGTGTGCCTGGTGTGTTACTGTTGGGAGGGTGTGGTTTATGAAGAGATGTAACTTACCGTCTCACTGTCTGCGTGCCTGGTGTGTTAGGAAGAGTGCGGTTTATGAAGAGATGTAACTTACCGTCTCACTGTCTGTGTGCCTGGTGTGTTACTGTTGGGAGGGTGCGGTTTATGAAGAGATGTAACTTACTGTCTCACTGACTGTGTGCCTAGTATGTTACTGTTGGGAGGGTGCGGTTTATGAAGAGATGTAACTTACTGTCTCACTGTCTGTGTACCTGGTGTTGTTACTGTTGGAAGGGTGCGGTTTATGAAGAGATGTAACTTACCGTCTCACTGTCTGTGTGCCTGTTGTGTTGCTGTTGGGAGGGTGCGGTTTATAAAGAGATGTAACTTCCTGTCTCACTGTCTGTGTGTCTAATATGTTACTGTTGGGAGGGTGTGGTTTATGAAGAGATGTAACTTACCGTCTCACTGTCTGTGTGCCTTGTGTGTTACTGTTGGGAGGGTGCGGTTTATGAAGAGATGTAACTTACTGTCTCACTGTCTGTGTGCCTAGTATGTTACTGTTGGGAGGGTGCGGTTTATGAAGAGATGTAACTTCCTGTCTCACGGTCTGTGTGCCTAGTATGTTACTGTTGGGAGGGTGCGGTTTATGAAGAGATGTAACTTACCGTCTCACTGTCTGTGTACCTGGTGTTGTTACTGTTGGGAGGGTGCGGTTTATGAAGAGATGTAACTTACCGTCTCACTGTCTGTGTGCCTTGTGTGTTACTGTTGGGAGGGTGCGGTTTATGAAGAGATGTAACTTACTGTCTCACTGTCTGTGTGCCTAGTATGTTACTGTTGGGAGGGTGCGGTTTATGAAGAGATGTAACTTACCGTCTCACTGTCTGTGTACCTGGTGTTGTTACTGTTGGGAGGGTGCGGTTTATGAAGAGATGTAACTTACCGTCTCACTGTCTGTGTGCCTGGTGTGTTACTGTTGGGAGGGTGCGGTTTATGAAGAGATGTAACTTACTGTCTCACTGTCTGTGTGCCTAGTATGTTACTGTTGGGAGGGTGCAGTTTATGAAGAGATGTAACTTACTGTCTCACTGTCTGTGTGCCTGGTGTTGTTACTGTTGGGAGGGTGCAGTTTATGAAGAGATGTAACTTACCGTCTCACTGTCTCTCCCTCTTTCTATCAGCAGAAATTGCTGAAAAATTTCTACAGCCTCAGGGAGTATAAGGCTATGTTCACACGTTGCGTTTTTGCTGCATTTTTTTTTCTGCAGGCAAAACCTGCTCTCTTGGCAGTAAAGAAGCTGCTTACAAAAAGCCGGTTTTCCTGCGTTTTTATTGTCTCCTGTGCATGCTGATAAAGTTTTTAGTGTCCCCCAAAAAGATGATGCATCTTCTTTAGGATTTTGCACCAAACCCTGATGCCTGCGGTTTTTGGTGCTTTTTTGCTGCGTTTTTTGCACTTACTCGTAGCTTTCTATGGGTGAAAAAACGCTGAAAGAAGTGACATGCTGCAGTCTGCAGAAACGCAGCCATTTTCCAAATCAGTCAGGAAAAAAAAACAAACAATGTGTGCGCCTGAGATTTCTGAAATCCTCTGGTACTGTAAAACGCAGCTTTTAATTTGCATAAAAAAATGCAGCAAAAATGCAGCGTGTGAACATAGCCTAATACCGGGTTTATTATCTCACAGAACTGGGCAAAATTTGCTTCACACAACATGTATTGGTTTAGTGAATTCTAACTAGCGCAAAGACTAAAGTTTTACCTCAGACATTTGTGCTTCTTCCGCCATTCACCTCATGTATCTGCCTCACCCGCTGCTCCTGTATTCTGAATGCAGACATGGCCGACACCTCATCCAGTAATGGTATTATACTCCACATGTGATGTCTGCAGCTTTCTCATGAACCCCGATGTGATAATGACTGTGGGGAGTGTGTTACAGAAGGAGCAGGATAAGGACAGCCATTTTGTGTATTTTCTTTCACTAGTGGAAATGGCAGAAACATGTCTCCAGCCTCAGAGAGTATAATTTATGAGTTATCATCTCACACAACTGGGTAAAATTCACTTCACGCACCATGTATTGGTGTTGTCTTTTCTCTGCCTCATGTAAAGAGGAAAGTTTTACCTCAGACATTTTATGCTCCTCCATTCACCTCATGTATCTGCCTTACTGCTCTTGTATTAAGAATGCAGACATGGCTGACACCTCATACAGTATTGTCATTTTATTCTACATGTGATGGCTGCAGCTTCCTTGTGAATCCTGGTGTGATGGTGACTGTGGGGAGTTTGTTATAGGAGGAGCAGTATAAGGACAACCATTTGTGATATTTCTCTCACTAGAAGACATGTCTACAGCCTCATGGAGTATAATACTGGGGCGATCACCTCCCAAAACAACGGCAAAATTCACTTCACTCACCAAGTATTGGTGCAGCGTCTTCTACCTCACAGAAAGAGGAAAGTTTTACCTCAGACATTTTGTATGTCCTGCCATTTACCTCATGTATCTACTTCAGTCACTGCTCCTGTGTACACACTGCAGACATGGCCGACACCACACACAGTAATGGTATTACCGTATATTCTACATGTGATGTGTACAGCTTCTTTGGGAGTCCATGTAATGGTGACTGTGAGAAGGAGGGATAAGGTGAGCCATTTTGTGTAGATACCTCTTGCTACGCTGTTCAATATGGTTGTGCTGGGAGGACACATGAAGTATAGATCTCATTGGTGCAAATTTTGGTCACACCCCAGTTCACGCCCATTTACCATTATCTTTCTCCCCTGGCAGGAGGAGTTGTCAGAGGGGCGCTGGTAGTGAGGGAAATTCAGCAGACGGCCGAGACTGCAGGGCGTACAACTACCACTTGAAACTCATCAAGAGAATGCCAAGAGTGTGCAAAGCAGTCATCAAAGCAAAAGGTGGCTACTTTGAAGAACCTAGAATATAATAATAATAATAATAGTTTTTATTTTTATAGCGCCAACATATTCCACAGCACTTTACAAATTTTAGGGGGGACATATACAGACAATACAGAATAAGCATATCTCATATTGAAAGGAGTGAGGGCCTTGCTCGCAAGCTTACAGTTTATGAGGAAATGGGGGAGACACAAAAGGTAAAAAGTACATATATTGTATAATGCAGCCTTGATATACTGAATAGGATAAATAATAATACATGGACTGGTCGCCAGCCAGTATGTGTACAGTCCTGACAGAGGCTATTAAGTGCATGGTTGGTATGAACCCGAAGTTGAAGAAGATTTTAATATGGGGGGAAAACTGGGACGGACAGAGTGTGTTTAGGCGATACGCCAGTCTAAAGAAATGTGTTTTTAGGGTTCGCTTGAAACTGTGGGTATTGGGAATTAATCGAACTGTCCTGGGTAGTGCATTCCAAAGAATTGGCGCAGCACGCAAGAAATCTTGGAGACGGGAGTGGGAAGTTCGGATTATGGAGGGTTTTAGTTTTAAGTCATTTGCAGAACGGAGGGCACGTGTAGGGTGGTAGACTGAGACAAGGGAGGAGATGTAGGGGGGTGCTGAAGCATGGAGCGCTTTGTGGGTAAGCGTGATAAGTTTAAATTGAATTCTATATTGGATGGGTAACCAATGCAATGACTGGCACAGGGAAGAGGCATCGGAGTAGCGGTTGGCGAGGAATATGATCCTGGCTGCTGCGTTCAGGACGGATTGGAGAGGGGAGAGTTTAGTAAGAGGGAGACCGATTAGTAGAGAGTTGCAATAGTCAAGACGAGAATGAACAAGAGCTACAGTAAGAGTTTTTGCTGAGTCAAAGGTGAGAAAAGTCCTGATTCTTGAGATGTTTTTGAGGTGTAGATGACATGAACGAGCGAGTGATTTGATGTGAGGAGTGAAAGAAAGATCTGAATCAAAAATGACCCCAAGACAGCGGGCTTGTTGCTAGGGAGTAATGGTTGAGCCACAAACGGAAATGGCAATATTGGGCACAGGTAGGTTAATGGAGGGAGGAAATACGAGTAGTTCAGTTTTTGACAGATTCAGTTTTAGGCAGAGGGAGGACATGATGTTAGACACAGCAGAAAGACAATCACTGGTCTTTTGTAGTAATGCAGGGGTGATGTCCGGAGCAGAGGTGTATAATTGGGTGTCATCAGCATAGAGATGGTACTGCAAACCGAATCTACTGATTGTTTGTCCAATAGGAGCGGTGTATAAGGAGAAAAGAAGGGGGCCTAGGACTGATCCTTGAGGAACCCCGACAGTAAGAGGAAGTAGGGAGGAGGAGGAGCCAGCAAAAGACACAGAGAAGGAGCGGTCAGAGAGATAAGAGGAGAACCAGGAGAGAACCGTGTCCTTGAGGCCAATAGTGCGGAGCATAGAGAGGAGGAGCTGGTGATCCACAGTGTCGAATGCTGCAGAGAGATCCAGGAGAATCAGCAGGGAGTAGTGACCATTAGATTTAGCTGTTAGTAGATCATTAGAGACTTTAGTGAGGGCAGTTTCAGTAGAATGTAAAGAGCGGAAACCAGATTGTAAAGGGTCAAGAAGAGAGTTGTCTGAGAGATAGCGGATTAGATGGGAATGGACCAGGCGTTCCAGGAGTTTAGAGATAAAGGGAAGATTGGAAACAGGTCTGTAGTTGGCCGTGCAGTTCTGGTCATGGGATGGTTTTTTAAGTAATGGTTGTATGCTGGCGTGTTTAAAAGAAGAGGGAAAGATACCAGATGAGAGGGAAAGGTTGAAAATTTTAGTTAGGTGAGTGGTGACAGCTGGAGCAAGGGACTGAAGGAGATGTGAGGGAATAGGGTCACTGGTGCAGGTGGTAGGGCGAGAAGATGCAAGGAGCCTGATCACTTCATCTTCCGTGACTGGTTCGAAGTCAGAAAATGAGCAAGATACAATGTGGCGGGGGAGAGCATGCATAACATTTGGGGATTGGGAGAAAATTTCCTGTCGGATATGGTCAATTTTTTCTTTGAAATAATTGGTCATATCGTCAGCGCTGAGGTCGGTGGTCGGGGCCTGTGTTGTTTGATTGAGGAGAGAATGAAACGTGTCAAAGAGTCGGTTAGGATTATTGGAAAGTGAGATGATGAGGTTGTTAAAGTAGGTTTGTTTGGAGAGGTGAAGGGCAGAGTTATATGTTTTCAGCATAAATTTATAGTGGAGGAAATCTTCGGGCCGATTTGATTTTCTCCACAGCCGTTCAGCGCACCTGGAGTACCTCTGGAGAAGACGTGTTTGAGGCGTGTGCCAGGGTTGTCGCCGTCTATGCCGAATTTTTCTTTGTGTAGGAGGTGCGGCTTCATCCAGGGCGCATAGCATTATTTTGTTATAATGCTTCAATGCAGAGTCGGGACATGAGATGGAGGAGATTGGGGCCAATGATGAATATAAGACATATTTTCAGTTGTTTCACACTTTTTTGTTAAGTATATAATTCCACATGTGGTAATTCATAGTTTTGATGCCTTCAGTGTGAATGTACAATTTTCATAGTCATGAAAATACTGAAAAATCTTTAACCCCTTAAGCCCCGGAGCATTTTTCGTTTTTGCATTTTCGTTTTTGCTCCCCTTGTTCCCAGAGCCATAGCGTTTTTATTTTTTGGTCAATATGGCCATGTGAGGGCTTATTTTTTGCGGGACGAGTTGTACTTTTCAACGCCATTACTAGTTTTACCATATCCTGTACGGGAAAACGGGAAAAAAATTCCAAGTGTGGTAAAATTGCAAAAAAAGTGCAATACCACAGTTGTTTTTTATTTATTTTTTTTACCATTTTTTCACTGAATGCTAAAACTGACCTGCCCTTCTCATTCTACAGGTCATTACGAGTTCATAGACACCAAACATGTATAGGTTCTTTTATATTTAAGTGGTGAAAAAAAATTCCAAAATTTGGTAAAAAAAAAAATAAAAAATAGCGCCATTTTCTAAGACCCGTAGCGTCTCCATTTTTCGTGATCTGGGGCTGGTTGATGGCTTATTTTTTGCGCGCCGGGCTGATGTTTTTATTGATAACATTTGGGGTAGATCCGATGTTTTGATCGCCCGTTATTGCATTTTATTGAAATTTTGCGGCAACCAAAAAACGTAATTCTGGCGTTTAGAATTTTTTTCTCGTCACGCCGTTTACCGATCGGATTAATTCTTTTTTTATATTGATAGATCGGGCGATTCTGAACGCGGCGATACCAAATATGTGTATGTGGTTTTTTTTTTTATATTTTGAATGGGGCGAAAGGGGGGTGATTTAAACTTTTATATTTTTTTATTTTTTTTTATATTTTTAAAAACTTTTTTTTTTTACTTTTTGCATGCTTCTATAGTCTCCATAGGAGACTAGAAGCAGCAACTATCCGATCGCCTCTGCTGCATACAGGGGACGAGCAGGTCCCCTGCATGCAGCAGAAATGGTCCTGTGCTATGAGCGCCGACCACTAGGTGGCGCTCATAGCAACAAGATCATGACAACCACAGGCGTCTGCTGCAGACCCTGGGTTGTCATGCACGCCCATCGGCGACCCGCGATCACGTGACGGGGTCGCCGGTGGGCGGGGCTTATGACGCGCTACCCGGAAGCGCGCGTTAAATGCTGCTGTCGGAGATTGACAGCGGCATTTAACATGTTAACAGCCGCGGGTGGATCGCGATTCCACCCGCGGCTGTTGCGGGCACATGTCAGCTGTAAGAATCAGCTGACAAAATGGGAAGGAGGAGGGAGGATTGGCCGCTCCCAATCCCTGGGTCTATTTCTTGGCAGTACAAGGCCAGCATGTCAGGGGATGGAGAGAGCCCGATTGTGGAGGGGCAGCTTGCCGGGTGCTGGTACATGTGTCGGGGAGACGCCCACTGGTCCAGGCGTTAGAGGATGGTACCTTTAAGAAATTGGGAGCAATATATCCTACCTTAGGCTTGACTCAGAAGGTATGGGACACTATTAAAAAGATCAGGGGGGTGGACGGGCTGACTAAGTACTCACCGGTGTTGGGCAATGAACATCTGCCGGAACTTAATAAGCTGTGTCAAATGGGCAATTGGAAGGCGCAAGGAGTGAGATATGTGTGCCAGCTGCAGAGTGGAACGGACCTGAAGACCTTTGAGAAATTGAGAGAAGAATTTGATTTGCCTTTGGTATGGGGATTTCAATACTATAGGCTTCGACATGCTTGGAGGGCACAGTGTGGATTGGGAGACATGACGGTTCAGGGTGACATTGTACTAGACTTTGTGTGTATGAAGGGAGGGACGAGGGGAGTCATATCGAGCTTATATCATGACCTACTGCACTCCTATCTGGGGGGGAATCACCTCATTGCAAAGAGTAAATGGGAAAGGGAGGTGGGTACCCTCACAACAGAACAATGGGAGGCGATTCTAGAATATGTCCCGAAGATCTCTTTAAGCGAGCAGGCACGGATTTCCCAATTATACATAATACATAGGACATACAAAACACCGCTGCGCCTGTACAAGGCGGGCTTGAGGGGAGATTCCAATTGCCCTAGATGTGGCACGGACCAGGCCGGACTGCTACACATGCTATGGTCATGCCCACGGTTGGTGGCTTATTGGTTGTTCGTTGTCAGCAAAATTGAGAGGGCTTATACATGTACAATTGACAGAAACCCGGTGCTGTGTGTTTTGGGGGAGGTGGATGGAATACCTGTCTCAGAACATTACAAAGTGGCGATAGCGCGATTGCTATATGTGGCACGCAAACTAATAGCACGAAAATGGACAGATTCGGAACCCCCCACTAGGAGGGAATTTATTGCTCAGACACGTACGGTGATGCATTTAGAGGAAAGCATTTATAGGCGGAGGCATGGAGAGAGAACTTTTGGGAAAATATGGTCGGCATGGATGGCGGTAATATGATTGTCAATGTTCCCAGGTATGCCCGGCATAAGGAGTATTGGCGGGAGGGGGGAGGGGGGAGAGGGTTTTGACTGTATTATTACACGTTATGTGAATTGTTATATGTATATTGATAACTGTTTGCTGTTAAAATTTTTGAAACCTAAATAAAAATAATTGGTTTAAAAAAAAAAAGAATCAGCTGACATGTGCTCCGTTCAGTGAGGGCTCAGCGCAGCAGCCCTCACTGAACGGGCAGTACGCAAATATGCATACTAATACGTCCCCGGTAAGTAAGGGGTTAAATGAGAAGGTGTGTCCAAACTTTTGGTCTATACTGTATGTGCTGAGCACGTGCGACCTGTCATGAAGGAACCACAGGACGTATCCATGGGCAACCAGGTAGGCAAAAGTCTCTGACATGGTGGTTTTCAAGGGGTGATGTCTGGATCAGCGAGCACTTTTAGAAATTGATTACATTTGATAACTTACTTTATTTTAGGATTTAAAAGGGCTGTCCACTACTTAGACAACTCCTTCTCATTCTTCCTGTTTGGCCCCGTTAAAATAAAAAAACATATACTCAACTCCATTACTGGTTAGCTGTGTCAGCACTCACGGTCCCGGGCCTCTCGTGTGGTTGTTATGACACATGGTGCCCGGCGGCCAATTAGCGCTGGCGTCACTGTCTCTGCCTTCAGACGTTTTGAACATAGTATGAAGTCTGGGCTGCAGTTGATCTCTGACTTCCTCCTCATCATGTTCAAAAATGTCCGAAGGCGGAGACAGTGACGCCAGCGCTGATTAGGCGCCGGGCTCAAGTGTTATAACAACCGCACGAGACCCCCGGGACCACGAGTGCCGACACCGCTGGAACGGCACTGGCATGGGATGTGAGTATAGTTTTTTTTTTATCGGGGCCAAACATTTAGATTACGAAGGGGTTGTCCTAGTAGTGGAAAACCACTTTAAGTACCAAGAGATTTTTAATTAATTTTTGCAATTGAAGAAAGAAATGTGAGTTATCTACCCATCGACAAACCCATTATATCAAAAATCCAGTTGGTGGTAGAAATTCTCGACCACGGCCTTTATGACTCAAAGCAGATGATCTCTGAGAAACCCAACTTCCTTCTTCGGGAGGAAGATTATTATTTTTTTAAAAACCTCGGTCTGTGTAGAAATGTTTTCTTCTTCTTTTGAGTAGACATCTGCCCTCCCATTGTTTGATCTACAGCACATGTGTCAAACTCTGGCCTGAAGGGTTATTATATTTCGCCCATAACACCAGAACCACCACCCCTATGTAGGACCCATTCTACTGTATGGAGGACTATGTAGGGCCCATTGTACTGTATGGAGGACTTTGTGGGACCCATTATACTGTATGGAGGACTCCGTGAGACCCATTATACTGTATGGAGCACTATATGGGGCCCATTATTTTGTATGGAGGACTGTGTGGGGCCCATTATGCTGTATACTGGTTGGCCCGCAACTTTGTCCGAGTTTTTTACACACGTGGTAAGAATTGTTAGTACCCCTCATTTAATGAAAGAAAAACCCACAATGGTCACAGAAATAACTTGAATCTGACAAAAATAACAATAAATTAAAAATCTATGAAAATGAACAAATGAAAGTCAGACATTGCTTTTCTGCTTCCACGGAATTTAAAAAAAAATGAAACTCATGAAATCGGCCTGGACAGAAATGATGGTTCTTCTTAACTTAATATTTTGTTGAACAACCTTTTGAGGCAATCACTGCAATCAGCCGATTCCTGTAACTGTCAATGAGACTTCTGCACCTCTCGACAGATATTTTGGCGACTCCTCATGAGCAAACTGCTCCAGTTGTCTCGTGTTTGAAGGTTGCCTTTTCCAGAAATCATGTTTCAGCTCTTTCCAAAGATGCTCAATAGGATTTAGGTCAGGTCTCATAGAAGGTCCCTTCAGATTAGTCCAATGTTTTCTTCTTAGCCATTCTTGGGTGTTTTTAGCTGTGTTTTGGGTCATTATCCTGTTGCAAGACCCATGTCCTGCGACTGAGACCAAGCTTTCTGACACTGGGTAGCACATTTCTCTCTAGAATCCCTTGATAGTCTTGAGATTTCATTGCACCCTGCACAGATTCAAGACACCCTGTGCCAGATGCAGCAAAGCAGCCCCAGAACATAAAAGAGCCTCCTCCATGTTTCACAGTAGGGACAGTGTTCTTTTCTTGATATGCTTAATTTTTCCGTCTGTGAACATAGAGCTGATGTACCTTGCCAAAAGCTTCCATTTTTGTCTCATCTGTCCATAGGACATTCTCCCAGAAACTTTGTGGCTTGTCAACATGTAGTTTGACAAATTCCAGTCTGGCTTTTTTATTATTTTTTTACAACAATGGTGTTCTCCTTGGTCATTTCCCATGAAGTCTACTTTGGATGAAACAACGACGGATGCTGTGATCTGACACTGATGTTCCTTGAGCTTGAAGTTCACCTTTAATCTCTTTAGAAGTTTTCTTGGGCTCTTTTGTTACCATTCGTATTATCAGTCTCTTTTATTTGTCATCAATTTTCCTCCTGCGGCCACGTCCAGGGAGGTTGGCTACAGTCCCATGGATCTTAAATTTCTCAATAATATGTGCCACTGTAGTCACAGGAACATCAAGATGCTTGGAGATGGTCTTATAACCTTTACCTTTAACATGCTTGTCTATAATTTTCTTTCTAATCTCCTGAGACAACTCTTTCCTATGCTTCCTCTGGTCCATGTTGAGTGTGGTACACACCATGTCACCAAACAGCACAGTGAGTATCTGTAGCCCTATATACAGGCCCACTGACTGATTACAAGATTGTAGACACCTGTGATGCTAATACACAACTTGATTAAACATGTCCCTTTTGTCACATTATTTTCAGGGGTACCAGCATTTCTGTCCAGGCCTATTTCATGAGTTTATTTTTTTTAATAATTCTGTGGAAACAGAAAAGCAATGTCTGACTTTCATTTGTTAATTTTCATAGATTTTTAATTTATTATTACTTTTGTCAGGTTCAAGTTATTTATGTGACCATTGTGGGTTTTTCTTTAATTAATCAAGGGGTACCAACAATTTTCCCAAAAAAAAGAAAAACAAAAAATTAAATAATTGTCGGGGTCACAGAAGAGCATATCTTACTACTTTGCAGCCTTTACATATTAATTTTCCTCCATTTGAAGTCCTAAATTCCTCTTTCATTGCCCCATAAAGTATGATGCCCACAAAAGTGCACCCCAAACACAGTATGATACCCCCCAGGTGAATTCCTCCACATGCACAGTATAATGACCCTACTGTACCCCACCTCAACTCCCAGGGCAAAGTATGGTGACCCCAACACAGTATGATCCCCACACAGCTCTCAATGCAGTATGATGGCCCCACACTGTGTAATTGCCCCACACAGCCCTCCAAACAGTATGGACCCCACATAAACCTTCACACTGTATAATTGCTTGCATACAGTATAATGGCCCCACATAACCCACCAAATATTATAATAGTTCCATATAGCCTTTCATATAGTATAATGCACCCCCATGGTCCTCCATGCAAAATAATAAACTCCCCATGGTCCTGTATACAATATAATGCATCCCACATGGTCCTCCATACAATTTAATGCACCACCATGGTCCTCCATAGAATATAATGCACCACCATGGTCCTCCATATAATATAATGCACCACCATGGTCCTCCATATAATATAATGCACCACCATGGTCCTCCATATAATATAATGCACCACCATGGTCCTCCATATAATATAATGCACCACCATGGTCCTCCATATAATATAATGTACCACCATGGTCCTCCATATAACATAATGCACCACCGCGGTCCTCCATATAATATAATGCACCATCATGGTCCTCCATATAATATAATGCACCACCGTGGTCCTCCATATAATATAATGCACCACCGTGGTCCTCCATATAATATAATGCACCACCGTGGTCCTCCATATAATATAATGCACCACCATGGTCCTCCATATAATATAATGCACCACCATGGTCCTCCACACAATACAATGCAGCCCCCATAGAATATAATGCAGCCCCCATAGGGCATAGTGCAGCCACAGTCCTCCAGTATTATGGCTACCACATACTCACCGATTTAAACAAAATAAATACACTCTTATCACATGACGCTCCCTTCTCCATCATTGCTTTCAACTGTATCGGCACCGGTCGATACAATTGAATGCAGGTTGGAGGGGGAGCCCGATGTGGGAGGGGCTCGATGCAGGCACTGACACCGCCCCCCCCCCCGGCTCACGGGTCCCATAGCATTCTCGTGACCTGTCACCATTGGCGGTACGCTACTGAAAGGGTTAATGCATAATAAATAAGAAATGAAAACTCCTGTCTACATAGACCCTCACCGACAGAGAGAGCAGGGAAGAAACCAGAAAAAGTAACACAGACAATCTATTTCACCAACAGATCATCTGCCCTTGAGTACGGACAGAAAAGAACTCAGTGGTCGGCCATATAGGCTGACAGGTCAGCTCATGAATTGCTATCACCTGTCCTGTGATTTCTACCATTGTTGCTGCTGAACGACAACAAGGAATGAAACTTTTTTTATGATGTGAATGTCTCTCTGAGGAGAAAAATAGTTGTGAGGAGCTCCACGTTTATCCTTCTGGTGGGTTGTTTGTGTAATCCCACCTTCCCCCCAATGTAAATGATAACAATATATAAAAGTACGAGACTGCATCCATACAGATCATACACCTTGCTGGTGATTTGTAATATTCTCATCATTTACCAGGATTCGGTATACTACAAGCAGCAGCGAAGGTTCTGCAGCTCCTGAGACTACCGACTGTACACATAGACTATGGCTTCCAGAGCTGCAGGGGTTAATTGCTCCGGAGAAACTCTCCTCCACCACTTGTGTGAAGAAACTTTTTCACTTTCGGTTCCTGCTCTTTCCCACCACAATGGCGTCTGCTGAGCTGAGGGACGAGCTGAACTGCTCCATCTGCCTGAGCCTCTATACAGATCCCGTATCCCTGAGATGTGGACACAACTTCTGCCGCTCGTGTATTGTGAGTGTGCTGGATGCCCAGGAGGCGGCTGGAGGGTATTCCTGTCCTGACTGCAGAGCAGAATATCCGGAGCGTCCGGCCCTGGAGAAGAACCGGAAGCTGAGGAACATAGTGGAGCGTTTCTCATCTACTCAGCCTGATATGGAGGAGACCAGAATCTTCTGCACTTACTGTACAAAGTCTCCTGTACCGGCAGTAAGGACATGTCTTCATTGTGAGGCGTCTTTTTGTGAAAAGCACCTGACCAGACACAGTAAGTCACCAGAACATACCTTAGTTGACCCCACTGTTACCCTGGACGAAAGAAAATGCTCCACACACAAGGAGGTGCTGAAATATTACTGTCCTATAGAGGGCGCCTGTCTCTGTGTGTCCTGCTGGGGGGCCGGAGACCACAAGGGACATGATTTGGAGCCACTGAACATGGCCTACGAGAAGAAGAAAAGGGAAATTAAACCTGTCTTTGAGAATATTAAATCCAAAAGAAAAGAAGCTGAAAAAAGAATTCAGAATCTGAAGGATCATCGGACAGAACAGGAAAAGAAATCAGCCGGACTCGCCGACAGAGTCACTCTGCTGTTTACTGATCTCAGGAAGAAGCTGGATGATCTAGAAAAGAAAATCCAGGGAGAGATTTCCAGGCAGAAGGATCAGATGTCACTGTCAGTCACTGAACTGGTCAAAACAATGGAGCTTCACGTGAACAAGCTGACCAAGGACATTAATCATCTTGAAGGATTATGTACTATCACTGATCCACTGACCTTTCTACAAGACGTAAACACTGGTGACATCAGTGACGGGAGCAGTGATGTCATCGGTGATGTAAGAGATGCTCCGTGTATGGATGAGGGCCTAGTCTCACAGATATTACACAGAGGACTGGGGAACTTTACCAATGATCTGATTGATATGAAGAAGAAGAGACAGTTCCCAGTGATGGAGAAATCTGACTTATTACTGGATATAGACACGGCTCAGAATAACATCATTATATCTCAGGATCTCAGATCTGCTTCTTATTCCGCTACATCACAGAACAGACCCGATGGGCCCAAGAGGTTCAAATCCCGTCAGGTATTAAGTTCCTGCAGCTTCTCCTCTGGGAGACATTACTGGGAGGTGGACGTGAGTCAGGCAAAGAAATGGATTATTGGAGTGGTGGAGGAAAGTCTGGAGAGGAAGGTGAACGGAAATGAATCTTATATTGGTTATAATGACAAATCCTGGGCTTTGAAGATCATTGAAACTTTTGGATTCATTCATAACAATATCTATACAACACTGGCATCAGATTCTCCTGTGCGGGTTGTGGGGATCTATCTGGATTATGAGGCCGGGCATCTGTCTTTCTATCAGGTGTGTGGGCCCATCAGACACTTATACACCTTCACTGCCTCCTTCTCTGAGCCGCTCTATGCCGCTTTATATTTATATGAAGGTTCCACCATCAAAATAATGGAATAATTACAAAAAGTTGGCCTCTGTAAAGCCATAAAATTCATCTCCACCTTCTATCATCCTTACATTTTCAGGTTCAAAACTCTGTGCTACTTAATTTTTTTTTTTTTTTGATAATGGTTCAATCTTTTTTTGTTTTAATTATACAATTCTACAAATCATCTCTATAGACATAGTTTTAAGAGATCACATACTGTACTACCTGTGGCCACCAGTTGAGGGAGCTCATGAGCCTCATTGTATACACTGTATCCAGTGAGCTCCCCCAAGTGGTGGCTGCACATAACGAGCGTCCAAGTAATTGATGTATTCATGATCCAGACATGATCTGACCTTTGTCTCCTCCCAATAGGTTTATCCAGAATTATCCAAAATAATATACTGCACTCTATTGTATACGTCATATTTCCCTTTTTTCGTTGATTTCCTATTGAAATGCTATAAATCTTTTCTACAGATCGATTATGAGTCTAATACGCACCTAATTTGTCATCCTAGCTATTCAATATATGGTTAGATCAATTAATTCTAAAAACATGTCCATCTTCACAGCCATTATTGTCTATAAATATCTAAAAAGATACTGATTTAAAAAAAATACTATTGTTTCATGCATACAGTCTTTGTATAGACCTATGTGTCTCCATGGTAACAGACAACAAATTCCCCCAGTGTAGTCAGATCCTGCACTCACATCTTTTATATTTCATTCTCGGTGAATTTTCCCATGAGGATAGAAAGCAGAAGGAAATAGGAGAGCAGGACCCGACCACCCAAGGTTTGTTGCCTGTTACCATGAAAATATATAGCTGTATATGAAAAAAATAATACATTTTTAATTAAAGCGTATTGTAAAGTTGCTTCATTTCTTACTTTACATGCATTCAGTTAATAACATCAGTTTTCTTGTGAATTTGGAAATAGGGTTTAATATTTAATATCGAGATAATATGATACTCCGGCACTTGTTTCAGGCATAAAACGAAAATAAAATCACAAAATAAGAAGCAGATACAATGCAGAGCTTTCGCGGATAAAGAAAAAAAATAATCCAGAAACATTTTATAGATTTCTGATAATTCAGAATTCATGATCATATCTGATGCTGAATTATATGTATGCTACTGTCTGTGTCAGGCTGCTGTATTACAGGTGGGGGCTTCATCCCAATTTTACAAATATCAATTTTGTATTATTCGATTGTCACTTTCTTGTTCACTTTACTTCTAATAAAATGATCATACTGATATTGTCGGACATTTTCTGGAGACGATCAATGAGATCCAATCGCTGAAATTACTTTATGATCTGATTTTTTTTTTTTTTGAAAGCCCGAATTCGTTCTCTCTACCCGAGTGCGCTTAAAAAAGTGACTAAGTGCCTCAAAAAAAAAGTGAACTAGGCTGCTGGTATCTTGAAACCCTCTCCAAAAAGAGAAGGGTCTCCCAACCCATTACCGGTCCCTCCGAGCCAAAAGGCCACAGCGAGGGTCAGGGACAAATAGCCTCTTCTAGCCAAAACCAAAGGAGACCCAATCCTACTCCCAGCATCTGTCTGACTTCCCAACCAAGCGAGAACTGGGAGCCTTAGACTGAGCTCTCCTCCCGGAAAAGGGGAGCCAAGGTGCTGCTCTACCAGAAGAGGGGAGCCAGGGTCCAGGGGGAAGCGGAACCTGATCTGATGTAAAACATGAGTTACCGTACGCTCAGACAGTACCACCTTTGTCCCTTATATAGGATCAGTGAGGGTCTCATCGCCCACTCCCCAATATTACCATGGAGAACTGTATGCTCACATGCCACATTCTCCTACTGGATGGAGAGTATCAGGGGCTCCCTGGATGGGTAACAGAGGGTGGGTGCAGGGGTCACCATGTGCCAAGGTCTATTAATTGAGGGAGAGGTGGGGAGACAAACCAGCACAATAGTGCATTATCCAGACAATAGCGTTATCGGGTGATGCGGCTATGGTCACCTTGTGGTGTTGTGAGAAAGCACAGCAACTGAGAGGGCTCAATACAGAAATCCAGCTGCTGCTGCTCCGCAGGTTGGAGAAACCAACGTAGAAATCAAATATAGGAGGTGCGGGAAAGCTGCGCTGCTGGTCGGTATTAAATAAGACTGTCCAGAGTATTTTCAGATTATTTGGGATTTTATTCTCAGCGCGTTTCAAAGTATCTATAACTTTTTTATCATGAGAAACTACAGAAAAGTAGAAACTTTTCTGCGGTTTGTCCTGATGAAGAAGTTATAGATACTTTGAAATGCGCTGAGAATAAAACTGCAAATAATCTAAAAATACTCTGGACTCCCTGGATATTCTTATTTAATAGCGACCAGAAGGGGTGTAACAATCGCGGTCACAGAGGTTGCGACCGCGACGGGGCCAATTCGGGAGTGGGGTCCGCCGATGCCTATTTTAGGTGAATGTGCATCCGAGGAAGCATATGCAGCTGAATTGTATTGCTGTGCAGGGACCTAGCGAGTCCCTTCACTGCAATATACGCTTTTGGTCAATTAGAGGCCGGCAGCTGACGTCACACCGTCAGTCACGAGCACACTGAAATCAGTTACAGAAGAGGAGGCCGCACGTCGTGGGAGCAAAGGAAGGTAAGAAGAATAGTTTATTTTTTTATTTATTGTATTGGAAAAGAACGGCAGAACATTATACCAGGGAAGGGCCCAAGAAGGGGAGCATAATACAAGGGAGGGGCCAGGATGGGGAGCATTATACAAGGGATAGGTCCAGGATTGCGGAGCCTTATAACAGGAATGGGCCCAGGATAGGGGGCATTATACAAGGAATGGACCCAGGATGGGGAGCATTATACAAGGAATGGGCCCAGGATGGGGAGCATTATACCAGGAAGAGGCTCAGAATGGTGGCATTATACAAGGAAGGGGTCCAGGATGGGGGGTCATTATACCAGGAAGGGGCCCAGGATAGGGATCATTATACCGGGAAGGGGCCCAGGATAGGGATCATTATACCGGGAAGGGGCCCAGGATGGGGGGCATTATACAAGGAATGGACCCAGGATGGGGAGCATTATACAAGGAATGGGCCCAGGATGGGGAGCATTATACCGGGAAGGGGCCCAGGATGGGGGACAGTATATCAGGCAGGGGACCAGGATGTGGTGCAGTATACCAGGATGGAGGTCATTGTTAAATGATGGGGGACAATATACCAGTAAGGGGACATTGTTATAAGATGAGGACGTTATACCAGAAAGGAGCCAATGATGGGGGATATTATTCCAGGATGGGGGACATTATTACAGTTAGGGGCCCTGGACAGGGAACATTATTACTGGAAGGGGCTCAGGATGGGGGGACATTATACCAGGAAGGGGCCCAGGATGGGGGACAGTATATCAGGCAGGGGCCCTGGATGGGGCACAGTATACCAGGATGGAGGTCATTGTTAAATGATGGTGGACATTATACCAGGAAGGGGACCAGGACAGGGGACATTGTTATAAGATGGGGACGTTATACCAGAAAGGGACCAATGATGGAGGATATTATTCCAGGATGGGAAGCATTGTTACAGGAAGGGGCCAGGATGGGGCACATTATTACAGTAAGGGACCAAGGACAGGGGACATTATTACTGGAAGGGGCTCAGGATGGGGGGACATTATACCAGGAAGAGGCCCAGGACTGGAAATATTATAACAGGAAGGGGCACAGGATGGGGGACATTATACCTGGAAGGGGCATAGGATGAGAGACTTTATTACAGGATGGGGACTACAATGGGGGAAGTTATTACAGGAAACAGCCAGGATGGGGGACATTATTAGATGGGGCAGACACGCATGTCATTATAGGATCTAGAATGCTACAAGGGCCCATACATCTTACCAACATGCAGGCAACTCACCCTTACTGTAACACTTACCAATTGATCAGTCAACCCAGAGAACTAATTAGGGCCAAAGGTGAACACAGAAAAAGCTTCAGCCTGTACTGCAGGCAGTGTGGTTTGCTCTAGTTATACAACACACATCTGCAGCAGCTAAAGTCGGCATTCTGAGGTTTTACAGCTTCTGAGGCACAGTACTGTATGATGTTCATCTGAGATTTTTGTTCACATTTCATTCTCTCATTCCAGTATATGCAGAATATACAACAGCATATCATTCTAAAACCATAATGTAGTACAAACATATTTATGTGTGACAACCATTTGGACCAGTCCACATGCATGAGAGTGCTGCCATTTATGAGAGATTGCAAAGATTGCCACAATAAAGTGGAGAATAGAGGATTATTCCTGTGAGTTAATAAAGTACAGTATCTATTGACATGGATGGCGAAGCTTAGCTGCCATAAATTCGAGAATTTGCTAATGGAGTATATAATTTTATTCCTGACTGTGAGAACTGTTACACCATAAAATTCTGAATACTGATGTTTGAGTGTGAAGACAATTGCAATTCCAGAGATTACTGCATACTGCTGCCTATGTTTAAGGGGCTGATACATAGTAACTACAAAGTAAGCTGCACGCAAAATGCAGAGAAGAGCTACTGCAGTGCACTAGTGGACATGAGAAGTGACTTTGAGGAAGGCTGTGACTAGCACTGTAGATGTGTGCTGTTGTGTATTGTGACAGAACAAAAAGACTGCGAGTGATGGAGGTGCTGCTGAAGTGTTTGCCAGCAGACCGTCAAAAGTACAAGCAAAGTGTCAGCTCACTGCAGTATGTAAACGGTTGTATGTTTGAGTTGGCAAGCAGCATGAAAACAAACTCTGGTCATATAGGTTGTCACCCATTTTTATAGGAAAACGAAAAAGGATTTATTTGCAAAGGAATTCTTCATATTTTTTGGGGAAATGTGCTAAATAATGGGTACAACTTAGGCTTGTCCTCCATAATAACAATATGTCACTCACAAGCCTATGTAAATTATAACAATATTGGCAATTTCTCAATGATTTGAATGTTTCTTTACAAGGAGAAGAAAATGGTGTGACGAGTTCACTGGTTGTTCTTCTGGTTTGTTGTTTGTACGATGTTATTGTCCCCGCTAGTGATGCCTCCTTATTCTTAATATAATAATAAAATATTATAAGTAACCAAGAAACTCCATGATTGTATAAAATTACGAGGCTGCAGGCTGGGCACATCCCTTCTGAGGTTCTGCAGCAACTGAGAAATATCACTGAACACATAGTGTGACTATGGCTTCCAGAACTCCAAGGGTTAAAGAAACTCTCCGCCCTGCTCGCGTGAAGAAGCATTTCAGCTTTCTACAATGGCGTCTGCTGAGCTGAGGGACGAGCTGAACTGCTCCATCTGCCTGAGCCTCTATACAGATCCCGTATCCCTGAGATGTGGACACAACTTCTGCCGCTCGTGTATTGTGAGTGTGCTGGATGCCCAGGAGGCGGCTGGAGGGTATTCCTGTCCTGACTGCAGAGCAGAATATCCGGGGCGTCCGGCCCTGGAGAAGAACCGGAAGCTGAGGAACATAGTGGAGCGTTTCTCATCTACTCAGCCTGATATGGAGGAGTACAGAATCTTCTGTACTTACTGTGATTCTCCTGTACCGGCTGTAAGGACATGTCTTCATTGTGAGGCGTCTTTTTGTGAAAAGCACCTGACCAGACACAGTAAGTCATCAGAACATACCTTAGTTGACCCCACTGTTACTCTGGAGGAAAGAAAATGCTCCACACACAAGGAGATGCTGAAATACTACTGTCCTGAGGACGAGGCCTGTATCTGTGTGTCCTGCTGGGTGGCCGGAGACCACAAGGGACATGACGTGGAGCTACTGGATGTGGCCTCTGAGAAGAAGAAGGAGAAAATAAGATTTGTCTTTGACAAACTGAAATCCGAAAGAAAAGAAGTCAAAAAGAGAATCCAAAATCTAATGAATCATGAGACAAAAGAGGAAGAGAAGTCAGCCGGACTCGCTGATAGAGTCTCTGGTCTGTTTACTGATCTCAGGAAGAAGCTGGATCATCTAGAAAACAGAATCAGGGGAGCGATCTCCAGACAGCAGAATCTGGTGTCATTCTCAGTTTCTTTCCTGATCGGAATGGTGGATCTTCACTTAGACGAGCTGACCAAGAACATTAATCAACTGGAGAGATTATGTGATAACTCTGATCCACTGACCGTCCTGCACCAAGATTTAAAAAGTGTTGACATAAGAGAATGGAGCTGTGATTTCCTCACTGATGTAAGAAGTGCTTATTGTTTTGATAAAGACATAATTTCGCTGGAATTACACAGAGAATTCTTACACTTTGCCGATGATCTGATTGATATGAAGATAAAGAGAAATTTCTCAGTGATGGAGAAATCGGACATATTACTGGATATAGACACGGCTAATAATAACATTAGTATATCTCAGGATCTCAGATCTGCTTCTCATACTGCTACATCACAGAACAGACCCGATGGGCCCAAGAGGTTCAAGTCCCGTCAGGTATTAAGTTCCTGCAGCTTCTCCTCCGGGAGACATTACTGGGAGGTGGACGTGAGTCAGGCGAGGAGCTGGATGATAGGGGTGGCCGGGGAAAGTCTGGAAAGGAAGATCAATGAATCTTATATTGGTTTTAATGAGAAATCCTGGGCCATCAAGTGTGAGAAAAACCTATTTGCAAGTCATAACAATATCCATAATCAACTGGTATTATTGTCTCCTGTGCGGGCTGTGGGGATCTATCTGGATTATGAGGCCGGGCGTCTGTCCTTCTATGAGCTGTGTGACCCTATCCATCACTTGCACACCTTCACCGCCTCCTTCTCCGAGCCGCTCTATGCCGCTTTACATCTGTATGATAATTGCGCCATCAGAATCATAAAATAATTACAACTAAATGGCAAATGTAACGCACAAAGTCAACCTTCACCTCCTGTCAGACTTCCATTTTTAGATCCAACCTTCTGTGCTATTATGTCAGTGATCAGAGGATCTTCAAGTGCCCCACTGAGACAAAAAAAGAATAATTGAAGGTGATTTTTTTTTTTTTTGACAAATAAAAGCAAAAATCATATTTTTACTGTATAAAACCCTTTATTGTATATAATGCAAACAGGAAAAAAGAAACATAATTGGTATTACAATATCCATAACAAACCATACGATAAAATATACATATTGTTTAATCAAAATGTGTGTTTTTGTCCATTCTGTCTCTTTAAAAAGTAGATTAAATATGATTGGAAATTCATATCGACTTCAAGTAGAGAACTAACAATAAAAATTACAACAAAAATGTGATGCTTTTAAGTCTAAAACGTGATTTAGTATTTAAGGGGGTTCTCTGTAAATAGAAAAAAATATAGAAGTAAAGGAAATATAAATAAGTTTGCAAATTTTTGTAAATACTCTAATGAGCAAATCACCATAGTTTCGTATTCACTATAGAATAAAAATGGCCACTGTCTTGCTACATTGAAACTTGTCCTAGAGTATTAAAACAGGTGCAGCATGAGAAGTAAAGAGCTCCACAGCTGTGAGCTGGAGATACATATACCATGTATTGTCATTCAGAAAGACAGGGTCAACAGCAGCTTCTTCTTACCTCAACATTCCTGATATCACAAGTATTAGATCAGATAGACATGGTGGACAGCAGTATGAACAGCCTCTTCTTAACTCTGCACTCCTGGTATATCCAATATTAGATATGATAGACAGGATGTACAGCAGTGTGAGCAGACTATTCTTACCTCTGCACCCCCTGTATTAAATCAGATGGACAGCAGTGTGAGCAGCATCTTCTTACCTCAGTACTACTTGTATCTCCAGTATTAGATAAGATAGACAGGGTGCACAGCAATGTGAGCAGCCTTGCATCTCCAGTATTAGATCAGATAGACATGGGGGACAGCAGTCTGAGCAGCCTCTTCTTACCTCCGCACCCCTTGTTTCTTCAATATTAGATCAGATAGACAGGGTGGACAGCAGTGTGAGCAACCTCTTTTTATCTTAGTACTACTTGTATCTCTAGTATTAGATAAGATAGACAGGGTGAACAGCAATGTGAGCAACCTTGTATGTCCAGTATTAGATCAGATAGGCAGGATGAACAGCAGTGTGAGCGGCCTTCTCTTACATCAGCACCTCAAGTATCTCCAGTATGAGATAAGATAGACATGACAGACTGCAGTGTGAGCAGCCTCTTCTTACCTTTGCATCCTTTGTATCTCCAGTATTAGATAAGATACATAGGGTGTACAGCAGTGTGAGTAGCCTCTTACCTCTGCATCCCTCGTATCTCCAGTAATAGATTAGATAGACAGGGTGTACTGCAGTGTGAGCAGCATCTTACCTCTGCATCCCTCGTATCTCCAGTAATAGATTAGATAGACAGGGTGTACTGCAGTGTGAGCAGCCTCTTACCTCTGCACCCCTCGTATCTCCAGTAATAGATTAGATAGACAGGGTGTACAGCAGTGTGAGCAGCCTCTTACCTCTGCACCCCTCGTATCTCCAGTAATAGATTAGATAGACAGGGTGTACAGCAGTGTGAGCAGCCTCTTACCTCTGCACCCCTCGTATCTCCAGTAATAGATTAGATAGACAGGGTGTACAGCAGTGTGAGCAGCCTCTTACCTCTGCACCCCTCGTATCTCCGGTAATAGATTAGATAGACAGGGTGTACAGCAGTGTGAGCAGCCTCTTACCTCTGCACCCCTCGTATCTCCAGTAATAGATTAGATAGACAGGGTGTACAGCAGTGTGAGAACCTCTTACCTCTGCACCCCTCGTATCTCCAGTAATAGATTAGATAGACAGGGTGTACAGCAGTGTGAGCAGCCTCTTACCTCTGCACCCCTCGTATATCCAGTAATAGATTAGATAGACAGGGTGTACAGCAGTGTGAGCAGCCTCTTACCTCTGCACCCCTCGTATCTCCAGTAATAGATTAGATAGACAGGGTGTACAGCAGTGTGAGCAGCCTCTTACCTCTGCACCCCTCGTATCTCCAGTAATAGATTAGATAGACAGGGTGTACAGCAGTGTGAGCAGCTTCTTACCTCTGCCCCCTCGTATCTCCAGTAATAGATTAGATAGACAGGGTGTACAGCAGTGTTGCGCAGCCTCTTACCTCTGCACCCCTCGTATCTCCAGTAATAGATTAGATAGACAGGGTGTACAGCAATGTGAGCAGCCTCTTACCTCTGCACCCCTCGTATCTCCAGTAATAGATTAGATAGACAGGGTGTACAACACTGTGAGCAGCTTCTTACCTCTGCACCCCTCGTATCTCCAGTAATAGATTAGATAGACAGGGTGTACAGCAGTGTGAGCAGCCTCTTACCTCTGCACCCCTCGTATCTCCAGTAATAGATTAGATAGACAGGGTGTACAGCAGTGTGAGAACCTCTTACCTCTGCACCCCTCGTATCTCCAGTAATAGATTAGATAGACAGGGTGTACAGCAGTGTGAGCAGCCTCTTACCTCTGCACCCCTCGTATCTCCAGTAATAGATTAGATAGACAGGGTGTACAGCAGTGTGAGCAGCCTCTTACCTCTGCACCCCTCGTATCTCCAGTAATAGATTAGATAGACAGGGTGTACAGCAGTGTGAGCAGCTTCTTACCTCTGCCCCCTCGTATCTCCAGTAATAGATTAGATAGACAGGGTGTACAGCAGTGTTGCGCAGCCTCTTACCTCTGCACCCCTCGTATCTCCAGTAATAGATTAGATAGACAGGGTGTACAGCAATGTGAGCAGCCTCTTACCTCTGCACCCCTCGTATCTCCAGTAATAGATTAGATAGACAGGGTGTACAACACTGTGAGCAGCTTCTTACCTCTGCACCCCTCGTATCTCCAGTAATAGATTAGATAGACAGGGTGTACAGCAGTGTGAGCAGCCTCTTACCTCTGCACCCCTCGTATCTCCAGTAATAGATTAGATAGACAGGGTGTACAGCAGTGTGAGAACCTCTTACCTCTGCACCCCTCGTATCTCCAGTAATAGATTAGATAGACAGGGTGTACAGCAGTGTGAGCAGCCTCTTACCTCTGCACCCCTCGTATCTCCAGTAATAGATTAGATAGACAGGGTGTACAGCAGTGTGAGCAGCCTCTTACCTCTGCACCCCTCGTATCTCCAGTAATAGATTAGATAGACAGGGTGTACAGCAGTGTGAGCAGCCTCTTACCTCTGCACCCCTCGTATGTCCAGTAATAGATTAGATAGACAGGGTGTACAGTAGTGTGAGCAGCCTCTTACCTCTGCACCCCTTGTATCTCCAGTAATAGATTAGATAGACAGGGTGTACAGCAGTGTGAGCAGCCTCTTACCTCTGCACCCCTCGTATCTCCAGTAATAGATTAGATAGACAGGGTGTACAGCAGTGTGAGCAGCTTCTTACCTCTGCACCCCTCCTATCTTCAGTAATAGATTAGATAGACAGGGTGTACAGCAGTGTGAGCAGCCTCTTACCTCTGCACCCCTCGTATCTCCAGTAATAGATTAGATAGACAGGGTGTACAGCAGTGTGAGCAGCTTCTTACCTCTGCACCCCTCCTATCTCCAGTAATAGATTAGATAGACAGGGTGTACAGCAGTGTGAGCAGCCTCTTACCTCTGCACCCCTCGTATCTCCAGTAATTGATTAGATAGACAGGGTGTACAGCAGTGTGAGCAGCCTCTTACCTCTGCACCCCTCGTATATCCAGTAATAGATTAGATAGACAGGGTGTACAGCAGTGTGAGCAGCCTCTTACCTCTGCACCCCTCGTATATCCAGTAATAGATTAGATAGACAGGGTGTACAGCAGTGTGAGCAACCTCTTACCTCTGCACCCCTCGTATATCCAGTAATAGATTAGATAGACAGGGTGTACAGCAGTGTGAGCAGCCTCTTACCTCTGCACCCCTCGTATATCCAGTAATAGATTAGATAGACAGGGTGTACAGCAGTGTGAGCAGCCTCTTACCTCTGCACCCCTCATATCTCCAGTAATAGATTAGATAGACAGGGTGTACAGCAGTGTGAGCAGCCTCTTACCTCTGCACCCCTCGTATCTCCAGTAATAGATTAGATAGACAGGGTGTACAGCAGTGTGAGCAGCCTCTTACCTCTGCACCCCTCGTATCTCCAGTAATAGATTAGATAGACAGGGTGTACAGCAGTGTGAGCAGCCTCTTACCTCTGCACCCCTCGTATCTCCAGTAATAGATTAGATAGACAGGGTGTACAGCAGTGTGAGCAGCCTCTTACCTCTGCACCCCTCGTATCTCCAGTAATAGATTAGATAGGGTGTACAGCAGTGTGAGCAGCCTCTTACCTCTGCACCCCTCGTATCTCCAGTAATAGATTAGATAGACAGGGTGTACAGCAGTGTGAGAACCTCTTACCTCTGCACCTCTCGTATCTCCAGTAATAGATTAGATAGACAGGGTGTACAGCAGTGTGAGCAGCCTCTTACCTCTGCACCCCTCGTATCTCCAGTAATAGATTAGATAGACAGGGTGTACAGCAGTGTGAGCAGCCTCTTACATCTGCACCCCTCGTATCTCCAGTAATAGATTAGATAGACAGGGTGTACAGCAGTGTGAGCAGCCTCTTACCTCTGCACCCCTCGTATCTCCAGTAATAGATTAGATAGACAGGGTGTACAGCAGTGTGAGCAGCCTCTTACCTCTGCACCCCTCGTATCTCCAGTAATAGATTAGATAGACAGGGTGTACAGCAGTGTGAGCAGCCTCTTACCTCTGCACCCCTCGTATCTCCAGTAATAGATTAGATAGACAGGGTGTACAGCAGTGTGAGCAGCCTCTTACCTCTGCACCCCTCGTATCTCCAGTAATAGATTAGATAGACAGGGTGTACAGCAGTGTGAGCAGCCTCTTACCTCTGCACCCCTCGTATCTCCAGTAATAGATTAGATAGACAGGGTGTACAGCAGTGTGAGAACCTCTTACCTCTGCACCCCTCGTATCTCCAGTAATAGATTAGATAGACAGGGTGTACAGCAGTGTGAGCAGCCTCTTACCTCTGCACCCCTCGTATCTCCAGTAATAGATTAGATAGACAGGGTGTACAGCAGTGTGAGCAGCCTCTTACCTCTGCACCCCTCGTATCTCCAGTAATACATTAGATAGGTAGGGTGTACAGCAGTGTGAGCAGCCTCTTACCTCTGCACCCCTCGTATCTCCGGTAATAGATTAGATAGACAGGGTGTACAGCAGTGTGAGCAGCCTCTTACCTCTGCACCCCTCGTATCTCCAGTAATAGATTAGATAGACAGGGTGTACAGCAGTGTGAGAACCTCTTACCTCTGCACCCCTCGTATCTCCAGTAATAGATTAGATAGACAGGGTGTACAGCAGTGTGAGCAGCCTCTTACATCTGCACCCCTCGTATCTCCAGTAATAGATTAGATAGACAGGGTGTACAGCAGTGTGAGCAGCCTCTTACCTCTGCACCCCTCGTATCTCCAGTAATAGATTAGATAGACAGGGTGTACAGCAGTGTGAGCAGCCTCTTACCTCTGCACCCCTCGTATCTCCAGTAATAGATTAGATAGACAGGGTGTACAGCAGTGTGAGCAGCCTCTTACCTCTGCACCCCTCGTATCTCCAGTAATAGATTAGATAGACAGGGTGTACAGCAGTGTGAGCAGCCTCTTACATCTGCACCCCTCGTATCTCCAGTAATAGATTAGATAGACAGGGTGTACAGCAGTGTGAGCAGCCTCTTACCTCTGCACCCCTCGTATCTCCAGTAATAGATTAGATAGACAGGGTGTACAGCAGTGTGAGCAGCCTCTTACCTCTGCACCCCTCGTATCTCCAGTAATAGATTAGATAGACAGGGTGTACAGCAGTGTGAGCAGCCTCTTACCTCTGCACCCCTCGTATCTCCAGTAATAGATTAGATAGACAGGGTGTACAGCAGTGTGAGCAGCCTCTTACATCTGCACCCCTCGTATCTCCAGTAATAGATTAGATAGACAGGGTGTACAGCAGTGTGAGCAGCCTCTTACCTCTGCACCCCTCGTATCTCCAGTAATAGATTAGATAGACAGGGTGTACAGCAGTGTGAGCAGCCTCTTACCTCTGCACCCCTTGTATCTCCAGTAATAGATTAGATAGACAGGGTGTACAGCAGTGTGAGCAGCCTCTTACATCTGCACCCCTCGTATCTCCAGTAATAGATTAGATAGACAGGGTGTACAGCAGTGTGAGCAGCCTCTTACCTCTGCACCCCTCGTATCTCCAGTAATAGATTAGATAGACAGGGTGTACAGCAGTGTGAGCAGCCTCTTACCTCTGCACCCCTCGTATCTCCAGTAATAGATTAGATAGACAGGGTGTACAGCAGTGTGAGCAGCCTCTTACCTCTGCACCCCTCGTATCTCCAGTAATAGATTAGATAGACAGGGTGTACAGCAGTGTGAGAACCTCTTACCTCTGCACCCCTCGTATCTCCAGTAATAGATTAGATAGACAGGGTGTACAGCAGTGTGAGCAGCCTCTTACATCTGCACCCCTCGTATCTCCAGTAATAGATTAGATAGACAGGGTGTACAGCAGTGTGAGCAGCCTCTTACCTCTGCACCCCTCGTATCTCCAGTAATAGATTAGATAGACAGGGTGTACAGCAGTGTGAGCAGCCTCTTACCTCTGCACCCCTCGTATCTCCAGTAATAGATTAGATAGACAGGGTGTACAGCAGTGTGAGCAGCCTCTTACATCTGCACCCCTCGTATCTCCAGTAATAGATTAGATAGACAGGGTGTACAGCAGTGTGAGCAGCCTCTTACCTCTGCACCCCTCGTATCTCCAGTAATAGATTAGATAGACAGGGTGTACAGCAGTGTGAGCAGCCTCTTACCTCTGCACCCCTCGTATCTCCAGTAATAGATTAGATAGACAGGGTGTACAGCAGTGTGAGCAGCCTCTTACCTCTGCACCCCTCGTATCTCCAGTAATAGATTAGATAGACAGGGTGTACAGCAGTGTGAGAACCTCTTTCCTCTGCACCCCTCGTATCTCCAGTAATAGATTAGATAGACAGGGTGTACAGCAGTGTGAGCAGCCTCTTACATCTGCACCCCTCGTATCTCCAGTAATAGATTAGATAGACAGGGTGTACAGCAGTGTGAGCAGCCTCTTACCTCTGCACCCCTCGTATCTCCAGTAATAGATTAGATAGACAAGGTGTACAGCAGTGTGAGCAGCCTCTTACCTCTGCACCCCTCGTATCTCCAGTAATAGATTAGATAGACAGGGTGTACAGCAGTGTGAGCAGCCTCTTACATCTGCACCCCTCGTATCTCCAGTAATAGATTAGATAGACAGGGTGTACAGCAGTGTGAGCAGCCTCTTACCTCTGCACCCCTCGTATCTCCAGTAATAGATTAGATAGACAGGGTGTACAGCAGTGTGAGCAGCCTCTTACCTCTGCACCCCTCGTATCTCCAGTAATAGATTAGATAGACAGGGTGTACAGCAGTGTGAGCAGCCTCTTACATCTGCACCCCTCGTATCTCCAGTAATAGATTAGATAGACAGGGTGTACAGCAGTGTGAGCAGCCTCTTATTACCTCTGCACCCCTGTTACCTCCAGTAATAGAACAGTAAATCCACTGGGAGCATAGCTTCCTATACATGAAGGGAGGGTGGTGAAGCTTCCTACTGCACATGCTCATAGGCACCTGTCCTAATATTTTAGGTCTGTGTCTGTCATGGCAACCTTATGGAAATTTTAATTCTATGTTGATTAGCCAACAGGACAAAACACCAGCAATTTGGTAATTTAATGAATTTAGGAATTTATTTATAATGACATTTCCTTTCATTATTTATTTTTTTCTATTTCTTGAGAACCGCTTTAAAGGTGGTAAAAGATAATATTCAGGCTACCTGCAGCCACCATCATTAAAGGGGTTTTCTCATGAAAAAAAAAAACTAATAATTTTAATGAGTAGATCTTGAAATCATAATAACTTCCACAATTGGATGTGTTGAAATAAAATGTTCCTGTGCGGAGATAATCTTATAAATGTGCCCCTGCTGTGTACTGTGTAATGGCCGTGTCTGACCGTGCAGGGACATGGTCTGATCATACCACATCTCCTGGGCAGGGGAGGAAGAAAAAGAGTATACAGACATTACAGCACAGGATCACAGCTGATTCTTTTTGTGAGCTAAAATATTTCACTGCCTGTTTTTAAACAATGTTTTACTCCAAAGAAAGAATCAGCTGTGACCTATGCTGAATTGTCTGTATACTCTTTTGCTTCCTCCCCTGCCCAGGAGCTGTGGTATGATCAGACTGTGTCCCTGTACGGTCAGACACAGCCATTACACAGTACACAGCAGGGGCACATTTATAAGATTATCTCCGCACAGGGACATTTTATTTAAACACATCCAATTGTGGAAATTATTATTATTCCAAGATCTATTGATTAAAATGTAACTTTTGTTCGTGTGAAAATCCCTTTAAATTAATATATGAGAATACTTATGGGGGCCTATAATAAGTTTTGCTCTGTGGCCCTATGACATCTGAATACACCCCTGGATATATTGTACTGGACTTTATTGTACACGTCACCTTCATATGTATTCTACTGATTTCCTATTGATGTCTGATAGGTGACTGTTGTATTGTAATCAGAGGAGCAGAGCTATAGATACTGCAGATTATAAGCTTAATACGCACAGAATTTGTCCTCTTCACTATTCTTTGGGTGGTGACATCTTTTAATTGCCAAATCATTTGTCCATCTCCACAACCATTTTTTTTTCTTCTATTCCCAATGCATCTAAAAAAAAAATGAAACACGGTTTTAAACAATCTGGAGTGAAAATTTACTCATTTTTTGTGTTTACAGTTCCTATACAGACCTAGGTGTCTCCATGGTAACAGACTACATAGCATGCGTAGTCTGATTCTGCAGTCACATTTCCTTTGATCTGTCTCTTCTTTCTGATTTACTACATGAAGAACAGAAAGAAGTAGAAGACGGATGGGAGGATGAGCGCAGAATCTGACTACACGAGGTTAGTTGTCTGTTACCATGGAGATATTTAGGTTCTCATATGAGCTGTACGCAAAACAAAAAAAAAATCGTAAAAGGATTTTTTTGTAAATTAAGACTAATTGTAAACTTTTTTTTTTTTTTTGGACGAATTGGTTAATTAAAAAATTTGTTTCAAAGGTGGAAATAGGCTTTAATATTAAACACTACAAGCCCAGAAATGTTAATAATCCAGCACTTGGCTCAAACTCAGAACTGAAATAAAATGTAGAGCGGAAGATCTGAAACCAGCAAGAAACTTTCTCTGATTACAAAACTGATGAGTTTTATGGATTTTTTTTTTGTGATAATTGAGATTATCATTGATGTAGGATTAAAGAAAGTTTACTGTCAATGTACGGCCGATGGATCACAATGGGGGTTGGGGAGCGTCATCCTCATTTTATCCATCTTGTATTATTGGATTGTTACATTATTGCTCGCTTCAAATAAAATAGTCCTGCTGATATTGTCGGGACAGTTTCTGGAGACGATTAATGAGATCCAATCGCTAAAATGACTTTATGACCTGATGTGAAACTACTATTCATTCCAGAAGTAACATATGGTAAGAGTGCGGTAACATCTAGAGATTACTGGAGAACAAGCAAAAGAAATGGACCTTCAGTGACCAGTAGATAGAGGAGACTGGAGAACAAGCAAAAGACATGGACCTTCAGTGACCAGTAGATAGAGGAGACTGGAGAACAAGCAAAAGAAATGGACCTTCAGTGACCAGTAGATAGAGGAGACTGGAGAACAAGCAAAAGAAATGGACCTTCAGTGACCAGTAGATAGAGGAGACTGGAGAACAAGCAAAAGAAATTGACCTTCAGTGACCAGTAGATAGAGGAGACTGGAGAACAAGCAAAAGAAGTGGACCTTCAGTGACCAGTAGATAGAGGAGACTGGAGAACAAGCAAAAGAAATGGACCTTCAGTGACCAGTAGATAGAGTAGACTGGAAAACAAGCAAAAGAAATGGACCTTCAGTGACCAGTAGATAGAGGAGACTGGAGAACAAGCAAAAGAAATGGACCTTCAGTGACCAGTAGATAGAGGAGACTGGAGAACAAGCAAACGAAATGGACCTTCAGTGACCAGTAGATAGAGAAGACTGGAGAACATGCAAAAGAAATGGACCTTCAGTGACCAGTAGATAGAGGAGACTGGAGAACAAGCAAAAGAAATTGACCTTCAGTGACCAGTAGATAGAGGAGACTGGAGAACAAGCAAAAGAAGTGGACCTTCAGTGACCAGTAGATAGAGGAGACTGGAGAACAAGCAAAAGAAATGGACCTTCAGTGACCAGTAGATAGAGTAGACTGGAAAACAAGCAAAAGAAATGGACCTTCAGTGACCAGTAGATAGAGAAGACTGGAGAACAAGCAAAAGAAATGGACCTTCAGTGACCAGTAGATAGAGGAGACTGGAGAACAAGCAAAAGAAATTGACCTTCAGTGACCAGTAGATAGAGGAGACTGGAGAACAAGCAAAAGAAGTGAACCTTCAGTGACCAGTAGATAGAGGAGACTGGAGAACAAGCAAAAGAAATGGACCTTCAGTGACCAGTAGATAGAGTAGACTGGAAAACAAGCAAAAGAAATGGACCTTCAGTGACCAGTAGATAGAGGAGACTGGAGAACAAGCAAAAGAAATGGACCTTCAGTGACCAGTAGATAGAGGAGACTGGAGAACAAGCAAACGAAATGGACCTTCAGTGACCAGTAGATAGAGAAGACTGGAGAACAAGCAAAAGAAATGGACCTTCAGTGACCAGTAGATAAAGGAGACTGGAGAACAAGCAAAAGAAATGGACCTTCAGTGACCAGTAGATAGAGGAGACTGGAGAACAAGCAAACGAAATGGACCTTCAGTGACCAGTAGATAGAGAAGACTGGAGAACAAGCAAAAGAAATGGACCTTCAGTGACCAGTAGATAAAGGAGACTGGAGAACAAGCAAAAGAAATGGACCTTCAGTGACCAGTAGATAGAGGAGACTGGAAACAAGCAAAAGAAATGGACCTTCAGTGACCAGTAGATAGAGGAGATTGGAGAACAAGCAAAAGAAATGTACCTTCAGTGACCAGTAGATAGAGGAGACTAGAGAACAAGCAAAAGAAATGGACCTTCAGTGACCAGTAGATAGAGGAGACTGGAGAACAAGCAAAAGAAATTGACCTTCAGTGACCAGTAGATAGAGGAGACTGGAGAACAAGCAAAAGAAGTGGACCTTCATTGACCAGTAGATAGAGGAGACTGGAGAACAAGCAAAAGAAATGGACCTTCAGTGACCAGTAGATAGAGTAGACTGGAAAACAAGCAAAAGAAATGGACCTTCAGTGACCAGTAGATAGAGGAGACTGGAGAACAAGCAAAAGAAATGGACCTGCAGTGACCAGTAGATAGAGGAGACTGGAGAACAAGCAAAAGAAATGGACCTTCAGTGACCAGTAGATAGAGGAGACTGGAGAACAAGCAAAAGAAATGGACCTTCAGTGACCAGTAGATAGAGGAGACTGGAGAACAAGCAAAAGAAATAGACCTTCAGTGACCAGTAGATAGAGGAGACTGGAGAACAAGCAAAAGAAATGGACCTTCAGTGACCAGTAGATAGAGGAGACTGGAAAACAAGCAAAAGAAATGGACCTTCAGTGACCAGTAGATAGAAGAGACTGGAAAACAAGCAAAAGAAATGGACCTTCAGTGACCAGTAGATAGAGGAGACTAGAGAACAAGCAAAAGAAATGGACCTTCAGTGACCAGTAGAGAGAGGAGACTGGAGAACAAGCAAAAGAAATGGACCTTCAGTGCCCAGTAGATAGAGGAGACTAGAGAACAAGCCAAAGAAATGGACCTTCAGTGCCCAGTAGATAGAGGAGACTGGAGAACAAGCAAAAGAAATGGACCTTCAGTGCCCAGTAGATAGAGGAGACTGGAAAACAAGCAAAAGAAATGGACCTTCAGTGACCAGTAGATAGAGGAGACTGGAGAACAAGCAAAAGAAATGGACCTTCAGTGACCAGTAGATAGAGGAGACTGGAAAACAAGCAAAAGAAATGGACCTTCGGTGACCAGTAGATAGAGGAGACTGGAGAACAAGCAAAAGAAATGGACCTTCGGTGACCAGTAGATAGAGGAGACTGGAAAACAAGCAAAATAAATGGATCTTCAGTGACCAGTAGATAGAGGAGACTAGAGAACAAGCAAAAGAAATGGACCTTCAGTGACCAGTAGATAGAGGAGACTGGAGAACAAGCAAAAGAAATGGACCTTCAGTGACCAGTAGATAGAGGAGACTGGAAAACAAGCAAAAGAAATGGACCTTCAGTGACCAGTAGATAGAGGAGACTGGAGAACAAGCAAAAGAAATGGACCTTCAGTGACCAGTAGATAGAGGAGACTGGAAAACAAGCAAAATAAATGGACCTTCAGTGACCAGTAGATAGAGGAGACTGGAGAACAAGCAAAATAAATGGACCTTCAGTGACCAGTAGATAGAGGAGACTGGAGAACAAGCAAAATAAATGGACCTTCAGTGACCAGTAGATAGAGGAGACTGGAGAACAAGCAAATTAAATGGACCTTCAGTGACCAGTAGATAGAGGAGACTGGAGAACAAGCAAAAGAAATGGACCTTCAGTGACCAGTAGATAGAGGAGACTGGAGAACAAGCAAAAGAAATGGACCTTCAGTGACCAGTAGATAGAGGAGACTGGAAAACAAGCAACAGAAATGGACCTTCAGTGACCAGTAGATAGAGGAGACTGGAGAACAAGCAAAAGAAATGGACCTTCAGTGACCAGTAGATAGATGAGACTGGAAAACAAGCAAAAGAAATGGACCTTCAGTGACCAGTAGATAGAGGAGACTGGAGAACAAGCAAAAGAAATGGACCTTCAGTGACCAGTAGATAGAGGAGACTGGAAAACAAGCAAAATAAATGGACCTTCAGTGACCAGTAGATAGAGGAGACTGGAAAACAAGCAAAATAAATGGACCTTCAGTGACCAGTAGATAGAGGAGAATGGAGAACAAGCCAAAGAAATGGACCTTCAGTGTCCAGTAGATGGAGGAGAATGGAGAACAAGCCAAAGAAATGGACCTTCAGTGTCCAGTAGATGGAGGAGACTGGAGAACAAGCAAAAGAAATGGACCTTCGGTGACCAGTAGATAGAGGAGACTGGAAAACAAGCAAAATAAATGGATCTTCAGTGACCAGTAGATAGAGGAGACTAGAGAACAAGCAAAAGAAATGGACCTTCAGTGACCAGTAGATAGAGGAGACTGGAGAACAAGCAAAAGAAATGGACCTTCAGTGACCAGTAGATAGAGGAGACTGGAAAACAAGCAAAAGAAATGGACCTTCAGTGACCAGTAGATAGAGGAGACTGGAGAACAAGCAAAAGAAATGGACCTTCAGTGACCAGTAGATAGAGGAGACTGGAAAACAAGCAAAATAAATGGACCTTCAGTGACCAGTAGATAGAGGAGACTGGAGAACAAGCAAAATAAATGGACCTTCAGTGACCAGTAGATAGAGGAGACTGGAGAACAAGCAAAATAAATGGACCTTCAGTGACCAGTAGATAGAGGAGACTGGAGAACAAGCAAAATAAATGGACCTTCAGTGACCAGTAGATAGAGGAGACTGGAGAACAAGCAAAAGAAATGGACCTTCAGTGACCAGTAGATAGAGGAGACTGGAAAACAAGCAACAGAAATGGACCTTCAGTGACCAGTAGATAGAGGAGACTGGAGAACAAGCAAAAGAAATGGACCTTCAGTGACCAGTAGATAGATGAGACTGGAAAACAAGCAAAAGAAATGGACCTTCAGTGACCAGTAGATAGAGGAGACTGGAGAACAAGCAAAAGAAATGGACCTTAAGTGACCAGTAGATAGAGGAGACTGGAGAACAAGCAAAAGAAATGGACCTTCAGTGACCAGTAGATAGAGGAGACTGGAAAACAAGCAACAGAAATGGACCTTCAGTGACCAGTAGATAGAGGAGACTGGAGAACAAGCAAAAGAAATGGACCTTCAGTGACCAGTAGATAGATGAGACTGGAAAACAAGCAAAAGAAATGGACCTTCAGTGACCAGTAGATAGAGGAGACTGGAGAACAAGCAAAAGAAATGGACCTTCAGTGACCAGTAGATAGAGGAGACTGGAAAACAAGCAAAATAAATGGACCTTCAGTGACCAGTAGATAGAGGAGACTGGAAAACAAGCAAAATAAATGAACCTTCAGTGACCAGTAGATAGAGGAGAATGGAGAACAAGCCAAAGAAATGGACCTTCAGTGTCCAGTAGATGGAGGAGAATGGAGAACAAGCCAAAGAAATGGACCTTCAGTGTCCAGTAGATGGAGGAGACTGGAGAACAAGCAAAAGAAATGGACCTTCGGTGACCAGTAGATAGAGGAGACTGGAAAACAAGCAAAATAAATGGATCTTCAGTGACCAGTAGATAGAGGAGACTAGAGAACAAGCAAAAGAAATGGACCTTCAGTGACCAGTAGATAGAGGAGACTGGAGAACAAGCAAAAGAAATGGACCTTCAGTGACCAGTAGATAGAGGAGACTGGAAAACAAGCAAAAGAAATGGACCTTCAGTGACCAGTAGATAGAGGAGACTGGAAAACAAGCAAAATAAATGGACCTTCAGTGACCAGTAGATAGAGGAGACTGGAGAACAAGCAAAATAAATGGACCTTCAGTGACCAGTAGATAGAGGAGACTGGAGAACAAGCAAAATAAATGGACCTTCAGTGACCAGTAGATAGAGGAGACTGGAGAACAAGCAAAATAAATGGACCTTCAGTGACCAGTAGATAGAGGAGACTGGAGAACAAGCAAAAGAAATGGACCTTCAGTGACCAGTAGATAGAGGAGACTGGAAAACAAGCAACAGAAATGGACCTTCAGTGACCAGTAGATAGAGGAGACTGGAGAACAAGCAAAAGAAATGGACCTTCAGTGACCAGTAGATAGATGAGACTGGAAAACAAGCAAAAGAAATGGACCTTCAGTGACCAGTAGATAGAGGAGACTGGAGAACAAGCAAAAGAAATGGACCTTAAGTGACCAGTAGATAGAGGAGACTGGAAAACAAGCAAAATAAATGGACCTTCAGTGACCAGTAGATAGAGGAGACTGGAAAACAAGCAAAATAAATGGACCTTCAGTGACCAGTAGATAGAGGAGAATGGAGAACAAGCCAAAGAAATGGACCTTCAGTGTCCAGTAGATGGAGGAGAATGGAGAACAAGCCAAAGAAATGGACCTTCAGTGTCCAGTAGATGGAGGAGACTGGAGAACAAGCAAAAGAAATGGACCTTCAGTGGCCAGTAGATAGAGGAGACTGGAGAACAAGAAAAAGAAATGGACCTTCAGTGACCAGTAGATAGAGGAGACTGGAAAACAAGCAAAAGAAATGGACCTTCAGTGACCAGTAGATAGAGGAGACTGGAGAACAAGCAAAAGAAATGAACCTTCAGTGATCAGTAGATAGAGGAGACTGGAAAACAAGCAAAAGAAATTGACCTTCAGTGACCAGTAGATAGAGGAGACTGGAGAACAAGCAAAATAAATGGACCTTCAGTGACCAGTAGATAGAGGAGACTAGAGAACAAGCAAAAGAAATGGACCTTCAGTGACCAGTAGATAGAGGAGACTGGAGAACAAGCAAAGGAAATGGACCTTCAGTGACCAGTAGATGGAGGAGACTGGAGAACAAGCAAAAGAAATGGACCTTCAGTGACCAGTAGATAGAGGAGACTGGAGAACAAGCAAAAGAAATGGACCTTCAGTGGCCAGTAGATAGAGGAGACTGGAGAACAAGCAAAAGAAATTAACCTTCAGTGACCAGTAGATAGAGGAGACTGGAGAACAAGCAAAAGAAATGGACCTTCAGTGACCAGTAGATAGAGGAGACTGGAGAACAAGCAAAAGAAATGGACCTTCAGTGACCAGTAGATAGAGGAGACTGGAGAACAAGCAAAAGAAATGGACCTTCAGTGACCAGTAGATAGAGGAGACTGGAAAACAAGCAAAAGAAATGGACCTTCAGTGACCAGTAGATAGAGGAGACTGGAGAACAAGCAAAATAAATGGACCTTCAGTGACCAGTAGATAGAGGAGACTGGAAAACAAGCAAAAGAAATGGACCTTCAGTGACCAGTAGATAGAGGAGACTGGAAAACAAGCAAAAGAAATGGACTTCAGTGACCAGTAGATAGAGGAGACTGGAGAACAAGCAAAAGAAATGGACCTTCAGTGACCAGTAGATAGAGGAGACTGGAAAACAAGCAAAAGAAATGGACCTTCAGTGACCAGTAGATAGAGGAGACTGGACAACAAGCAAAAGAAATGGACCTTCAGTGACCAGTAGATAGAGGAGACTGGAAAACAAGCAAAAGAAATGGACCTTCAGTGACCAGTAGATAGAGGAGACTGGAAAACAAGTAAAAGAAATGGACCTTCAGTGACCAGTAGATAGAGGAGACTGGACAACAAGCAAAAGAAATGGACCTTCAGTGACCAGTAGATAGAGGAGACTGGAGAACAAGCAAAAGAAATGGACCTTCAGTGACCAGTAGATAGAGGAGACTGGAGAACAAGCAAAGGAAATGGACCTTCAGTGCCCAGTAGATAGAGGAGACTGGAGAACAAGCAAAAGAAATGGACCTTCAGTGCCCAGTAGATAGAGGAGACTGGAGAACAAGCAAAAGAAATGGACCTTCAGTGACCAGTAGATAGAGGAGACTGGAAAACAAGCAAAAGAAATGGACCTTCAGTGACCAGTAGATAGAGGAGACTGGAGAACAAGCAAAAGAAATGGACCTTCAGTGACCAGTAGATAGAGGAGACTGGAGAACAAGCAAAAGAAATGGACCTTCAGTGACCAGTAGATAGAGGAGACTGGAGAACAAGCAAAAGAAATGGACCTTCAGTGACCAGTAGATAGAGGAGACTGGAAAACAAGCAAAATAAATGGACCTTCAGTGACCAGTAGATAGAGGAGACTGGAGAACAAGCAAAAGAAATGGACCTTCAGTAACCAGTAGATAGAGGAGACTGGAGAACAAGCAAAAGAAATGGACCTTCAGTGGCCAGTAGATAGAGGAGACTGGAGAACAAGCAAAAGAAATGGACCTTCAGTGACCAGTAGATGGAGGAGACTGGAGAACAAGCAAAAGAAATGGACCTTCAGTGACCAGTAGATGGAGGAGACTGGAGAACAAGCAAAAGAAATGGACCTTCAGTGACCAGTAGATGGAGGAGACTGGAGAACAAGCAAAAGAAATGGACCTTCAGTGACCAGTAGATAGAGGAGACTGGAGAACAAGCAAAAGAAATGGACCTTCAGTGGCCAGTAGATAGAGGAGACTGGAGAACAAGCAAAAGAAATTAACCTTCAGTGACCAGTAGATAGAGGAGACTGGAGAACAAGCAAAAGAAATGGACCTTCAGTGACCAGTAGATAGAGGAGACTGGAGAACAAGCAAAAGAAATGGACCTTCAGTGACCAGTAGATAGAGGAGACTGGAGAACAAGCAAAAGAAATGGACCTTCAGTGACCAGTAGATAGAGGAGACTGGAAAACAAGCAAAAGAAATGGACCTTCAGTGACCAGTAGATAGAGGAGACTGGAGAACAAGCAAAAGAAATGGACCTTCAGTGACCAGTAGATAGAGGAGACTGGAAAACAAGCAAAAGAAATGGACCTTCAGTGACCAGTAGATAGAGGAGACTGGAAAACAAGCAAAAGAAATGGACCTTCAGTGACCAGTAGATAGAGGAGACTGGAGAACAAGCAAAAGAAATGGACCTTCAGTGACCAGTAGATAGAGGAGACTGGAAAACAAGCAAAAGAAATGGACCTTCAGTGACCAGTAGATAGAGGAGACTGGACAACAAGCAAAAGAAATGGACCTTCAGTGACCAGTAGATAGAGGAGACTGGAAAACAAGCAAAAGAAATGGACCTTCAGTGACCAGTAGATAGAGGAGACTGGAAAACAAGCAAAAGAAATGGACCTTCAGTGACCAGTAGATAGAGGAGACTGGACAACAAGCAAAAGAAATGGACCTTCAGTGACCAGTAGATAGAGGAGACTGGACAACAAGCAAAAGAAATGGACCTTCAGTGACCAGTAGATAGAGGAGCAAAAACCTCTATGTAGTATTCAGCAAAGAAGCTAGGAACTTTTTATTTTCTAGAATCCTGGGGAAAGATTGTGTAAAGTGTACAGGTCAAGATGTGAGTTATGGAGAACGGGCAGAAAGGAGAACGATAGGTGATGGCTGTATCACAGCGTCTGGTGGGGACATCGGCCACTCCAGAAGTGTCAGAGAGCAGTAGAAACAGGAGACAGATGAGATTGCTCCAGAAAAAGACTGCATTCAGGACATCAGGGATCCATTGCCAACAACCTACCTGTTCTGCCTAGTGCAGATCTCCGCAGGCACTGAGCAGTCACTGCTGGCGATACAGTGTCTTCCGCCAACTTCATGTCAACAGAGCAGCGGCTTCTCTTGTGTTCTGCTCTATTGATGGGACATGACTACCAACAACATGCTGAGTGACAGCCGACTCCCCGCTACCTAACTATGGGGGCAGTCACACCACCTTGACAGAGCGGCTCAGAAGAAGAGCTGCTCTGCTGATGTGGAGCAGCTAAATCGCCTCTTAGTTTTTAGGTCCATAGTAAAAAAAAATATATAATCCTGGACAACACCTTTTAACAGTAAATCTGTATTAATCCCTGAGTCATTGTCTCCTATCCACCTGCATCTTACACAGTAATAAATGACCAGACTTAGAGCCAGTGCTTACTTACTGACTGCATTTCATAGCCTCAGTGAGGGCCCCGACGTTCGTTCCCCCAATATTCAGACAGGACTGTACAGTCATCATCATTTCAGTGGATGGTGAAGATTAGGGGCTCACTGGATGAATCTGTAGGAGAAAAAATAATATGAGTAAGACAAGGGGGAAATGTGCTACAAATGCCAAAAAATGTCCATATAATAAACCCTGTAAATGGAAGAAGCGCCATGACAGAAATTAAAGAAATGTTAGTAACACAGTCACTAATATTCCTTGCATCGCAGTGAGAAGTCTATTTCTCTGATGAACTGGTGAAATTTATTTCAGAAAACACCACATTTCTATTTCCCAAGCACCATAGAGTGACACCTATTAAAGCAGTGGAGATGCGAAATTTTTGGAGAATTTTCTATATCTGCATACTGAAGCGTGAATTTATTACATCACACCCGCCATGCCAGGAACTCGTTTTGAGGCAGTACTTTTGTACTTTAATGATAATGCTCAGGGCAAACCCCAAAATGACCCCAGATTTGACCACTTATTTAGTTTAGCATTCACCTTTGAGCAAAACATTTATATTGGTGAGTCCTCGGTTCACTTCCAGAGGCTTTGACTCCTCCAAAAACAGCAAGATATGGTGTGAAAGTATGAAAGCTGTGCAGGAGTACATTTTGTATATATGGAGGGGAAGTACTCCACAATTGTGCCACCAATATTTCCCTCCCTCCCTGGAGTTGGTGATAATATATTGTGCACTGACTACTGAACAATGGCTACCACCTCTACATGGATAAACATTACTCAAGCAACCGACTATTCCAGCGTCTCACGTCCAGAACTACGATGGTATCACGACTACCGCCTGCTCACTGCACATGTGATTCGGATGTGATATAGAAGGGTTAATGTTAAAACAGCTTATGTGACTGTGAAGTGATAATGTGCTCCTCACACTCGCCAATCTACTCACCTATCTCAATAGACTAACAATGAGCTAAGTCCATCCCACTGCTGTCCATGTGTCCACACCACATTTCTTGCTTCCACCACTCGCTGTTTTGTTGGGCCAGTGTGACACTTGCCTTGTATGACACAATAGTACACACGCACATCCAGATTACTACCACCAAACATCTACACTTCTAGCAGTCTGGTATACACAAGGTAATATAGCCAGGCTCTACTTTCCCTCTTTGAGGTTGTGGGTACGTTTAAAGCAGCAAAGAACAAACTTCCTAAATTTTAGATTTAATACACTAAAAGGTACAGTACTTCAAAATATTACAAAAAGATGAAATAACAAAAAGACATAAGCAAAAGGCAAAACAGTTTAAAAAAATAAAGGTTAAATAATGTAAGCTCTTAAGGATTAGATCGGTGAGAGACACCACAGAAATTTGGACTTCTCTAAAATGGTTGTTTCTCCAGGGTCTGACATCAGGTGTCTGTGGATGGTTAGCACGTCCTTGATAATGAGGAAATACAAGGAGAGCATTTGGTGTTCCTGAGACTTTGGCCATTAGCTAATCTAATTATCTACAAACAGAGGAAGATGCTTTAGATTTTGTCTTGGAGTTGTCTAGTAATAGTGGTACTTGACAGGTGTGTATTGTATGGGGGCATTTTCTGGCAGACAGTGATATCTTAGCCATTTAGGGGGGAATGTTGGTGGAAATGCGCTGCAAATTGGAGGAACCAAAGATGTTCATGTGACAAACTTTGTAAATGGAAGAACAGGCCATGATGGTTGGGACTAGATGAAGATGAAAGAGAATATTACTGACATCAGCCAAAAAATGTATTATTTGTCTTTGTTGATAGTTCTGCAATTGACTGCCTCCAGTCAGTACCCTATTCCTTTATCCTTTCTGATATCTTACTGACGGCCTGTATGGCACTGTTATTTGGTCATGGTATTGTGGTATTACTGTATATGGTCACTTTCCAGCTTGCAAGTGACTGATAATGGGTGGTCCACCCTCTTGCAAAAACTGATAATTGTTGTTTCCTGAACCTCCACTGTTATTTTCTGAATTGTTCGAAACAGTCTAGGCCTAAGTTTAGTTTTGTTATGGGTGTCATTGACCCTGTTGTGGTGGAGATATCTGGTTTCATAATTTGCTGTATTATTGTGTGGATGTCATATCTAATACTAATATGTATCAGAACCATCACCAGTACATGAATACAAAGCCAAAATCATCATTAGTACATAATTAGAGCACTAGAGCCATCAATAGTACAGTAATATGGCACCAGAAACATCATGAACTAATAAATACATCACCAGAAACACCATCGGTACATGAATATGTCACCAGAACCACCATCAATACATTAATACGTCACCAGAACCACCATCAGTACATGACTACGTCACCAAAACCACCATCAGTAAATTAATACGTCACGAGAGCCTCCATCATTACATGAATGTCACCAGAACCACCCTTCATACATGAATACATGTCCAGAACCAAGAGTACTTGAATAGAAGTACCAAGTTTAGTACAACAATCAATTGTAACATCAAGTCAATCCCGTAAACAATTATATCGCATGAACCTACAATCCTACAACTCCCAATATGTCCTTAACAATGGTAAGGAGATATTGGGAGTTGTTATTAACAGTGATGATCAGATTGCGAACCATACAGGAACCACAGTACTGATGAGAATTTGTCAGTATCACAAACAAACATTTACATGCAGGTACCTTATAGATTACATCTTCTCTGGAGTCATCTCTTTCTTTTCATCTCCATCTTGATGACTTTTCACAACCATATCTGGTCTCTGCAGACCTCCCTCTTCTCCGGTCTTCTGCAGCACTTCCCGACACTGTGCCCTTAAAAATAAGAGTGTTATTAAAATGCCCTCTGCATAAAAATATCTGTTCATATTATGACTTAAATAAGCCTCCTATGGTACATGACCGCCACACTGTCTACCATTATCAGCTATAACCGCCACACTGGCCGCCCTTATGAACCACGACCTATACCATGATTGTCCCCTCTCTAATTTTCCATTACACTTTCTATATCTCCACACTGTCCCTCCGCTATGCTAACCCTTCTCCATATTGTGTCTCCATTTCACGCTGTCTCCTCTCCATATCCATTCTGTGCCCCTTTTCACACTATGCCCTCATACTGCCCACCACGCTGTCCTCTTCAAACTGTAGCCACTCCTCACCCTATTCCCCTACACAGTATGATCACCACAGCCGTTCATACGGTATGATATCCATAACACACCGCCAATATATAGGATGGTCACCACCACAGCCAGTGTCGGACTGGGGTGTCTGGGGCCCACAGGAGGAATTGATCCTCAGGGCCCACCGTACAGCAATATGCAAATAACTGTTAGCCGATATCCCCTTTATAGTGGAGCATCGACTGTATATCACAAGCGGCTCCTGCACATCTACTGTGCACACACTATAACTGGGATGTACAATTATGGTAATTTGCATTAAAGAGGTTCTTTTCTTTAATACAAGTTATCACCGATCCATGGGCTCCACAGTATGGGTGATCCCTTATTGATCGTTTGGGTCCGAACATCGGAAGAATGGGGAAGTTTTCTCCCTGTCAGGACACTTATCCCCATTTTAAAATGCAGCGGCAGGTGGGACGTCTGACCGCAGCCTCATTCATTCTCTTTGGGGCTTCCAGAAAAAAACAAGAACAGCCACTGAGGGAATGGATGGATCAGTGGTCAAGTTGCACATGAGCTCCAGTCTAATGGGGATAAAAGCTCCACATTCTACCAATCTACCCTCCACCTTCGGCCCCGGTGCAGGTGCACTGGCGGCCATGCTAACCAGTGGGCCCCCGTGCGTCCTGCTCGGGGGCCCTCCGAGGACCCGGGCCCACCAGAGAATTCTCTGGTGTCCGGGTGCCCCAGTCCGACCCTGACCACAGCCCCCTATATATGATATGATCTCCACTAGTGATGGGCGAGCACTAAAATGCTCGGGTACTCTTTGCTCGGGTCGAGCAAATTGGAATACTCGGGTGCTCGACCCGAGCAACAAGTCCAATGTAAGTCTATGGGAAACTTGAGCATTTTTCAGGCGGCTCCCCCCGGCGGTCTGCAGAGGGCCTAAAAATTGCCCAAAACTATGGGAACTGTGCTCAAATGGCATGGGAACAGCATGGGGAAGACCCCTGGAAGCATTTCTGACTCCCAGGTCACTGCTGTGAACAATGTTGTCAGATGTATTACGCCACTTTTACGGACTCACAATAAAACATACAAAAACAAAACCAAAATGGATTTTCCTGGGAAATACAGTATGTTAAGGAACATCCTTTCCAGGGTAATGACTTGTATATAAGGCAAAATAAATAACCAAAAACAAAAATACTCCTCCACACCTTGGGCTATGTTCACACGTAGTGTTTTTGATGCGTTTTGGCACTTTTGCATTGCTTTCAACCAAGACAAATGCATTCACTGGGAAATGTCATTTTAACATTGTACAACCTTATTTGGCCATGAGGTGTGTGAGATATCATCAGACACATCCTGTTTCATTTATGAAGGAGGAACTCTGAAAGTCATAAAGCCTATTTTTATAGGGCAATCAGGCGGCCTTTACTATTCTTAAAGGGCCAGCAGTCGGCCCTCGCTATTCTTAGAGAGCCATCAGCCGGCTAGGCTTTGTTGTTCCCATTACTAAAGAGTGGGTCTCCTATACTGTTATTGTGTATGTAGTGAGTGGCAGGGCTGCCCAAAATTTGTACGCACCCAATACCCCTTTGAAAATTTGGACGCACCCCAATACCTCTTTGAAGAGACTTAGAGGAGGGCCTCCTGAAAACAATGTTTCCATTATTAGGAAGTGGGTCTCCCATTGTGTTTGCCTATGCAGTAAATGCAAGGGTTGCCAAAAATTTGGAGGCACTCCAATGCCCCTTGGAAGAGACGTGGAGGTCAGAGGGCCTCCTGAAAACAATGTTCCCATTATTAGGAAGTTGGTTTCCCATTGTGTTTGCCTATGCAGTGAATGCAAGGGCTGCCAAAAATTTAGAGGCACTCCAATGCCCCTTTGAAGAGATGTGGAGGAGGGCCTCATAAAAAAATGTTCCCATTAGAAAGGAGCGGGCCTCCTATACTTGTAATGTCCATGCACTAAGTGTATGGGCTGACAAACATTTACCCCAGGGGGGTATACATGAACATACTGCATAATTATTTTTTTTTTACGGGCATCATAAACACCCTTTAAAAAAATTATGTGGGTGTTGCATCACAGACCACGGTCACCCTGGTGATATGGTGGTGGAGGATGAGAATGAGGAGAAGGAGGAGGACAAGAGCAAATATTCAAAATCAGGAATCGTATATCCATGTGTGGGTGTAAAGAGGTGCATGGGAATACACCTCCCAAGAAAAGACACTGGATTTGAGTTTATGTTACGCTGCTATCATTCGGTGGTGTTGAGAAGTCTGGCCCAATCCAGCCCTTGTTCATTTTTATAAGAGTCAACCTGTCAGCATTTTCAGTTGACAGGCGGATGTGCCTATCAGTTATAATTCCACCAGCGGCACTAAAAACCCGCTCTGACAAAACGCTAGAGGCAGGGCAGGCCAGGACCTCCAAGGCATAGAGAGCTAGTTCATTTCACGTATCTAGTTTGGATACCCAATAATTATAAGGCACAGAGGAATCACGGAGGACGTTGGTACGGTCGGCAAGGTACTCCCTCAGCATCTTCCCAAACTTTGCAATCCTTGTGAGAGTACCCCGCGCCTCAGGGCCTGTGCGATGGGAGGGTCTGAGAAAATTCTCCCAGAACTTTGACAGTGTTCCCCTGCCTCTACTGGATTGGAGTTGTGTCTCTCTCGCCTGTAGTCCTTGGTTGTCCAACGAACTGTGACCTCTGCCGCCAGCGTTTTCAGATGGGAAATTTTTTAATAGTTCCGCAACAAAGGCCTTCTGGTACTGCCCCATTTTTTTAGACCTGTCCGCCTCAGGAATAAGAGATAGAAAGTTCTCCTTGTAGCGTGGGTGTAGAAGTGTCACCAACCAGTAAAGACTGTCACCCAAAATTTTGAGAACGCGAGGGTCATGGGAAAGGCAGCGTAACATAAACTCAGCCATGCGTGCCAGACTGCTAACAGGCAAGACTTCCGTGTCCTCACCAAGAGGACGACTGACCATGCTCTCCTCCTCCTCTCTGTCCACAGGCCATCCACTCTGAACAGACGGTATGACAGTTGTGCAGGTGGTACTGTCTATAGCGCATTAAACTAGCTCCTGTTCTTCCTCCTCCTCCTCTTCCTCATTGTCACCCAATCCATGTTGGGATGAGATGAGGCTGGGCTGTGTGTAATCACCCTGAATGGTTCCTTGCTCCATCTCATCGTGCTCTGCCTGAAATGCATTCTCTTTGATTGTGAGCAGAGAGTGTTTCAAAAGACAGAGAAGCGGGATGGTGACGCTAATTATAGCATCATCGCCGCTCACCATCTTGGTGGAGTCCTCAAAGTTTTGGAGGATGGTACATATGTCTGACATCCATGTCCACTCCTGAGGTCTTATGTGTGGAGTCTGAACTGAATACCGACGGCCTTGTTGATGCTGGTACTCAACAACTGCCCTCTTCTGCTCACAAATCCTTCCCAACATCTGCAGTGTAGAGTTCCAACGCGTGGGGACATCACACACCAGTCTGTGAGCCGGAAGCTGCAAATGCTACTGAAACACGGCAAGGGTGGCAGAAGCTGTAGGTGACTTTCTAAAATGGGCACACAGGCGGCATACTTTAACTAGCAGATCAGGCAGCTCCGGGTAGGTTTTGAGAAAAAGCTGAACCACGAGGTTAAGCACAAGGGCCAGGCATGATGCGTGTGTGAGCTCGCCTCGCCTCAGAGCCGCCACCAGGTTCCGGCCATTGTCACACACGACCATGCCTGGCTGTAGGTTCAGCGGTGTAAGCCACAGATCTACCTGCTCTTCAGCATTGTGCGGTTTGTCACCTAAGCATATTAGCTTCAGCACAGCCTGTTGCCGCTTGGCCGTGGCAGTGCTACAGTGCTTCCAGCTTGTGACTGATGTGGTCATTTCGGAGATGGAGGCTGAAGAGGAGGAGGAGGCTGAGGAGGATGACGTGCAGGAGCTGTAGACTGTGGGGGCAACCCTGATTGACCTAGGGCCTGCAATCCTTGGCGTCCGGAGGACGTGTTCCGTCCCAAGGTCCGACTGGGTCCCGGCTTCCACTATGTTAACCCAGTGTGCCGTCAGCGAGATGTACCGTCCCTGCCCACAATCACTTGTCCACATGTCCGTGGTTAGGTGGACTTTCCCGGTAACTGCGTTGTTGAGAGCACGGCTAATATTGTGGGACACGTGCTTGTGTAATGCGGGGATGGCACACCGGGAGAAATAGTGGCAGCTGGGGACCGAGTATCGAGGGACGGCCGTCGCCATCAGGTTGCGGAAAGCTTCTGTCTCCACGAGCCTAAAAGGCAACATTTTGAGCGCAATAAGTCGCGAAATGTGGGAATTTAGTAGTGTGGCCTGTGGGGCACTGGCTGCGTATTTGCGCTTGCTTTCCAAGGACTGGGGTATGGACAAATGAACGCTGCGCTGGGACAAGCACATGGAATTACTTCCTGATTCTGCTTCTTGAGAGTGTGCAATGACAGGTGCAGGGCAGGAGGCATCTTCGCATGCACCATGGACAGGGGATTGGCTTGCATGCACAACACCGGAAGAAGCAGTGGTGCCACCCGCAGACATTGTTCCTGGACCCTGGGGTTCAGCCCACAAAGTCGGGTGCTTTGCTGCCATGTGCCTGATCATGCTGGTGGTGGTCAGGCTGGTAGTTTTGCCACCTGTGCTGATGCTGGCCTGGCAGGTGGTGCAAATGGCCTTTTTGGGGTTATTTGTAGAGTCTTTAAAAAACAACCACACTCGGAAAGACCTAACAGTTGTACTGGCAACTTCCTTTGTTTTGGTGTTATGGGGAAAGGTTGCCTGCCTTCTGTCTGCGGCCACCGCACTGCTTCTTCCTGCCTATTGGGGTGCTCTGCCTCCCTCCCCCCTGTGTACTGCTGTCCTCGCTCTGCATGTCCTCCTGCCAGGATGGGTCAGTTACTATATCATCCACCACCTCGTCTTCCACTTTCGCACCCTGGTCCTCCTCCTGACTTTCTGGCAATTGTGTCTCATCATCGTCCACCTCTTGTGACACTTTCCCACGGTCTCCTTCATGTGACTGTGGCTGCTCAAATATTTGGGCATCGCTACATGTGATCTCCTCTTGCCCCGCTTCAAGTGGACCGGGCGAGAGGCCCGAATCTATAAATGGAAAAGTGAACAGCTCTTCGGAGTGTCCAAGTGTGGGATCAGTTGTCTCTGGGCACTCGGCATGGTGGGAGGAAGGAGGTTCAGGGTGAGGAATATGCGGTCCAGACTCACGGCTACTGAGACTTGACCGTGTGAAAGACAGGGTGGTGGTGGTGGTGGCTAAGTGATTGGAAGCAATATCTGTTATACAACCAATAACCTTTTCACACTGCTCTGTGTTCAATAGTGGCGTTCTGCGGTCCCCTATTAATTGAGACAGGAAGGTCGAGCGAGAACATGTGGGTGGCACATTTTCAGCTTGCCCACGGCCTCGGCCTCTGCATGCACCATCACCATCACGTCCAGTTCCCTGTCCCTTGCCACGTGCCTTGCCCATTTTAAATGGAGGACAATATCTTCCACGCTCACTACAAATGGCTGAATTTGGATCGAACTTATATGTGATCCGTGTGACGGACAAACCACAGTTTTAAATACCTGGCCTGTAGGTAACTATTTTGAACAGCAAACTTGTGTCAATAGCTTCACTGACACACTGAAACAAAATTTCAATGGAGGTCAGAAATGGCAATATTTTCAGCGCAATTATATGTGATCGGTGTGACGGACAAACCACAGTTTTAAATAGCTGGATTTTTAGCGCTGTAATATGGAAAGGACCTGGCTGTATTCTGCAGTGCCAACAAGCAAATGGTGCAGAAAAACAGTGTTCTCTGGATTGCTTTTTAATCAAATAATGAGGATTAAGATCCAAAAAAAAAATATTCCTGGCCCCTGAGACCTGGGCTGCGGCATTACAACGAGTGACAGACAATCCCTGCATGTTCATTGGCTCTGTAAAGAGCGCCAAACATGCAGGGAGGGGACCCGAGCTCCTGCCGAGCAACCCCGGAAATGCTCGGTGCTCGCCGAACATCCCGAGTAGTGAGATACTCGGGCGAGCACCGAGCAGTAGCGAGCATGCTCGCTCATCACTAATCTCCTCCACAGACCCCCATAAATAGTATGATGTCCAAAACAGTCCCCATGTATTCCATGATGGCCCCCACAACACCTGATACAATATTATGGCCTACAAACAGCACCCCAAACAGTATGATATTCACCACAGCCCCAAATCCAGTATGGACACCACAGCCCCCAGTATAAAGACTTCCACAGCCCCATATACAGTATGATCACCACAGCTCCTCATATACTTTGCTGTCCCCCGCACAACCCCTTATTTCACGGCCCCTCCCCCACATTACCTCTCTTTTCATGCCCCCCCCTGCACAGCCCCTCATTTTATGCCCCCCCCCTGCACAGCCCCTCAGTTTTTCCCCCCTCCCCTGCACAGTAATATAAGCATTCAAAAAATTCCCAGGCTACCGTCCACCGTCTTCTTTTCTATGAAGTGCAGCAGTGGGCACTGGATGACGTCACTCCATAGCACCATGCAGCGTCCCCTGCATGCGCCTTCTCCAACAAGCATGGGAGATTACAGCTCCTCTTCTCCTGTGCACTGACATCAATTGTATTCGTGTCTGATAGATGCGAATACAATTAAGTGCGGTAAGGGAGCAAAGTCATGGGAGCAGGAGGAGAGAGAGGTGAGCGGTGTCAGTGACTGACACTGCTCTCCTTTGTGCCCGCACCCGGCCGTCACTGTGCCTGCAGTCGGAGGATGGTGCCAGGCGGCAGTAGGCATTCAGCAATTTTTTTTTCAAAGTGCGCCCCCCTCAGGTAGGCATGATATAGTACCCTAAACAGGTGCCTAACCCAGCCCTGGTGTTTAGCAATGGCTATAAGTTAGTCTTGTCCTTCATCAGGACATGGTGTCCCCCACAAGTCTTGATAAATTACTGCAATACTGAAACTTTGTGATTTGAATGTTTCTCTATGGGAAGAAAGAAATGTTATGAGCCCGTGTTTGTCCTTCTGGTGTAATGTGACGCGCCCCCTGGGCCGTGGGGTACTCGGTGCCGGGCCGCTCGTTGCTAGGGGAGATGTCACAGTGGTGGTGACCCGGTCCGTGACCCAGGGCGGTCAATCCAAAGGGGAATATTTACAGGGGATTTATAGTTTTTATATATACAGTTCGTGACGCCACCTGTGGTATGCGGCTAAAGAGAGCCGCCGCTGCGGAGCAGATCCTCAGGAGCTGGTGTGAATGCAGCAGAGTTGGTTTAGCTCTCCACAGGTAGAGCTTAGCTCCAGGGCAGTGTAGATGTTGCTGTTATGATGTAGTGCAGAGGATGGCGCAGATAATGATCACAGAGACAGTAAGGTGCAGTCCTCAGGGTTTACTCACGGTTTCTTAGACTTCCAGTTACCAATACTAGAGTAACTTCCCATGGCGTCCTGTGCTTATGACGCACCCCTGGGCCTACTTGGTGTAGCGTTGCGCACGCGGGGACTACCCGGAGCCGGGCCTGTTGGGGGTAGTAGTCTCGTGGCGGCGACCCGGTCCGTGCCCAGGGAGTCAGACTAAGTGGCGGTATATTAGCAGTAGATGTAGGACGACTACGCCACCCGTTGAATGCAGCTATGGAGCTGCCGCTGCAGGGCAGACCGCTGAGGCCGGTGGTAGGATAGTGCAGCGTAGATGGTATAACCCCCAACGGGAGGGGTATGGCCTCAGGGCAGCCGACGTGGATGATGGGGGTAGCAGGAACCACTCAGAGACGATGCGATGTAGTTCAGGGTCTATACTGGTGACAAAGATAGACCCTCCCGGAGTACTGGCTAGCGGTCGGGGCCTGGTCAGTCCTTGAGCAGATGGGATTCCCCTTGGCCAGGCGGAGTTGTAGGCCTCCCCAACTAATTGTACTCTTCTGGCTTCCTTGCTAGAGGCGGGTAAAGGTAGCCCACGTCCCTGAGTGTACCGTGTGGTGCTCACCCGTATGGCCGGTGACTCGGGGCCTTCTAGTGGCTTCCGCTCCACGACGGCGGTGCTGGTCCCACGCGTGTGACCGTGCCTTCGGGTTTCTTGGCCAGAGGACCTGAAATCCCCTGCCGGGCGGTTTCTGCTGCTGGGTCTGGGTTAATCCCCACAGCCTCGGACTCCGGGTCCGGTGGTAACTCTTCAATCAGGGCGAGCTCTTCAGCTGCCAGCCCCTGATTCCTTTTAGCACTGCTCCACAGAGCTCCTGATCTCTCTTTCCTATAGCTGCTTCTCTTCTTCTCAACTCTTCTTCTCTCTAACCCTGCCTCAGCCCCAGCTTTATATAGGGGAAGTTCTTCCCCTCCCAGGACTGGGCAGGAGGTGTGGCATGCATAGGATTCCTGACCAAGAGACCTCCCACCTGCTCTCAGACATAACATTGCTATTACTGTGGAGACCAGACCCCTGGGGTGCCACACTTACTCAGGGAGGGGTTCAGCAAACTCCCAGGTCTCTCCGGAGTACGCAACGGGACCCCCTTCTGTGTGTTCCCTCTGGCCGTCTCCCTGCACCTCACACCCAGTATCTCAGGCCAGTGGCCGCGGACCTTGCCGGGCGACGTCTTCACTGTCCCCTGGGCCCTCTATGGCCACCTTTCTGGAGATTAGATGTGGCTTGTGGCTGCAGTACCTGAAATACTGCAGCCTCCGGTTTCCTAGTTGAGGCTTAAAGAACTCTGCTAGTTTAGGGACCGGTCCCCTCTGTGCAACCTGACCCCTCCACCTCCTGGCAGATTCGGGCGTATGGGTGGCCTCCAGCACTACCCGTACCCCTGGGGTCCCTTCCACGTTCCTGGAGCCTTTCTCCTGCTCCTCTCTCCTCCTCAGTCTGTTCTGGCCTCTCTCTAGGCCCTCCTCCTGAGCAGAGCTCCTACAGAGCTCTTGCTCCTCTCACTGTCCTCCTCTGACTGATCTGTCCTTTCAAGATGGCTTCTCTCTTTATACTATTCCTAACAAGTGCTCCCCTGATTTACTTCCTCCACCCACACTCACTACATGGTTCCCCCTACTGTTTCCCCCCACTCCAACCAGGGACAGGACTCAGCAGGGAAGCGACGCATCTTGCCCCTCCTGCTTGTCTGGAGTAGTGTAGTGTTGGATACAGGTGTTGGAGTCCCGGGCAGTACTCCTTCCCTACCTGAGCATGAGATACCACACCTCTGGGTGAGATGCAGTACCTCTGTGGCGACTGAACCCGCAGGGGCGCCACATACCCCCTGGTAAAACACAGCATGTCCGCGGGCTGGAACAGAGTAAAAACACAGTTTAGACATGCAATTTTTTTTTAGTGCATTCAGATAGAAAATAATGAACAAAACTTTTCTTCCCTTTATGGGAGGCACACTTCTTAAACGTTACTGGTTTCTATTAGCATATCAAACATTATAAAAGCATTTTCAATAACATTCTTCTTCACATATAAAACATTTTTATCACTTTTCAAGTAAGTTCAGCAAACTCTATTGAGATCTGTAACCGGGTGTCCATCTCACTGGATAAGGTGCAATTTGAGCAACATGAGGGACCCGTCAGAAAACCCTCAACGTATGCCCTGGGCGTGGCTGCAGGGCATAGATGATCCAGGTGTTGGACCACGTCTTCGGCCACGCCAAACGGGTTTTTGTTCTGCGGTCAGTCTTGTCATATAAAACCAATAAGGGGCACTTTAAGAAGTGCAACTATTTACAGTTAAGTTTTTGGCTGCTCACAGTCCTCAGCCTGTCAGTTCTTTTTGGTACCCTTACCGGGTAATTATGCACACAAAAGCAAACTTTTTAAACTTGAACTTGAGCAGTGTTGTACCCTCCCGGGTAACTATATACAGTCTTTAAACTTTTTCTTTCAATTAAACAGTTCAACAGTGGTGCTCCCTCCGGGGAAACACCTGATTTCTGCAGGCTGACCCAGCCGGGTCATCAGCCTCGTACTGCGGGGGCATGTCCTTTCTCTCCTTCATCACTCTGCACACCTGGAGGGCATACCACCCGCGCTCTCCCTTGTGTCGGGTAAAGGTGACACGGTCACCGGGGTAGAGGTCTCGGCCGGGATGCCCCTGTTGGAGATGGGGCTCGACGTCCCGCCGATTTACAAAGACGTCCCGATCCGTCTGTGGCTCTCTGACGAAGCCCCACAAGGCGTCCAGGTCGAACTTCACCACTGTCCCCTCCAGACTGGGTGTGTCAGATCTTGTCTTGCGGGCTCGTGTTTTGGGCGCCATGTTCCGGGCCTCAATTTGCTCCCACCGCAACTGCCGGTCATGACGCTCCTTCTCCAGCTGCAGGAGCTCCCATCTGCAGTAGTCCTCCCTCCTGAGGGCCTGGGTCTGGGTCTCCCACGGGAACCCCATGAGGTCCCCCTCCTGGTTGTCCCACCGAAACGACTCTACTCCTTGGCAGGTAAACGGGGATGCAGGTGTGGGCGTCAGGGGGAGTCCCTGCTGGTCTTCAAATTTGGCAGACCAGTCGTAGACGGGGCTTCCGTACACACACTCGGGTACGGGGGCAGGTGGCTCCAGTAAGGGGCCTAGGAGCAGGTCGGCGGAGCAGGCGCCCGGGATCAGAGGTTCCGCCAGGGGGCCCAGGAACAGGTCAGCACTCTCAGCGCCCGTGACAGAGAGACTCCTCTTACCTGCTCCTGCGGCCACACTTGTGCCGTTCTCTGCCTCCTGACTCTGTTCAGGCTCCTCCGGGGCTGGGGCGCTGCTGGTGAAACACAGCGCTGGCTGCTGCCGGGTCACAATCTTCCCCAGCAGCTCCTCCTTCCAGCTGGCGATGGCATCCTGCTGGGCCCTCTCCATCCTCCGGCCTAGCTCCTGGATTTCGGCATGGAGGAACTCGGTATCCTCCAGGGATAATTTTGCCATTGCCTCCTCCAGGGTGAGAGGCATTTCTGATTGCTGCAGGCCATGGACGGGAGCTTGCTCCGGACTCTCCTCCATGTTGCCTGCCGGGTGCGGTCTGTCTAGACTCCTGGAGACTCCGCCCTGTCTCCCAGGTTTCTTCTCGCCTCTCCCCTTTCGGGGGCAGTTCCATGGCAGCTTGCTGTCGGACACACCTTGGGGCGCCCCCCCAGCTTGATGGACACATCCATATACATGGTCACTGCTGCTCGGGGCGGGTCTCGCTTTTGGCGCCATTCTGCAACCCGGCCCACGATGGGAGGTGGTTTCTTGTTGTCTTTGGTCTCACACATAATGGCGCCCGTTCTTCTGGGGCGGGCGCCACATTCAGTATAGAACACAGTCTCTAGGCACACAATACCCAGTGATAACGGGTGGGTTCATATCCTGTTCGTGACGCCAAAGATGACGCGCCCCCTGGGCCGTGGGGTACTCGGTGCCGGGCCGGTCGTTGCACAGTGGTGGTGACCCGGTCCGTGACCCAGGGCGGTCAATCCAAAGGGGAATATTTACAAGGGATTTATAGTTTTTATATATACAGTTTGTGACGCCACCTGTGGTATGCGGCTAAAGGGAGCCGCCGCTGCGGAGCAGGTCCTCTGGAGCTGGTGTGAATGCAGCAGAGTTGGTTTAGCTCTAAACAGGTAGAGCTTAGCTCCAGGGCAGTGTAGATGTTGCTGTTATGGTGTAGTGCAGAGGATGGCGCAGATAATGATCACAGAGACAGTAAGGTGCAGTCCTCAGGGTTTACTCACGGTTTCTTAGACTTCCAGTTACCAGTACTAGAGTAACTTCCCACGGCGCTCTGTGCTTACTCAAGGAGGGGTTCAGCAAACTCCCAGGTCTCTCCGGAGTACGCAACGGGATCCCCTTCTGTGTGTTCCTTCTGGCCGTCTCCCTGCACCTCACACCTATTGTCTCAGTCCAGTGGCCCCGGACCTTGCCGGGCGACGTCTTCACTGTCCCCTGGGTCCTCTATGGCCACCTTTCTGGTGATTAGATGTGGCTTGTGGCTGCAGCCTCCGGTTTCCTAGTTGAGGCTTAAATAACTCTGCTAGTTTAGGGACCGGTCCCCTCTGTGCGACCTGACCCCTCCGCCTCCTGGTAGATTCGGGCGTATGGGTGGCCTCCAGCACTACCCGTACCCCTGGGGTCCCTTCCACGTTCCTGGAGCCTTTCTCCTGCTCCTCTCTCTCCTCAGTCTTGGGCCTCTCTGGCTAGGCCCCCTCCTGAGCAGAGCTCCTACAGAGCTCCTGCTCCTCTCACTGTCCTCCTCTGACTGATCTGTCCTTTCAAGATGGCTTCTCTCTTTATACTATTCCTAACAAGTGCTCCCCTGATTTACTTCCTCTACCCTCACCCACTACATGGTTCCCACTACTTTTGTTCCCCCAACTCCAACCAGGGACAGGGCTCAGCAGGGAAGCAACGTATCTTGTCCCTCCTACTGGTCTGGAGTAGTGTAGTGTTGGATGCAGGTGTTAGGGTCCCGGGCAGTACTCCTTCCTTACCTGAGCGTGAGATACCACACCTCTGGGTGAGATACAGTACCTCTGTGGAGACTGAACCCGCAGGGGCGCCACATAATGTATGTGTGATGTTATTGACTCAGCTAGCGATGCCACCTTTCCCCCAATATAAATAAGAAGAATATTACAGGTCACCAAGAGGTTCCATAATTATATAAAAATATGAGGCTGCAGGCTGAGCTCGTCCACACAGGTCATAGACCTGCTTGGTGGCTTGTAATATTCTCACAATTTACTAGTATACCTTATTATTATTATTTATTATTATAGCGCCATTTATTCCATGGCGCTTTACATGTGAAAAGGGGGTATGCATAGCGAAAACATTTACAATAGTCTTGAATACAACATGAAGGTGACTGGTACAGGAGGAGAGAGGACCCTGCCCGCGAGGGCTCACAATATACTAGGGATGGGTGAGGATACAGTAGGTGAGGGTAGAGCTGGTCGTGCAGCGGAATGGTGGAGCGGTGGTTTCTGCAGGTTGTAGGCTTGTCGGAAGAGGTGGGTCTTCAGGTTCCTTTTGAAGGTTTCCACGGTAGGCGAGAGTCTGATGTTTTGGCGTAGAGAGTTCCAGAGTAGGGGGATGCACAGGAGAAGTCTTGTATGCGATTGTGGGACGAGGAGATGAGGTGAGTAGAGCAGGAGATCTTGTGAGGATCGGAGGTTGCAGGTAGGTAAGTACCGGGAGACTAGGTCACAGATGTATGGGGGAGACAGGTTGTGAATGGCTTTATATGCCGTGGTTAAGGTCTTGAACTTGAGTCTCTGGGCAATAGGGAGACAGTGAAGGGATTGACAGAGGGGAGTGGCCAGGGAATAGCGGGGGGACAGGTGGATTAGTTGGGCAGCAGAGTTTAGGATAGATTAGAGGGGTGCAAGAGTGTTGGAAGGGACTCCATAGAGCAGGAGGTTGCAGTAGTCGAGGCGGGAGATGATGAGGGCATGCACTAGTGTTTTTGCAGAGTCTTTGCTGAGGAATGTGCGGACGCGGGAGATATTTTTGAGTTGGAGTCGGCAGGAAGTGGAAAGGGCTTGGATATGTGGTTTGAAGGAGAGCTCAGAGTCCAGGGTTACCCCGAGGCAGTGGGCTTGTGGGACAGGGGAGAGTGGGCAGCCATTAACTATGATGAATAGGTCAGATGGTGGGGTTGAGTGAGGTGGGGGAAAGATCATGATTCCGTTTTATCCATGTTAAGTTTTAGAAATCTAGAAGAGAAGAAGGATGAAATAACAGACAAACATTGTGGGATTCTGGTTAGTAAGGAGTTCATATCGGGTCCAGAGAGGTAGATCTGTGTGTCATCAGCATAGAGGTGATACTGAAAGCTGTGAGACTTTATGAGCTGTCCCAGGCCAAAGGTGTAGATAGAGAAGAGCAGGGGCCCTAGAACTGAGCCTTGGGGGACACCAACAGATAGGGGGTGAGGTGAGGAGGTGGTGTGTGAGACGCTGAATGTGCGGTCTGTTAGGTATGAAGAGATCCAAGATAGGGCCAAGTCTGTGATGCCAAGAGAAAGAGTCTGTAGTAAGAGGGAATGTGTCACACAAGGTGTGGGAAAGACTTAGTACAACACAGAGGGAAAAGGGAAAGGGAGCCCAGACACTAGGGAAAGGGGGGAGTGGAGACCTCCTAGTCTTGTCTAGTGTCACCCTGTCTTAACTACCGTCCCTATATTGGCTCTGTACCAATTGCTGCACGTGTGCCTCGCCCTGACTTTCCCTGACGTATGGCTAAGGCTAGGGATGGGAGGAGATGAGCACTATTTGATCTCCACTAAATTCTATAGAGAACAAGGGTAGACAAACAGGGGGGCATTGTGTAGCTTTAGACGACTCCAAATGTGCACACGGCCTCAAGCTCCAGAGAGGACGAAGTACTAGTTTTGCTAAAGCCTTACAAGTGGTAATGAATATAGCCGGCACCTCCCTCTCAGACACACTAGGTATTAATTAACCAGAGGGAGGTAGCCGCTAGGTCCTAGAAACAGCCTCTCATCTAAGAAAATGTCTGTAATGCCAAACGTAGAGATCTCCTGCAACCAACTGCAGGGCAACTGTCTTTCACCTCTGATACACCCTTGACAGAATGGCCCACTGTGTCGAAGGCAGATGACAGGTCCAGGAGTAGGAGGACGGAGAAGTGTCGCTTGGATTTGGCCGTTAGTAGGTCGTTGGTGACTTTAGTCAGGGCAGTTTCGATGGAATGGTGCTGTCGGAAGAAAGATTGTAAGCGGTTGAAGAGGGAGCATGAGGAGAGGTGGGAGGACAGTTCAAGGTGGACATGTTATTCCAGTAGTTTTGAGGCATAGGGGAGAAGTGATATGGGGCGATATCTAGTCAGAGAGGATGGGTCAAGGGAGAGCTTTTTGAGGATGGGTGTGATCGAGGCATGTTTGAAATATGAGGGGAAGACGCCGGTTGTTAGTGCCAGGTTGAAGAGGTGGGTTAGGGTTGGGATGAAGACTGTGGTAAGGTTGGGGATGAGGTGGGATGGGATTGGGTCCAGTTCGCAGGTGGTGATGTGTGATTTGGAGAGTAAAGAGAAAACTTGATCTTTTGTAATGGTGGAGAAGTTGCTTTTGGAGGAGGAAGATTGAGTAGATATGAGGAGGGGCTGTGGGGAATTTAGGCAAAAGCTTTGTCTGATGTTGTCAATCTTCTGCTTGAAGAATGAGGGAAAGTCTTCAGCTGAGATGAGAGGAGAGGGAGGAAGCGCCGGGGGATGGAGGAGAGTATTGAAAGTGTTGAATAGCTGTTTCTGGTTGTGAGACAGGGAGGATATGAGAGATGAGAAGTAGGTTTGTTTTGCTGCAGCGAGTGTGAACTTGAAAATGGTAAGGGATTGTTTGAATGCGATGAAGTGCTCGTTGGAGTGGGACCTTTTCCATCTCCGCTCAGAAACCCTGGAGGCCTGTCGCAATTCTTTAGTCAGGTTGGTGTGCCAGGGTTGACTATTGAATGTGCGAGCTTTGGTATGTGTGAGCAGGGCGACCGAATCGAGATCTGCAGCTGTTGTGGTGTTATATAAAACAGCAGCAACATCTGTGTCATGTAAGGAATTTATTATTTATACTCCATGCAGCAGCCACAGCAGCAGAGATTCTGCATCGTGAGGTGGCACTTGACACTACTGTATAGACAGTGTGACTGTCACTTCCAGAGGTGTAGGGGTTAATCTTACTTCAGAAACAGTCCGCCCTCTCCATCTTGCTGTGTGAAGGAACTTTTTCACTTTCGGTTCCTGCTCTTACCCACTACAATGGCGTCTGCTGAGCTGAGGGACGAGCTGAACTGCTCCATCTGCCTGAGCCTCTATACAGATCCCGTATCCCTGAGATGTGGACACAACTTCTGCCGCTCGTGTATTGTGAGTGTGCTGGATGCCCAGGAGGCGGCTGGAGGGTATTCCTGTCCTGACTGCAGAGCAGAATATCCGGAGCGTCCGGCCCTGGAGAAGAACCGGAAGCTGAGGAACATAGTGGAGCGTTTCTCATCTACTCAGCCTGATGTGGAGGAGACCAGGATCTTCTGTACTTACTGTACAAAGTCTCCTGTGCCGGCTGTGAAATCATGTCAGCATTGCGAGACCTCCATGTGTAAAGAACATCTCGAAGCCCATAACAAGTCAGTGAATCACAATCTAATTGAACCTACGGTGTCATTTATGGATCGAAAATGCTCCACACACAATGAGATACTGAAATACTACTGTCCTATAGACGCCGATTGTATCTGTGTGTCCTGCTGGGTGGCCGGAGACCACAAGGGACATGACGTGGAGCCACTGGATGTGGCATCTGAGAACGTTAAGGGGAAACTGAGGCCTGTTACGGAGAAACTAAAGTCCAAGAGAGAAGAAGCTGAAAAAAGAGTCCATAATCTGAAGGATCATGGGATAGAACAAGAAAAGAAATCAGCCGGACTTGGTGATAGAGTCTCTGGTTTGTTTACTGATCTTAGGAAGAAGCTGGATGATCTAGAAAAGAGAATCCAGGGAGAGATTTACAGACAGAAGGATCAGGTCTTATGTTCACTGTCTGACCTGGTCGAACAAGTGGAGCTTCACGTGAACAAGCTGACCAAGGACATTAATCATCTTGAAGGATTATGTACTATCACTGATCCACTGACCTTTCTACAAGACGTAAACTCTGGCGACATCAGTTCTGAGAGCGGTGATCTCATCGCTGATGTGAGAGATACTCTGTGTGTGGACGAGGGCCTAGTCTCACAGATATTACACACAGGACTGGGGAACTTTGCTGATGATCTGATTGATATGAAGATGAAGAGAAAGTTCTCAGTGATGGAGAAATCGGACATATTACTGGATATAGACACGGCTAATAATAACATTAGTATATCTCAGGATCTCAGATCTGCTTCTCATACTGCTACATCACAGAACAGACCCGATGGGCCCAAGAGGTTCAAGTCCCGTCAGGTATTAAGTTACTGCAGCTTCTCCTCCGGGAGACATTACTGGGAGGTGGACGTGAGTCAGGCGAGGAGCTGGATGATAGGGGTGGCCGGGGAAAGTCTGGAGAGGAAGGTGAATAAAAACGTAACTTTTATTGGCTTTAATGAGAAATCCTGGGCCATTATTACTGAGAAAAATCTCTTTGCAAGTCATAATGATATTCATCAACCGCTGAAATTAGATTCTCCTGTGCGGGTTGTGGGAGTCTATCTGGATTATGAGGCCGGGCGTCTGTCTTTCTATCAGGTGTGTGACCCCATCAGACACTTGCACACCTTCACCGCCTCCTTCTCCGAGCCGCTCTATGCCGCTTTCTATCTATATAATAATTGCATCATCAGAATAATAAAATAATTATAACAAAATGACGACAGTGAAGTGTAAAGTGAATCTTGAGCTTCTATCATCCTTATACTTTTCGGTCTAACACTCTGTCCTGATTGAAGGCTGGGCCTGATTTGGCTAGGTGAGAAGCTCTGGACTGAGGTCTAAGAGGTAAGGTTTCTCCTTGTGGAGAGTGACATACGAGTCCTGGCATGCCAATGTAAGGAGGCTTATTCACCATGCAATGCTCCTCTGCGAAATTAAATATGCAATAACTCTGGAATGGTTCAACGTATCCCAGTGATTCGGAGATTGTTTTTTCGTGACATATTGTACTTCGTTAGTGTGGTCAAATTTGTTTGATATGACTTGCATTTATTTCTGAAAATATCGTAAATTTGTTAAAAATGTTGATAATTTCGCAATTTTCAAAATTTTACCTTTTCATTTTTTTTGTTAGGAAGTTTGAAGGGTTAAAAGTTAATCAGCAATTTCTTATTTTTTCAACAACATTCACAAAAACAATTTTTTAGGCAACACATCACATCTGAAGTGACTTTCAGGGGCCTACATGACAAAAAATAATCACTTTTCACGCTGTTGTTATAAAGTATTCTAATTTACTGAGATAATGACTTTTGTGTTTTCATTGGCTGTAAGCCATAATCATCAACATTAACAGAAATAAACACGTGAAATAGATCACTCTGTGTGTAATGACTCTATATAATAGATCCCTCTGTGTAATGACTCTATATAATAGATCCCTCTGTGTGTAATGACTCTATATAATAGATCCCTCTGTGTGTAATGACTCTATATAATAGATCCCTCTGTGTAATGACTCTATATAATAGATCCCTCTGTGTGTAATGACTCTATATAATAGATCCCTCTGTGTGTAATGACTCTATATAACAGATCCCTCTGTGTGTAATGACTCTATATAATAGATCCCTCTGTGTGTAATGACTCTATATAATAGATCCCTCTGTGTAATGACTCTATATAATAGATCCCTCTGTGTGTAATGACTCTATATAATAGATCCCTCTGTGTGTAATGACTCTATATAACAGATCACTCTGTGTGTAATGACTCTATATAATAGATCCCTCTGTGTGTAATGACTCTATATAATAGATGCCTCTGTGTGTAATGACTCTATATAATAGATCCCTCTGTGTGTAATGACTCTATATAATAGATCCCTCTGTGTAATGACTCTATATAATAGATGCCTCTGTGTGTAAGGACTCTATATAACAGATCACTCTGTGTGTAATGACTCTATATAATAGATCCCTCTGTGTGTAATGACTCTATATAATAGATCCCTCTGTGTAATGACTCTATATAATAGATCCCTCTGTGTGTAATGACTCTATATAATAGATCCCTCTGTGTGTAATGACTCTATATAATACATTCCCTCTGTGTGTAATGACTCTATATAATAGATCCCTCTGTGTGTAATGACTCTATATAATAGATCCCTCTGTATGTAATGACTCTATATCAGGGTTCCCCAACTCCAGTCCTCAAGGCCCACCAGCAGGTCATGTTTTCAGGATTTCCTTAGTATTACACAGGTGATAATTGCATCACCTGCACAGTCAATAATTCCATCACCTGTGCAATACTAAGGAAATCCTGAAAACATGACCTGTTGGTGGGCCTTGAGGACTGGAGTTGGGGAACCCTGCTCTATATAATAGATCCCTCTGTGTGCAATGACTCTATATAATAGATCACTCAGTTTGTAATGACTCTATATAATAGATCCCTGTGTGTAATAACTCTATATAATAGATCCCTCTGTGTGTAATGACTCTATATAATAGATCCCTCTGTGTGTAATGACTCTATATAATAGATCCCTCTGTGTGTAATGACTCTATATAATAGATCCCACTGTGTGTAATGACTCTATATAATAGATCCCTCTGTGTGTAATGACTCTATATAATAGATCCCTCTGTGTGTAATGACTCTATATAATAGATCACTCTGTTTGTAATGACTCTATATAATAGATCCCTCTGTGTGTAATGACTCTATATAATAGATCCCTCTGTGTGTAATGACTCTATATAATAGATCCCTCTGTGTGTAATGACTCTATATAATAGATCCCTCTGTGTGTAATGACTCTATATAATAGATCCCTCTGTGTGTAATGACTCTATATAATAGATCACTCTGTTTGTAATGACTCTATATAATAGATCCCTCTGTGTGTAATGACTCTATATAATAGATCCCTCTGTGTGTAATGACTCTATATAATAGATCACTGTTTGTAATGACTCTATATAATAGATCCCTCTGTGTGTAATGACTCTATATAATAGATCCCTCTGTGTGTAATGACTCTATATAATAGATCCCTCTGTTTGTAATGACTCTATATAATAGATCCCTCTGTGTGTAATGACTCTATATAATAGATCCCTCTGTGTGTAATGACTCTATATAATAGATCCCTCTGTTTGTAATGACTCTATATAATAGATCCCTCTGTGTGTAATGACTCTATATAATAGATCGCTCTGTGTGTAATGACTCTATATAATAGATCGCTCTGTGTGTAATGACTCTATATAATAGATCCCTCTGTGTGTAATGACTCTATATAATAGATCCCTCTGTGTGTAATGACTCTATATAATAGATCCCTCTGTGTGTAATGACTCTATATAATAGATCCCTCTGTGTGTAATGACTCTATATAATAGATCCCTCTGTGTGTAATGACTCTATATAATAGATCTCTCTGTGTGTAATGACTCTATATAATAGATCCCTCTGTGTGTAATGACTCTATATAATAGATCGCTCTGTGTGTAATGACAGCAAAATAAGACTTTGCCAGCAATGAATAACCTTGTAAGCCCTCAGAATCCTCCTGGATGGAGAAAGAAGAATTTTGTTAAGAAAAAACGGAGAGTGGTGGTCATGGGGGATTCCCTGTTAAGAGGAACAGAGGCCGCTATCTGCAGACCAGACATAACCTCAAGAGAAATGTGCTGTCTTCCAGGAGCAAAAATTAAAGATGTGTCTGACAGGATATCAAGACTCTTCAGACCTACAGATCACTACCCATTCCTGCTAATACATGTGGGGACAAATGACACCGCAAGAAAGGACCTGGAAACCATCTGCAGAGACTTTGAAGACTTAGGCAAGAAAGTGAAAGAATTGGGAGCGCAGGTGGTCTTCTCATCCATCCTCCCAGTGGATGACCATGGAACAATGAGGTGGAATAAGATTCTAAAGGTGAACAACTGGCTACGTCGATGGTGCCGTCAACAAGGATTTGGATTTCTGGATCACGGAATGAATTACCTATACGATGGACTACTTGCTAGAGATGGGGTGCACCTTACGAAGACTGGAAAACATGTATTTGGAAGTCGCCTTGCTACACTCATCAGAAGAGCTTTAAACTAGAACAATGTGGGAAGGGAAGCAAAAGGCCAGAAAAAGCCATACAGCTGACAAATACTATTGAGATCTCTGCTACTGGAAGTGGACAGAAAGAACAAAGACAAAACAATTTAAATAATAAAAATATGGGAGGAAGAGAAACCAATCACAAACTAAAATGTTTTTATACAAATGCACAAAGCATGGGCAACAAACAAGGAGAATTGGAACTACTAATGCAGGAAAAGGAATATGATGTCATTGGAATCACTGAAACTTGGTGGGACCATACACATGATTGGAATAAAAGGCTAAAAGGATACAACTTATTTGCAAGAAACAGACTTGATAAACGAGGAGGAGGTGTCGCATTGTATGTTAGAAAAGCGTATATCTGCACAGAGATTGAAGCTTCAGAGACTGGGAGTTCTGTGGAAACTGTTTGGGTAAGAATACAAGGAGAGAACAACGGAAAGGACACCATTGTAGGCATTTACTACAGGCCACCTGGGCAAGCTGAAGATATGGATGAACTCTTTATGCATCAAATGACCAAGTTCTCCAAAAAATATGACGTAGTGGTCATGGGAGATTTCAACTATCCAGACATTTGTTGGGAATCTCTCTCAAGTAAAACTAACAGGTCAAGCAAATTCTTATCCTCTCTTGCTGACAACTTTATCTTCCAAAAGGTAGGGGAGAAAACAAGGGGATCTGCTACTTTGGATCTAATCCTTATAAACAGGGAGGAAATGGTTGAGGAGGTAAAGGTGGCTGGGACCCTAGGAGGCAGCGATCATGCTATTATAGAATTTTGGATAACTAGAGGAGGAAGACATGTGAAGACTCAAACTTCAAGGTTAGATTTTAGAAAGGCAGATTTTAAGAGACTCAGAAAGAGAATAGGAGGGATCCAATGGCTGGATGTCCTTAAGGACAAAAATGTCCAGGAAGGATGGGAAATTTTTAAAAATGAGATTCTCAAAGCACAATCGTTAACAATCCCGAAAAGTAGGAAGAATGGGAAGCATTTAAGGAAACCAGGATGGATGAACACAGAACTTAAACACATGCTAAAAAGAAAGAAAGAAATGTTTATTAAATGGAAAGAGGGAGGCATATCTAAAGAAGATTATAATGCAGTCTGCAGATCCTGCAGGGCACGTATCAGGTTAGCTAAAGCTGACAATGAATTAAGGCTTGCAAGAGATGTCAAAAGCAATAAAAAAGGATTTTGGGGGTATGTCAAAAGTAAAAGAAAAGTCAAAGATGCTATAGGATTTTTACAGGATGAAAATGGAGAAATGGTAAGAGAGGATGTTGAGAAGGCCGAACTTTTTAATTCCTATTTTGCATCTGTTTTCTCTCAGAAACAAAATGTAACATCAACTGATCTTCACTGTCCTTTTAAAGGAATAGAGGAATCCAAGTTATCTGTAAACAGAAAGATTGTGAGGGAATTTTTAGCTAACATAAATGAGTTCAAGTCTCCAGGTCCAGATGAATTACACCCCAGAGTACTGAAGGAGATCGTAGAAGAAATTTTAGAACCACTCTCCATAATCTTTGAAAATTCTTGGAGAACAGGAGAAGTCCCAGAAGACTGGAGAAGAGCAAATGTTGTTCCTATCTTCAAAAAGGGGAAGAAGGTGGACCCAGGGAACTATAGGCCGGTGAGTCTGACTTCTATACCAGGAAAGATCTTTGAACAAATTATTAAACAACATGTATGTAAGTACATGGATAAGAATGAAGTGATTAACCAGAGTCAGCATGGGTTTGTAACTAACAAGTCATGTCAGACTAACTTAATTTCCTTCTATGACAGAATCACTGACTGGGTGGATCAGGGAAATGCTGTAGATATAGTATATCTTGACTTCAGCAAAGCATTTGACAAAGTATCTCACACCATCCTTATTGAAAAAATGACCAAGTATGCAATGGACCAGGCAACTGTTAGGTGGATTCATAACTGGCTTAGTGATCGGACTCAAAGGGTGGTTGTAAATGGCTTCACATCCAGCTGGATGAATGTCTCAAGTGGGGTACCACAGGGCTCCGTCCTGGGACCTGTATTGTTCAACATCTTTATCAATGATTTAGATGAAGGAATTGAGGGTAAACTGATTAAATTTGCTGATGACACAAAGCTAGGAGGGATAGCTAATACTAGAGAAGAGAGAGAGAGGATTCAAAAAGACCTAAATAAACTGGAGCAGTGGGCAGCAACCAACAGAATGGTTTTTAACAGGGAAAAATGCAAAGTACTACATCTGGGCAATAAAAATGAAAAAAGCATATACAGAATGGGAGGAATAGAGCTAAGCAACAGTACATGTGAAAAAGACTTAGGTATACTAATAGATCATAGACTGAACATGAGTCAACAGTGTGATGCAGCAGCAAAAAAGGCAAATACAATTCTGGGATGTATTAACAGAAGCATACAGTCTAGATCACGTGAAGTCATTATCGGTCTTTACTCCTCTTTGGTCAGACCTCATCTGGAATACTGTGTACAGTTTTGGGCACCACATTTTAAAAAAGACATAGACAAACTGGAGCAAGTTCAGAGAAGAGCGACCAGAATGGTGACTGGTCTGCAAACCATGTCCTATGAGGAACGGTTGCAGGATTTGGGAATGTTTAGCTTGCAAAAAAGAAGACTGAGAGGAGACTTAATAGCTGTCTACAAATATGTCAAGGGCTGTCACATTGTAGAAGGATCATCTTTATTCTCATTTGCACAAGGAAAGACTAGAAGCAATGGGATGAAACTAAATGGGAGGAGACACAGATTAGATATTAGAAAAAACTTTTTGACAGTTAGGGTGATTAATGAGTGGAACAGGCTGCCACGAGAGGTGGTGAGTTCCCCTTCAATGGACGTCTTCAAACAGAGGCTGGACAGACATCTGTCTGAGATGATCTAGTGAATCCTGCTTTGAGCAGGGGGTTGGACCAGATGACCCAGGAGGTCCCTTCCAACTCTACCATTCTATGATTCTATGATTCTACTGAGATAATGACTTTTGTGTTTTCATTGGCTGTAAGCCATAATCATCAACATTAACAGAAATAAACACGTGAAATAGATCACTCTGTGTGTAATGACTCTATATAAAAGATCCCTCTGTGTAATGACTCTATATAATAGATCCCTCTGTGTGTAATGACTCTATATAATAGATCCCTCTGTGTGTAATGACTCTATATAATAGATCCCTCTGTATGTAATGACTCTATATAATAGATCCCTCTGTGTGTAATGACTCTATATAATAGATCACTCAGTTTGTAATGACTCTATATAATAGATCCCTGTGTGTAATAACTCTATATAATAGATCCCTCTGTGTGTAATGACTCTATATAATAGATCCCTCTGTGTGTAATGACTCTATATAATAGATCCCTCTGTGTGTAATGACTCTATAAAATAGATCCCACTGTGTGTAATGACTCTATATAATAGATCCCTCTGTGTGTAATGACTCTATATAATAGATCCCTCTGTGTGTAATGACTCTATATAATAGATCACTCTGTTTGTAATGACTCTATATAATAGATCCCTCTGTGTGTAATGACTCTATATAATAGATCCCTCTGTGTGTAATGACTCTATATAATAGATCCCTCTGTGTGTAATGACTCTATATAATAGATCCCTCTGTGTGTAATGACTCTATATAATAGATCCCTCTGTGTGTAATGACTCTATATAATAGATCACTCTGTTTGTAATGACTCTATATAATAGATCCCTCTGTGTGTAATGACTCTATATAATAGATCCCTCTGTGTGTAATGACTCTATATAATAGATCACTGTTTGTAATGACTCTATATAATAGATCCCTCTGTGTGTAATGACTCTATATAATAGATCCCTCTGTGTGTAATGACTCTATATAATAGATCACTGTTTGTAATGACTCTATATAATAGATCCCTCTGTGTGTAATGACTCTATATAATAGATCCCTGTGTGTAATGACTCTATATAATAGATCCCTCTGTGTGTAATGACTCTATATAATAGATCCTTCTGTGTGTAATGACTCTATATAACAGATCACTCTGTGTGTAATGACTCTATATAATAGATCCCTCTGTGTGTAATGACTCTATATAATAGATCCCTCTGTATGTAATGACTCTATATAATAGATCCCTCTGTGTGTAATGACTCTATATAATAGATCCCTCTGTGTGTAATGACTCTATATAATAGATCCCTCTGTGTGTAATAACTCTATATAATAGATCACTCAGTTTGTAATGACTCTATATAATAGATCCCTGTGTGTAATAACTCTATATAATAGATCCCTCTGTGTGTAATGACTCTATATAATAGATCCCTCTGGGTGTAATGACTCTATATAATAGATCCCTCTGTGTGTAATGACTCTATATAATAGATCCCTCTGTGTGTAATGACTCTATATAATAGATCCCTCTGTGTGTAATGACTCTATATAATAGATCCCTCTGTGTGTAATGACTCTATATAATAGATCCCTCTGTGTGTAATGACTCTATATAATAGATCCCTCTGTGTGTAATGACTCTATATAATAGATCCCTCTGTGTGTAATGACTCTATATAATAGATCAATCTGTTTGTAGTGACTCTATATAATAGATCCCTCTGTGTGTAATGACTCTATATAATAGATCCCTCTGTGTGTAATGACTCTATATAATAAATCCCTCTGTGTGTAATGACTATATAATAGATCCCTCTGTGTGTAATGACTCTATATAATAGATCACTCTGTTTGTAATGACTCTATATAATAGATCCCTCTGTGTGTAATGACTCTATATAATAGATCCCTCTGGGTGTAATGACTCTATATAATAGATCCCTCTGTGTGTAATGACTCTATATAATAGATCCCTCTGGGTGTAATGACTCTATATAACAGATCCCTCTGTGTGTAATGACTCTATATAATAGATCCCTCTGTGTGTAATGACTCTATATAATAGATCCCTCTGTATGTAATGACTCTATATAACAGATCCCTCTGTGTGTAATGACTCTATATAATAGATCCCTCTGTGTGTAATGACTCTATATAATAGATCCCTCTGTGTGTAATGACTCTATATAATAGATCCTTCTGTGTGTAATGACTCTATATAATAGATCACTCAGTTTGTAATGACTCTATATAATAGATCCCTGTGTGTAATAACTCTATATAATAGATCCCTCTGTGTGTAATAACTCTATATAATAGATCCCTCTGGGTGTAATGACTCTATATAATAGATCCCTCTGTGTGTAATGACTCTATATAATAGATCCCACTGTGTGTAATGAGTCTATATAATAGATCCCTCTGTGTGTAATGACTCTATATAATAGATCCCTCTGTGTGTAATGACTCTATATAATAGATCACTCTGTTTGTAATGACTCTATATAATAGATCACTCTGTGTGTAATGACTCTATATAATAGATCCCTCTGTGTGTAATGACTCTATATAATAGATCCCTCTGTGTGTAATGACTCTATATAATAGATCCCTCTGTGTGTAATGACTCTATATAATAGATCCCTCTGTGTGTAATGACTCTTTATAATAGATCCCTCTGTTTGTAATGACTCTATATAATAGATCCCTCTGTGTGTAATGACTCTATATAATAGATCCCTCTGTGTGTAATGACTCTATATAATAGATCACTCTGTTTGTAATGACTCTATATAATAGATCTCTCTGTGTGTAATGACTCTATATAATAGATCCCTCTGTGTGTAATGACTCTATATAATAGATCACTCTGTTTGTAATGACTCTATATAATAGATCACTCTGTTTGTAATGACTCTATATAATAGATCCCTCTGTGTGTAATGACTCTATATAATAGATCACTCTGTTTGTAATGACTCTATATAATAGATCCCTGTGTGTAATGACTCTATATAATAGATCCCTCTGTGTGTAATGACTCTATATAATAGATCCCTCTGTGTGTAATGACTCTATATAATAGATCCCTCTGTGTGTAATGACTCTATATAATAGATCTCTCTGTGTGTAATGACTGTATATAATAGATCACTCTGTGTGTAATGACTCTATATAATAGATCCCTCTGTATGTAATGACTCTATATAATAGATCCCTCTGTGTGTAATGACTCTATATAATAGATCCCTCTGTGTGTAATGACTCTATATAATAGATCCCTCTGTGTGTAATGACTCTATATAATAGATCACTCAGTTTGTAATGACTCTATATAATAGATCCCTGTGTGTAATAACTCTATATAATAGATCCCTCTGTGTGTAATGACTCTATATAATAGATCCCTCTGGGTGTAATGACTCTATATAATAGATCCCTCTGTGTGTAATGACTCTATATAATAGATCCCTCTGTGTGTAATGACTCTATATAATAGATCCCTGTGTGTAATGACTCTATATAATAGATCCCTCTGTGTGTAATGACTCTATATAATAGATCCCTCTGTGTGTAATGACTCTATATAATAGATCCCTCTGTGTGTAATGACTCTATATAATAGATCCCTCTGTGTGTAATGACTCTATATAATAGATCCCTCTGTGTGTAATGACTCTATATAATAAATCCCTCTGTGTGTAATGACTATATAATAGATCCCTCTGTGTGTAATGACTCTATATAATAGATCACTCTGTTTGTAATGACTCTATATAATAGATCCCTCTGTGTGTAATGACTCTATATAATAGATCCCTCTGGGTGTAATGACTCTATATAATAGATCCCTCTGGGTGTAATGACTCTATATAATAGATCCCTCTGTGTGTAATGACTCTATATAATAGATCCCTCTGGGTGTAATGACTCTATATAACAGATCCCTCTGTGTGTAATGACTCTATATAATAGATCCCTCTGTGTGTAATGACTCTATATAATAGATCCCTCTGTATGTAATGACTCTATATAACAGATCCCTCTGTGTGTAATGACTCTATATAATAGATCCCTCTGTGTGTAATGACTCTATATAATAGATCCCTCTGTGTGTAATGACTCTATATAATAGATCCTTCTGTGTGTAATGACTCTATATAATAGATCACTCAGTTTGTAATGACTCTATATAATAGATCCCTGTGTGTAATAACTCTATATAATAGATCCCTCTGTGTGTAATAACTCTATATAATAGATCCCTCTGGGTGTAATGACTCTATATAATAGATCCCTCTGTGTGTAATGACTCTATATAATAGATCCCACTGTGTGTAATGAGTCTATATAATAGATCCCTCTGTGTGTAATGACTCTATATAATAGATCCCTCTGTGTGTAATGACTCTATATAATAGATCACTCTGTTTGTAATGACTCTATATAATAGATCACTCTGTGTGTAATGACTCTATATAATAGATCCCTCTGTGTGTAATGACTCTATATAATAGATCCCTCTGTGTGTAATGACTCTATATAATAGATCCCTCTGTGTGTAATGACTCTATATAATAGATCCCTCTGTGTGTAATGACTCTTTATAATAGATCCCTCTGTTTGTAATGACTCTATATAATAGATCCCTCTGTGTGTAATGACTCTATATAATAGATCCCTCTGTGTGTAATGACTCTATAATAGATCACTCTGTTTGTAATGACTCTATATAATAGATCTCTCTGTGTGTAATGACTCTATATAATAGATCCCTCTGTGTGTAATGACTCTATATAATAGATCACTCTGTTTGTAATGACTCTATATAATAGATCACTCTGTTTGTAATGACTCTATATAATAGATCCCTCTGTGTGTAATGACTCTATATAATAGATCACTCTGTTTGTAATGACTCTATATAATAGATCCCTGTGTGTAATGACTCTATATAATAGATCCCTCTGTGTGTAATGACTCTATATAATAGATCCCTCTGTGTGTAATGACTCTATATAATAGATCCCTCTGTGTGTAATGACTCTATATAATAGATCTCTCTGTGTGTAATGACTGTATATAATAGATCACTCTGTGTGTAATGACTCTATATAATAGATCCCTCTGTGTGTAATGACTATATAATAGATCCCTCTGTGTGTAATGACTCTATATAATAGATCCCTCTGTGTGTAATGACTCTATATAATAGATCACTCTGTGTGTAATGACTCTATATAATAGATTACTCTGTTTGTAATGACTCTATATAATAGATCCCTGTGTGTGTAATGACTCTATATAATAGATCCCTCTGTGTGTAATGACTCTATATAATAGATCACTCTGTTTGTAATGACTCTATATAATGGATCCCTCTGTGTGTAATGACTCTATATAATAGATCCCTCTGTGTGTAATGACTCTATATAATAGATCGCTCTGTGTGTAATGACTCTATATAATAGATCACTCTGTGTGTAATGACTCTATATAATAGATCCCTCTGTGTGTAATGACTATATAATAGATCCCTCTGTGTGTAATGACTCTATATAATAGATCCCTCTGTGTGTAATGACTCTATATAATAGATCCCTCTGTGTGTAATGACTCTATATAATAGATCCCTCTGTGTGTAATGACTCTATATAATAGATCCCTCTGTGTGTAATGACTCTATATAATAGATCCCTGTGTGTAATGACTCTATAATGGATCCCTCTGTGTGTAATGACTCTATATAATAGATCCCTCTGTGTGTAATGACTCTATATAATAGATCCCTCTGTGTGTAATGACTCTATATAATAGATCCCTCTGTGTGTAATGACTCTATATAATAGATCCCTCTGTGTGTAATGACTCTATATAATAGATCCCTCTGTGTGTAATTGACGCGCCCCTGGGCCTACTTAGTGTAGCGTTGCGCACGCGGGAGCCTACCCGGAGCCGGATCTGATAGGGGTAGTAGTCTCGTGGCGGTGACCCGGTCCGTGCCCAGGGAGTCAGACTAAGTGGCGGTATATTAGCAGTAGATGTAGGACGACTACGCCACCCGTTGAATGCAGCTATGGAGCTGCCGCTGCAGGGCAGACCGCTGAGGCCGGTGGTAGGATAGTGCAGCGTAGATGGTATAACCCCCAACGGGAGGGGTATGGCCTCAGGGCAGCCGACGTGGATGATGGGGGTAGCCGGAACCACTCAGAGACGATGCGGTGTAGTTCAGGGTCTTTACTGGTGACAAAGATAGACCCTCCCGGAGTACTGGCTAGCGGTCGGGGCCTGGTCAGTCCTTGAGCAGATGGGATCCCCCTTGGCCAGGCGGAGTTGTAGGCCTCCCCAACTAATTGTACTCTTCTGGCTTCCTTGCAAGAGGCGGGTAAAGGTAGCCCACGTCCCTGAGTGTACCGTGTGGTGCTCACCCGTATGGCCGGTGACTCGGGGCCTTCTAGTGGCTTCCGCTCCACGACGGCGGTGCTGGTCCCACGCGTGTGACCGTGCCTTCGGGTTTCTTGGCCAGAGGACCTGAAATCCCCTGCCGGGCGGTTTCTGCTGCTGGGTCTGGGTTAATCCCCACAGCCTCGGACTCCGGGTCCGGTGGTAACTCTTCAATCAGGGCGAGCTCTTCAGCTGCCAGCCCCTGATTCCTTTTAGCACTGCTCCCACAGAGCTCCTGATCTCTCTTTCCTATAGCTGCTTCTCTTCTTCTCAACTCTTCTTCTCTAACCCTGCCTCAGCCCCAGGTTTATATAGGGGAAGTCCTTCCCCTCCCAGGACCGGGCAGGAGGTGTGGCATGCATAGGATTCCTGACCAAGAGACCTCCCACCTGCTCTCAGACATAACACTGCTGTTACTGTGGAAACCAGACCCCTGGGGTGCCACATTCCCCCCTAGTGAAATTTAGTACTCCGGGACTAAACATATTTTAGAAAAACATAACCAATACAAACAGAAACGGTACAATAGAAAAAAAAAACATATTAGAATGGTCACGGCGTGTCCGCAACCGGGTGCAGTTTTTGAAGAAAAGCAAGGTGTCCATTTCACCAAAACAGGGAGACGTAACCAGGTAGGGGTCTGTCCTGCCCCGAGTCCTTAACAGTCTTTAGTCCATTCCTAAGTTACGCTCCAGCCAATTGTACAAGGATTCCCGGTAAATCCACCAAGGACTCCTAAAAATAACTAGAAACACATAATTATTTACAAGTAACAGACAGGTGACCACAAATAAAACAATTTAAACACTTCAAATTCTCCAACGTGCGGGTAGCTGGCCTTTAGTGGCCCTAGTGGACCTACGGAGCTGACTGTCTGGCCCTGAACTACAGGGTGTAGGAGCTGTCAAGGGTAAACTGGGCAGCTGTCTACAGGCTCTTTGGCTCACTAGGGGTATGGCAGGCTCACTATAAGCAGAGGGTTGATCCTCCTGATCTGCTTGTGTGGAGTCTTCTGCCTCCTGGACCGGCTGTTCTTCCAGCTCTACCGGTTGCTCCGTGAGTACTTGGGATGCTGGTTGGAGGAACGTGAGGACGGGTACCACAACTGCACTATTGACTTGAGTCCAGGACCGAGGGAAGTCTCCGAGCACAGTACTAACCACATCTTCCCTTTCCTCTACGGGTCGAGGGTCTTCTTGTTCCTCTTCAGGAGTCCGTAGCTGTTCGGGACACTTCTTCAGGTGATCCCGGGATACAATGGTTGTGGTTTCCCCTCCGTCTTTACTGATGGTACAGACCTTCGGGTTGTCGTGGCTTGAGGGCAGTACGATGTACGGGTCCTTCTCCCACTGGTCGTCCAACTTGTGGAGCCGTCTTTTCCTCTTCAAGACCTGCTCTCCGGGTACCAAGGGAACAGCGGGAGCATACTGGTTGTAAGTTTTCTCTTGTCTTTCCCTAGCTAGACAGAGACTTCGCTCCACGCTCTCCTGTACTTTCCGGTACTGCTGCTGCCTCTCTGTGTCCCAGTCTGCTTCCGGTGAAGCGTCCTCGGGTGTCAGGACTCCCATCTCCAGGTCAACAGGTATCTTACCGGGTCTTGCCCTCATTAGGTAAGCCGGGGTACAGTTGGTGGAACCTACAGGGATGTAGTTGTATAGGTCCACCAGGTCGGGCAGCTTCTCAGGCCACAGACTGCGTTCTTCCAGGGGCAATGTTTTTAGAAGATCTATCACCACCTGGTTCATTTTCTCACAAAGTCCATTAGTTTGCGGATGATAGGGTGTCGTCCTGATCTTCCGGCAGCCATACAGAGTACAGAACTCTTGGAAGACCTCCGCTTCAAAGGCAGGTCCCTGGTCCGTCAGCACCTGCTCTGGGTAGCCGTGTGGACGGCAGAAGTGCTGCTGGAAGGCTCTAGCTGCTGTTTGAGCCGTTAAGTCCTTGACGGGGATGACAACCAAGAACCGGGAGTAGTGATCCACGATGGTTAATGCGTAGACGTAGCCACTTCTGCTTGGGGTCAGTTTTACATGATCCAAGGCTACCAGTTCCAACGGCTGCCGGGTGACGATGGACTGAAGGGGGGTCTTCTGGCTGGCACGGTCCTTCCTTCTTAGGTTGCATGGGCCACAGTCTCTGCACCACCTCTCGATGGTTCCTCTCATGCCTACCCAATGGAACCGCCCGCGCAGCAGGAACTCCAGCTTCTTCCATCCGAAGTGCCCAGCCCCGTCGTGGTATGCCTCCATCACCATAGCTGCGTCCCTTCTTGGCACCACTACTTGCCAGATCAGTTCATGTGTCCGGGAGTTAACCATTCTGCGGCACAACTTCCCCTTGTAAAGGAACAGTCGACTCTTCTCTGCCCACAGTTGCTTGGCCTCCTCCGGAGCGTCTGGGTCAAGGCGAGCTTCTGGCTGAGTCAGCATCTCCTTCACCAGCCGGACGGCAGGGTCACTGTCTTGCGTTTCCGCCCAGTTGTAGTGAGGTAAGGGGTTGAACGTAGCGGCTTGCTTACCCCTTACACGGTGGGAATACTGGATAGTCCCATAACGGTGGAACGCAGGGAGTTCGACCTCTTCCAAATCTTCTGAATCCTCACCCTCGTCCGGTAGGTTTGGCATCCTGGACAGGGCGTCCGCGTTGGTATTGGAGCGTCCTGCCCGGTATTTGATTGTAAACTCATAGTTGGACAAGCGGGCCATCCATCTCTGCTCTAGGGCACCGAGTCTTGCAGTGTCCAGGTGTGTCAACGGGTTGTTATCCGTGTACACGGTGAACCGGGAAGAAGCGAGGTAGTGCTTAAAGCGTTCGGTGACTGCCCACACCACTGCCAGGAACTCTAGCTTAAATGAGCTGTAATTCTCAGGATTTCTTTCGGTGGGTTGCAGTTTTCGGCTGGCGTAAGCAATTACCCGTTCTTTCCCCTGCTGGATCTGGGATAGTACGGCTCCTAGCCCGATGTTACTGGCGTCGGTGTAGAGGATAAAGGGTTGGCTATAATCAGGGTACGCCAGGATTTCATCCCCCGTGAGGGCCATCTTCAGCTGGCGGAAGGACTCTTCTTCCAACTTCTCCCATCTGAAGGGCGGCTTCTGGTTCTTGGCCTTCCTGGACTGGCCTATCAGGAGGTCCTGCATAGGAGCTGCCTTTTTGGTGAAACCGGGTATGAACCTTCGGTAGTAGCCTACCAACCCGAGGAACTGCCTCACTTCCTTTACACTGGAGGGGCTTGGCCATTCCTTAATTGCGGTGATCTTATCAGGGTCGGGAGCCACTCCGTCAGCACTCACCACGTGTCCCAGGTACTGCACCTTTGGCTTCAGGAGGTGACACTTGGAGGGTTTCACCTTTAGGCCGTAACTTGCCAGAGCTTCAAACACTTCCGCCAGGTGCTTCAGGTGGTCCTCGTAGGTTTTGGAGTAGACGATGACATCGTCCAGGTATAACAGGACCGTCTCAAAGTTCCGGTGTCCCAGACAGCACTCCATCAATCGCTGGAAGGTTCCTGGTGCGTTGCAGAGTCCAAACGGCATGCAGGTAAACTCACTAAGTCCCATCAGGGTGGTGAATGCGGTCTTTTCCCGATCCGCCTCTGCTACAGGAACCTGCCAGTACCCGCTAGTGAGATCCAAGGTGGAGAAGAAGTTAGCAGATTTTAAAGCAGCCAAAGACTCCTCTATTCTTGGTAAGGGGTACGCATCTTTGTGTGTGATACGGTTTATTTTCCGGTAATCTACACACATTCTCATGGTGTTGTCTTTCTTTTTGACCAAGACTAGTGGAGCTGCCCAGGGGCTACAGCTTTCCCTGATTACCCCAGCCTCCTTCATGTCTCTAAGCATCCCCTTGGCGTGTTGGTAGTGTGCAGGGGGTACGGGTCGATACCTCTCTTTTATGGGAGGATGGTCTCCCGTGGGGATGTGATGTTCTACCCCCTTGACTCGCCCGAAGTCTAACGGGTGTTTACTAAACACTCTCTCGTACTCTTGAACCACCCGGTAGACTCCCTGTTTCTGGTGGGAGGGAGTGGAGTCAGTACCCAAATGTAGTTGCTGACACCAATCCTCCATTTGTTGTTTAGAGCCGTTACCTTCCTCCGGAGAAGATGGAGGCAAGGGTTCTACGGACTGTATAGAATTCTGATTGATGGTATACAATTTGGCTAGCGTGGCATACCGGGGCAGGTACACTTCCCTCTTCCCGATATTTATTATGCGAACGGGCACCCTCCCATGGCGTACATTGACCACCCCCCGTGCTGTCAAAATGGTGGGCCTACTGTCTGAGTAAACTGGTTCTACCATTGCCTGGTAATCTCTACCTCTCAGACCAATAGCCGCCCGGCACCAAATCATCATTTCACTTTTTGGGGGCATGGCAATAGGGAAAGGGTCACACATTCTCACGCTACCAATCTCACCGCCGGAGAGTTCCACCTGTTGCCGTCGCATCAGTGCCCGGATCTCTTTTTGGAGCACTCGCTGCTGGCCGGAGCTGGCGTTCTTGGCAACCTGCTGTAAAATAAAAATCACCTCTGCAAGACAATTTTCAATTACATTAGTTCCTAGAGTTATCTTAGGGTGACTCTCGCGCTTATCAATGTCCACAATGATCAGTCCCTGGGCTGCCAGCTCGACTCTACCGATTTTAATGGTCACCTCTTTAAATCCGATCTGTGGCACGGGCTGACCATTGCTGGCGATGATACTCAAGTCGTCGTCAGGGTAGCGGGTTATATCCGAGTCATTCCAGTACTGCTTGAAGAGCACGTACGGGATGGTGGTGACCTGTGACCCAGTGTCCAGTAGGGCACTCATAGGAATGCCATCCAGTACCACAGGCAAGACTGGACGTCCTCCCACATATTTGTCACGCCAGTTTGATGGGCCTGATGATCTTTTTCCTAGGGGTTGGCCCTCTACCATAGGTTGTGCCAGTTTAAAGGACAGTACCTTGCCATATGTCCGGGTTGATTGCAGCGGCGGCAGATAGGTTGTCCGTCCTCGTTGTATCGGTCGCTGGGTCTTCCTCTGGCCGGTGGGGTCCTCCTTGGTCGGCGCCATGGGATGTCCTCCGGTCCGGATGCCAGCTGGATCTTCCCTGGAGTAGAAACCTGTAAAGACTGCACAGCTCGGGTTAGCGCAGCAACGCTTTTAGCTAGCTCTTGGACCTGATGGTGCAGGTCGGGAGCCGGGTCATTGTTCAAAGCCTGCGCATCAGCTCCCACAGGCCCTACCGACAAGGGCGCCGCCTCTTGGTGGTAAGTGGTAGTGGGGCGTCTGTGGGTCACAACGCCACCTGGTGCCGGTTCTCGGAGCACCCGGATGGCTCTGTCCTTGAACTGTGCAAATCCCAGATGAGGGTCCTGTAAGGCCATTGCCCGCAACTGGGTTCGGTAGGCATTGCAATATAAACCCTCTATAAATTGTTCAGTCAACAGCCGGTCCTCGTCTCCCACGCCGTCAGGGTCGGTCTGCTTAATGGCTCTCAGGGCCTCTTGTAGGTTTAGTGCATAGTCCCTTATACTCTCTTGTGCTCGCTGCTTGCACCCGTAGAATCTAAGCTTGATCTCGGCTGAGGTGCGGGTATCAAAGGTATCCTTCAGCCGGGTTAGTATCCCTGCGACAGTCCTTCCCCCAGGTGGCCAGGACTTTACCTCCCTTTGGGCTGCCCCAGTTAATTGGGCCACCAGGATGCTCACTTTTTGCTCTTCTGTGAGGGGGTACACCTGGAAGAGGCTATCCAGCTTTTCTCTAAAGTCATGCAGAGTATGTGACTCCCCTGAGTACTGGGGTAGCCAGGCCGCTCCCGGGATATAGGGCATGGTGAAAGGCATGACTGCAGCAGCGGTGGCGCTGGCGGGGGTTGAGGCAGTGAAGCTCTCCTCCGTATCCGACATCTTCCTCCCCCCTAGTGGACCGTGGCCTACCTTGCGATGATCCTCTTCCGTAGGCCGCGGCTCCGCAGTGGATCGTCAGGGTTGAGGACCTTCCGTCGAGCTCCTGTGACGTCGGCGTCTGCTGGGCTCCTTCCAGGACCTTACGCAACGTCCGGACGTGAGGCGGGGCTTCAGTTCTCGCGCGCTTTCGGAGTCCACGCCCCTCTTCTTCCCGCGCGGCGTCTTCAAGATGGCGTCCAACGGCGGGAAAACTCCACGGATGGCGGGAAGAAGGCAGAAGATGGCGCCGGATGGCGGGAAAACTTCGCGGATGGCGGGAAGAAGGTAGAAGATGGCGCCGGATGGCGGGAATCTTCACCACTGGTAACTTTGAACAGTCTTTTTCAGGCACGCAGTACCCGGTGGTTGCGGGCACGTAATCCTGCCGACTACGCCAAAAGCTGACGCGCCCCTGGGCCTACTTAGTGTAGCGTTGCGCACGCGGGAGCCTACCCGGAGCCGGATCTGATAGGGGTAGTAGTCTCATGGCGGTGACCCGGTCCGTGCCCAGGGAGTCAGACTAAGTGGCGGTATATTAGCAGTAGATGTAGGACGACTACGCCACCCGTTGAATGCAGCTATGGAGCTGCCGCTGCAGGGCAGACCGCTGAGGCCGGTGGTAGGATAGTGCAGCGTAGATGGTATAACCCCCAACGGGAGGGGTATGGCCTCAGGGCAGCCGACGTGGATGATGGGGGTAGCCGGAACCACTCAGAGACGATGCGGTGTAGTTCAGGGTCTTTACTGGTGACAAAGATAGACCCTCCCGGAGTACTGGCTAGCGGTCGGGGCCTGGTCAGTCCTTGAGCAGATGGGATCCCCCTTGGCCAGGCGGAGTTGTAGGCCTCCCCAACTAATTGTACTCTTCTGGCTTCCTTGCTAGAGGCGGGTAAAGGTAGCCCACGTCCCTGAGTGTACCGTGTGGTGCTCACCCGTATGGCCGGTGACTCGGGGCCTTCTAGTGGCTTCCGCTCCACGACGGCGGTGCTGGTCCCACGCGTGTGACCGTGCCTTCGGGTTTCTTGGCCAGAGGACCTGAAATCCCCTGCCGGGCGGTTTCTGCTGCTGGGTCTGGGTTAATCCCCACAGCCTCGGACTCCGGGTCCGGTGGTAACTCTTCAATCAGGGCGAGCTCTTCAGCTGCCAGCCCCTGATTCCTTTTAGCACTGCTCCCACAGAGCTCCTGATCTCTCTTTCCTATAGCTGCTTCTCTTCTTCTCAACTCTTCTTCTCTAACCCTGCCTCAGCCCCAGGTTTATATAGGGGAAGTCCTTCCCATCCCAGGACCGGGCAGGAGGTGTGGCATGCATAGGATTCCTGACCAAGAGACCTCCCACCTGCTCTCAGACATAACACTGCTGTTACTGTGGAAACCAGACCCCTGGGGTGCCACATAATGACTCTATATAATAGATCACTCTGTCTGTAATGACTCTATATAATATAGGAGTTTCACTTTTTGTATTGAAGAACTGAAATAAATTAACTTGTTGATGATATTCTAATTTAGTGAGATGCACCTGTAGCTGTGCCAGATATTGCCGTTCTGAATGTGGAGGGTGCTCTGCTTCGGCTTTGTGCCGATATGCCTCCAGGTCTCCCAGAATGAGTTATCTTGAAGGAAATCTTCAAGCTGCTGTAGCTTGTGGGAAATGAGCCTCTGCTTTTATTCCTTGAGGATGCACTTGTATTTGCTTCTGGAGGATGTCAAGGGCCGCTCTTTGGTCCCTGTTGTTGGGGTCTCTGTGTTTTTGGTTTGAGGCTACCGTTAGGGAGTTGTCTTTCGTAGATTAGTCCTTCTGAGGCCTGCTAGTTCTGCCATGGTATATAGGATGTTATTAAAGTTGATCACTGCCAGGTTGACCCATTGCTGGTTTGGTGTTTAGGGACTTGTGTTAAAGTTTACAAGTAGTTCTTGAATCTCGGTTCTGATGGTCATGTAGGAGTATTAGGTGGCTAACTGTTTGGGCCACTTGAAGGACGGTGGCAGGTTGTGGAGACCAGTCATGTGGGGCTTTTGTGTGGGTGGCTTTTCCGTGGATCTCATGTACAGTGTCTGGTTGTGGTCTGACAAGTGGTTTTCGGGGGTGACTATAAAGGCATTCATGTTTGCTGGGTCCATGTCTGTTATGGCGTAATCTACCACACTGCTGCCCGTGTGGGAGTTTAATGTAGATCTCCCTAATGAGTCCCCCCTGAAGCGCCCATTCAGTATATACAGCCCAAGGCTCCGGCACAGGTTCAGCAGTGTTCTGCCGCTTTGTTCTGCCACACAATTGTCTTCCTGCCTCACAGGTTTGGCGACCCCTTCCCCCTTTACAGCTTATGGTCTATCTCTTTGGCTACTATCAGGTAGTCTGAGGCAAATACTGATCAAATACTGATAGTGATCACTTAGCCTTAAGTGTAGTCTTTTGGTGTTATACAGAGTTCTTGGATTCAATTGTGAGTTCCGTGTTCTTAGGATACATTTTTTGTCCATGTTGGCTTCCAACAACCGGTTATGTAGTTGATTCTTCTGTACTAAATCTGTTGAGGCATTCACCGTCGAGCAAAACATTTGTGCTTGCGAGTCCTCTGTTCATTTCAGGAGGCTTCAATTCCAGCAAATAACAGCAAGGTATGATGTGAAATGATACAAGCAGTGTGACATTGCATCCAGTTACACCCAGAACCTTCGTATATATGTGGAAGAACTCCATGATTGCACTCTCCACTCCACGATGCAGGATTGCATCAAGATGTGGTTATCAAGACCAGGAACGGGAGAAGACCAGGACTTCTGGAAGAACAGCCACATGCATCATCACATTGCCACATTTCCCAAGCGAAGTTACCCAAACTGTAAAGTAGGTAAAAAGTGAAGAATGTGCAGAGTGTGTTGTTTGTATGATGTTGTTCCCGCTAGTGAAGCCACTTTCCCAACAAAATAAAAGATAAGAATATTATAAGTCATCAAAAGGCTCCATGATCATATAATAGTACAAGGCTCCAGGCTGAGATCATCCATATAGATCATAGTTGGTGATTTGTAATATTCTCATAATTTACTAGGATGCCTTATTAGTTACAGTTAGGTCCATATATATTTGGACAGAGACAACATTTTTCTAATTTTGGTTCTAGACATTACCACAATGAATTTTAAACAAAACAATTCAGATGCAGTTGAAGTTCAGACTTTCAGCTTTCATTTGAGGGTATCCACATTAAAATTGGATGAAGGGTTTAGGAGTTTCAGCTCCTTAACATGTGCCACCCTGTTTTTAAAGGGACCAAAAGTAATTGGACAATTGACCCCAAGGCTATTTCATGGACAGGTGTGGGCAATCCCTTCGTTATGTCATTCTCAATTAAGCAGATAAAAGGTCTGGAGTTGATTTGAGGTGTGGTGCTTGCATTTGGAAGGTTTTGCTGTGAAGTAAACATGCGGTCAAAGGAGCTCTCCATGCAGGTGAAACAAGCCATCCTTAAGCTGCAAAAACAGAAAAAAACAATCCGAGAAATATTAGGAGTGGCAAAATCTACAGTTTGGTACATCCTGAGAAAGAAAGAAAACACTGGTGAACTCATCAATGCAAAAAGACCTGGGCACCCACGGAAGACAACAGTGGTGGATGATGGCAGAATAATCTCCATGGTGAAGAGAAACCCCTTCACAACAGCCAACCAAGTGAACAACACTCTCCAGGAGGTAGGCGTATCAATATCCAAATCTACCATAAAGAGAAGACTGCATGAAAGTAAATACAGAGGGTTCACTGCACGGTGCAAGCCACTCAAAAGCATCAAGAAGAAAAGGGCTAGACTGGACTTAGCTAAAAACATCTAAAAAAGCCAGCACAGTTCTGGAAGAACATTCTTTGGACAGATGAAACCAAGATCAACCTCTACCTGAATGATGGAAAGAGAAAAGTATGGTGAAGGCGTGGTACAGCTCATGATCCAAAGCATACCACATCATCTGTAAAACACGGCGGAGGCAGTGTGATGGCTTGGGCATGCATGGCTGCCAGTGGTACTGGGTCACTAGTGTTTATTGATGATGTGACACAGGACAGAAGCAGCCGAATGAATTCTGATGTATTCAGAGCCATACTGTGTGCTCAGGTCCAGCCAAATGCAGCCAAACTGATTGGTCGTCGTTTCATACTACAGATGGACAATGACCCAAAACATAAAGCCAAAGCAACCCAGGAGTTTATTAAAGCAAAGAAGTGGAATATTCTTGAATGGCCAGGTCAGTCACCTGATCTCAACCCAATTGAGCCGCATTTCACTTGTTAAAGACTGAACTTCAGACAGAAAAGCCCACAAACAAACAGCAACTGAAAACCACCGCAGTGAAGGCCTGGCAGAGCATCAAAAAGGAGGAAACCCAGCGTCTGGTGATGTCCATGAGTTCAAGACTTCAGGCAGTCATTGCCAACAAAGGGTTTTCAATCAAGTACTAGAAATGAACATTTTATTTACAATTATTTATTCTGTCCAATTACTTTTGGTCCCTTTAAAAACAGGGTGGCACATGTTAAGGAGCTGAAACTCCTAAACCCTTCATCCAATGTTAATGTGGATACCCTCAAATGAAAGCTGAAAGTCTGAACTTCAACTGCATCTGAATTGTTTTGTTTAAAATTCATTGTGGTAATGTCTAGAACCAAAACTAGAAAAATGTTGTCTCTGTTCAAATATATATGGACCTAACTGTATATTAACAATTGCTGCCGCAGCAGTGGAGGTTCTTCATTGTGAGGTTCTGGAGCACCTGAGACATTCTACTACATATATACAGTATATCATGTGACTTGCTTCCAGAACGGCGGGGGTTAATTGCTCTGGAGATATTCTCCTCCCCCCTTGTGTGAAGAAACTTTTCAGGTTTAGGTTCCCACTTTTTCACAGTTGAATGGCATCTGGTGACCTGAAGGACAAGCTGAACTGCTCCATCTGCCTGAGCCTCTATACAGATCCCGTATCCCTGAGATGTGGACACAACTTCTGCCGCTCGTGTATTGTGAGTGTGCTGGATGCCCAGGAGGCGGCTGGAGGGTATTCCTGTCCTGACTGCAGAGCAGAATATCCGGAGCGTCTGGCCCTGGAGAAGAACCGGAAGCTGAGGAACATAGTGGAGCGTTTCTCATCTACTCAGCCTGATATGGAGGAGACCAGAATCTTCTGCACTTACTGTACAAAGTCTCCTGTACCGGCTGTAAGGACATGTCTTCATTGTGAGGCATCTTTTTGTGAAAAGCACCTGACCAGACACAGTAAGTCACCAGAACATACCTTAGTTGACCCCACTGTTACCCTGGACGAAAGAAAATGCTCCACACACAAGGAGGTGCTGAAATATTACTGTCCTATAGAGGGCGCCTGTCTCTGTGTGTCCTGCTGGGTGGCCGGAGACCACAAGGGACATGACGTGGAGCTACTGGATGTGGCCTCTGAGAAGAAGAAGGAGAAAATAAGATTTGTCTTGAAGGAAATTCATTTCAACAGAGAAGAAGCTGAAAAAAGAGTTCAGGATCTAAAGGATCATGGCACAGAACAGAGAAAGAAATCCTCCGGACTTGCCGACAGAGTCACTCTGCTGTTTACTGATCTCAGGAAGAAGCTGGATGATCTAGAAAAGAGAATCCAGGGAGAGATTTCCAGGGAGAGGAATCAAGTGTTACTGTCAGTCATCGAACTGGTCAAACCGGTAGAGCTTCACGTAGACAAACTGACCAAGGAGATTAACAGTCTTGAGGGATTATGTACTATCACTGATCCACTGACCTTCCTGCAAGAAGAGTTAAAATATGGTGACATCAGTTGTGTGAACTGTGATGTGAAAAGTCATGTAAGAGATGCTCCGTGTATGGACGAGGGCCTAGTCTCACAGATATTACACAGAGGACTGGGGAACTTTGCCGATAATCTGATGGATGTAAAGAAGAAGAGACAGTTCCCAGTGATGGAGAAATCGGACTTATTACTGGATATAGACACGGCTCAGAATAACATCATTATATCTCAGGATCTCAGATCTGCTTCTTATTCCGCTACATCACAGAACAGACCCGATGGGCCCAAGAGGTTCAAATCCCGTCACGTGTTAAGTTCCTACAGCTTCTCCTCTGGGAAACATTACTGGGAGGTGGACGTAAGTCAGGCGAGGAGCTGGATGATAGGGGTGGCCGGGGAAAGTCTGGAAAGAGAGGTGAATAAGAAATCAAATTTTATTGGCTTCAATGAGAAATCCTGGGCCGTCATTTGTGAGAAAAAACTTTTTGCAAGTCATAACAATATCCATAATCAGATGGTATTAGATTATCCTGTGCGGGTTGTGGGAGTCTATCTGGATTATGAGGCTGGGCGTCTGTCCTTCTATCGTGTATGCGACTCCATCAGACACTTATACACCTTCACCGCCTCCTTCTCCGAGCCGCTCTATGCCGCTTTACATCTGTATGATAATTGCATCATGAAAATCATAAAATAATTTCAACAAAATTGCAACAGGAAAGTGAATCTTCAGCTTCTATCATCCTTACACTTTTAGGTCTGATGGAGTCACTCCGTCCTGATTGCAGGCTAGGCCCGATGGGCTGCATATCAGTGTGACACTGGCAGGCAAAGTTTTGTATGTCTGTTATTTCAGTAATCAGAGGATCGCACTTCTACGGTCCCTACTGGAACTAAAAAAAATTATAAAAGTAAAAATTTTTTAGAAAAATAAAAACAAAAATATTTAGTCCCCAAGATAAGATATTATTTAGCTGCAATTTTTTTCCCCCTAATGCTTCAAATAATTTTCATCTCTGTGTATATATTCAGTTGCGTAACTATAGTCTGATGATCCGCTGTGTAAAATTTTGACCTGGGCCCCCACCTGCACGTTGGTCAGATGTATGGGCCCATATAGCATTCTAGATCTTATAAAGACATATGTGTTCGCCCCCCATAATTATGTCCCCCTTCCTGGCTCCTTCTTGTAATGCTAAAACGTTTTTCCCCATCCTGGTATGATGCCTCCATCCTAGCATAGTGTTCCCCATTCTGGTATAGTGTCCCTCATGCTGGTATAATATCCCCATTTCTGGTATAATATCCCCAATTCTGGTATAAAGTCCCCCGTTTTAGTATGATGCCCCCCATCCTGGTATAATGTCCCCAATTTTGGTATAATGTTCCCTATCCTGATATAATATCCCTGTAACGGGTCCGGGAGGCGGAACCTCTGAGCTACTATACAAGGGGGCGGCCCTTGTAAGGGAGCGGGTGGCAGTCTCTGGATGAATGGACAGGGAGATACGGCAAGAGATCAGGGCAGTCTCTGGGTGAACGGACAGGGAGATACGGCAAGTGATCAGGGCAGTCTCTGGGTAAGGGGTAGGTACGACCTGTGATGGCAGAGCCTCCGGGTAGGCTAGCAGGCAGATGGTAGATGGGTGCTCCCAGGTGAGCAAGCGAGAGTCTCTGGAATAGCAGGTGGTCACGGCACGTGACGGCGGAGCCTCCGGGCTGGCAGGCAGGCAGGTAACGGAGAAGCGCTCCCAGGTGAGCGGGCAAGAGTCTCTGGAATAGCTGGTGGTCACCGCACGTGACAAGGGGACCTCCGGGCTGGCAAGCAGGCAGGTAACGGAGATGCGCTCCCAGGTGAGCGGGCAAGAGTCTCAGAGATAGCTGGTGGTCACAGCACGTGACAACGGAGCCTCTGGGCTGGCAAGCAGGCAGGTAACGGAGAAGCGCTCCCAGGTGAGCGGGCAAGCTGGTCCATAGACAGACTGACCGGAGTAGTAAAGCAGACCGTCGGACCTCAGGCAAGCAGGCAGGTAGCTGATATGCGCTCCCAGGTGAGCGGGCAGGCTGGTCCTTAGACAGACTGACAGGAGTAGTAAGGCAGACCGTCGGACCTCAGACTGGCAGACAGGTAACAAGTATTCAGGCAGGAATCAGGCAGGTAACTGGCAGGAATCAGGCAGGTAACTGGCAGGTAACTGGCAGGTAACTGGCAACGGGACCTGAGGGCTGAAGCACAGGTGAGACACAGGTGCAAACAACATTGCTCGGGCACCTCCATTTTGGAGGAGGTGCCTTTTATATGATGAAGTCCTCCGGCCATTGGCCGGGGACTCTTTAGGGCGGCGCGCGCGGCCCCTTTAAGAGGAGGGGAGCGCGCGCGCGCCCTAAGCACAGGGGCCGGGAAGGAGCGCGCGCCGAGAGCAGAGCAGGAGGAGGACGCCGGGACGGAGCGCGCGCTGACAGCAGAGCGGGGAGAGGACGCCGGGCACGGAGCAGAGCGGTGAGGGGAGCAGCGTCCCTGCCTAGCAGAGGGCAGGGACGCCAGCGCTACAGTCCCCCATTCTGGTGTAATGTCCCCCATGCTGGTATAATGTCCCCCATGCTGGTATAATGTCCCCAATTCTTGTATAATGTCCCCCATCCTGGTATAATGTTCCCCATCATGGTATAGTGTCCCCCAACCTGGTATAGTGTCCCCCATGCTGGTATAATATCCCCAATTCTGGTATATCATCCCCAATTCTGGTATAATGCCCCCCATTCTAGTATAATATCCCCCATCCTAGTATAATGTCCTCCATCCTGGCATAATATCCAAAATTCTAGTATAATGTCTGCCATCCTGGTATAATGGCCCCCATGCTGGTATATCCCCAATTCTGGTATATCATCCCCAATTCTGGTATAATCTGCCCCATCCTGGTATAATGTCCCCCATCCTGGGATAATTTCCCAATTCTGGTATAATGTCCCCCGTCCTGGTATAAAGTCCCCCATCCTGGTATACTATCCCCAAATAATTAATTGAAAAAAAGCGATGTGGGGTCCCCCCTATTTTTGATAACCAGCAAAGGTAAAGCAGACAGCTGTGCTTATATTATTAGGCTGGGAAGGTCCCTGGATATTGGGCCCTTCCAAGCCTAAAAATACCAGCCAGCAGCCGCCCCAGAATTGGCGCATCACTTTAGAGGCTGGGAGCAGAATCAGTGGAGCAGTCAGTAAGTGCTCTGCCTTCTCAATCTCTGCTGCCAGTGCAGAGAGCAACAGTTGTGATGAGTTTGTCATCTGGTTGCTGCTTTTTTCATAGACAAAAGCTGAGATGGTAAAGCGGTCAGTGTAATGAATGTTGTCACCTCTGCTCTTCCTTGTGCAGGAAGCATCAAATCTGATGACAAACTCATCACAACTGTTGCTCTCCGCAGGTGTAGCAGTGATTGAGAAGGCAGAGCGCTTACTGACTGCTCCACTGACAAAGGCAGCCGAGGGGGGAAAGTAGTGTCAGGTAAGGTGTAGTGACTGCTCCACTGACAAAGGCAGCCGAGGGGGGAAAGTAGTGTCAGGTAAGGTGTAGTGACTGCTCCACTGACAAAGGCAGCCGAGGGGGGAAAGTAGTGTCAGGTAAGGTGTAGTGACTGCTCCACTGACAAAGGCAGCCAGGGGGGGAAAGTAGTGTCAGGTAAGGTGTAGTGACTGCTCCACTGACAAAGGCAGCCGAGGGGGGAAAGTAGTGTCAGGTAAGGTGTAGTGACTGCTTCACTGACAAAGGCAGCCGAGGGGGGAAAGTAGTGTCAGGTAAGGTGTAGTGACTGCTCCACTGACAAAGGCAGCCGAGGGGGGAAAGTAGTGTCAGGTAAGGTGGACAGCAGAAGACGTAGGAGGGATGTGGTGGAAGAGGTGGGGAATGTCATCCCAGTGCAGTCCGATATACAGGCATTTAAAAGTCCTCAGTGGTTGATACTTTTTAATGGCTAGCTGAAAAGATGATAACAAATTGCAAGATTTCAAGACTACTTCAGTCTCTTCATCACCTAATTTTTTATTATTTTTTTATTTGAAGGTGTTATTTTTGTAAATATAATAAAATCAGCATTGCTCATCCCCTGCCACTCTTGTCCTGCTTGTACGCTGCTGCTTCAGATCTTTGTTGGAGGCAGCAGAGGTGACATGGCCACAGCTAAATAGCCTTGTGCAGACTTCAGAGAGAAGACCCGTTTATGTCCTTGGCCTCCTTGGTGTGCGCCCGTGGAGCCGGTGTGCCAGAATGGATGGGCTTGTGGGGTCTCTTTGTTGCTGTGTACGGTTTATGCGGAAAAAAACCTGGTGAAAGATCTACTATAACAAAATTGTTCATGTTAAATTCTTAAGTCTTTACCTGGAGTATTCGAGAAATATCACTTGTTGTAACACAAATTTTAATATTAAAAAATATATATATTTTGCCATATCTGCAACAACCTAAAATTAAAACGAACAGAGTATTTAACACTGTTATGTCCGATAATGTCTGGTTTAGTGACTCCTGCATTGAGCTGGGGGTAGGACACGATGACCCTGGAGGTCCACTCCACCTCTCACATTATATCATTCTATAATAATTCAGAATATGTCTGATGCTGGATTAAAAAAAATGTTACTGCCTATATATTTTGTATGTATTACTATGGGGGGCTCATTCTGATTTTACCAGATCAGAATCTATCTTGTATTATTGGATTGTTGCTTTCTTGTTCACTTGACTTCTAATAAAATAATCTTGATGATATTGTTCAGTTTCTGGAGACAATCAATGAGATCCGAGCGCTGAAATTACTTTATGATCTTATGTAAAACTAGCATTCATTTCAGTAATGAGTAACCAGACGTAGAGCCAGTACTGACCTACTGACTGCCTTTCATGGGATCAGTGAGCGCCCCGGCGTCCGTACTCTGAATGTTCAGAGAGGACTGTGCAGTCATCATCATTTTAATGAATGTTGAAAATTAAAGGCTCCATATAAGACTTTATATGGGTAAAGAATCGGGTAAGTGAAAGGGGTTAGGATTTTTTGGGGGAGGACTAACCTTGAAGCATTTACCCTTGAGTAAAACATTTGCATTGATGAGTCCTCGGTTCACCTTCGGAGGCTTTAATTCCACCAAATAACACAGCAAGGTATGGCGTGAAATTATACAAGCAATATGAGAGGGCATCAGAGCATAACCAATAAATTTCGTATACAATTCCACCACCAAAATAACCCAACATCATGGAAGTTGGTGGGAAAACTGAGTGAGAGTTCATTCACCTACTACAGAACCAACTACCACCTCTACATGAATAATTATTGCACCACTGTCCCACTATTCCAGTTCCTCATTTCTAGAACTATGGTGGCAAGATTTACCATATGGAAGAACAAACCAAGCCTCCCTAGATTGCTGTTTGGGCAAAGACGAGCTGGACGTTATGCAGTGACCATGTATTGTGTTTCAAGTATAAGAACAGGAGAGAATTCCTTTTTTTGACAGCACCCGGCCCCAACACAATGTACCAGGATGGAAGCCCTCAAGCCAGGACACATTCAGGTCTACAACAAGTAATGAGCGGCGTGGATCTATCAGATAAGCTACAGCTGAACAGAGCCATATGGAAATCACTGGTGCGTTATAAAAACCTGTCCGTCTACATCAGGGATGTCAAACTCAAAAACACAGAAGGCCAAAATGAAAAACTTGGACAAAGTCGAGGCCCAACCAGTATGTAGTATAATGGCCCCACACAGTCCTCCATACAGAATAATTGGCCCCACGTAGTCCTCCAAACAGTATAATTGGCCCACATAGCTTTCCATACAGTATAATGGGCACCACATAGTCCTCCATGCAGTAAAATGGGCCCTACTAAGTCCTCCATACAGTATAATGGCCCCCACATAGGGGTGGTGGTTCTGGTGTCGCAAGTCAAATATAATCACCCTACGGGCCAGATTTGGCCCACAGGCCAGAGTTTGACATGTATGATCTACATCATACAGATGACATTGTACAATGTGGACGTACGATTTTGATGTTTCCAGGAATATCAAGAGGTGGTTATCGTGACCCTGATATTTGGGAAACCAAGAAGGTGGGAAAACCAAGATTTCTGCAAGTGAGGCCACATGCATCGGCCCATTGCCACATTTCCCAGGTGAAGTTCCTCAAACCGTAAAGTAGGTAAAGTGTGCCAAGAGGGGGATTGAAAAGGATCCCACTTATCTTGTGACATCTGCTCTGAAAAAAAACAGGATTTCGTATAAATGAATGTTTGAATTTATAACACATCCCTTGAATTTTTGATTTTATGAACCCTTTATTCGTGTACCCTGGTGTTCTCCACACAGTTTATATCGCCCTCTAATCAGGGCCGTGTTCCCCTCATTTGGAGGAAAATTTTATTTACATTTTAAGTCAACTTTTTTTTGAAAATCTACTATATAATCAGCTTATCCCGTCTGTCTGTCCTTCTGTCCAGGAAATCCCGCGTCGTTGATTGGTCCGGCCGCGGCCAATCAGCGACACAGGATTTCAGAACAAGATGGCGGCCGTTAGCGGCTCATCTGCCGCACGGATGTCAGCGGCAATGCAGCCGGGAGATGACCGGGAGATGACCCGGCTGCTCACAGCGGAAGTACCTGCACAGGCAGTGCCGCTCCTCGGTCCTCACTAACATGGTTCGCGTTAGTGAGGACCGGAAGCGGCGCTGCCTGCGCGGGTACTTCCGCTGTGAGCAGCCGGGAGATGACCGGCTAGCGCCGGTCATCTCCCGGCTGCATTGCTGCTGACCTCCGTGCAGAGCGGTGTTTGAATTTGGCGCCAATATCGCTGATTGGTCCTCACTAACACGGACCAATCAGCAAACCGTATTAGTGAGGACCGAGGAGCGTCACCGCGAGCAGCAGAAGTACCCTCGACCGGCGGCGCCGCTCCCCGGTCCCCCCTTCACACTTGACATCGGAGGTCAGCGCATGGAGGTCAGCGGCGCCGCCTGTCGGGGAACTTCTGCTGCGAGCAGCCTGGAGATGACTGGCTAGTGCCGGTCATCTCCCAGCTGCATCGCCGCTGACGTCCGTGCGGCAGATGAGCCGCTAATGGCCGCCATCTTGTTCTGACCCTTCAGCGACGTGGGATTTCCTGGACAGAAGGACAGACAGACGGGATAAGCCGATTATATAGTAGATAAGCGCCTATCAGTTTAGATCTGAGTTGGTGCCTAAAAATATAGATTTTGGAAATGTTTTTAAAAATGTGAAAAATTGGTCTTAAATGTATTAAAAAAAAATTGTTTTTTTCTGTAAGTTTTGTATTTTTTTATGAATAAAAAAAATTCATATAGATCAAAATTTACAACTAACATAAAGTACAATGTGTCATGAAATATCAGTTTTAGAATCATTGAGATCGAAAGAAGTATTTCAAAGTTATTAGCACATAAAGTGACACGAGTCATGTCTGAAATATGGTCTCTGTCCTAAAGTCCCAAACAGAACGTGTCATTAAGAGGTTAATTAGAATTTCTTAGTGATTGATAAAAAGGCCTCCAATATAACAATGGCTACAACGTTATCCCCTTTATTTCCCAATTGCTTGCCTGATTCTGTGGAAAAGTTCCTATATATCTCACAGGATCCTTCTCAGCCAATCAGCTGGTCTGAACTGAGTCCAAGTGATCATGTAGAGTGTGGAACTCAGAAACAAGCAAGACAGAATGAGGCATCATGTAATACCTCATGTGACTTTTCAGCTCCCTGATATTACTGGCCTCAGTAGTAATGTGCCCCTCTACTAGGAATATCTTAGGGCTCACCTTGAGAGATGGATTCATGAAGCCGCAAGTCAGGATGGGTACATGGACCCAGGGCATTCACACAGCAAGCAGGAAAGCATGGAGCATTAAGGACCCAGACAACAGGCTATGCTGGATAGCAGACAAATAAGCAAGGCAGGTATATACTGGAAGCCACAGAACCAGAAGGGCAGATGAAAAAGAAAATGGCAGGTCTGAAACAGCACAGTAGGTAGCAGAATCCACAGCAGATTGTAACATAATGCAAAGAATCTCTGACAGTTTATGATGCTTATAGCAAATGATTGGTTAACCAAAGCAGATGCAAGTTATAGAATCCACCTCAGATTGCAACATAATGAGAACAGACTCTGATAACAGTTTGTGATACTTACAGCAAACAATTGGTTAACTAGCAAGTAGCAAGTAGAAGGTTAACCAGCAGGTCTAAGGATTTGTAGAAATCATAGGAGTTTGCAACGTTGGATGCAATGCAACAGATGACACTGGATGGTGATAAGCAAACCACAACTGAACACATTACTGTTTTAATTCTCAGATATAGGGGTATGTGTAAAAGTTGGCCCTTAAAAGGCCTTGGGAGATGATTTTGTAGCACCCTGAGGATTCGGCTGCTACAGGGGTATTACACCTCAAGCCAGAGGTGTGGTATTCCACTCCCGGGTAAGGATGGAGTGTGGAACTGAGCTAGTAGGCTGCATGCACTACATACATCCCATTTCCGGGGGACAGAACGACGGTACTCCCACCAGTTTATGTGCAGGTACGACAGCGTCTGTCCCTGGCTGGAGTGGGAGGGGGGTGGAACATCCCAGTAGTGTAGGGGCAGATAGGGGGAGTAGTCTGGGTAAAGATAGGAGCTCATTGGGTGCTGGTCACCTGAGCTCACACATAGAGGGAGTATATAAGGTGGGCACCATCTTAGAACAGGGTCTTTGTAGAGTCAGAGGAGCAGAGCAGAGAAGCTCAGCCAGGAGGGCTGACAGGGAGCTGTGGCTCCGGCTGGGCCCAGCTCCAAGGCCAAGTCTGCAGAGAGAGAGGAGTCAGAAGGACCCAGGGAGGAAAGAAGAAGGAACCCCAAGATCCCAGAATAAGGACAGAAGGGTGAAGGGTTGGCGCATAAGGGTACCGGATCCCAAGCTGGCAGAGGCCAGAACATACCTTAGCCAGGAACCGGAGGTCGTGGTCAGAGTCTGCCACGACCCTCACCAAATCCACTAGAAAAGCACACCAAGTATAGGGTCAGGGAAGCCAAAGAAGGCTTACCCACCAAGAGACCCAAGGGAGCCGGCCAAAAGTGGATCCCTGGTGGGAACGGCCAGAGAAAAGGGAAAGTCAGAAAGGAGCTCAGGGCCACGCTCCGGAATTGCTTGGGGGTTGGCCGAGTCCAGGACCTGGTGGACGCAGCACGGCTCGGGTGGTCACTCAAGGCCAGAGTGACCAAAAGAACATCAGTAAGTAAAAACCCTGAACTGCACCTCCCGTCTCGGAGTCTCCTTTCTACACCACAACAACTCCCATCATCCACACCTGCTGCCCTGAGGCCATACCCCTCCCGTTGGGGGTTATACCATCACTGCTGCACATACACCACCGGCCTCAGCGGACTGCTCTGCAGCGGCGGCTTCAAAGCCGCACTCAACGGGTGGCGTAGTCGACAATCAAGTTAACATCTACTGCCATAGACTGCCACTTAGTTTGACACCCTGGGCACGGACCGGGTCACCGCCACAAGGACTACTACCCCCATCGAGATCCGGCTCCGGGTATCCCCCTACAGCACTGGCCCAGGGGGCGCGTCAACTTTTGGCGTAGTCGGCAGGATAACGTGCCCGCAACCACCGGGTACTGCGTGCCTGAAAAAGAGACTTTTAAAAACTTACCATCCGTGAAGTTTTCCCGCCATCGGTGAAGATTCCCGCCATCCGGCGCCATCTTCAGCCTTCTTCCCGCCATTTCAGAAGATTTCCCGCCCTGGCAAAGCGGACGCCATTATGGGCGTGCCGGAGGGTGGCAAGAGGCCACCCCCCATCGTGGGCCAGGACCAAGAATGGCGCCAAAAGCGGAAACCGCCCCCACCAGCAGAGACTGTGATGTTAGAGATGTCCATCAGCGTGAGGGGTCTGCCCCTGGAACTGACAATCACCAAGTTACCCCAGGACCGCCCTCAGTATGGGCGGATACAGAACAAAACAGAGAAGATGGGTGCAGCCTGGAGGAGTCTGGAGAGAGCGCACCCGGAGATGAGAAGTCTGGAGAGGAGTCCAGAGAAGCCGTACCCGGAGATGGAGGAAGAGGCAGGCAGCACCGACCCTGTGGTCAGGAGCCTGCTGCAAGCAACAACCCCACTAGGCCTGGTGGAGATTCTGGCACAGCTCCCCCGAGACCGGGAGTGTGCGCAGACCGAGCTGGAGCGCCTCGCACGGAGGATGGCCCAGGTGCAGCGAGAGACGCTGACGGAGTGGAGCAGAGAGATGGCCCTGCAGGCAGGAACCCGCCAGCGGAGCACGCCACCCGAGACGAGGAGTCAGACCGCCTCTGAGGATGGTGCAAGAGGAATCAAGGCCGGAGACGACGCCGAGGAAGGAGCTAAAGAAACGGAGGCAGGTAAAGGGGACGTCACTACCCCGAGCCGAGAAGCCGTGAGACTGCCCCAGCTCCCCGTCGCAGAGCCCGAAATTTCCCCTGCCGTGCCCGTCGTTGCACCGTCACCGCTCCCGACTAGGCCTCAAACAGAAGCCGCGGCCACGCCCCCTGTGACGTCACGCGCCTCAACCCTGAGCGCGGCCAAGCAGGAGACTTCACCGGCCTGGTCGCAAGGCCGAGTGCCCCCGGGCGCCGCAGTACCAACAGCACCCTCTACCTCCACTGAGCCACCGGCCTGGTCGCTGGGCCAAGTAACCCAGGGCGCCGCCGTCTTTACAGTGCCCTTTACGTTCAGGGTGCCCCAGGCCTGGTCGCAAGGCCTGGTGAACCCGGGCGCCGCCACCACCACCGCGCCCTCAGCTTCCACAGCGCCACACCTGGGTGAAGACCTATTTACCCAACACACTTGCCCGGATGGGCAGCCTTTTGTATGGCCACCGGAGTATCACCAACTTCAACTCCAAAAGGAAAGGCCCCTGTGCGAGCCCCTGATTCCGACTCCGAAGCCCGTCAAGAGGACCCCGCTCTCGTTGGAGGAGGCGCAGTTTGAGTGGGACCCCACTGGAGGAGACCTCATGGGGTTCACCCAAGAAACTCGGGCGGCCGCAGCTGAGCGTGCGGAGTGCTGCCGCCAGCAGTTGGAAGTCTTTGAGCGAGAGCGGAGAGAGAGGCGGGTCCGTGAGCAGCAGATGCAGATACAGAGCGCGGAACAGAAGAGTCGGACCCGAAGGAACCCCCGTGCAGCTCATGGTCCCCGTGCCACCGGGACTGTGATTAAATTCCAACTGCAGCACGGTTGGGGTTTCATCAGGGATCATCACACCCCCGGCGACGTCTTCGTGACCAGGAGAGATGTCGAGTCCCACCTACCGGAGGGACACAGAGGTCGTGACCTGTACCTGGGTGATGAGGTCACCTTTACCCGGCACCAATGTGCCAAAGGACCCTACGCCCTTCATGTACACCGTTTGACAGAGGAGGAGCTGCGCTGTGAGGAGGAGCAAGAGGACCCGGATGGGTCTGAAGATTACCCTCAGGCAGGAGCAAGAGGACGCCGTTACTAGAAGTACGGTACAGAGAACTGTTAATAGTTAAAATATGTTCCCGTTGGGACAAGTGTGAACTGAAACCCGTGTGTCCCTATTCCCACTGACCGAGGACTGAGAGCGGTCATCCTTTCCTAATACCTGGCCGAGGACTGAGAGCGGCCATACCTCCCCTTGTATATAGTTGCGCTTTCTAAAGCGCCCCCTACTGGTTTTATAAGGAACTGTGTTTTTTCTAAAAGAGACTGTCGCACTTTACCCGGTCACAAGTTGCACCGTGGCCGGAGGAACAAGAATGTTTATATGAAACGTTTTATGCTGAGAATATATATATTGTTTTATAGGTTTATGATGTTTATATGTGTTATATGTTCATGATGTTTTTTAAAAAAAAAATTTGTATGTTTGTGGATGTTTTTATTCTTTTACAGCCCGAGGACGTGCTGTGATTTACCAGGGGGGAATGTAGCACCCTGAGGATTCGGCTGCTACAGGGGTATTACACCTCAAGCCAGAGGTGTGGTATTCCACTCCCGGGTAAGGATGGAGTGTGGAACTGAGCTAGTAGGCTGCATGCACTACATACATCCCATTTCCGGGGGACAGAACGACGGTACTCCCACCAGTTTATGTGCAGGTACGACAGCGTCTGTCCCTGGCTGGAGTGGGAGGGGGGTGGAACATCCCAGTAGTGTAGGGGCAGATAGGGGGAGTAGTCTGGGTAAAGATAGGAGCTCATTGGGTGCTGGTCACCTGAGCTCACACATAGAGGGAGTATATAAGGTGGGCACCATCTTAGAACAGGGTCTTTGTAGAGTCAGAGGAGCAGAGCAGAGAAGCTCAGCCAGGAGGGCTGACAGGGAGCTGTGGCTCCGGCTGGGCCCAGCTCCAAGGCCAAGTCTGCAGAGAGAGAGGAGTCAGAAGGACCCAGGGAGGAAAGAAGAAGGAACCCCAAGATCCCAGAATAAGGACAGAAGGGTGAAGGGTTGGCGCATAAGGGTACCGGATCCCAAGCTGGCAGAGGCCAGAACATACCTTAGCCAGGAACCGGAGGTCGTGGTCAGAGTCTGCCACGACCCTCACCAAATCCACTAGAAAAGCACACCAAGTATAGGGTCAGGGAAGCCAAAGAAGGCTTACCCACCAAGAGACCCGAGGGAGCCGGCCAAAAGTGGATCCCTGGTGAGAACGGCCAGAGAAAAGGGAAAGTCAGAAAGGAGCTCAGGGCCACGCTCCGGAATTGCTTGGGGGTTGGCCGAGTCCAGGACCTGGTGGACGCAGCACGGCTCGGGTGGTCACTCAAGGCCAGAGTGACCAAAAGAACATCAGTAAGTAAAAACCCTGAACTGCACCTCCCGTCTCGGAGTCTCCTTTCTACACCACAACAACTCCCATCATCCACACCTGCTGCCCTGAGGCCATACCCCTCCCGTTGGGGGTTATACCATCACTGCTGCACATACACCACCGGCCTCAGCGGACTGCTCTGCAGCGGCGGCTTCAAAGCCGCACTCAACGGGTGGCGTAGTCGACAATCAAGTTAACATCTACTGCCATAGACTGCCACTTAGTTTGACACCCTGGGCACGGACCGGGTCACCGCCACAAGGACTACTACCCCCATCGAGATCCGGCTCCGGGTATCCCCCTACAGCACTGGCCCAGGGGGCACGTCAATTTCACTAAGGAACGCAAGGACGCTTGTAAGACCTGATGTGGAGCATAACAAAGGGTGGCAGCCATAGAGGAAGGGAGTACCGGCTCCGAAGACGAGACACGTGTGTAACAGAATAAAGGCTGCCCATCTATACAAGTTGAACTCTGTGTTATAATTTTTAGAACGGGTGAATTACTGCTTATACTAAACACCACAGCTGCTGCAGAACCTCTTACTAAAGAGTTAGAGGGGAACGCCTTTCCATAAATAAGGTCTGCAGCAGTTGAGGAGTTTATTATTATTTTATTCATCATCTGAAGTTTGTGTAATGAGTTTATACTGGAACTGGGAGATGTATAATAAGATAAGTGGCGTCTGTGGAGCGCCGCTCTTCTCGGTACAATCACCAGGCTCTTTCTATTTTTGTTATTGATGCAGGACAGTGATTTCTCTTTTTCTGCTTTATCCTGAATCAAAGTATCGGCAACCCTTGTATTCTGTGTGCAGAATGCAAGCCAAAACTATTTAGGCGTGGCGAACATTGACTTGTGTAGTTAAAAAATGTCTGTTACAAGGCAATGGAGTAACTTGAAGATCCTGTCCCCAAAGCAAAATGAACAACTGGTCCTCCAACTATCACGGGTTTTTAAGAGTATTGAGCTCATAAGGGGCAAAGCTATTTTCTGGTCTCCCTATGCTTCAGGGTGCGGGTGCGACTGAAATCCCAGTCACGTCCCTGGTCACAACTTGATAGACAACATAGTGTTATAGTCGTTTCCGTGTCTGAAGGATTTAATTATTTATTCTCAGAAACTCTCCGCCTTTCTTATGTAGAAAAACTTTTTATCTTTCGATTTCTGTTCTTTAATACTACAATGGCGTCTGCTGAGCTGAGGGACGAGCTGAACTGCTCCATCTGCCTGAGCCTCTATACAGATCCCGTATCCCTGAGATGTGGACACAACTTCTGCCGCTCGTGTATTGTGAGTGTGCTGGATGCCCAGGAGGCGGCTGGAGGGTATTCCTGTCCTGACTGCAGAGCAGAATATCCGGAACGTCCGGCCCTGAAGAAGAACCGGAAGCTGAGGAATATAGTGGAGCGTTTCTCATCTACTCAGCCTGACATGAAGGAGATCAGAATCTTCTGCACTTACTGTACAAAGTCTCCTGTACCGGCAGTAAGGACATGTCTGCAGTGTGAGGCGTCTTTTTGTGAAGAGCATCTAAGTAGACACAGTAAGTCTCCAGAACATACTTTAGTTGATCCCACTGTTTCCCTGGAAGAAAGAAAATGCTCCACACACAAGGAGATGCTGAAATATTACTGTCCTATAGATGCCGCCTGTATCTGTGTGTCCTGCTGGGTGGCCGGAGACCACAAGGGACATGACGTGGAGCCACTGGATGTGGCCTCTGAGAAGGTGAAGGAGAAATTGAGGTCTGTTATGAAAAAACTGAAGTCTAAGAGAGAAGAAGCTGGAAAACGAGTCCAGAATCTGAAGAACCATGGGACAGAACATGGAAAGAAATCAGCCGGACTTGCTGATAGAGTCTCTGGTCTGTTTACTCACGTCAGGGAGAAGCTGGATGAACTAGAAAAGAGAATCCAGGGAGAGATTTCCAGACAGAAGGATCAGGTCTTACGTTCAGTCTCTGACCTGGTCGAACAGGTGGAGCTTCACGTGGACAAACTGACCAAGGACATTAATTGTCTTGAAGGATTATGTAATATCACTGATCCATTGTCCTTTCTAGAAGATGTAAACCATGGTGACATCAATGATGGAAGCGGTGATGTCATCGGTGATGTAAGAGATGCTCCGTGTGTGGACGAGGGCCTAGTCTCACAGATATTACACAGAGGACTGGGGAACTTTGCAAATGATCTGATTGATATGAAGATAAAGAGAAAGTTCTCAGTGATGGAGAAATCAGACATATTACTGGATATAGACACGGCTAATAATAACATTAGTATATCTCAGGATCTCAGATCTGCTTCTTATTCTGCCTTATCACAGAACAGACCCGATGGGCCCAAGAGGTTCAAATGCCGTCAGGTGTTAAGTTCCCTCAGCTTTTCCTCTGGGAGACATTACTGGGAGGTGGACGTCAGTCATGCGAGGAATTGGATGATAGGGGTGGCCGGGGAAAGTCTGGAGAGGAAGGTGAATGGTAAGGAATCTCATATCGGCTTAAATGAGAAATCCTGGGCCATTGTTTCTGAGAAAAATCTTTATGCAAGTCATAACAATATTCTTAAACAGCTGGTATCATATTCTCCTTTGCAGGTTGTGGGGATCTATCTGGATTATGAGGCCAGGCTTCTGTCTTTCTATAAGGTGTGTGACCCCATCAGACACTTACACACCTTCACCGCCTCCTTCTCCGAGCCGCTCTATGCCGCTTTTTATCTATTTGATAACTGTTTCATAAGAATAATGATATGATTACAACAAAATGGTGACTGTAAAGCTTATAGAGGATCTGTCACAAGGTGAAACGTGGCCAATTTTTGCTCTTTTTCTGTTCTTTGGTTGGTATTAATTTATTTATTTTAATCCATTGTACGATTCTAGAAATACGAGCCTTTTTATTTCTATGGTTGTTACCAAGGGGCTGTGGCTAATAGGATTCTTTGGGGGCATGTCTTTAGACTGCTCTACATGACCACCCTGTTAGACACACCTTCTTGGTAAAGAACATAAAAATTAGCACTAAATATGAAAGTCTCGATTTCACAGATTTTAACAAATAAAATTAAAAGGAATACTCAGGGGAGCAGCGGGGAGAAAATAAAAGCAAAAATTGGTCACTTTTGACCCGGTGACAGGTCCTCTTTAAAGGGAATGTTCAACCTCTATCATCCTTTTATTTTTATATTCATCAATCTGTACTCATAATAGAGTCAGGGCCGGATAGGCGGCATATCAGCATCACACTGACAGTTGAGTGATAAGAGAATAGCACTTTCATATGCACTACTGGGACAAAAAAAAAAGATAAAAAAGTAAACATTTGTTTAGAAAAATAAAAATATATAAAAAAAAGTCCTTTATTATTGAAAAAAATAATGCAAATGTTAACAAATATAATTGGTATTGCCATAAAGCCCCATAATGGTAAAATAAAGAGATTATTTAACGCCGTTATAAAATAAAAATGATACAATCATTGATGGTTCTTTTGTTTATTCTGCTTCCTAACACAAAAAAAAAAACGAATAAAAAGTGATCAAAGTCATATATGCAACAAAATGTACCAATGAAAACTACAAGTCGTCCTACATACCTCCCCCCTCACCCCTCTCCAACAACAGAATAATATAAATGTATAAATGTTCTGCATCTTGTAATAAACTTACACAAAACCTATTTTCTACTTTGAAAAATTAGGAAAATTTTAAGAAAATGGCGGAATTGCTGCTTTATTTTATCTCCGATCGCTCTTGAAAGAATAATGAAAGATATACCATCTATTATAAGTATGTAAAATGGTCCTATTGTAAAAAGCCCTGATACGGCTATAGCGACAGACAAATAATAATAATAAAGGCTATTGGAATGAGGCTATAAAACGGAAAATGGACTAAAAACTAATGTTTAATTTGTAGTAATAGGCGAAAAACCCTGTGTAGTCTGATCCCGCAGTAATACAGAGCTACCACGTGAAGATTAGAAAGAATAAGGCGACAGATGGAAAAAAGTGCAGGATCTGACTACACAGGGTCTGTTGTCTGTTACCAAGGAGATACATAGGTTTGCATAGAAGCTGTATGCAGAAAACGAAAGGACATTTTTGATCAAAGTTTTTTTGTTTTAAGTAAAAAAAAAAATAATGAGTTTTATAGACTTTTCTGTGATTGCCAGATATATCAGAATATTATTAACGAATACTGAATGAAAGGAATTGTACTGTTTATGTCTGGCTGCTGTAATATAACGGGTGGTGGGAGGGGGCGTCATCCTGATTTTACCAGATCAATGTCGATTTTGTACTATTGGTTTGTTACATTCTTATTCATTTACTTATAATAAAATGATCATGATGATATTTTCACCCAATTTCTGGAGATGATCAATGAGATACTATTTCTGAAATTGCTTTACGACCTGATGTAAAACTTCTATACTTTCAGTCATGAGTGATCGGACGCTCAGCCATTACCACCTTTGGACCTATAGGACCAGTGAGGGCTCCGATGTCCCCTCTCCTAATTATCACATCACTCATCTTACTGGATGGTGAGTACTAGGGAATCCCAGGATGGCTAAAAGGGATTTGAGGATTTTTCTTGGCCCCCTATCCGCCAAGGTCTGATAATTGATATGCGTAGTGTATGGGGGTATTTTCCGGCAGGCGGTCTTATTTTGGACTGTTTATGGGGTCATGTGTTAGGAAATGGGAGGAGCCAAAGAAATCAGTGTGAAAAATTCCATCAATAGAAGAAGCAACCATGATGGTTGGGGCCAGATGGAGATGAAAGGTCAAGAATAGTGATGGCAGTGTCACACAAGGTGAGGGAAAGACTAAGTGCAACATGAAGGGAAGAGGGGGAGAAGGCCCAAACACTAGGGAAAAGGGGAGTGGAAACCCCCAGGCAGATCTAATATCACCCTGCCTACCCTATTGTCCCTATATAGGCTCCACACCAATCGCCGAGCAGGAACCTAAGCCCTGAATGTCACTAGAGCTTGGCCCTACATAGGGAGGGGACAGGGTGAGCACTAGTCAAGTCCCACTACAAACTAAAGACAATAAGGTACACAAACAAAGGGAATGCACTTAGCTTGAGCAGACACCAGAGAGGTAACGCCAACTGTCCTCCAAGTGCACCAGAGAAGAAACTAGCCGACTGGTAGTGCTCCAAGCCAACACAGAGGTTCATAAAACTATCATCAGCGACTCTCTGGAGAAACTGAGATCATTTAACTACCCAGCAAGGGTGTGTCAATCAGCAGCAGAGGGTGGAGGTCCCGAATGGGTCCTAAAGGAAGAAGGATAAAACTATACTACAGAGATGAGGGAATCAAGAAGGCGTCTGCAATGCGAAGCGCAGTGATCTTCTACAGCCGGCTCCAGAGCGACTGTCTGTCACACACCTGACACACCCGAGACAGGCAGTCAGGGACAACCTCGCTGGTGAGTAATTTGACTTTATTGTTGATATTTTTGCCATTGACTGCACCTGATTAGTCTGATATTCATTCATCCTGTTTGGCGATGCTGACTGCCTATACGGCACTTTTATTTTGTCACTAGATGGCAGTATTATATGGTGACTTGCCCACTCTTCTGGAATATACAGTAAGCATCGATGTAGCAGCAGGGGTTATGGTGGGTGCAGAAGTTGCAGTCGAACTTGGGGTATGGATCTTAGGGGGGCCCAAAAGGTCTTTGGTCGATATTAGAAGACTAATATTATTAATGACCCATGTTAGATGGGGGCCATGTTGGAGATTTTTCACTGGGGTCCTTAAGCTTCATGTTACACCACTGTAAAGCAGGCAGTATTCCCAGGTGCTGCGTCCTCAAATTAGATTTCTAACCAAATAATCAAACATATTCCTTCTCTAAAATGGACGTGCATATAATATGTGGGTACCTCAGCGTTTGTGGGAGCTTAGATGATTTCACGTGTCGCCTGCACAGTGCCTCCACCAGACTCTTACTTGAAGGATGGGTCGTCGTACTTTCTCCCACCAGGAGGTTCTCGGGCATCTCCTGCTCTGCAATCTACAAGTGGTAATGACACAATTAGGCTGCAGGGAGGTATGGAAAAGAGCATCAAGAAGGCACAACTGGTAGGCCCGACGTGCAACACAAGAGTAATGAGAAAGAAAATGTAACTACTTGTAAGGAGATGAATTTTCACAATAGCAATCACATAACACATACTAATCACAGCAGAGGATCAGCACTCCTCCCTGGTGTCTCTCACAGAGCGCTCCTCGTTGTATGTCTCTCACAGAGCAGTCCTCCTTGGTGTCCCTCACAGATCGCTCCTCCTTGGTGTCTCTCACAGAGCAGTGCTCCTTGATGTTTCTGTTATAGCAGAAGATGGAGTCCCTCAAGTTTAAGGGCCCCATCTATGCTATATAAGTCTGACAGTTATTTTAGGTAAAAACAACAGCAAGCTGAAATGTTCCTTCTTGTATCAATAGCGTTTCCTTGCTAAGAAGATAACATGTACTCCCTGGCCAGATGTTTCTTCTTGTAGCAATAATGTGTTCTTGCAAGAAGATAAAATGGCCTTGCTAACCAGATACGTCTAATTTAATATTTTAAAGCATACAGAGACTAGCTTTTTTCGCTTGTTCAGCTAAACTGTATAATCGAACCATATATGGCAAATCCGTTTCCTGCCTTCTGGGTGTATATTAGCCCTGTGTTTTGTAATAAAGTTTAGAGTATGTTTAGACACAAACATCCTGACCTGTGTCTTCTTCTCTCCGATATCATAATCCAAAGGATAGAAGACCAAGAATGCAGAGACGACAGCTGGCGCCCGAACAGGGACCTTGAGTTAATCTACCCAGGGGTGCTCGACCGGTCCGAGACGTGGGACGAGTGAAGCTCTCTGTTGGTGATATATACAGCGCTGAGGTAAGAATAACTGTTATATTCTACCTAATTATATCACTGCATAGAAGAGACTCCCTCACCCCCGAGCGGTCGTCTCCCCAGGTAATTCAACAGATTGTTGTCTGGCTCAGGTCCCTTTGAACCAGTAGAATCCCCTCAGATCAGTCCTGCCTTCTATCCTTTGGAGAATTTAAGAATGAAAGTATGGATCCAATGATTGTGTTGTGGATGTGTCCCGGGATTGATGTTTTTGGTCTGTTTTTCTGGCTGGCGTATAAGTCCTAGAGAGGCTAGTAGTGGAATGGTTCAGAAACCTTTGTGGCCCATTGTCTAAGTGACCATTGTCTAAGTGACTGAGGAGTCTCTTCTAGGTGAGGAGAACCGAAAAAAATGGGGAACCAAAATGCCAAGGAAGGCATTATAGCCAAAGACTTAGTAGTACGCAGAGAAGGGAAACAGGCACTGATTGGAATTGACAAAATATTGTGTAAAGCGGGAATGAATGAGAATGGAGAGATGAATGGAGAGAAATGGAAATCCTTCTTTAACTCCTATCATGGATGGCTGAAAGATAAGGGTCTGTTAGGGACAGTAGATGTATGGATGAATGCATGCGCTTATTTTGAAGGAAAGAATTGAAGAACTTGGAGACGGACCTTACAGACTGACAAAAACCGGAATGACAGATTTTCCTCCCTGTCCGCCCCCGACGTCACCCCACCCCAGTATCAGAATTCCCAGGAACCTAAATGTTGGGTTTGCCCCAGATGTGGACAGCAGAACCCCTTGACAGTAGACATCTGTGTGGCATGTGGAGGACCGAGATCCCACCCAGCTAGACAATTCCCAATGAGGACGGTAGTTGTGCCAGGAGCAGCGGGAGCAGCAGCAGGAGCAGGGGGGGATGCAGTGGTTCCAGGTCAGGAAGCTCGTACAATGTTAATGTATAGACCATGGAGTCCTTCAGAGCAGTTGTCAGTGATCTCCCAGCTGCCAGACCCATCCCAGTCCCCTATGGGTTTCGCTAGAATGATCACCACCATACAGGATACGTACAATGCAACTAGAATAGATCTGCAAGGGGTAATTAAGGGGAAATTGGCAGATGAAGCCCGCTATGATAGGTTGATAGATGAGACAAAAAAACAGTATGCCAATAGGACCGGACCCGTAGATGTAGAATCTAATGATGCAGCAGCTGGAGTCCTATTCGCAGCAGCGTTGGTAAAAGCATGTCAAGACAGGCAAGCAGAAAAGCAAGTTACACTAGAAGATAGAGTGCAAGGGAAGGAGGAAGATCCTAAGGATTATTTCTATGCACTAAAGAAAACCTGGTCAGAAATGGGGTTCAACCCCGGGAATAAGACTAGTGAGAGGGTATTAGCAAGTGCTTTCATGAATGGACTAAAGAAAGAGATTGCAGAGAAGGTAAAAGCAAGTAGACCAGACTGGAGATCAGTGAAGGCAGAAGATTTAGCTAGAATAGCTCAGGGGGCACAGCATGACATAGCGCAGGCAAAAAGAGCTGCCAGAATACATATAGTAGAGACGACCCCCAGAAACAACAGAGGCAGAGGACGGACTGAAGGAGGAGCACAGAAACTGTGTTACGGATGTAAAAAGCCAGGACATTTTAGAAAGAACTGTAGGACCAACCCGTATCCAAATGCTCAGAGTACGGGTCCTCCCTGGTGTCTCTCACAGAGCAGTCCTCCTTGGTGTCCCTCACAGATCGCTCCTCCTTGATGTCTCTCACAGAGCGCTCCTCCCTGGTGTCACTCACAGATCGCTCCTCGTTGTATGTCACTTACAGAGCAGTCCTCCTTGGTGTCTCTCACAGAGCGTCCCTCCCTGGTGTCTCTCACAGAGCAGTCCTCCTTGGTGTCTCTCACAGAGTACTCCTACCTGGTGTCACTCACAGAGCAGTCCTCCTTGGTGTCTCTCACAGAGCGTCCCTCCCTGATGTCACTCACAGAGCAGTCCTCCTTGGTGTCTCTCACAGATCGCTCTTCCCTGGTGTCTCTCACAGAGCAGTGCTCCTTGGTGTCTCTCACAGATCGCTCTTCCCTGGTGTCTCTCACAGAGCAGTCCTCCTTGGTGTCTCTCACAGATCGCTCCTCCCTGGTGTCTCTCACAGAGCAGTCCTCCTTGGTGTCTCTCACAGATCGCTCCTCCCTGGTGTCTCTCACATAGCAGTCCTCCTTGGTGTCTCTGTCAGAGCACTCCTCCCTGGTGTCACTCACAGAGAAGTCCTCCTTGGTGTCTCTCACAGAGCACTCCTCCTTGGTGTCTCTCACAGAGCGCTCCTCCCTGGTGTCTCTCACAGAGCGCTCCTCCCTGGTGTCTCTCACAGAGCGATCCTCCCTGGTGTCTCTCACAGAGCAGTCCTCCCTGGTGTCACTCACAGAGCAGTCCTCCTTGGTGTCACTCACAGAGCAGTCCTCCTTGGTGTCTCTCACAGAGCAGTCCTCCCTGGTGTCACTCACAGAGCAGTCCTCCCTGGTGTCTCTCACAGAGCAGTCCTCCTTGGTGTCTCTCACAGAGCAGTCCTCCCTGGTGTTACTCACAGAGCACTTCTCCCTGGTGTCACTCACAGAGCACTCCTCCTTGGTGTCTCTCACAGAGCGCTCCTCCCTGGTGTCTCTCACAGAGCACTTCTCCCTGGGGTCACTTACAGAGCACTCCTCCTTGGTGTCTCTCACAGAGCGCTCCTCCCTGGTGTCACTCACAGAGCAGTTCTCCCTGGTGTCTCTCACAGAGCGCTCCTCCCTGGTGTCTCTCACAGAGCAGTCCTCCTTGATGTCTCTCACAGAGCGCTCCTCCCTGGTGTCTCTCACAGAGCAGTCCTCCTTGGTGTCTCTCACAGAGCAGTCCTCCCTGGTGTCTCTCACAGAGCACTCCTCCCTGGTGTCACTCACAGAGCAGTCCTCCTTGGTGTGTCTCACAGAGCACTCCTCCTTGGTGTCTCTCACAGAGCGCTCCTCCTTGGTGTCTCTCACAGAGCAGTCCTCCCTGGTGTCTCTCACAGAGCAGTCCTCCCTGGTCTCACTCACAGAGCACTCCTCCTTGATGTCTCTCACAGAGCGCTCCTCCCTGGTGTCTCTCACAGAGCAGTCCTCCTTGATGTCTCTCACAGAGCGCTCCTCCCTGGTGTCTCTCACAGAGCAGTCCTCCTTGATGTCTCTCACAGAGCGCTCCTCCCTGGTGTCTCTCACAGAGCAGTCCTCCTTGATGTCTCTCACAGAGCACTCCTCCCTGGTGTCTCTCACAGAGCAGTCCTCCTTGGTGTCTCTCACAGAGCAGTCCTCCCTGGTGTCACTCACAGAGCAGTCCTCCTTGATGTCTCTCACAGAGCGCTCCTCCCTGGTGTCTCTCACAGAGCAGTCCTCCTTGATGTCTCTCACAGAGCACTCCTCCCTGGTGTCACTCACAGAGCAGTCCTCCTTGATGTCTCTCACAGAGCAGTCCTCCCTGGTGTCACTCACAGAGCAGTCCTCCTTGATGTCTCTCACAGAGCAGTCCTCCCTGGTGTCACTCACAGAGCAGTCCTCCTTGATGTCTCTCACAGAGCGCTCCTCCCTGGTGTCTCTCACAGAGCAGTCCTCCTTGATGTCTCTCACAGAGCGCTCCTCCCTGGTGTCTCTCACAGAGCAGTCCTCCCTGGTGTCTCTCACAGAGCGTCCCTCCCTGATGTCACTCACAGAGCAGTCCTCCTTGGTGTCTCTCACAGATCGCTCTTCCCTGGTGTCTCTCACAAAGCAGTCCTCCTTGGTATCTCTCACAGATCGCTCCTCCCTGGTGTCACTCACAGAGCAGTGCTACTTGGTGTCTCTCACAGATCGCTCCTCCCTGGTGTCACTCACAGAGCACTCCTCCTTGGTGTGTCTCACAGAGCACTCCTCCTTGGTGTCTCTCACAGATCGCTCCTCCCTGGTGTCTCTCACATAGCAGTCCTCCTTGGTGTCTCTCTCAGAGCACTCCTCCCTGGTGTCACTCACAGAGCAGTCCTCCTTGGTGTCTCTCACAGAGCGCTCCTCCCTGGTGTCTCTCACAGAGCGCTCCTCCCTGGTGTCTCTCACAGAGCGATCCTCCCTGGTGTCTCTCACAGAGCAGTCCTCCCTGGTGTCACTCACAGAGCAGTCCTCCTTGGTGTCACTCACAGAGCAGTCCTCCTTGGTGTCTCTCACAGAGCAGTCCTCCCTGGTGTCACTCACAGAGCAGTCCTCCCTGGTGTCTCTGACGCGCCCCTGGGCCTGTGTCGCGCTGCGCTGCGCATGCGGGAGCTTACCCGGAGCCGGATCTGTGGAGGGTTGTAGTCTCGTGGCGGTGACCCGGTCCGTGCCCAGGGAGTCAAACTAGACGGCAGTCCATTAGTAGTAAATGGTTGATGACTACGCCACCCGTTGAGTGCAGCCAGGGGGCTGCTGCTGCAGGGCAGACCGCTGAGGCCGATGGTGGGATTGTGCAGCGTGATAGTATAACCCCCAACGGGAGGGGTATGGCCTCAGGGCAGCCGACGTGGATGATGGGGGTAGCAGGAACCACTCAGAGACGGTACGGTGTAGTTCAGGGTCTTTACTGGTAACAACAAAAGACCCTCCCGGAGTACTTGCTAGCGGATGGGGCCTGGTCAGTCCTTGAGCAGATGGGATCTCCCCTGGCCAGGCGTAGTTGTAGGCCTCCCAAACTGACTGTACTCTTCTGGCTACCTTGCTAGGAGCTGATGTAAGTAGCCCACGTCCCTGAGTGTACCGTGTGGTGCTCACCCGTATGGCCGGTGACTCGGGGCCTTATAATGGCTTCCGCTCCACGATGGCGGTGCTGGTCCCACGCGTGTGACCGTGCCTTCGGGCTTCTGGGCCAGAGGACCTGAAATCCCCTGCCTGACGGATTCTGCTGCTGGGCAGGAATTAGTCCCCACAGCCTCGGACCCCGGGTCCGGTAAAAAGTCTTCTTAGTCAGGGCGAACTCTGCAGCTGCCAGCCCCTGACTCCTTGTAACTGCTGTTTCTTCCTATGCTGTCTCTACTTCTTCTCTTCTTCTACTCACTCACCCTGCCTCAGCCCCAGGTTTATATAGGGGAAGTTCTTCCCCTCCCAAGACTGGGCAGGAGGTGTGGCATGCACAGGATCCCTGACTAAAGGACCTCCCACCTGCTCTCAGACATAACATTCCGTTACTGTGGCAACCAGACCCCTGGGGTGTCACATTCCCCCCTAGTAAAATTTAGTACTCCGGGACTAAACACATTTAGAAAACATAACAAGGCAAAACATTAATAATACAATAAGAAAACACATAAAGATGGTTACGGCGTGTCCGCAACCGGGTGCAGTCTCTGAAGAAAGCAAGGTGTCCATTTCACCAACACAGGGAGACGTAACCAGGTAGGGGTCTGTTCTACCCCGAGTCCTTGACAGTCTTTAGTCCATCCTGGGTTACGCTCCAACTATATACAAGGATTCCCGGTAAATCCACCAAGGATTCCTAAAAACAACTAGAAATACAAAATTACACACAAGCAACTATAGACAGGTAAACATTATAAAATAGCTTAAACATTTAGATCCTCCAACGTGCGGGTAACTGGCCTCTAGTGGCCCTAGTGGACCTACGGAGCTGACTGTCTGGCCCTGAACTACAGGGTGTAGGAGCTGTCAAGGGTAAACTGGGCAGCTGTCTACCGGCTCTTTGTCTCACTAGGGGTACGGCAGGCTCACTATAAGCAGAGGGTTGATTCTCCTGTTCTACCTGTGTGGAGTCTTCTGCCTCCTGGACCGGCTGTTCTTCCAGCTCTACCCGTTGCTCCGTAGGTTCTTGGGATGATGGTTGGAGGAAGGTGAGTACGGGTACCACAACTGCACCATTGACTTGAGTCCAAGACCGAGGGAAGTCCCCGAGCACGGTACTAACCATATCTTCCCTTTCTCCCACGGGTCGATGGTCTTCTTGTTCCTCTTCAGGGTTCCTCAGTTGTTCGGGACACTTCTTCAGGTGGTCCCGGGATACAATGGCTGTGGTTTCCCCTCCGTCTTTACTGATGGTACAGACCTTCGGGTTCTCGTGGCTTGAGGGCAGTACGGTGTACGGGTCCTTCTCCCACTGGTCATCCAACTTGTGGAGCCGTCTTTTCCTCTTCAAGACCTGCTCTCCGGGTACCAGGGGAACAGCGGGAGCATACTGGTTGTAAGTCTTCTCTTGTCTTTCCCTAGCCTGACAGAGACTTCGCTCCACGCTCTCCTGTACTCTCCGGTACTGCTGCTGCCTCTCTGTGTCCCAGTCTGTTTCTGGTGAAGTGTCCTCAGGTGTCAGGACTCCCATTTCCAGGTCAACAGGTAACTTACCAGGTCTCGCCCTCATTAGGTAAGCCGGGGTACAGTTGGTGGAACCTACCGGGATGTGGTTGTATAGGTCCACCAGATCGGGCAACTTCTCAGGCCACAGACTGCGTTCTTCCAGGGGCAATGTTTTTAGAAGATCCATTACCACCTGGTTCATTTTTTCACAAAGTCCATTAGTTTGCGGATGGTAGGGTGTCGTCCTTATCTTCCGGCAGCCATACAGATTGCAGAATTCCTGGAAGACCTCCGCTTCAAAGGCAGGTCCCTGGTCCGTCAGCACTTGGTCCGGGTACCCGTGTGGACGGCAGAAGTGCTGCTGGAAGGCCCTAGCTGCTGTTTGAGCCGTTAAGTCCTTGACGGGGACGACAACCAAGAACCGGGAGTAATGATCCACGATGGTTAACGTGTAGACGTAGCCACTTCTGCTTAGGGTCAGTTTTACATGATCCAAGGCTACCAGTTCCAACGGTTGCCGGGTGACGATGGACTGCAGGGGAGTCTTCTGGCTGGCCCGGTCCTTCCTTCTCAGATTGCACGGGCCACAGTCTCTGCACCACTTCTCGATGGTTCCCCTCATGCCTACCCAGTGGAACCGCTCGCGCAGCAGGAACTCCAGCTTTTTCCACCCGAAGTGTCCAGCTCCGTCGTGGTATGCCTCCATCACCATGGCTGCGTCTCTTCGGGGCACCACTACTTGCCAGAGTAGTTCATGCGTCCGGGAGTTGACCATTCTGCGGCACAACTTCCCCTTGTGAAGGAATAGTCGACTCTTCTCCGCCCATAGTTGTTTGGCTTCCTCCGGAGCGTCTGGTTCAAGGCGAGCCTCCGGCCGAGTCAGCATCTCCTTCACCAGTCGGACGGCAGGGTCGCTGTCTTGCGTTTCCGCCCAGTTGTAGTGGGGTAAGGGGTTCAACGTAGCAGCTTGCTTACCCCTTACCCGGTGGGAATACTGGATAGTCCCATGACGGTGGAACGCAGGGAGTTCAACTTCTTCCAGTCCCTCCGGATCTTCTCCTTCGTCCGGCAGGTTGGGCATCCTGGACAGGGCGTCCGCGTTAGTATTGGAGCGTCCTGCCCGGTATTTGATTGTGAACTCGTAGTTGGACAGACGGGCCATCCACCTCTGCTCCAGGGCACCGAGTCTTGCCGTGTCCAGGTGTATCAACGGGTTGTTATCCGTGTATACGGTGAACCGGGAAGAAGCGAGGTAATGCCTAAAGCGCTCGGTGACTGCCCATACCACGGCCAGGAACTCTAGCTTAAATGAGCTGTAATTCTCGGGGTTCCTTTCGGTGGGTCGCAGTTTTCGGCTGGCATAGGAGATCACTCGTTCTCTCCCCTGCTGAATCTGGGATAGTACGGCTCCTAGCCCGATGTTACTGGCGTCGGTGTAGAGGATGAAGGGCTGGCTATAGTCTGGGTACGCCAAGATTTCATCCCCCGTGAGGGCCATCTTCAGCTGGCGGAAGGACTCTTCTTCTAGCTCTTCCCATTTGAAGGGCGGCTTCTGGTTCTTGGCCTTCCGGGACTGGCCTATCAGGAGGTCCTGCATAGGCGCTGCCTTTTTGGTGAAACCGGGAATAAACCTTCGGTAGTAGCCTACCAACCCCAGGAACTGCCGCACTTCTTTTACGCTGGAGGGGCTTGGCCATCCCTTAATTGCGGTGATCTTATCGAGGTCGGGAGCCACTCCGTCAGCGCTCACCACGTGTCCCAGGTATTGCACCTTTGGTTTCAGGAGGTGACACTTGGAGGGTTTCACCTTTAGGCCGTAACTCGCCAGAGCTTCGAACACCTCCGCCAGGTGTTTCAGGTGGTCCTCATAAGTTTTGGAGTATACGATGACATCGTCCAGGTACAACAGGACCGTCTCGAAGTTTCTGTGGCCCAGACAGCACTCCATTAATCGTTGGAAGGTTCCTGGGGCGTTGCAGAGTCCGAACGGCATGCAGGTGAACTCACTAAGTCCCATCGGGGTGGTGAATGCGGTCTTCTCCCGGTCCGCCTCTGCTACAGGAACCTGCCAGTACCCGCTAGTGAGATCCAAGGTAGAGAAGAAGTTAGCAGATCTTAAAGCAGCCAATGACTCCTCTATCCTTGGTAAGGGGTACGCATCCTTGTGTGTGATACGGTTGATTTTCCGGTAATCTACACACATCCTCATGGTGTTGTCTTTCTTTTTGACTAAAACTAGTGGGGCTGCCCAGGGGCTACAGCTATCCCGGATTACCCCAGCCTCCTTCATGTCTCTAAGCATCCCCTTGGCGTGTTGGTAATGTGCAGGGGGTACGGGTCGATACCTCTCTTTTATGGGAGGATGATCTCCCGTGGGGATGCGGTGTTCTACCCCCTTGACTCGCCCGAAGTCTAACGGGTGTTTACTAAACACTCTCTCATACTCTTGAACCACCCGATAGACTCCTTGTTTCTGATGTGAGGGAGTGGAATCAGTACCCAAATGTAGTTGCTGACACCAGTCCTCCATGTCTTTCTTAGAGCCGTTACCTTCCTCCGGGTGAGATGGAGGCAAGGGTTCCACAGATTGTATAGAATTTTGATTAGTGGTATATAATTTGGCTAGCGTGGCATACCGGGGCAGGTACACTTCCCTCTCCCCGATATTTATTATGCGAATGGGCACCCTCCCATGGCGTACATTGACCACCCCCCGTGCTGTCAAAATGGTGGGCCTACTGTCTGAGTAAACTGGTTCTACCATTGCCTGGTAATCTCTTCCTCTCAGACCAATAGCTGCCCGGCACCAAATCATCATTTCACTTTTTGGGGGCATGGCAATAGGAAAAGGGTCACACATTCTTACGCTACCAATCTCACCGCCGGAGAGTTCCACTTGTTGCCGTTGCATCAGTGCCCGGATCTCTTTCTGGAGCACCCGCTGCTCGCCGGAGCTGGCGTTCTTGGCAACCTGCTGTAAAAGGAAAATCACCTCTGCAAGACAATTTTCAATTACGTTAGTTCCTAGAGTTATTTTTGGGTGACTCTCATGTTTATCAATATCTACAATGATCAGTCCCTGTGCGGCCAGTTCGACTCTACCGATTTTGAGGGCCACCTCCTTAAATCCGATCTGTGGCACGGGCTGGCCATTGCTGGCGATGATACTCAAGTCGTCGTCAGGGTAGTGGGTAATATCCGAGTCATTCCAGTACTGCTTGAAGAGCACGTACGGGATGGTGGTGACCTGTGACCCGGTATCCAGTAGGGCACTCATGGGAATGCCATCCAGTACCACAGGCAAGACTGGACGTCCTCCCACATATCTGTCGCGCCAGTTCGATGGGCCTGGTGATCTTTTTCCTGGGGGTTGGCCCTCTACCCCAGGTTGTGCCCGTTTAAAGAACAGTACCTTTCCATATGTCCGGGTTGATTGCAGCGGCGGCAGATGGGTCGTCCGTCCTCGCTGTATCGGTCACTGGGTCTTCCTCTGGCCGGTGGGGTCCTCCTTGGTCGACGCCACGGGATGTCCTCCGGTCCGGATGCCAGCTGGATCTTCCCTGGGGTGGAGACCTGTAAAGACTGCACAGTTCGGGTTAGCGCAGCAACGCTCTTAGCTAGCTCTTGGACCTGATGGTGTAGGTCTGGAGCCGGGTCATTGTCCAAAGCCTGCGCATCAGCTCCCACAGGCCCTGCTGACAAGGGCGCCGCCTCCTGGTAGTAAGTGGTAGTGGGGCGCCTGTGGGTCACAACGCCACCTGGTGCCGGTTCTCGGAGCACCCGGATGGCTCTGTCCTTGAACTGTGCAAAGTCCAGATGGGGATCCTGTAAGGCCATTGCCCGCAACTGGGTTCAGTGGGCATTGCAATATAAACCCTCTATAAATTGTTCAGTCAACAGCCTGTCCTCGTTTCCCACCCCATCAGGGTCGGTCTGCTTTATGGCCCTCAGGGCCTCTTGTAGGTTTAGTGCATAGTCCCTTATACTCTCATGCGCTCGCTGCTTGCACCCGTAGAATCTAAGCTTAATCTCGGCTGAGGTGCGGGTATCAAAGGTGTCCTTCAGCCGGGTTAGTATCCCTGCGACAGTCTTCCTCCCAGGTGGCCAGGATTTTACTTCCCTTTTGGCTGCCCCGGTTAGTTGGGCCACCAGGATGCTCACTTTTTGCTCTTCTGTGAGGGGGTACACCTGGAAGAGGCTATCCAGCTTTTCTCTAAAGTCATGCAGGGTATGTGACTCCCCTGAGTACTGGGGTAGCCAAGCTGCTCCCGGGATATAGGGCATTGTGAAGGGCATAACTGCAGCAGCGGTAGCGCTGGCGGGGGTTGGGGCAGTGAAGCTCTCCTCCGTATCCGACATCTTCCTCCCCCCCTAGTGGACCGTGGCCTACCTTGCGATGATCCTCTTCCGTAGGCCGCGGCTCCGCAGTGGATCGTCAGGGTTGAGGACCTTCCGTCGCGCTCCTGTGACGTCGGCGTCTGCTGGGCTCCTTCCAGGACCTTACGCAACGTCCGGACGTGAGGCGGGGCTTCAGTTCTCGCGCGCTTTCGGAGTCCACGCCCCTCTTCTTCCCGCGCGGCGTCTCCAAGATGGCGCCGGATGGCGGGAAAACTCCTCGGATGGCGGGAAGAAGGCCGAAGATGGCGCCGGATGGCAGGAAAACTCCACGGATGGCGGGAATCTTCACCACTGGTAAGTTTGAACAGTCTTTTTCAGGCACGCAGTACCCGGTGGTTGCGGGCACGAAATCCTGCCGACTACGCCAAAGTTGACGCGCCCCTGGGCCTGTGTCGCGCTGCGCTGCGCATGCGGGAGCTTACCCGGAGCCGGATCTGTGGAGGGTTGTAGTCTCGTGGCGGTGACCCGGTCCGTGCCCAGGGAGTCAAACTAGACGGCAGTCCATTAGTAGTAAATGGTTGATGACTACGCCACCCGTTGAGTGCAGCCAGGGGGCTGCTGCTGCAGGGCAGACCGCTGAGGCCGATGGTGGGATTGTGCAGCGTGATAGTATAACCCCCAACGGGAGGGGTATGGCCTCAGGGCAGCCGACGTGGATGATGGGGGTAGCAGGAACCACTCAGAGACGGTACGGTGTAGTTCAGGGTCTTTACTGGTAACAACAAAAGACCCTCCCGGAGTACTTGCTAGCGGATGGGGCCTGGTCAGTCCTTGAGCAGATGGGATCTCCCCTGGCCAGGCGTAGTTGTAGGCCTCCCAAACTGACTGTACTCTTCTGGCTACCTTGCTAGGAGCTGATGTAAGTAGCCCACGTCCCTGAGTGTACCGTGTGGTGCTCACCCGTATGGCCGGTGACTCGGGGCCTTCTAATGGCTTCCGCTCCACGATGGCGGTGCTGGTCCCACGCGTGTGACCGTGCCTTCGGGCTTCTGGGCCAGAGGACCTGAAATCCCCTGCCTGACGGATTCTGCTGCTGGGCAGGAATTAGTCCCCACAGCCTCGGACCCCGGGTCCGGTAAAAAGTCTTCTTAGTCAGGGCGAACTCTGCAGCTGCCAGCCCCTGACTCCTTGTAACTGCTGTTTCTTCCTATGCTGTCTCTACTTCTTCTCTTCTTCTACTCACTCACCCTGCCTCAGCCCCAGGTTTATATAGGGGAAGTTCTTCCCCTCCCAAGACTGGGCAGAAGGTGTGGCATGCACAGGATCCCTGACTAAAGGACCTCCCACCTGCTCTCAGACATAACATTACATTACTGTGGAAAACCAGACCCCTGGGGTGTCACATCTCTCACAGAGCAGTCCTCCTTGGTGTCTCTCACAGAGCAGTCCTCCCTGGTGTTACTCACAGAGCACTTCTCCCTGGTGTCACTCACAGAGCACTCCTCCCTGGTGTCTCTCACAGAGCACTTCTCCCTGGTGTCACTTACAGAGCGCTCCTCCCTGGTGTCTCTCACAGAGCGCTCCTCCATGGTGTCACTCACAGAGCAGTTCTCCCTGGTGTCTCTCACAGAGCGCTCCTCCCTGGTGTCTCTCACAGAGCAGTCCTCCTTGATGTCTCTCACAGAGCGCTCCTCCCTGGTGTCTCTCACAGAGCAGTCCTCCTTGGTGTCTCTCACAGAGCACTCCTCCCTGGTGTTACTCACAGAGCAGTCCTCCTTGGTGTGTCTCACAGAGCACTCCTCCTTGGTGTCTCTCACAGAGCGCTCCTCCTTGGTGTCTCTCACAGAGCAGTCCTCCCTGGTGTCTCTCACAGAGCAGTCCTCCCTGGTGTCACTCACAGAGCAGTCCTCCTTGGTGTGTCTCACAGAGCACTCCTCCTTGATGTCTCTCACAGAGCGCTCCTCCCTGGTGTCTCTCACAGAGCAGTCCTCCTTGATGTCTCTCACAGAGCGCTCCTCCCTGGTGTCTCTCACAGAGCAGTCCTCCTTGATGTCTCTCACAGAGCGCTCCTCCCTGGTGTCTCTCACAGAGCAGTCCTCCTTGATGTCTCTCACAGAGCACTCCTCCCTGGTGTCTCTCACAGAGCAGTCCTCCTTGGTGTCTCTCACAGAGCAGTCCTCCCTGGTGTCACTCACAGAGCAGTCCTCCTTGATGTCTCTCAAAGAGCGCTCCTCCCTGGTGTCTCTCACAGAGCAGTCCTCCTTGATGTCTCTCACAGAGCACTCCTCCCTGGTGTCACTCACAGAGCAGTCCTCCTTGATGTCTCTCACAGAGCAGTCCTCCCTGGTGTCACTCACAGAGCAGTCCTCCTTGATGTCTCTCACAGAGCAGTCCTCCCTGGTGTCACTCACAGAGCAGTCCTCCTTGATGTCTCTCACAGAGCGCTCCTCCCTGGTGTCTCTCACAGAGCAGTCCTCCTTGATGTCTCTCACAGAGCGCTCCTCCCTGGTGTCTCTCACAGAGCAGTCCTCCCTGGTGTCTCTCACAGAGCGTCCCTCCCTGATGTCACTCACAGAGCAGTGCTCCTTGGTGTCTCTCACAGATCGCTCCTCCCTGGTGTCTCTCACAGAGCAGTCCTCCTTGGTGTCACTCACAGAGCACTCCTCCTTGGTGTCTCTCTCAGAGCACTCCTCCCTGGTGTCTCTCACAGATCGCTCCTCCCTGGTGTCTCTCACATAGCAGTCCTCCTTGGTGTCACTCACAGAGCAGTCCTCCTTGGTGTCACTCACAGAGCACTCCTCCTTGGTGTGTCTCACAGAGCACTCCTCCTTGGTGTCTCTCACAGATCGCTCCTCCCTGGTGTCTCTCACATAGCAGTCCTCCTTGGTGTCACTCACAGAGCACTCCTCCTTGGTGTCTCTCTCAGAGCACTCCTCCCTGGTGTCACTCACAGAGCAGTCCTCCTTGGTGTCTCTCACCGAGCACTCCTCCTTGGTGTCTCTCACAGAGCGCTCCTCTGGTGTCTCTCACAGAGCGCTCCTCCCTGGTGTCTCTCACAGAGCGCTCCTCCCTGGTGTCTCTCACAGAGCAGTCCTCCTTGGTGTCTCTCACAGATCGCTCCTCCCTGGTGTCTCTCACAGAGCAGTGCTCCTTGGTGTCTCTCACAGATCGCTCCTCCCTGGTGTCTCTCACAGAGCAGTTCTCCCTGGTGTCTCTCACAGAGCGTCCCTCCCTGGTGTCACTCACAGAGCGCTCCTCCTTGGTGTGTCTCACAGAGCACTCCTCCTTGGTGTGTCTCACAGAGCACTCCTCCTTGGTGTCACTCACAGAGCGCTCCTCCCTGGTGTCTCTCACAGAGCAGTCCTCCTTGGTGTCTCTCACAGAGCGCTCCTCCCTGGTGTCTCTCACAGAGCAGTCCTCCCTGGTGTCTCTCACAGAGCGTCCCTCCCTGATGTCACTCACAGAGCAGTCCTCCTTGGTGTCTCTCACAGATCGCTCTTCCCTGGTGTCTCTCACAGAGCAGTGCTCCTTGGTGTCTCTCACAGATCGCTCCTCCGTGGTGTCACTCACAGAGCAGTCCTCCCTGGTGTCTCTCACAGAGCGTCCCTCCCTGATGTCACTCACAGAGCAGTCCTCCTTGGTGTCTCTCACAGATCGCTCTTCCCTGGTGTCTCTCACAGAGCAGTGCTACTTGGTGTCTCTCACAGATCGCTCCTCCCTGGTGTCACTCACAGAGCACTCCTCCTTGATGTCTCTCACAGAGCAGTCCTCCTTGGTGTGTCTCACAGAGCACTCCTCCTTGGTGTCTCTCACAGATCGCTCCTCCCTGGTGTCTCTCACATAGCAGTCCTCCTTGGTGTCTCTCTCAGAGCACTCCTCCCTGGTGTCACTCACAGAGCAGTCCTCCTTGGTGTCTCTCACAGAGCACTCCTCCTTGGTGTCTCTCACAGAGCGCTCCTCTGGTGTCTCTCACAGAGCGCTCCTCCCTGGTGTCTCTCACAGAGCGCTCCTCCCTGGTGTCTCTCACAGAGCAGTCCTCCTTGGTGTCTCTCACAGATCGCTCCTCCCTGGTGTCTCTCACAGAGCAGTGCTCCTTGGTGTCTCTCACAGATCGCTCCTCCCTGGTGTCTCTCACAGAGCAGTTCTCCCTGGTGTCTCTCACAGAGCGTCCCTCCCTGGTGTCACTCACAGAGCACTCCTCCTTGGTATGTCTCACAGAGCACTCCTCCTTGGTGTCACTCACAGAGCGCTCCTCCCTGGTGTCTCTCACAGAGCAGTCCTCCTTGGTGTCTCTCACAGAGCACTCCTCCCTGGTGTCTCTCACAGAGCAGTCCTCCCTGGTGTCTCTCACAGAGCAGTCCTCCTTGGTGTCTCTCACAGAGCGCTCCTCCCTGGTGTCTCTCACAGAGCACTTCTCCCTGGTGTCACTCACAGAGCACTCCTCCTTGGTGTCTCTCACAGAGCGCTCCTCCCTGGTGTCTCTCACAGAGCACTTCTCCCTGGTGTCACTCACAGAGCACTCCTCCTTGGTGTCTCTCACAGAGCGCTCCTCCTTGGTGTCTCTCACAGAGCACTCCTCCCTGGTGTCTCTCACAGAGCGCTCCTCCCTGGTGTCCCTCACAGAGCAGTCCTCCCTGGTGTCACTCACAGAGCAGTCCTCCTTGGTGTGTCTCACAGAGCACTCCTCCTTGGTGTCTCTCACAGAGCAGTCCTCCCTGGTGTCTCTCACAGAGCAGTCCTCCCTGGTGTCACTCACAGAGCACTCCTCCTTGATGTCTCCCACAGAGCGCTCCTCCCTGGTGTCTCTCACAGAGCAGTCCTCCTTGATGTCTCTCACAGAGCGCTCCTCCCTGGTGTCTCTCACAGAGCAGTCTTCCTTGATGTCTCTCACAGAGCGCTCCTCCCTGGTGTCTCTCACAGAGCGCTCCTCCTTGGTGTCTCTCACAGAGCAGTCCTCCCTGGTGTCTCTCACAGAGCAGTCCTCCCTGGTGTCACTCACAGAACAGTCCTCCTTGATGTCTCTCACAGAGCGCTCCTCCCTTGTGTCTCTCACAGAGCAGTCCTCCTTGATGTCTCTCACAGAGCGCTCCTCCCTGGTGTCTCTCACAGAGCAGTCCTCCTTGATGTCTCTCACAGAGCGCTCCTCCCTGGTGTCTCTCACAGAGCAGTCCTCCTTGATGTCTCTCACAGAGCGCTCCTCCTTGGTGTCTCTCACAGAGCAGTCCTCCCTGGTGTCTCTCACAGAGCAGTCCTCCCTGGTGTCACTCACAGAACAGTCCTCCTTGATGTCTCTCACAGAGCAGTCCTCCCTGGTGTCACTCACAGAACAGTCCTCCTTGATGTCTCTCACAGAGCAGTCCTCCCTGGTGTCACTCACAGAACAGTCCTCCTTGATGTCTCTCACAGAGCGCTCCTCCCTGGTGTCTCTCACAGAGCAGTCCTCCTTGATGTCTCTCACAGAGCGCTCCTCCCTGGTGTCTCTCACAGAGCAGTCCTCCCTGGTGTCTCTCACAGAGCAGTCCTCCCTGGTGTCTCTCACAGAGCACTCCTCCTTGGTGTCACTCACAGAGCAGTCCTCCTTGATGTCTCTCACAGAGCGCTCCTCCCTGGTGTCTCTCACAGAGCAGTCCTCTCTGGTGTCTCTCACAGAGCGTCCCTCCCTGATGTCACTCACAGAGCAGTCCTCCTTGGTGTCTCTCACAGATCGCTCTTCCCTGGTGTCTCTCACAGAGCACTCCTCCTTGGTGTCTCTCACAGATCGCTCCTCCCTGGTGTCTCTCACAGAGCAGTCCTCCTTGGTGTCTCTCACAGAGCAGTCCTCCTTGGTGTCTCTCACAGAGCACTCCTCCTTGGTGTCTCTCACAGAGCAGTCCTCCTTGGTGTCTCTCACAGAGCACTCCTCCCTGGTGTCACTCACAGAGCAGTCCTCCCTGGTGTCTCTCACAGAGCACTCCTCCTTGGGGTCACTCACAGAGCAGTCCTCCTTGATGTCTCTCACAGAGCGCTCCTCCCTGGTGTCTCTCACAGAGCAGTCCTCCTTGATGTCTCTCACAGAGCGCTCCTCCCTGGTGTCTCTCACAGAGCAGTCCTCCCTGGTGTCTCTCACAGAGCAGTCCTCCTTGGTGTCTCTCACAGATCGCTCTTCCCTGGTGTCTCTCACAGAGCAGTGCTCCTTGGTGTCTCTCACAGATCGCTCCTCCCTGGTGTCTCTCACAGAGCAGTTCTCCCTGGTGTCTCTCACAGAGCATCCCTCCCTGGTGTCACTCACAGAGCGCTCCTCCTTGGTGTGTCTCACAGAGCACTCCTCCTTGGTGTGTCTCACAGAGCACTCCTCCTTGGTGTGTCTCACAGAGCGCTCCTCCCTGGTGTCTCTCACAGTGCAGTCCTCCTTGGTGTCTCTCACAGAGCAGTCCTCCCTGGTGTCACTCACAGAGCAGTCCTCCCTGGTGTCTCTCACAGAGCGCTCCTCCCTGATGTCTCTCACAGAGCAGTCCTCCTTGGTGTCAATCACAGAGCAGTCCTCCTTGATGTCTCTCACAGAGCGCTCCTCCCTGGTGTCTCTCACAGAGCAGTCCTCCTTGATGTCTCTGACGCGCCACCTGGGCCAGTGTTGTTGGGGATACCCGGAGCCGGATCAGATGGGGGTTGTAGTCTCCGAGTGGCTGTGACCCGGTCCGTGCCCAGGGTGTCAAGCTCAGTGTGTGGCAGTCCTTACTGATGTTACTAAAGTTCTTTATGTCGACTACGCCACCCGTTGAATTGCGGTCACTACGGCCGCCGCTGCAGCAGGGTCCGTTGAGGCTGATGGTGTTTGTGCAGCTCAGGTAGTATAACCCCCAACGGGAGGGGTATAGCCTCAGGGGGGTCAGGTGCAGAGGATGGTGGTTGTGGAAGTGCAGGGAAGATGGTAATGAGAGTCAGAGTCGGGTTGTGCAGTTCAGGGTTCTTTACTTACTGCTGTTCTTGTACCGGTCACTCCGGCCTTGAGTGACCACCCGAGCCGCGCTGCGTCCACCAGGTCCTGGACTCGGCCAACCCCCAAGTAGTTCTGGAGCGTGGTTCTGAGCTCCCTTTCTGTCCTGTCCTCGTCTCTGGCCTTCCCCACCAGGGATCCACCTATGTCCGGCTCCCTTGGGCCTCCTGTTGGTGAACCCTTGTCTCTGGGTTCCCTGACCCTATGCGTGGTCTGCCTTCCGGGTAGATATAGTGGGTGGCCGTGGCAGATTCTGCCCACGGCCTCCGGTTCCTGGCTAAGGTGTGCTGTAGCCTCTGCCAGCTTGGGATCCGGTACCCTGTTGCCAACTCTTCACCCTCTGGTCTAATTTGGGCTCTTGGAGTTCCTTCTTTCTCCCCCTCTGGGTCTTTCTCTCTCCTCTCTCTCTCTGGGTCTTGGGCTGCTCTGCTCCTCTGCTCTCTTCAGGTTACACTCTGACAGACTGACTGACCCTGATCTAAGATGGTTCCCACCTTATATACTCCCTCTATGTGTGAGCTCAGGTGACCAGCACCCAATGAGCTCCTAGCACTACCCAGGCTGCTCCCCCTATCTGCCCCTACACTACTGGGATATTCCACCCCCCTCCCACTCCAGCCAAGGACAGACTCGGTCGTACCTGCACATTATTAAGTGGGAGTACCATTGGTCCGTCCTCCGGAAATGGGATGTGTGTAGTGCATGCAGCTAACTGAGCTCAGTTCCACACTCCATCCTTACCCGGGAGTGGAATATCACACCTCTGGGTTGAGGTGCAATACCCCTGTAGCAGCCGATTCCTCAGGGTGCTACATTCCCCCCTGGTAAATCACAGCACGTCCTCGGGCTGTAAGATATAAAAAAAACATCCACAAACATACAATTATTTTTCATAAACATAAACATATAAAACATATAAAACATCATATATTATCAGCATAAACTTTTCATATAAAACTTTTCATAAAAACTTTTCATAAAAACATTCTTGTCCTCTGGTACCTCCGGTCACGGTGCAACTTGTGACCGGGTAAAGTGCGACAGTCTCTTGAAGAAAAATGGTTTTCCCTATAAAACCAGTAGGGGGCGCTTTAGGAAGCGCAACTATATACAAGGGAATTATGGCCGCTCTCAGTCCTCGGCCAGGTATTAGGAAAGGGATGACCGCTCTCAGTCCTCGGTCAGTGGGAATAGGGACACACGGGATTAACAGTTCACTCTTGGCTGGTCCCAACGGGGACTATATTTTAACTAAGTAACAGTTCTTATACCCTGACGGGTAACTTTATACAGTCTCTTCACTACCGTACTCAACGACGGTGTCCTCCTGCTCTTTCTTTGTGGACAGTTTCAGTTTCAGACCCGTCCGGGTCCTCTTGCTCCTCCTCACACCGCAGCTCCTCCTCCGTCAGGCGATGCACATGGAGGGCGTAGGGTCCTTTGGCACACTTGTGCCGGGTGAAGGTGACCTCGTCCCCTAAATACAGGTCACGACCTCTGTGTCCCTCCGGTAGGTGGGACTCAACGTCTCTCCTGGTCACGAAGACGTCGCCTGGGGTGCGGTGATCCCTGATGAAACCCCACCCATGCTGCAGATTGAACTTTATCACAGTCCCGATGGTACGGGGACCATGCGCTGCACGGGGGTTTCTCCTGGTCCGGCTCTTCTGCTCCGCGCTCCTTATTTGGGCTTGTTGTTCCCGGACCCGCCTCTCTCTCCGCTCCCTCTCGAAGACCTCGAGCTGCTGCCGGCAGCACTCTGCACGCTCTGCTGCGGCTGCCCGAGTCTCCTGAGTGAACCCCATGAGGTCTTCTCCGGTGGGATCCCACTCAAACTGGGTCTCTTCTAGCGGGGGCGAGGTCCTCTTTACAGGCTTCGGAACCGGAATCAGGGGTTCGGCTAGGGGTCTCTCTTTCCGGAGTCGGGGATGGTGAAACTCCGGTGGCCATATGAAGGGCTGCCCATCCGGGCACGTATGCTGGGCGAATAGATCTTCACCCAGGTGCGGCGCTCTAGATGTTATGGGCGCCGTGGTGGTAGCGGTGCCCGGGTTTACCAGACCTTGCGACCAGGCCTGGGGCACCTTGAAAGTAAAGGGCACCGTAAGAACGGCGGCGCCCTGTGTTACTTGGCCCTGCGACCAGGCCGGGGGCTCCGCGGAGGTAGGGGGCGCTGTTGGTATTGCGTTGCCCGGGGGTACTAGGCCTTGCGACCAGGCCGATGGTACTTCCTGCTTGGCCACGCTCGGGGTCGAGGCGTGTGACGTCACAGGGGTCGCGGCTTCCGTTTGAGGCCTAGTCTGCGGCGGTGACGTTGCAGCGACGGGCACGGCAGGGGGTACTTCGGGCTCTGCGACGGGGAGCTGGGGCAGGCACGCGGTTTCCCGGCTCGGGGTAGTGACATCCCCTTTACCTGCCTCCGTCCGTTCAGCTCCCTTCTCGGCGCCGTCTCCGGCCTTCAGTCCTCCTGCGCCATCCTCAGAGGCGGTCTGTCTCCTCGTCTCGGGTGGCGTGCTCCGCTGACGAGTCTCGGTCTGCTGGGCCATCTCTCGGCTCCACTCCGCCAACGTCTCTCGTTGCACCCGGGCCAACCTCTGTGCGAGGCCCTCCAGCGCGGTCTGTGCACACTCCCGGTCTCGGGGGAGCTGTGTTAGGATCTCCAGCAGGCCTTCTGGAGTGGCGACCTGCAACAGGCTCCTGACCACTGGGTCGGTGCTGCCTGGAGTGGCGGCCCGCATCAGGCTCCTGACCACTGGGTCGGTGCTGCCTGGCTCTCCCTCCATCTCCGGGTAGGCTCTCTCTGGACTCTCTTCCAGACGTCTTGTCTCCGGGTGCGCTCTCTCCAGACTCCTCCAGGCTGCACCCATCTTCGCTCCTTTGTTCTGTCTCCGCCCACATTGAGGGTGGTCCCGGGGCAACTTAGTGATTGTCAGTTCCAGGGGCAGTTCTCTCACGCTGATGGACACTTCCAGCATCACAGTCTCTGTTGGTGGGCGCGGTTTCCGCTTTTGGCGCCATTCTTCGACCTGGCCCACGATGGGAGGTGGCCTTTTGCCACCCTCTGGCACGCCCATAATGGCGTCCGCTCTTCCAAGGCGGGAAATCTTTGGAAATGGCGGGAATCGTCTCCCAGTGGCGGGAAACTCCATGGATGGCGGGAAAAAGCTGCAAATGGCGGACAACCGGCGGGAAACGACCTGTGATGGGGCCCGATGGCAGGGACCCTCCGGAACTGGCAGGAGACTTCTTTTTAAGGTAACGGTGTACTTTTCTTCAGGCACGCAGTACCCGGTTGTTGCGGGCACGTAATCCTGCCGACTACGCCAAAGTTGACGCGCCCCCTGGGCCAGTGTTGTTGGGGATACCCGGAGCCGGATCAGATGGGGGTTGTAGTCTCCGAGTGGCTGTGACCCGGTCCGTGCCCAGGGTGTCAAGCTCAGTGTGTGGCAGTCCTTACTGATGTTACTAAAGTTCTTTATGTCGACTACGCCACCCGTTGAATTGTGGTCACTACGGCCGCCGCTGCAGCAGGGTCCGCTGAGGCTGATGGTGTTTGTGCAGCTCAGGTAGTATAACCCCCAACGGGAGGGGTATAGCCTCAGGGGGGTCAGGTGCAGAGGATGGTGGTTGTGGAAGTGCAGGGAAGATGGTAATGAGAGTCAGAGTCGGGTTGTGCAGTTCAGGGTTCTTTACTTACTGCTGTTCTTGTACCGGTCACTCCGGCCTTGAGTGACCACCCGAGCCGCGCTGCGTCCACCAGGTCCTGGACTCGGCCAACCCCCAAGTAGTTCTGGAGCGTGGTTCTGAGCTCCCTTTCTGTCCTGTCCTCGTCTCTGGCCTTCCCCACCAGGGATCCACCAATGTCCGGCTCCCTCGGGCCTCCTGTTGGTGAACCCTTGTCTCTGGGTTCCCTGACCCTATGCGTGGTCTGCCTTCCGGGTGGATATAGTGGGTGGCCGTGGCAGATTCTGCCCACGGCCTCCGGTTCCTGGCTAAGGTGTGCTGTAGCCTCTGCCAGCTTGGGATCCGGTACCCTGTTGCCAACTCTTCACCCTCTGGTCTAATTTGGGCTCTTGGAGTTCCTTCTTTCTCCCCCTCTGGGTCTTTCTCTCTCCTCTCTCTCTCTGGGTCTTGGGCTGCTCTGCTCCTCTGCTCTCTTCAGGTTACACTCTGACAGACTGACTGACCCTGATCTAAGATGGTTCCCACCTTATATACTCCCTCTATGTGTGAGCTCAGGTGACCAGCACCCAATGAGCTCCTAGCACTACCCAGGCTGCTCCCCCTATCTGCCCCTACACTACTGGGATATTCCACCCCCCTCCCACTCCAGCCAAGGACAGACTCGGTCGTACCTGCACATTATTAAGTGGGAGTACCATTGGTCCGTCCTCCGGAAATGGGATGTGTGTAGTGCATGCAGCTAACTGAGCTCAGTTCCACACTCCATCCTTACCCGGGAGTGGAATATCACACCTCTGGGTTGAGGTGCAATACCCCTGTAGCAGCCGAATCCTCAGGGTGCTACATCTCTCACAGAGCACTCCTCCCTGGTGTCTCTCACAGAGCGCTCCTCCTTGGTGTGTCTCACAGAGCGCTCCTCCCTGGTGTCTCTCACAGAGCATCCCTCCCTGATGTCACTCACAGAGCGCTCCTCCTTGGTGTCTCTCACAGATCGCTCTTCCCTGGTGTCTCTCACAGAGCACTCCTCCCTGGTGTCTCTCACAGAGCAGTCCTCCTTGGTGTCTCTCACAGATCGCTCTTCCCTGGTGTCTCTCACAGAGCAGTCCTCTCTGGTGTCTCTCACAGAGCGTCCCTCCCTGATGTCACTCACAGAGCACTCCTCCTTGGTGTGTCTCACAGAGCACTCCTCCCTGATGTCACTCACAGAGCAGTCCTCCTTGGTGTGTCTCACAGAGCACTCCTCCTTGGTGTGTCTCACAGAGCAGTCCTCCTTGGTGTCTCTCACAGATCGCTCCTCCCTGGTGTCACTCACAGAGCGCTCCTCCTTGGTGTGTCTCACAGAGCACTCCTCCTTGGTGTCTCTCACAGAGCACTCCTCCTTGGTGTGTCTCACAGAGCGCTCCTCCCTGGTGTCTCTCACAGAGCAGTCTTCCCTGGTGTCACTCAAGGGACCTCATAGTGTCTTGGTGAATTATCAGTCAGCCCTAGTAGTCTCTGTAGTTCTTCACACTGACTCCAGGCTGTCTCCTCATCGTCTCCTTTCCTCGTCTCAGCGTCTCCCCATTATTCTATATATGGATTCATCTGCTCCTTCTCTACTCCATACTGGGATGCAAACAGATGGTATTCCAGGCCTTCAACCATCCCGGATCCTGAGGTACAGTTCTGGAGCAGGTATGCAGGCAAGTAGTATGCTGATGAGGGGGAATCGTACTATGTGTGGAGATCTGTGGGAGCATCATACTATGTATAGGGGGCTGTGTGGTCATCATACTGTGTAAGGAGATCTGTGTGCCCATCATACTCTGTATGGAGGGCTGTGGGGGTATCATATCGTGTATGTAGAGCTGTGGGGGCATCATACTGTGTACAGGTGTTGTGGGGGCATCCTACTGTGTATGGAGGGCTGTGGGGGCATCATACTGTGTATGGAGGGCTGTGGAGAAATCATACTGTGTATGGGGACTATGGGGGCATCATACTGTGTATTGGGGCTACGGGGGCATCATACTGTGTAAGGATAGCTGTGTGGGCATCATACTGTGTATGAAAGGCTGTGGGGAAAATCATACTCTGTATGAAGGGCTGTGTGGGCATCATACTGTGTATGAAGGGCTGTAGGGACATCTTTCTGTGTATGGAGGCCTGTGGGGGCATCATACTGTGTATAGGGGCTGTGGGGGCATCATACTGTGTATGGAGGGCTGTGGGGGCATCATACCTTGTATGAAGGGCTGCGGGGACATCATACTGTATATGCTGTATATGAAGGGCTGTGGGGGCATCATACTGTGTATAGGGGCTGTGGGGGATCATACTGTGTATGGAGGGCTGGAGGGCATCATACTGTGTATGAAGGGCTGTGGGGATATCATACTGTGTATGAAGGACTGTGGGGACATCATACTGTGTATGAAGGGCTGTGGGGACATCATACTGTGTATGAAGGGCTGTGGGGGAATCATACTGTGTATGGAGTGCTGTGTGGGCATTATACTGTGTATGAAGGGCTGTGGGGACATCTTTCTATGTATGGAGGGCTGTGGGGGCATCATACTGTGTATGAAGGGCCGTGGGGGCATCATACTGTGTATAGGGGCTGTGAGGGCATCATACTGTGTATGGAGGGCTGGGGGGCATCATACTGTGTATAGAGGCTGTGGGGGCATCATACTGTGTCAGAAGGGCTGTGGGGACATCATACTGTGTATGAAGGGCTGTGGGGGCATCACACTGTGTATGAAGGGCTCTGGGGGCATCATACTGTGTATAGGGGCTGTGAGGGCATCATGCTGTGTGGGAGCACTGTGTTGACATAGTACTGTGTGTGGTGAGCACTGTGGGGGCCATGAAAGTGGTATCATACTTTGTGGGAGCACTGATGGGCTTCTCTAGGAGAATATGTCTGTGTGGGTGCATATAAAGGAGTGGGTGAGGTTAGAGTACTGGCGTAGCATAAAATAAGAGTTGCTGTGGCGTGCTCCACTGTATGTTTCCTTCGTCCTTATTTTTCATAGTTAGGAGATATGGTTACAATTTCATACTTGTCCCCAGATCGCATCCTGGTCCTATGACGGAATCCCTAGACACTTCACATCCTATCCCTCAACCAATCAGCTGCTCTGAAAAGGGTCATGTGATCATATACACTGCATGAATCCTTAGAAACAGGAGACATAAAAGGATCCTCTTCAAAGCAGCCGACTGGCTGAAGAGGGGACATGTGATGCATCATGTGACTTCACCCAACCAGGAAGTGCTCTCTCTCCAGCTCACTGCTTGTCCTTCTGGTGTTTGGTTGATATTATTGACCTCATTAGTAGTCTCCTGGTACAAAGCTCCCAACCGTCCCGAATTCAGCGGGACTGTCCCGACACTTCAGAGCTTTTGTCCCGGCTTCTGATACCTCACTACACTCCAATGTCTTCATCGCTCTGTTGCTCCTCCTTACTCCTTAGGAGAGGGGCCACATCTCTCTGTTCAGTGCATAAATTAAATTATAATATTCACCCCTCTCCTGTGATCAGGTCTCCCTGGGACTCGCAGGCTGTAGCACTATCTGAGTCACATACCACAATGATGTAGATTGGAGAAGCTGGTAATCTTGACCTGTACTGAACCCAGAATCAGATTATACTATTATCATACCTCCCAACTATTGAAGAATAGAAAGAGGGACAGATCACGCGGCGTGGGTAGTGCCCCTCGGCAAATTCTGGCACGAAGAGACGTCAGAGGAGCGCAGGCAGTGAGACTGCAGGGTGTAGAACTAAATCCGGGACTGTCCACCGTATCCGGGACAGGTGGGACTAGAGATGAGTGGATGGATACACGGGTCTCTGGTCCAGCGTCCAGGTCATTGCTACCTGGTGACTTGTCGGGAGACCTCGAATCTCTAACCTTCCGGCATTCCCGGTGGCTTTTGGTTGGTCCGGGCAGCGCGACGTCATCTGTGCGTCCTGCGGATTTATTTTTGTTCCTTCATTCACAGTCGGAGCCGCCAGAACTTTATCATCTTTATATAGCTTCACTGTACGACATCCGGCTTTTTTCTGTCTGCAAGGCCGTGTTCACACATAGCATAAATACTGCGTCTTTTGTTTTCTACAGGATCCGCACCAAACTCCACAATAACAATCTTCTCCCCCTTATTTGATGCGTTTTTGGTGCAGATGTGAAGCCACATTTTTAATGTGTTTTTTTATAGTACAGAAAAGCTTTGATTCTGCATTTAAAAAAGTTTCTGCAGTTTTTTACATGCGTTTTTTTTTTTAAGCTCCACATAGAAGATGGGAGAAAAAAAAGCACCAAAGCCCCACAGTTCAGTAGCGTCTTTAGACCACAGGGGGCGCAGTTTTCATGAAAGCGCATCCACTTTGGAGAGTTAAATACAGCAGAATATCTGTGCAAAAAAAGCAGCAGAAAATACTCAGCATTTACCCTAAATGTGAACAAGGTCTAAATTTAAAGGCAAAGTGGATGTGATTCAATGAAATCTCCGCCCTCCGTGGTCTGAAGACGCTGCTGAACTCTGCAGTTTTGGTGTATTTTTTCTCTATAGGCTTCTTCTGAAAAAAAAAAGCATGAAAAAAAAACGCAGTTGCATTATTAAGCGCAGAATCAAAGCTTTTCTGTGCTATTAAAAAAAGCGTGAAAAAAGCGGCTGCATATCTGCACCAAAATTGCATCAAATTAGGGGGAAAACACATAAAAGAAACGCAGAAAACTCGCAATAATCAGAGAAGATTGTTATTGCATCGAGTGATGAGGTCACCTGCTGAAAACGTGCAGAAAAAAGCAGTAGAAAAAAACGCAGCATTTACACTACGTGTGAACATGGCCTGAGCGTTACAGATTTACTACATTTTTTATGGGTTTAAAAGAGAAAAAATATCAATCACGCCATTTTTTTTTACGTCACTTACTGATCTCCGTAAATAATCTGATCGCTGTGTTCCGCGGGTCGTTACAATTACAGGGATATGTCCATGTTATGTGCTGATTTGTAATGCATATTATTTTTTATAAAACGCATTAAAAATGCCAATATTTTTTTCATTATCAAGTGTTTTTCATTATTATTTTTTAGCAATTTTATAAGATGAAAAAATCTCTTATTCTCCCTCTAGAATACAAATACATACAAGTACATAGTAGTGTATTTCTATCAATATAATCTGCTTGTGGAGTCAGATCAAGTATATAAAGTTCTCCCTGTTATTTCCTCAGAGCTTGTGGCTCAGTAGCTTAGGCTCCTGCCTGTATTGTTAAGGTCGTGGGTTTGAGACCTGGAGACTCACAGAAAAATAAATAAAATAACATTTTTGTAATTGCTTATTTTTACTACTTTAATAGGAACAAAAAAAACATATTTTTCTTCACCTCAGTATACAGGGACCATAAAAATACGTTGTTATACACAATGTATCTCTATGGACATGTATAACCTGCTTTTGGTTCATTGCCTGCAATAGATGTCAAGATTAACAAACTCTCCTGTCTATATCATCGTGACCTGTGGCTCATTGGTAGAGCACCAGCCTGTGAACACTAATAGATGCTAGTTCAGGTCTAGGGGGGAGACCCACTCACAGGAGGGAGCAGAAGTGAATATATAATTTAATATATGCACTGAGCAGAGAGAAGCAGCCCCCAAGGAGGAGCTATGGGAGCAATCAAGGAGGTGAGTGAGATGAAAGATATGGGATGTGGGACTGAGTTCTCATATCAGGACAGTCCTGCTGAATCTGGGACAGTTGGGAGCTATGCTATTTCACATAGAGATACATTGTATCTAACAATGTATTTCCATGTTCCCTGTATACTAGAGGTGAAGAAAAAGTCAGATTTCTTTGTTCCTATAAAAAGCAATTACAAAAATTTCATTTTTTCATCTTTTTGTGAGTCTCCCCAGGTCTCAAACCCACAACCTTCACCCTCACAGGTGATGTAACAGGGAGAATTTTGTATACTTGATCTGTATTGCAGGCTCTGACACCACAGGCAGATTGTACTGATACATTGCACACAGCAGCGTATTTTCTATGCATTTGTACATAAGAAAAATAAAAGCGATTTTTTTTCATCTTATAAAATTACTAAAAAATAATGAAAAACACTTGAACATGAAAAAAAAACCAGTAATGCATATTTTTTTAAATAATAAACATCACAATTCAGCAAATAACATGGACATATTTTGTGTCCCTATAATTGTAACGACCCGCAGAACACAGCGATCAGATTATTTAAGGGGATCGGTAAATGGCGTAAAAAAATGGCGTGAGTGATATTTTTTCTCTATTAAACCCATAAAAAAATGTAATAAAAATGTAAAGCTGAGGCCGTGTTCACACGTAGTGTAATTGCTGCTTTCCTTCTACTGCTTTTTTTCTGCAGGTGTCTGGAACCAGACAACACAGTACTAATATACTCTGACTATTGTGTGTTTGCTGCGTTTCTTTCATGCGTTCTCCCGCTTATTTGATGCAATTTTGGGGCAGGTATGAAGCTGAGTTTTTAACACTTTTTTAATAGCACAGAAAAGCTTTGATTCTGCACTTAAAAATGAAGCAACTTTTTTTTTTTCAGAAGAAGCCTATGGAGAAAATGCACCAAAACCGCAAAAGACGCACAGAGGGCGGGAATGTCATGGAATCGCATCCACTTTGCTTGGACATTTAGGCTGAGTTCACACGATGCGTTTTTCATGCGTTTCCGCGGCGTTTTTGCAGTTGCATAAACGCCGCAGAAACGCATGGTAGAAGGGCAGCAATGTTCCCCAATTGAAATCCGCATGTGCTGTGCCCATGATGCGTAAACGCTGCGGTCAAAAATCCGCAGCATGTCAATTAATTTTGCGGAAACGCTGCTCTTTTGCCGCCATTGACTTGCATTAGACCGCATGGAATCCGCATCACTGTATATGTTGATGCGCTTTTCATGCGGTTTAATGTGCGGATGGTACCCGGGTGTGGAGGAGAGGACTCTCATCCAGACCCAGGTACCATTATAAAAAAAGAATAAAATAAAAAATATATATATTCTCACCTACTGATGGCCCGCGCTGCGTCCTGCCGGCTTCCCGGGCACTTCGCGGTTGAATGAAGGACCTTCGCTGACGTCAGTCATGTGACGGGTCACGTGACGCTGACGTCGGAAGGTCCTAAAGTCTTCACTGCCGGCAGCCGGGACCGAGCGAAGCCGGACACCGGGGGCCATCAGAGGGTAAAGTATAGATTTATTTTTTATTTTTTGACATTCACACACTATATAAATCCATGCCGGTTGCCGGTTGCATGGATTTATATAGTGTGAAGTTGACAAGCACTTTCCAAGTGATGCTAAAAATCGCTTGTCAACCCGCATGCGGAAATGCAAGTGAAGAACGCTTCACATCCGCTTGTCCCTGGCAGGAAAACGCATGTACAATCCGCATGTACAATCCACATGTACAATCCGCATGTACAATCCGCATGCACAATCCGCATGTACAATCCACATGCGTTTTTTCCTGCCAGAGAGATGCAGAAACGCTCAGGAAAAAATCCTGAGCATTTCTGCATCGTGAGCACATACCCTTAGACCTTGTTCACATGTAGCGTAAATGCTGCGTATTTTCTGCACAGAAATTCTGCTGTGTTGAACTGTCCAAGCAAAGTGGATGTGATTTCATGACAACTGCGCCCCCCTGTGGTCTAAAAACGTTGCAACAGGATAAATAAAGGATTCAGGAGTGATGGCCAAAGTAAGTAATCCAATATTCTTTATTGACCAACTCACAAGACACTTAAAAAAAATATATATATATAAAGGGAGAATGTCAAACAAGGGTATAAATCATATAGGGAACCTCCAACAATAAATACAGCTAATTAATGCAGAGTAAGTGCACACAAGGTAAAAAAAAAGCCATAAGAAAAATGAATAAAAAATGTAATCAATAGTTAATATCAAAAGGTATGGATCAATCACATTATCATAAACACACTGTGGAATAAATCCTACAAAGAAAGTGATAATATATAATCCTAATGTCAAATAATAAGGTATAAGAACCTCACACATAATGAAAGTGCAAAAAGAAAGGTACTAATGGGTTAAATTGGGTGTGCAGCATTCACAGGAGAATGACCACTGATTCACAGTTGTTTAAGGAATGCAGTGTGAGGCCACCGCCACATTATCAGTATTTGATCAGTGTTCTGCACTTTTCTGCACTGTTCCCTTACTAAGGCCACGGCCCCACTATCAGTATTTGATCAGTATTCTGCACTTTTCTGCACTGTTCCCTTACTAAGGCCACGGCCCCACTATCAGTATTTGGTCAGTATTTGGTCAGTGGGTGATAAATGCAGAATTGGTGACTTGTTTCTATTATACCTTTTCTCTGATTGTTCCTTACCTGGTTTTGGCTCCCACTCCTGAGAAAAATACTGACCGAATACTGATAGTGGGGCCATGGCCTAAGTCACATGCCGACGAGCTGCTCTTCCTAATTCTCTCGGAGAGAAGCTCGTTGTCACGTGACCGTAAGAAAAAATACTGATAGTGGGGCCATGGAGTGAACATAATAAACGTACAAACCAGGGGTGAAAAGCCCTGCCTCAAAACTACTATACAGCAAATGCTGAGAGCGATAAGAGAGGACCCCCTGAGGAAGCTGTAGGCGAAACGAGCGTTGGCTGCCACACAGGTTTTTTTTTTTTTACTTCCTCACTTCTTATACCAACTTTGGTCTATTTCTCTGATCTTTTTCCAGCTCTACAGCGTCCATCAATCTTTACACAGGACACTTTTTCCTTTCTTTCTGTGCCTATATCGCCTCTTTTTTATTGAGCACTTAGTGGTTATCTCTGTGAATTTTATCCAAGCTTAGGTCCTCTCTTCTGGCTTTCAGCATTTGCTGAGTTTAATAACCTGTGAATCCGTTCCTGTGACTGCTGCGCCCCCGTCAGTACCTTTCTCTTTGCTGGGTTACCTATCTTTTTGCATTTTCATGATTTGTGCACAATTTTCTTGCGCCATGCCTTTTGTGCGGTTCTTATACCTTTACTATTTGGCTGTATTTATTTTCTGTGGTTTATGCCTTTTTGTTTGACATTTTTATATTTTTAAAAGTTTTTTTTTTTTTGTCTTGTCAGAATATTTTTTTTACTTACTTTGGCTAACACTCCTGAATAGGAGTTTCTGATCCAAATGGAAGAAACTTCAACGTTTTTGGTCTATTAGGTGATTATGGATAAATGAACGGTAGTTTGAACGTGACAGCAAACATAACAAAATTCCAGGGGTTAATTTCTCTGGAGAAACTCTCCGCCTCTTATGGAAAGAAACTTTTTCACTTTCGGTTCCTGCTCTTTCCCACCACAATGGCGTCTGCTGAGCTGAGGGACGAGCTGAACTGCTCCATCTGCCTGAGCCTCTATACAGATCCCGTATCCCTGAGATGTGGACACAACTTCTGCCGCTCGTGTATTGTGAGTGTGCTGGATGCCCAGGAGGCGGCTGGAGGGTATTCCTGTCCTGACTGCAGAGCAGAATATCCGGAGCGTCCGGCCCTGGAGAAGAACCGGAAGCTGAGGAACATAGTGGAGCGTTTCTCATCTACTCAGCCTGATATGGAGGCGACCAGAATCTTCTGCACTTACTGTGATTCTCCTGCCCTGGCTGTAAGGACATGTCTGCAGTGTGAGGCGTCTTTTTGTGAAAAGCACCTGACCAGACACAGTAAGTCACCAGAACATACCTTAGTTGACCCCACTGTTACCCTGGAGGAAAGAAAATGCTCCACACACAAAGAAGTGCTGAAATACTACTGCCCTATAGACGGCGCCTGTCTCTGTGTGTCCTGCTGGGTTGTCGGAGACCATAAGGGTCATGATACGGCACTATTGGATGTGGCCTTTCAGAAAGAGAAGGAAAAACTGGAGAACATCATGGAGAAACTAAACTCTGAGCAGGAGGACATTGAGAAGACAGTCCACAACCTACAGGATCATAGGAAGGATGAGAAGATGAGGTTCACCGAGATCACTAAGAGAGTCCACTACTTGTTCAAAGACCTCAGGAATCAACTGAGCGTGTTGGAGAGAAAAGTCCTTCATGAGATCTCCAGGCAGGAAAATCAAGTCTTGTTGCCAATCAGCAACTTAATCCAACAACTCGAGAAGCAAAGATACGAGCTCGCAATTAAGATCCATCAGGCCGAGGAGTTGTGTAAGGTCCACGACCCTCTCGCCTTCATGACTGAGCTGAACAGAAGGGGTGGGATCAGTCACAGGACCCCCAATGTCATCGGTGAGGTGAAGAACATTGGGACTCAGAACCACATATCAGTCTCCCAGATATTACACCGGGGACTTGCACGCTTTTCAGACGACATGTTTATGAGGATAAAGAGAGAGTTCCCAGAGCTTGAGAAATCGGACATATTACTGGATATAGACACGGCTCAGAATAACATCATTATATCACGAGATCTCAGATCTGCTTCTTATTCTTCTACGTCACAGAACAGACCCGATGGGCCCAAGAGGTTCAAGTCCCGTCAAGTCTTTAGTTCCTGCAGCTTCTCCTCCGGGAGACATTACTGGGAGGTGGACGTGAGCCAGGCGGAGAGATGGCTGATAGGGGTGGCCGGGGAAAGTCTTCAGAGGAGGGTTGTGGGTAACGAATCGTTCCTTGGGTATAATGACAAGTCTTGGGCTTTATGTGCAAATTACTTTTTTACGGCACGTCACAACAATACCCACAAACAACTGTTATCCCACCCTCAGGTGCGGGTTGTGGGGATCTATTTGGATTATGAGGCCGGGCGTTTGTCCTTCGTTCAGGCGTGTGACCCCATAAGGCAGTTACATACCTTCACCGCCTCCTTCTCCGAGCCGCTGCACCTCGCCTTTTATATATTCCCAGACTCTTGCCTCAGAATCATTAACGAGTCTTAAACCAGGCTATTGTTCTCAGGTAGCTGCCGGTTAAGAACCATAAACAGTGCAAAAAGTTATCACGTCTATGTGCCGCCTTGGGCCCTTTTACTGGAGCAGGAGAGGCAGTGAGGAGACTTGACAAATATAACGATCACTAATATGTAAAATATGCACTAAACGGTTGGTTTCCTGTTTTTTTTCGGTTATCAACTGACCTTAAACGGTGATCTCAGTTTTATTTTTTTTTTCATAAATCAATAGAAAATAAGAAACTTCATAATACATCAAAAAAAAAATGTCCCCTTCTGATCATTCATTCTCAATTCATGGGTAAAATGTGTTTCCAGTGAATACAGATTCTCCCTTTACTGAGATAAGAGATGTCAGTTAGTGCTTATAAAGTTCTATGGAGAACCATAACTGATGTGTCAGGAGAACTTGCAGCAGAATGTCTGTCTCGGCCTCTAGCTCCTCCCTACTCCTTAGACATTTAAAAGCACCAATTGTCATCTCCTATCTCAGTATTCGGAACATTTATCTTCACTGAATACTGATTTTAGACATTTTATGATTGACTTGAGAGTGAAGATCAGTCCAGGAGGAGAAAGAAGCAGATTTCTCTGATAAGATATTTTACAAAGCTGCTTATTTTTACGCTTTATTAGTCATTTATTGAATTAAAACGATGGTCACTCTAATGCTACAGGTTTCAGGCTCTAGAGGCGGTTAATAATACTGTATGTTATTTTAGATATATGCCATATTCTGCCAGCAGGTGGCAGTGGAGTCTTTGCTCATTGGTGACGCTGCCTCTTGCCAGATGTAGGGCTATAATGGGCTGCGGAGGCAGCGGCAATTCACCAGGAACACTACGGCTAGAGCGCCCAAATATGTTCTTCATAGTAGGTGCCCTTACCAACATTAACACCCTCATGGCCTCTGAAGGACCCCAAGTGGTGGAGTCCGCGGCCCTGAACCCATCCTTCAAGATTTTCTGCCTTGATTCTGTGAGATTTGGCATTATAGTGTGAAGACGATCATTTATTACGATCCAATGTAATCGTTCAATTGTTACACATTTCTATGCCTCACACAATAAAAAGATTCAAAATTCGTATCAATGTCTTCGATAGGTTGTAGAAACTTCTGCGAGCATCCGCAGTATCAGGACTAATTCACACTCTGTGTAGCAGCCATATTTTCTGATCTGTATTAAAGCCCCAACTAACAACGATACGATGCATAGTTTCATACATCCATGGTCGGGCCGGACTTGTGGATGTGATACAGACTAAAAAACATGGCCGCCTCGGGAGAAGACGTAGATCTTCCTTCTTTCTTGTAGGACTCTTGTACCAACCATGAAGTTTTTTCTTGAGTGAGACCTCCATGTGTCAGGAACATCTTACGCCCCTACGTCAGTGAATCACTCTCTGATTGAGTCCTCGTATCATTCGATAAGAAAGAAGCTTCTGAAATAATACGGCTTTTCCTGAAGAGGGAGAGGCCATTGCTGCAAAGAAAATGATCCATCTGCTTGCAAACATAAAAAGATCATCTGGTTGTAGAGCAGAAAATGCGCAGTGAGATCTCCAGACGGGAAGATCGAATGTCGCTGTGGGTCTCCGATCTGAGCAAGATGCTGGAGACATAGGAAATGGCTCAGTCATAGCAAACTAACAAAGCGAGAGGGTATACAATACTACTGTCACTATCGCAATGATGAAAAAGACAGTGATGACATAATCCACATGACTTGTGATGTCAGCAGGGTCAGACTGAAGAACATTGGGCCCACCAGAGGATTTGATTCTGAGGGCCCACTTTTCTTCCTCGCTCAAGAGTCCCATAGCTGCTGCAAGGTTTGTACTATGAACTCTCCTGAAGGAGAAGACAGGGCCCACCGGAAGTTTCTCCTGTTCTCTGGTGGGTCCGTCCAACCCTGGATGTCAGTGATGTCAGCCTCCATCATCGAGCGGCTCTATGGTGCTACCTGATCAGGGCCGGCTCCAGGTTTTCGTGGCCCTCGGGCGAAAGAGTCTCAGTGGGCCCCTTTAACACATACCATGATTCATGATGCACAGATACCGCAGAGAAATATAGGTATACAACACGGGGCCCAGCCTGCCCCCTCATCCTTTACACACACACACACACACACACACACACACACACACACACAGTACGCAGACATGCGCACACACACACACACACAGTACGCAGACATGCGCACACACACACACACAGTACGCAGACATGCGCGCACACACACAGTACGCAGACACACAGTACGCAGACATGCGCACACACACACAGTACGCAGACATGCGCACACACACACAGTACGCAGACATGCGCACACACACACAGTACGCAGACATGCGCGCACACACACAGTACGCACACACACAGTACGCAGACATGCGCACACACACACACAGTACGCAGACATGCGCGCACACACACAGTACGCACACACACAGTACGCACACACACAGTACGCAGACATGCGCACACACACACACACAGTACGCAGACATGCGCACACACACACAGTACGCAGACATGCGCGCACACACACAGTACGCACACACACAGTACGCAGACATGCGCACACACACACACAGTACGCAGACATGCGCGCACACACACAGTACGCACACACACAGTACGCACACACACAGTACGCAGACATGCACACACACACAGTACGCAGACATACACACACACACACAGTACGCAGACATGCACGCACACACATAGTACTCAGACATGCGCACACACACACAGTACTCAAACATGCGCACGCACACACACAGTACTCAGACATGCACACACACACAGTACGCAGACATGCACAAAAGCACATGGAACACAGATATGCACACATACAATACGCAGACACGCGCATACACAAACATATACGTACACATACATTCATACATATATATTTGAACACAAATTCTTAAAAACACACAAATATATATACACAGTCATATACACAGACATTCACATCATACATGGGCGCACACACACATTAGAAATATTTTTAATATGGGGACTGGGGAAACTCGCTCACCTGGCCCCGGCCTGTGTCCAGTTCAGCAGCTCCTCAGGTATGTGGCAGTGCAGGGCTGCCGGTGTGTCACAGACATGGCCCTGCACCATCAGAGGGGCCCACTCGCCGTCGGGGCCCGGCACCAGTGCAAGACCGCCGGCGCTGCTTGATTACCGGCACTTTACCAGACATGGCCGCGTACAGTGCGATGTGCGGCTGTGTCTGGTAGTAATGACGTGGCAGGGGCGACACACAAGCACAATTAAAGGTGCAGTGTCGCCCCTGCTGTGTCATTACTACCAGACACAGCTGCACAGCGCGTGGCCATGTCTGGTGAAATGCCGGCATTCAAGCAGCGCCAGCGGTCCTGCACAGATGCCGAGGAAGCGGCCCGAGCCCTGACAGCGAGTGGGCCCCTCTGATGGCCCCGACACTTGCCTAGGTAAGCCGGGTGCTGACACCGGCCCTGTCCCTGATCATCAGGGGGATGAGGGGGCCAAACAGACCAGGATTGGGGGATTGAGGAGGCCACACAGACCAGGATTGGGGGATTGAGGAGGCCACACAGACCAGGATTGGGGGATTGAGGAGGCCACACAGACCAGGATTGGGGGATAGAGCAGGCCACACAGACCAGGATTGGGGGATGAGGGGGCCACACAGACCAGGACTGGGGGATTGAGGAGGCCACACAGACCAGGACTGGGGGATTGAGGAGGCCACACAGACCAGGATTGGGGGATTGAGGAGGCCACACAGACCAGGATTGGGGAAATTTACCAGTAGCTGCTGCATTTATCACCCTAGGCTTATACTCGAGTCAATACGTTTTCCCAGTTTTTTGTGCTAAAATTAGGGGCCTCGGCTTATACTTGGGTCGGCTTATTTAAAATATACAGTATTTTAAAATCAGTGAGTACGTGGTGCCCATAATACTGCAGGACTGTGGGGTGCATTATACTATATGGGGGCTGCATTTTACCCTATGGGGTGTGTAATATACTGTATGGAGGACTATGGGGAGTACATTATATTCTATGGAGGACCATGGGAAGTTCATTATACTATATGGAGGATTATGGGGGGGGGGCGCATTATACTATATGGAGGATTATGGGTGGTGTATTATACTATATGGAAGGCTATGTGGAGCCATTATAATATTTTGAGTGCTATGTGTGGGGCCATTATACTGTATAAAAGTAATTATACAGTGTGAAGGGTTGTGTGGGGTCCATTATACTCTTTGGAGGGCTAGTGTGGGCCATTATACTGTATGTAGGCCCATTATACTGTATGGAGGGCTAGTGCGGGCCATTATACTGTATGTAGGCCCATTATACTGTATGGAGGGCTAGTGCGGGCCATTATACTGTATGTAGGCACATTATAGTCTATGGAGGGCTCTGTGGGGGTCACAATTGGGGGATCATACTGTGTTGGGGTCACCATACTTTGCCTTGGGAGTTGAAATGGGGTACAATAGGGTCATTATACTGTGCATGTGGAGGCTAATGTGAAGGAATGCACCATGGGGGGATCATACTGTGTTTGGGGGGCACTTTTGTTGGAATCACACTTTATGAGGCAATGAAAGAGGAATCTAGGACTTCAGATGGAGGAAAATTACAGTATAAAGGCTGGAAGGTTGTGAGATCTGCTCTTCTGTGACACAGACAAATATATGTTTATTATTTTTTTTTTGGGGAGGGGGCCCAATTAGAGCTTCTGCTATGGGGCCCCATGATTTCTATGTACGCCCCTGGCCCCCACCATTGCACCAAAACTGCCTTAACCAAAATTACCAACTACCTACTTACTGCCAAACCTAACAGTAATTTCTCTATACTCCTCCTTCTAGACTTGTCCTCTGCCTTAAGCCCCCGTCTCACATAGCGAGATCGCTGCTGTGTCACGGTTTTGGTGACGCAACAGCGACCTCACCAGCGATGTCGCTATGTGTGACACTTTGCAGAGATCAGGCCCCTGCTGTGAGCTCGCTGATCGCTGCAGAATGTCCTGGACCTTTTTTTGGTCGTTGCCCTCACGCTGGTCAGCACACATCGCTGTGTGCGACCAGCGGGAGCAGCGATCAGGCTGGTAACCATGGTAAACATCGAGTTACTAGGGGCACACGCGCACCTAGTAACCTGATGTTTATCATGGTTACGAGCCTGCTAAAGTGAGCGGTAACCTCCCGCTCACCGTAGCAGAGTGGTAACCATGATAAACAACAGGTTACTAGGTGCGCGTGTGCCCCTAGTAACCCGATGTTTATCATGGTTACCAGCCTGCTCCTGCTTCAGCAGGCTGGTAACCAGGAGCAGGACATCGTGGAAAGATCCCTGACACCAGCGACCACATAGCGACGCAGCAACGATCCCTGACAGGTCATATCGTTGTCGGGATCGTTGCAGCGTCGCTAAGTGTGACGGGGCCTTTAGACACAGTTGACCACTCCCTCCTGTTACAGATCCTTTCTTCCCTGGTATCAATGACCTCGCCCCATCCAGGATCTCCTCATACCTCTCTAACCCCACATTTACCGTCTCCCACACTGCCTCTTCATCCCGTCTTCTCTCTGTCAAAGTCCCTCAAGGCTCTGTCTTGAGACCCTTACTCTTCTCCATCTATACCTTTGGCCTGGGACAACTCCTAAAGTCCCATGGCTTCCAGTACCATCTATACGCTGATGACACTCAGATCTACCTCTCTGCTGTCCAGAATCCCGGAGTGTCTATCAGCCGTATCCTCCTACATCTCCTACCGCTTCCTAAAGCTCAATGTGGACAAAACTGAGCTCATCATATTTCCTCAATCTCACGTATCTTCCCCACCTGATCTACAGGTGCATCTCACTAAATTAGAATATCATCAAAAAGTAAATTTTTTTCAGTTCTTCAATACAAAAAGTGAACCTCCTATATTATATAGAGTCATTACACACAGAGGGATCTATTATATAGAGTCATTACACACAGAGTGATCTATTATATAGAGTCATTACACACAGAGGGATCTATTATATAGAGTCATTACACACAGAGGGATCTATTATATAGAGTCATTACACACAGAGAGATCTATTATATAGAGTCATTACACACAGAGAGATCTATTATATAGAGTCACTACACACAGAGGGATCTATTATATAGAGTAATTACACACAGAGTGATCTATTATATATAGCCATTACACACAGAGGGATCTATTATATAGAGTCATTACACAGAGGGATCTATTATATAGTCATTACACACAGAGTGATCTATTGTATAGAGTCATTACACGCAGAGGGATCTATTATATAGAGTCATTACACGCAGAGGGATCTATTATATAGAGTCATTACACACAGAGGGATCTATTATATAGAGTCATTACACACAGAGCGATCTATTATATAGAGTCATTACACACAGCGATCTATTATATAGAGTCATTACACGCAGAGGGATCTATTATATAGAGTCATTACACACAGAGGGATCTATTATATAGAGTCATTACACACAGAGGGATCTATTATATAGAGTCATTACACACAGAGGGATCTATTATATAGAGTCATTACACACAGAGGGATCTATTATATAGAGTCATTTCACACAGGGGGATCTATTATATAGAGTCATTACACACAGAGGGATCTATTATATAGAGTCATTACACACAGAGGGATCTATTATATAGAGTCATTACACACAGAGGGATCTATTATATAGAGTCATTACACACAGAGGGATCTATTATATAGAGTCATTACACACAGAGGGATCTATTATATAGAGTCATTACACACAGAGGGATCTATTATATAGAGTCATTACACGCAGAGGGATCTATTATATAGAGTCATTACACGCAGAGCGATCTATTATATAGAGTCATTACACGCAGAGGGATCTATTATATAGAGTCATTACACACAGAGGGATCTATTATATAGAGTCATTACACGCAGAGGGATCTATTATATAGAGTCATTACACGCAGAGGGATCTATTATATAGAGTCATTACACGCAGAGGGATCTATTATATAGAGTCATTACACACAGAGGGATCTATTATATAGAGTCATTACACACAGAGCGATCTATTATATAGAGTCATTACACACAGCGATCTATTATATAGAGTCATTACACGCAGAGGGATCTATTATATAGAGTCATTACACGCAGAGGGATCTATTATATAGAGTCATTACACACAGAGGGATCTATTGTATAGAGTCATTACACACAGAGGGATCTATTATATAGAGTCATTACACACAGAGTGATCTATTGTATAGAGTCATTACACACAGAGGGGTCTATTATATAGAGTCATTACACACAGAGGGATCTATTATATAGAGTCATTACACACAGAGGGGTCTATTGTATAGAGTCATTACACACAGAGGGATCTATTATATAGAGTCATTACACACAGAGTGATCTATTGTATAGAGTCATTACACGCAGAAGGGTCTATTATATAGAGTCATTACACGCAGAGTGATCTATTATATAGAGTCATTACACACAGAGGGATCTATTATATAGAGTCATTACACACAGAGGGATCTATTATATAGAGTCATTACACGCAGAGGGATCTATTATATAGAGTCATTACACGCAGAGTGATCTATTATATAGAGTCATTACACGCAGAGGGATCTATTATATAGAGTCATTACACACAGAGGGGTCTATTGTATAGAGTCATTACACAAAGAGGGATCTATTATATAGAGTCATTACACACAGAGTGATCTATTGTATAGAGTCATTACACACAGAGGGGTCTATTATATAGAGTCATTACACACAGAGGGATCTATTATATAGAGTCATTACACACAGAGGGATCTATTATATAGAGTCATTACACACAGAGGGATCTATTATATAGAGTCATTACACGCAGAGGGATCTATTATATAGAGTCATTACACGCAGAGTGATCTATTATATAGAGTCATTACACGCAGAGGGATCTATTATATAGAGTCATTACACACAGAGGGATCTATTATACAGAGTCCTTACACACAGAGGGATCTATTATATAGAGTCCTTACACACAGAGGGATCTATTATATAGAGTCCTTACACACAGAGGGATCTATTATATAGAGTCATTACACACAGAGGGATCTATTATATAGAGTCATTACACACAGAGTGATCTATTGTATAGAGTCATTACACACAGAGGGGTCTATTATATAGAGTCATTACACACAGAGGGATCTATTGTATAGAGTCATTACACACAGAGGGGTCTATTATATAGAGTCATTACACGCAGAGTGATCTATTATATAGAGTCATTACACACAGAGGGATCTATTATATAGAGTCATTACACACAGAGGGATCTATTATATAGAGTCATTACACGCAGAGGGATCTATTATATAGAGTCATTACACGCAGAGTGATCTATTATATAGAGTCATTACACGCAGAGGGATCTATTATATAGAGTCATTACACACAGAGTGATCTATTGTATAGAGTCATTACACACAGAGGGGTCTATTATATAGAGTCATTACACACAAAGGGATCTATTGTATAGAGTCATTACACACAGAGGGATCTATTATATAGAGTCATTACACACAGAGGGATCTATTATATAGAGTCATTACACACAGAGGGATCTATTATATAGAGTCATTACACACAGAGGGATCTATTATATAGAGTCATTACACACAGAGGGATCTATTATATAGAGTCATTACACACAGAGGGATCTATTATATAGAGTCATTACACACAGAGGGATCTATTATATAGAGTCATTACACACAGAGGGATCTATTATATAGCGTCATTACACACAGAGTGATCTATTATATAGAGTCATTACACACAGAGGGATCTATTATATAGAGTCATTACACACAAAGGGATCTATTATATAGAGTCATTACACACAGAGGGATCTATTATATAGAGTCATTACACACAGAGGGATCTATTATATAGAGTCATTACACACAGAGTGATCTATTATATAGAGTCATTACACACAGAGGGATCTATTATATAGAGTCATTACACACAGATGGATCTATTATATAGAGTCATTACACACAGAGGGATCTATTATATAGAGTCATTACACACAGAGGGATCTATTATATAGAGTCATTACACACAGTGATCTATTTCACGTGTTTATTTCTGTTAATGTTGATGATTATGGCTTACAGCCAATGAAAACACAAAAGTCATTATCTCAGTAAATTAGAATACTTTATAACAACAGCTTGAAAAATTATTTTAAAATCGGAAATGTTGTCCTACTGAAATGTCTGATCAGTAAATCCCCTCAATACTTGGTCGGCTCCTTTTGCATCAATTACTGCATCAATGCTGCAATGTGACATGGAGGCGATCAGCCTGTGGCCCTGCTGAGGTGTTATGGAAGCCCAGATGGCTTTGATAGCCGCCTTCAGCTCGTCTGCATTGTTGAGTCTGGGGTCTCTCATCTTCCTCTTGACAATACCCCATAGATTCTCTATAATAGATTCTCTATGGGGTTAAGGTCAGGCGAGTTTGCTGCCCATCAAGCACAGTGATACTGTTGTGTGTAAACCAGGTATTGGTACTTTTGGCCGTGTGGACAGGGGCCAAGTCCTGCTGGAGAATGACATTTCCATCTCCAAAAAGCTTGTCGGCAGAGGGAAGCATGAAGTGCTCTAAAATGTCCTGGTAGACGGCTGCGCTGACTTTGGTCTTGATAAAAACACAGTGGACCTCCACCAGCAGATGACATGGCTCCCTAAACCATCACTGATTGTGGAAACTTCACACTAGACCTCCAGCAGCTTGGATTGTGGCCTCTCCACTCTTCCTCCAGACTCTGCGACCTTGTGGAGGGTGTCTGTGGCGCCCCTGAGGGTTCAGTCGCCACAGAGGTACTGCATCTCACCCAGAGGTGTGGTATCTCACTCTCAGGTAAGGTAGGAGTACAGCCTGGGACCCAAACACCTGCATCCAACACATTCCATTTCAGTGGGGGCAGGGCGAGATTGCTCCTAAGGGAGAGCACAGTCCCTGGTCCCTAGCTGAAGGGTGGAACTATGCAGAGGGTGTGGGTGGAGGAAGCAGGTAAGGGGAGCACATGAAAGAAGTGATATAAAAAGAGGGTGGAACATTCTAGTACAGAGAGAGGACAGTCTACAGTGAGAGGAGTTGGGAGCAGGAGCTCTGTTGGAGCGCTGCTGAGGAGGAGGGCCTGAGGAGAGGCCCAGTACTGAAGGAGAAGGAGAGGAACGAGGAAGGGACCCCAGGGGTACACGCAGTGCTGGAGGCCCCCCGTACGCCCGAATCTACCGGGAGGTGGAGGGGTCAGACCACACAAAGGGGACCGGTCCCTCAACTAGCAGAGTACTTTATGACTCAACTAGAAACCGGAGGCTGCAGTATTTCAAGTCCTGTAGCCAACAGTCCATATCAGTCTCACCAAGAAGGTAGCCATAGAGGACCCAGGGGACGGAACAGACGTCGCCCGACAAGGCCCGCAGGTACCGGATTGGGACACTAGGTATGAGGTGCAGGAAGACGGCCAGAGAGAGAGAACATACAGAAGGGGGCCCTGCTAAGTAATCCGGAGATATCTGAGGGTTGGCTGAACCTCTCTCTGAGTAAGTGCAGCACGACGAGGGAAGTTACACTGGTACCTGTAACTTGGACTGCAACAACCGTGAGTAAAGACCCTGAAGACTGCACCCCACTGTCTCCGTGATTATTATCTGCGCCATCACTCCCTGCACTACACTGCACTACAACGCCCAGCAACATCTACAACATCTACACTGCCCTGGAGCTAAGCTCTACCTGTGGAGATCTAAACCAACTCTGCTGCATCAACACCAGCTCCAGAGGACCTGCTCCGCAGCGGCGGCTCCACATAGCCGCATACCACAGGTGGCGTCACAAACTCTATACAAAAACTTTAATTCCCCTGTAATAAGCCCCTTTGGATTGACCGCCCTGGGTCACAGACCAGGTCACCGCCACTGTGACATCTCCCCTAGCAACGACCGGCCCGGCACCGAGTACCCCACGACCCAGGGGGCGCGTCATGTCAATGACGGCATTCTGGACATCTGTCAAGTCAGCAGTCTTCCCCATGATTGTGGAGCCTACTGAAACAGACTAAGGGACCTTTTTAAATGCTTAGGAAGCCTTTGCAGGTGTTTTATGCTAATTTACTGAGATAATGACTTTTGTGTTTTCATTGGCTGTAAGCCATAATCATCAACATTAACAGAAATAAACACTTGAAATAGATCACTCTGTGTGTAATGACTCTATATAATAGATCCCTCTGTGTGTAATGACTCTATATAATAGATCCCTGTGTGTAATGACTCTATATAATAGATCCCTCTGTGCGTAATGACTCTATATAATAGATCGCTCTGTGCGTAATGACTCTATATAATAGATCCCTCTGTGCGTAATGACTCTATATAATAGATCACTCTGTGCGTAATGACTCTATATAATAGATCCCTCTGTGTAATGACTCTATATAATAGATCCCTCTGTGTGTAATGACTCTATATAATAGATCCCTCTGTGTAATGACTCTATATAATAGATCCCTCTGTGTGTAATGACTCTATATAATAGATCCCTCTGTGTGTAAGGACTCTATATAATAGATCCCTCTGTGTGTAAGGACTCTATATAATAGATCCCTCTGTGTGTAAGGACTCTATATAATAGATCCCTCTGTGTGTAAGGACTCTATATAATAGATCCCTCTGTGTGTAATGACTCTATACAATAGATCCCTCTGTGTGTAATGACTCTATATAATAGATCCCTCTGTGTGTAATGACTCTATATAATAGATCCCTCTGTGTGTAATGACTCTATATAATAGATCCCTCTGTGTGTAATGACTCTATATAATAGATCCCTCTGTGTGTAATGACTCTATACAATAGATCCCTCTGTGTGTAATGACTCTATATAATAGATCCCTCTGTGTGTAAGGACTCTATATAATAGATCCCTCTGTGTGTAATGACTCTATATAATAGATCCCTCTGTGTGTAATGACTCTATATAATAGATCCCTCTGTGTGTAATGACTCTATATAATAGATCCCTCTGTGTGTAATGACTCTATATAATAGATCCCTCTGTGTGTAATGACTCTATATAATAGATCCCTCTGTGTGTAATGACTCTATATAATAGATCGCTCTGTGCGTAATGACTCTATATAATAGATCCCTCTGTGCGTAATGACTCTATATAATAGATCCCTCTGTGTGTAATGACTCTATATAATAGATCCCTCTGTGCGTAATGACTCTATATAATAGATCCCTCTGTGTGTAAGGATTCTATATAATAGATCCCTCTGTGTGTAATGACTCTATATAATAGATCCCTCTGTGTGTAATGACTCTATATAATAGATCCCTCTGTGTGTAATGACTCTATATAATAGATCCCTCTGTGTGTAAGGATTCTATATAATAGATCCCTCTGTGTGTAATGACTCTATATAATAGATCCCTCTGTGTGTAATGACTCTATATAATAGATCCCTCTGTGTGTAATGACTCTATATAATAGATCCCTCTGTGTGTAATGACTCTATATAATAGATCCCTCTGTGTGTAATGACTCTATACAATAGATCCCTCTGTGTGTAAGGATTCTATACAATAGATCCCTCTGTGTGTAATGACTCTATATAATAGATCCCTCTGTGTGTAATGACTCTATATAATAGATCCCTCTGTGTGTAATGACTCTATATAATAGATCCCTCTGTGTGTAATGACTCTATATAATAGATCCCTCTGTGTGTAATGACTCTATATAATAGATCCCTCTGTGTGTAATGACTCTATATAATAGATCCCTCTGTGCGTAATGACTCTATATAATAGATCCCTCTGTGCGTAATGACTCTATATAATAGATCGCTCTGTGCGTAATGACTCTATATAATAGATCCCTCTGTGTAATGACTCTATATAATAGCTCACTCTGTGTGTAATGACTCTATATAATAGATCCCTCTGTGTGTAATGACTCTATATAATAGATCCCTCTGTGTGTAATGACTCTATATAATAGATCCCTGTGTGTAATGACTCTATATAATAGATCCCTCTGTGCGTAATGACTCTATATAATAGATCGCTCTGTGCGTAATGACTCTATATAATAGATCCCTCTGTGCGTAATGACTCTATATAATAGATCACTCTGTGCGTAATGACTCTATATAATAGATCCCTCTGTGCGTAATGACTCTATATAATAGATAACTCTGTGTGTAATGACTCTATATAATAGATCCCTCTGTGTGTAATGACTCTATATAATAGATCCCTCTGTGTGTAAGGATTCTATATAATAGATCCCTCTGTGTGTAATGACTCTATATAATAGATCCCTCTGTGTGTAATGACTCTATATAATAGATCCCTCTGTGTGTAATGACTCTATATAATAGATCGCTCTGTGCGTAATGACTCTATATAATAGATCCCTCTGTGTGTAATGACTCTATATAATAGATCCCTCTGTGTGTAATGACTCTATATAATAGATCCCTCTGTGCGTAATGACTCTATATAATAGATCCCTCTGTGTGTAAGGATTCTATATAATAGATCCCTCTGTGTGTAATGACTCTATATAATAGATCCCTCTGTGTGTAATGACTCTATATAATAGATCCCTCTGTGTGTAATGACTCTATATAATAGATCCCTCTGTGTGTAAGGATTCTATATAATAGATCCCTCTGTGTGTAATGACTCTATATAATAGATCCCTCTGTGTGTAATGACTCTATATAATAGATCCCTCTGTGTGTAATGACTCTATATAATAGATCCCTCTGTGTGTAATGACTCTATATAATAGATCCCTCTGTGTGTAATGACTCTATATAATAGATCCCTCTGTGTGTAAGGATTCTATATAATAGATCCCTCTGTGTGTAATGACTCTATATAATAGATCCCTCTGTGTGTAATGACTCTATATAATAGATCCCTCTGTGTGTAATGACTCTATATAATAGATCCCTCTGTGTGTAATGACTCTATATAATAGATCCCTCTGTGTGTAATGACTCTATATAATAGATCCCTCTGTGTGTAATGACTCTATATAATAGATCCCTCTGTGCGTAATGACTCTATATAATAGATCGCTCTGTGCGTAATGACTCTATATAATAGATCCCTCTGTGCGTAATGACTCTATATAATAGATCACTCTGTGCGTAATGACTCTATATAATAGATCCCTCTGTGCGTAATGACTCTATATAATAGATAACTCTGTGTGTAATGACTCTATATAATAGATCCCTCTGTGTGTAATGACTCTATATAATAGATCCCTCTGTGTGTAAGGATTCTATATAATAGATCCCTCTGTGTGTAATGACTCTATATAATAGATCCCTCTGTGTGTAATGACTCTATATAATAGATCCCTCTGTGTGTAATGACTCTATATAATAGATCCCTCTGTGTGTAATGACTCTATATAATAGATCCCTCTGTGTGTAATGACTCTATATAATATAGGAGCTTCACTTTTTGTATTGAAGAACTGAAATAAAATTACCATATTTTTCGGACTATAAGACACACTTTTTTCCTCCAAAATTTTGGAGGAAAATGGGGGGTGCGTCTTATAGTCCGAATGTTGCTGGGGGGTATATATATATATATATATATTAATATAATTCTGTGCCCCAACACATCCGATTATCACCTATGTTCGGAACTTTGAAGCAGAATTTGGAAACCCATCTCTTCAAAACCGCTTACAGCCTGCAATGACCCCGCTGCCTCCTCACCACCACCAGAGCTGCCGCCTCACCACCACCAGAGCTGTCGCCTCGCCACCACCAGAGCTGCCGCCTCGCCACCACCAGAGCTGCCACCTCACCACCACCAAAGCTGTCGCCTCACCACCACCAGAGCTGCCGCCTCACCACCACCAGAGCTGTCGCCTCACCACCACCAGAACTTCCGCCTCACCACCACCAGAGCTGTCGCCTCACCACCACCAGAGCTGCCGCCTCGCCACCACCAGAGCTGTCGCCTCACCACCACCAGAGCTGCCGCCTCGCCACCACCAGAGCTGTCGCCTCACCACCACCAAAGCTGTCGCCTCACCACCACCAGAGCTGCCGCCTCACCACCACCAGAACTGTCGCCTCACCACCACCAGAGCTGCCGCCTCGCCACCACCAGAGCTGCCGCCTCACCACCACCAGAGCTGTCGCCTCACCACCACCAGAGCTGTCGCCTCGCCACCACCAGAGCTGCCGCCTCGCCACCACCAGAGCTGTCGCCTCGCCACCACCAGAGCTGCCGCCTCACCACCACCAGAGCTGCCGCCTCGCCACCACCAGAGCTGTCGCCTCGCCACCACCAGAGCTGCCGCCTCACCACCACCAGAGCTGTCGCCTCACCACCACCAGAGCTGTCGCCTCGCCACCACCAGAGCTGCCGCCTCACCACCACCAGAGCTGTCGCCTCACCACCACCAAAGCTGTCGCCTCACCACCACCAGAGCTGCCGCCTCACCACCACCAGAGCTGTCGCCTCACCACCACCAGAACTTCCGCCTCACCACCACCAGAGCTGCCGCCTCACCACCACCAGAGCTGCCGCCTCACCAACACTGGAGCTGCTTAGACCGCCGTACCTACTGTTTCCTTCCCCTTTATCATGTAGAATGTAAGCCCGCAAGGGTACCCACTGTACCTGAGGGGGCATGCTGGAGTTTGACGCTCCTGATTTATTTACAAGGTGCATACCTCTTAATGAATCAGGAGCATCTGACAAGTGGTGTGTGTCTCCATTCACCACGTCAGAAATCTTACTCCAGTTTTTGACTGGAGTAAGATTCCTGGAGTAGGGAAAGCCACAGCTCGTCATGAATGAGACGGGCTGCGGCATCATGCCCCCAACGCGCCCCTGACCCATCCCAGCTCCATCCATTTTGGAAGAGCTTGGAGAAACTGGCATGAAAACCTCAAAATCTCAAAGGTTTTGCGCAACTTTTTAAAGCAAGTTACAAAATTCTGGTGAAATTTCTGTGATGAATTGAGCCTAAATGTCCGCTCTTTTAGCCCACATCTTCCCTCATCTCCCAGATGAAGATGGAAAGCATCAGGAGAAAATGTAAACCTACGTTTTCCGCATCCTTCCTGACAGTTTCTCTTCTGTTTACTTTTATCCATTTTTATTTAGTATAGAATGCCGTTCAATGAAAAGCTCCAAAATTTTACACCTCTGAATTTTCATACAATACTTACTCTGATACAGAGCTCCAAATCCCCAGCATATCCATCCATACAGTTAAATCAAATAATCCTGGCTACCTGAAGCCACCACTAGAGGGAGGACACTGCATACAGTTTATACATTGAATTAGACAGTACGCTCCCCCTAGTGGTGGCTGAAGGCAACTCTAATGGTATTTAAAGCGTATTATTTTTCATAAACCATTAGTACATGGGAAAATAAGAAACTTTGTGATATATCTTATCAGAGAAATCTGCTTGTTTCTCCACCAGTACTATCTTTTATTCTCAAAATTCTCAGTTCACAGGTAAAATCTGTCTGTAGTGAGTACACACTTTCTCATTACCAAGATAAGACATGACAGATGGTGCTCATAAAGTTTTATGGAGAACTGTAACTGTTGCTTCAGGAGAACTTGCAGCAGAATCTCTGTCTCTGCCTCTAGCTCCTCCCCTCTCCATAGAATTTTTAAGCACTAACTGTCATCTCCTATCTCAGTTATGGGAACATTGTGTCTATGCTAAATACGGATTTTACCCTTGATTTGGGAAATAAAAATTAAAATGACGGTTACGCTTTGTGGAGGTTTGGGACTCAGTATCAAAAAGACGGAGATTTGACTGCTACATAGATATTCAGAATTTCTAATCCATCTCTACGATGGCCACGTAGAAAAAGCCAATGAGAAAACATTTCCACAACTGTAAGACAATGGAATATTCTTTTTTTTTATATAGTTCATTAAAGGTCTGTCCACTATAAAGGAAGCATGCATGCTTTGTATATGGGTATATCAGTCCACTAGGAACATACTCCACAGACCAACTAATGCAAAAAATGATGGGTACAATCGAGCGAGAGGCTGAATCGTCAATTGGTCCATTGGTAGATGGTATTTGAACGATGCAGTTCCCTAAAGGAGAAGCCTGGTGTCCTACAGGGGTGTCATCAGTTTGACATTGTGTAATGGGAGTAAATCATCCCAAGTTTGTCGCCCTCCAATCAAGGACATTGCGAAAAATGTTCATCACTCAAATCCCTTAGGTCCTGTCCTACAACCATCAGGGGGCCAGCACAGGTGATGTTGTTGTAGATGTAGTTAGGAGGACTGGTATCATAACCCTCCGACATGGACTGTACAACTCTGGGGACAACGGTGGCATTTCTTAGGCAGAAGTCTCTTAGGTCCTTTAGGGAACAGCCACAATCCCAATGGTTCCCGTGTAACCACAGCTGTTGGATTGGAGAACTCATGAATAAGGTACTAATCGAGATGATTTTCAGTGGGTTCCTTTGAAGGCTGAGATACCGAAGACGAGAAAACGGCAGAAAGGTGTCAGTAGCCACAACATTCAAGAGGTTGTCCGAAAGATCAAGCCATTGAAGCTTCTGAAATGAACTGAAGGTCTCCGAAGAAAGAGTCTGCAGTTGGTTGTTGGCCAGAAGAAGGTAGGAGAGATCTTTGAGTCCCATGAAGGATTTAGCTGAGAGTTGAGTCAACTTATTGAACCGAAGGTCAAGTTCTAGTAGATCTTGAAGGTCAGAGAAGCTGTTGTCATCGATGACTGAGATGTCATTATGCTGGAGAAAGAGCCTCCTAAGATTCGAGAGGCCCAAGAACATGTGAGGCTTTATCCTGCTGATACAACTGTTCTCCACATGCAAGCTATGAAGCTTTCCGAGTCCTCGGAACGAATGTTCGTAAAGGATCTTGAGGCAGTTCCCTGACAAGTTCATCACTGCCACGTTGAAGAGTCCCGTGAACGCTCCTGGACGGATCTCCTGAATGTTATTATTATTCAAAGACAAGAATTCAAGTTGTCCAAGACCTTCAAACACTCGTTCAACTAGAGTCCTGAGCTTGTTGTAGCTCAAGTTGAGCTCTTCTAAAAATTGGAGATCCTTGAAGACCCTTGGGCGTAAGCTAATAAGAGAATTGTTGGACAACCTAAGAACATGGAGGCTTAGTAAACCAGTAAAGGTGTCTTCAGAAAGGGCAGCCAGACGATTTTGTGACATATCCAACCATCGGAGGGACTTCATGCCGAAAAAGGCTCGAAAAGCGATGGTGGAGATGATGTTGTGGTTGAGATACAATTTCTGAAGCTTATGTAATTTGATAAAAATGTGAGCTTTCAACCCTCGTAACATATTCCCACTGAGGTCCAGCTCCTTTAGTTCCACCAAACTTACAAACAACGGAGAATGAACGTAGGTCAGATGGTTTCCAGCCAAAATTAGCTCTCTAAGGTTAGGTAGGTCATGAAACACGGTGTCCGGAAGAGCCACCAATGAGTTCCAGCCCAAGTTTAGGTACCAAAGGTTTGAAAGACCTGAGAATAAGCCATCTTCGATCTTTGTGAAGTAATTGTTGTTGAGGCTCAAGGAGACCAAGTTCTGGGTGTGAAGGAAGGTGTTAGGGGCCAAGAACCTCAAGATGTTTCTTTCTAAATGCAAATGGGCTAAACCCTTGAGGCCATGGAGGGCGTGTGGCTCTAGGCTAGTAAGGTGGCTACTCTGCAGGTTAAGAAAGTCAAGCTGGGATAAGTTTTTGAAAGCTTCTGTGGGCACGGCGGTAAGATTGTTGCCATCCAGCCATAAGGCTCGGACACTTGTGGGCAGTAGATCTGGCACACGGGAGAGATTCCGAGAGCTGCAAAAGACGTTGTAGTCTTCATTGTAGTCGTAACTGCAAACACAAGATGTTGGACATTTAGTCTCCGTAGATAATAAAGTTGCGTCTCCTTCAGTAGTTCGAGACTCTGAGGCCACACAGGTCCTTGTCACGAAACTGCAGAGAAGGATCAAGGCTACAACCTCTGTGGAAAAGAAAATAGGAAATGGAGTAAGACATAAGAGTGGACTCTCCCCCGTTCTTTACACTACAGTTCTGCTTTTACAGACTGGATGATGTTCATAGGCACAAACCCAACAGAAAGTCAGTACACAGAGGGCTGAATTCTGATAGAGAGTATAACCTACAATCAGGATAATACCTATAGTCAGAGGCGAGGAGCCTCAATGAAGGGGATGAGCTTTAAATTTGGCAAAGATGGTAGGGTGACAGTGTCCAAAAAGTCAAAGTCCAAAAAGTTTCCCCAAGTTGCCCTCATCGTCTAATATCGGTTCCCGGAAAAGTTGGATCTCAACCAACTTGGCCACCTTCCGTGATGCAGCTCTCCCAAACCCCTGGCTGGCAGATCTGTCAGTGACCCCCCTTTTGCTCCAGTGCCACCGCATTTCGGGACAGATTTGGCGGCTTCGTATAAGGCGCCGTCTCGCGGTCTGGCGACATATATATATATCAGGCCAGTGCACGGAACGTATCTATTACATTATAGGACAATATTCACTATTCACGCCTGAATTTTGGGAAGGTGTCAAAAACCGCTGGCATCACGCCTCCTGTTCCTGACTCAGCATGTCATGTGGGTCCGCGGGAGGGAATATTGGGGGGGGGGGGAGAGGCGGGTAACGTGGGCTTTTATTAACCCTTTATGATCGCCTCTTAATTCTGCACCTAAAGATTTTACACTGAGATTGGAGGTACCAATGAATATGAATTATCATCTATAGCTGGAGCTCATCAGCAAGTAGGTGGTGCTTTCTATACAGTGTAATTTGTGAAGAAGACCCCCCCCCAAATGTACACCCCACCTTCATGTGTCCATAGACCATGTGGCTTCCTGGTGGGAGGATTCTCCGCTCAATTTCTAAATACTGGGGGGGTACTCAACCATATTGTGTCCGTAAACAGATTTCTGGAAATTGGGGACCCCCTTTAAAATGAATTTAGTAACTATTGGGGTCCTGATGCCTAATGCATCCAGTAAGTAGTTCAGTTAGCAGCGGACATCGTGGGCACCTTGTGAGCCACACCCTGGCTGGGAGAACATCAGCAAGTAGCCCTGGCTGTAGTAGCATCAGGGTATGGAGGGCGGCCACGATGTCGACAGGTCTCCTACTTCCCGCAGCCCCTAGATATGGCTATTGGGGCGTATCCCGGACTTTTTCGGGTCACCTACCTGCGCTTGTAGGGCCCATACTGGCACATAGCAGAGTGGACACTGCGGCTGGCTCCGGGGTCAGTGCGAGCACTGAGCAGGGTGATAACAGCGAGTGCTCCTGGCCAGCTCCAGATAGGCTGGGTCCTGGAAAGCGCTCGCCTCGTTAACCCTCTCACCGCCAGGGTTAACACATTGGTTACTAGGTGGCTGCCTATTCATAGCCCATGATATCATAGACTGGGGAATTAAAGGGATGTGTCCTGGAAAGACTTTGCATTGTTAACCTATTCACTACCTGTAATATATAGGGGAGGAGGAAAGAGGGATTGGGGGGTGAATTGTGACCCCCCTTTATGAATCCATTCACAGAATGACCTGGAAACCGTCAGCAGGGTGCTGTTGACGGATCTGTTTCTTCTGGTGTGCCTACGTATAAGGATTTTATGCTATGATATGAAAGGTCCGTGGATCTGAGCAGGTTACAGCCGCTGCAGCTGACCTGCCTGCTGACGGTTTCCATGAAATGACATGCAAGCCGGTGACTCCAATACAATAATAGACAAATAACAAATAAATGGAGGGGAAGAGATGAGACAGGTCTGATTAATATTAACCGTTATGTGTACACAGGACCGCGGCCAGCGGAGGCAGGAGCGGAGATAAGAAGCTGCTGCCCGCCATCATAACCGCCATTACCAGACTGCACGCAACAAGGTAGAAGCCTGCTGTTACCTAGGTCTGCCAGCGGGGGCAGCTACTCACACAGGAGAGGATTAGATACACGGCTCAGCAGACAGTATCACACAGGATAGGATTAGATACACGGCTCAGCAGACAGTATCACACAGGATAGGATTAGATACACAGCTCAGCAGACAGTATCACACAGGATAGGATTAGATACACGGCTCAGCACACAGTATCACACAGGATAGGATTAGATACACAGCTCAGCAGACAGTATCACACAGGAGAGGACTAGATACACAGCTCAGCAGACGGTATCACACAGGATAGGATTAGATACACGGCTCAGCAGACAGTATCACACAGGAGAGGATTAGATACACGGCTCAGCAGACAGTATCACACAGGAGAGGACTAGATAAACGGCTCAGCAGACAGTATCACACAGGAGAGGACTAGATACACAGCTCAGCAGACAGTATCACACAGGAGAGGACTAGATACACGGCTCAGCAGACAGTATCACACAGGATAGGATTAGATACACGGCTCAGCAGACAGTATCACACAGGAGAGGACTAGATACACGGCTCAGCAGACAGTATCACACAGGATAGGATTAGATACACGGCTCAGCAGACAGTATCACACAGGAGAGGACTAGATACACGGCTCAGCAGACAGTATCACACAGGATAGGATTAGATACACGGATCAGCAGACAGTATCACACAGGAGCGGACTAGATACACGGCTCAGCAGACAGTATCACACAGGATAGGATTAGATACACGGCTCTGCAGACGGTATCACACAGGAGAGGATTAGATACACGGCTCAGCAGACAGTATCACACAGGAGAGGATTAGATACACGGCTCAGCAGACAGTATCACACAGGAGAGGACTAGATACACGGCTCAGCAGACAGTATCACACAGGAGAGGATTAGATACACGGCTCAGCAGACAGTAACATACAGGAGAGGATTAGATACACGGCTCAGCAGACAGTATCACACAGGATAGGATTAGATACACGGCTCAGCAGCCAGTATCACACAGGAGAAGATTAGATACACGGATCAGCAGACAGTATCACACAGGAGAGGATTAGATACACGGCTCAGCAGACATTATCACACAGGATAGGATTAGATACACGGCTCAGCAGACAGTATCACACAGGATAGGATTAGATACACGGCTCAGCAGACAGTATCACACAGGAGAGGACTAGATACACGGCTCAGCAGACAGTATCACACAGGAGAGGACTAGATACACGGCTCAGCAGACGGTATCACACAGGATAGGATTAGATACACGGCTCAGCAGACAGTATCACACAGGAGAGGACTAGATACATAGCTCAGCAGACGGTATCACACAGGAGAGGATTAGATACAATGCTCAGCAGACGGTATCACACAGGAGAGGACTAGATACAATGCTCAGCAGACAGTATCACACAGGAGAGGATTAGATACACGGCTCAGCAGACAGTATCACACAGGAGAGGACTAGATACACGGCTCAGCAGACAGTATCACACAGGAGAGGACTAGATACAATGCTCAGCAGACGGTATCACACAGGATAGGATTAGATACACGGCTCAGCGGACGGTATCACACAGGAGAGGACTAGATACACGGCTCAGCAGACAGTATCACACAGGAGAGGATTAGATACACGGCTCAGCAGACAGTATCACACAGGAGAGGACTAGATACAATGCTCAGCAGACGGTATCACACAGGAGAGGACTAGATACAATGCTCAGCAGACAGTATCACACAGGAGAGGATTAGATACACGGATCAGCAGACAGTATCACACAGGAGAGGACTAGATACACGGCTCAGCAGACGGTATCACACAGGATAGGATTAGATACACGGATCAGCAGACAGTATCACACAGGAGAGGATTAGATACACAGCTCAGCAGACGGTATCACACAGGATAGGATTAGATACACGGCTCAGCAGACAGTATCACACAGGAGAGGATTAGATACACGGCTCAGCAGACAGTATCACACAGGATAGGATTAGATACACGGCTCAGCAGACAGTATCACACAGGAGAGGACTAGATACACGGCTCAGCAGACAGTATCACACAGGAGAGGACTAGATACACGGCTCAGCAGACAGTATCACACAGGATAGGATTAGATACACGGATCAGCAGACAGTATCACACAGGAGCGGACTAGATACACGGCTCAGCAGACAGTATCACACAGGATAGGATTAGATACACGGCTCTGCAGACGGTATCACACAGGAGAGGATTAGATACACGGCTCAGCAGACAGTATCACACAGGAGAGGACTAGATACACGGCTCAGCAGACAGTATCACACAGGAGAGGATTAGATACACGGCTCAGCAGACAGTAACATACAGGAGAGGATTAGATACACGGCTCAGCAGACAGTATCACACAGGATAGGATTAGATACACGGCTCAGCAGCCAGTATCACACAGGAGAAGATTAGATACACGGATCAGCAGACAGTATCACACAGGAGAGGATTAGATACACAGCTCAGCAGACAGTATCACACAGGAGAGGAATAGATACACGGCTCAGCAGACAGTATCACACAGGAGAGGATTAGATACACGGCTCAGCAGACAGTATCACACAGGAGAGGATTAGATACACAGCTCAGCAGACAGTATCACACAGGAGAGGATTAGATACACGGCTCAGCAGACAGTATCACACAGGAGAGGATTAGATACACAGCTCAGCAGACAGTATCACACAGGAGAGGATTAGATACACGGCTCAGCAGACAGTATCACACAGGAGAGGATTAGATACACGGCTCAGCAGACAGTATCACACAGGATAGGATTAGATACACGGCTCAGCAGACAGTATCACACATGAGGATTAGATACACGGCTCAGCAGACAGTATCACACAGGAGAGGACTAGATACACGGCTCAGCAGACAGTATCACACAGGATAGGATTAGATACACGGCTCAGCAGACAGTATCACACAGGATAGGATTAGATACACGGCTCAGCAGACAGTATCACACAGGATAGGATTAGATACACGGCTCAGCAGACAGTATCACACAGGATAGGATTAGATACACAGCTCAGCAGACAGTATCACACAGGATAGGATTAGATACACAGCTCAGCAAACAGTATCACACAGGAGAGGATTAGATACCCGGCTCAGCAGACAGTATCACACAGGAGAGGATTAAATACACGGCTCAGCAGACAGTATCACACAGGAGAGGATTAGATACACGGCTCAGCAGACAGTATCACACAGGAGAGGATTAGATACACGGCTCAGCAGACAGTATCACACAGGATAGGATTAGATACACGGCTCAGCAGACAGTATCACACAGGAGAGGATTAGATACACGGCTCAGCAGACAGTATCACACAGGATAGGATTAGATACACGGCTCAGCAGACAGTATCACACAGGAGAGGATTAGATACACGGCTCAGCAGACAGTATCACACAGGATAGGATTAGATACACGGCTCAGCAGACAGTATCACACAGGATAGGATTAGATACACAGCTCAGCAAACAGTATCACACAGGAGAGGATTAGATACACAGCTCAGCAGACAGTATCACACAGGATAGGATTAGATACACGGCTCAGCAGACAGTATCACACAGGAGAGGATTAGATACCCGGCTCAGCAGACAGTATCACACAGGATAGGATTAGATACACGGCTCAGCAGACAGTATCACACAGGATAGTATTAGATACACAGCTCAGCAGACAGTATCACACAGGATAGTATTAGATACACGGCTCAGCAGACAGTATCACACAGGAGAGGATTAGATACACGTCTCAGCAGACAGTATCACACAGGATAGGATTAGATACACAGCTCAGCAGACAGTATCACACAGGAGAGGATTAGATACACGGCTCAGCAGACAGTATCACACAGGAGAGGATTAGATACCCGGCTCAGCAGCCAGTATCACACAGGATAGGATTAGATACACGGCTCAGCAGACAGTATCACACAGGATAGGATTAGATACACAGCTCAGCAGACAGTATCACACAGGAGAGGATTAGATACACGGCTCAGCAGACAGTATCACACAGGAGAGGATTAGATACACGGCTCAGCAGACAGTATCACACAGGAGAGGATTAGATACACAGCTCAGCAGACAGTATCACACAGGATAGGATTAGATACACGGCTCAGCAGACAGTATCACTCAGGATAGGATTAGATACAAGGCTCAGCGGACAGTATCACACAGGAGAGGATTAGATACACGGCTCAGCAGACAGTATCACTCAGGATAGGATTAGATACACGGCTCAGCAGACAGTATCACTCAGGATAGGATTAGATACACGGCTCAGCAGACAGTATCACACAGGATAGGATTAGATACACGGCTCAGCAGACTGTATCACACAGGAGAGGATTAGATACACGGCTCAGCAGACAGTATCACACAGGAGAGGATTAGATACACGGCTCAGCAGACAGTATCACACAGGATAGGATTAGATACACGGCTCAGCAGACAGTATCACACAGGATAGGATTAGATACACAGCTCAGCAAACAGTATCACACAGGATAGGATTAGATACACGGCTCAGCAGACAGTATCACACAGGATAGGATTAGATACACGGCTCAGCAGACAGTATCACACAGGAGAGGATTAGATACATGGCTCAGCAGACAGTATCACACAGGATAGGATTAGATACACAGCTCAGCAGACAGTATCACACAGGAGAGGATTAGATACACGGCTCAGCAGACGGTATCACACAGGAGAGGATTAGATACACGGCTCAGCAGACAGTTTCACACAGGAGAGGATTAGATACACGGCTCAGCAGACAGTATCACACAGGATAGGATTAGATACACAGCTCAGCAGACAGTATCACACAGGATAGGATTAGATACACAGCTCAGCAGACAGTATCACACAGGATAGGATTAGATACACAGCTCAGCAGACAGTATCACACAGGAGAGGATTAGATACACGGCTCAGCAGACAGTAACACACAGGAGAGGATTAGATACACTGCTCAGCAGACAGTATCACACAGGATAGGATTAGATACATGGCTCAGCAGACAGTATCACACAGGATAGGATTAGATACACGGCTCAGCAGACAGTATCACACAGGATAGGATTAGATACACGGCTCAGCAGACAGTATCACACAGGAGAGGATTAGATACATGGCTCAGCAGACAGTATCACACAGGATAGGATTAGATACACAGCTCAGCAGACAGTATCACACAGGAGAGGATTAGATACACGGCTCAGCAGACGGTATCACACAGGAGAGGATTAGATACACGGCTCAGCAGACAGTTTCACACAGGAGAGGATTAGATACACGGCTCAGCAGACAGTATCACACAGGATAGGATTAGATACACGGCTCAGCAGACAGTATCACACAGGATAGGATTAGATACACAGCTCAGCAGACAGTATCACACAGGATAGGATTAGATACACAGCTCAGCAGACAGTATCACACAGGAGAGGATTAGATACACGGCTCAGCAGACAGTAACACACAGGAGAGGATTAGATACACTGCTCAGCAGACAGTATCACACAGGATAGGATTAGATACACGGCTCAGCAGACAGTATCACACAGGATAGGATTAGATACACAGCTCAGCAGACAGTATCACACAGGATAGGATTAGATACACGGCTCAGCAGACAGTATCACACAGGATAGGATTAGATACACGGCTCAGCAGACGGTATCACACAGGAGAGGATTAGATACACGGCTAAGCAGAAAGTATCACACAGGAGAGGATTAGATACACGGCTCAGCAGACAGTATCACACAGGAGAGGATTAGATACAAGGCTCAGCAGACTGTATCACACAGGAGAGGATTAGATACACGGCTCAGCAGACAGTATCACACAGGAGAGGATTAGATACACGGCTCAGCAGACAGTATTACACAGGATAGGATTAGATACACAGCTCAGCAGAGAGTATCACACAGGATAGGATTAGATACACGGCTCAGCAGACAGTATCACACAGGATAGGATTAGATACACGGCTCAGCAGACAGTATCACACAGGAGAGGAATAGATACACAGCTCAGCTGACAGTATCACACAGGATAGGATTAGATACACGGCTCAGCAGACAGTATCACACAGGATAGGATTAGATTCACGGCTCAGCAGACAGTATCACACAGGAGAGGATTAGATACACGGCTCAGCAGACAGTATCACACAGGAGAGGATTAGATACACGGCTCAGCAGAAGGTATCACACAGGATAGCATTAGATACACGGCTCAGCAGAAGGTATCACACAGGAGAGGATTAGATACACGGCTCAGCAGACGGTATCACACAGGAGAGGATTAGATACACGGCTCAGCAGAAGGTATCACACAGGAGAGGATTAGATACACAGCTCAGCAGACAGTATCACACAGGAGAGGATTAGATACACGGCTCAGCAGACAGTATCACACATGAGGATTAGATACACGGCTCAGCAGACAGTATCACACAGGAGAGGACTAGATACACGGCTCAGCAGAAGGTATCACACAGGATAGGATTAGATACACGGCTCAGCAGACAGTATCACACAGGAGAGGATTAGATACACGGCTCAGCAGACAGTATCACACAGGATAGGATTAGATACACGGCTCAGCAGACAGTATCACACAGGAGAGGATTAGATACACGGCTCAGCAGACAGTATCACACAGGATAGGATTAGATACACGGCTCAGCAGACAGGATCACACAGGAGAGGATTAGATACACGGCTCAGCAGACAGTATCACACAGGAGAGGATTAGATACACGGCTCAGCAGACGGTATCACACAGGAGAGGATTAGATACACGGCTCAGCAGACAGTATCACACAGGAGAGGATTAGATACACGGCTCAGCAGACAGTATCACACAGGATAGGATTAGATACACGGCTCAGCAGACAGTATCACACAGGATAGGATTAGATACACGGCTCAGCAGACAGTATCACACAGGAGAGGATTAGATACAAGGCTCAGCAGACTGTATCACACAGGAGAGGATTAGATACACGGCTCAGCAGACAGTATTACACAGGATAGGATTAGATACACAGCTCAGCAGAGAGTATCACACAGGATAGGATTAGATACACGGCTCAGCAGACAGTATCACACAGGATAGGATTAGATACACGGCTCAGCAGACAGTATCACACAGGAGAGGATTAGATACACAGCTCAGCTGACAGTATCACACAGGATAGGATTAGATACACGGCTCAGCAGACAGTATCACACAGGATAGGATTAGATACACGGCTCAGCAGACAGTATCACACAGGAGAGGATTAGATACACGGCTCAGCAGACAGTATCACACAGGATAGGATTAGATACACGGCTCAGCAGACAGTATCACACAGGAGAGGATTAGATACACGGCTCAGCAGACAGTATCACACAGGATAAGATTAGATACACGGCTCAGCAGAAGGTATCACACAGGAGAGGATTAGATACACGGCTCAGCAGACAGTATCACACAGGAGAGGATTAGATACACGGCTCAGCAGACAGTATCACACAGGAGAGGATTAGATACACGGCTCAGCAGAAGGTATCACACAGGATAGCATTAGATACACGGCTCAGCAGAAGGTATCACACAGGAGAGGATTAGATACACGGCTCAGCAGACGGTATCACACAGGAGAGGATTAGATACACGGCTCAGCAGAAGGTATCACACAGGAGAGGATTAGATACACGGCTCAGCAGACAGTATCACACAGGAGAGGATTAGATACACAGCTCAGCAGACAGTATCACACAGGAGAGGATTAGATACACGGCTCAGCAGACAGTATCACACATGAGGATTAGATACACGGCTCAGCAGACAGTATCACACAGGAGAGGATTAGATACACGGCTCAGCAGAAGGTATCACACAGGATAGGATTAGATACACGGCTCAGCAGACAGTATCACACAGGAGAGGATTAGATACACGGCTCAGCAGACAGTATCACACAGGATAGGATTAGATACACGGCTCAGCAGACAGTATCACACAGGAGAGGATTAGATACACGGCTCAGCAGACAGTATCACACAGGAGAGGATTAGATACACGGCTCAGCAGACGGTATCACACAGGAGAGGATTAGATACACGGCTCAGCAGAAGGTATCACACAGGATAGGATTAGATACACGGCTCAGCAGACAGTATCACACAGGAGAGGATTAGATACACGGCTCAGCAGACAGTATCACACAGGATAGGATTAGATACACGGCTCAGCAGACAGTATCACACAGGATAGGATTAGATACACGGCTCAGCAGAAGGTATCACACAGGATAGGATTAGATACACGGCTCAGCAGACAGTATCACACAGGAGAGGATTAGATACACGGCTCAGCAGACAGTATCACACAGGATAGGATTAGATACACGGCTCAGCAGACAGTATCACACAGGAGAGGACTAGATACACGGCTCAGCAGACAGTATCACACAGGAGAGGATTAGATACACGGCTCAGCAGACAGTATCACACAGGAGAGGATTAGATACACAGCTCAGCAGACAGTATCACACAGGAGAGGATTAGATACACAGCTCAGCAGACAGTATCACACAGGATAGGATTAGATACATGGCTCAGCAGACAGTATCACACATGAGGATTAGATACACGGCTCAGCAGACAGTATCACACAGGATAGGATTAGATACACAGCTCAGCGGACAGTATCACACAGGATAGAATTAGATACACGGCTCAGCAGACAGTATCACACAGGATAGGATTAGATACACAGCTCAGCAGACAGTATCACACAGGATAGGATTAGATACACAGCTCAGCAGACAGTATCACACAGGATAGGATTAGATACACAGCTCAGCAGACAGTATCACACAGGAGAGGATTAGATACACGGCTCAGCAGACAGTATCACACAGGATAGTATTAGATACACAGCTCAGCAGACAGTATCACACAGGATAGTATTAGATACACGGCTCAGCAGACAGTATCACACAGGAGAGGATTAGATACACGTCTCAGCAGACAGTATCACACAGGATAGGATTAGATACACAGCTCAGCAGACAGTATCACACAGGATAGGATTAGATACACAGCTCAGCAAACAGTATCACACAGGAGAGGATTAGATACCCGGCTCAGCAGACAGTATCACACAGGATAGGATTAGATACACGGCTCAGCAGACGGTATCACACAGGAGAGGATTAGATACACGGCTCAGCAGACAGTATCACACAGGAGAGGATTAGATACACAGCTCAGCAGACAGTATCACACAGGATAGGATTAGATACACGGCTCAGCAGACAGTATCACACAGGATAGGATTAGATACACAGCTCAGCAGACAGTATCACACAGGATAGGATTAGATACACAGCTCAGCAGACAGTATCACACAGGAGAGGATTAGATACACGGCTCAGCAGACAGTAACACACAGGAGAGGATTAGATACACTGCTCAGCAGACAGTATCACACAGAAGAGGATTAGATACACGGCTCAGCAGACAGTATCACACAGGATAGGATTAGATACACGGCTCAGCAGACAGTATCACACAGGATAGGATTAGATACACGGCTCAGCAGACAGTATCACACAGGAGAGGATTAGATACACGGCTCAGCAGACAGTATCACACAGGATAGGATTAGATACACGGCTCAGCAGAAGGTATCACACAGGAGAGGATTAGATACACGGCTCAGCAGACAGTATCACACAGGAGAGGATTAGATACACGGCTCAGCAGAAGGTATCACACAGGATAGCATTAGATACACGGCTCAGCAGAAGGTATCACACAGGAGAGGATTAGATACACGGCTCAGCAGACGGTATCACACAGGAGAGGATTAGATACACGGCTCAGCAGACAGTATCACACAGGAGAGGATTAGATACACGGCTCAGCAGACAGTATCACACAGGAGAGGATTAGATACACGGCTCAGCAGACAGTATCACACAGGAGAGGATTAGATACACGGCTCAGCAGAAGGTATCACACAGGATAGGATTAGATACACGGCTCAGCAGACAGTATCACACAGGAGAGGATTAGATACACGGCTCAGCAGACAGTATCACACAGGAGAGGATTAGATACACGGCTCAGCAGACAGTATCACACAGGAGAGGATTAGATACACGGCTCAGCAGACAGTATCACACAGGAGAGGATTAGATACACGGCTCAGCAGACAGTATCACACAGGAGAGGATTAGATACACGGCTCAGCAGACAGTATCACACAGGATAGGATTAGATACACGGCTCAGCAGACAGTATCACACAGGAGAGGATTAGATACACGGCTCAGCAGACAGTATCACACAGGAGAGGATTAGATACACGGCTCAGCAGACGGTATCACACAGGAGAGGATTAGATACACGGCTCAGCAGAAGGTATCACACAGGATAGGATTAGATACACGGCTCAGCAGACAGTATCACACAGGAGAGGATTAGATACACGGCTCAGCAGACAGTATCACACAGGATAGGATTAGATACACGGCTCAGCAGACAGTATCACACAGGATAGGATTAGATACACGGCTCAGCAGAAGGTATCACACAGGATAGGATTAGATACACGGCTCAGCAGACAGTATCACACAGGAGAGGATTAGATACACGGCTCAGCAGACAGTATCACACAGGATAGGATTAGATACACGGCTCAGCAGACAGTATCACACAGGAGAGGACTAGATACACGGCTCAGCAGACAGTATCACACAGGAGAGGATTAGATACACGGCTCAGCAGACAGTATCACACAGGAGAGGATTAGATACACAGCTCAGCAGACAGTATCACACAGGAGAGGATTAGATACACAGCTCAGCAGACAGTATCACACAGGATAGGATTAGATACATGGCTCAGCAGACAGTATCACACATGAGGATTAGATACACGGCTCAGCAGACAGTATCACACAGGATAGGATTAGATACACAGCTCAGCGGACAGTATCACACAGGATAGAATTAGATACACGGCTCAGCAGACAGTATCACACAGGATAGGATTAGATACACAGCTCAGCAGACAGTATCACACAGGATAGGATTAGATACACAGCTCAGCAGACAGTATCACACAGGATAGGATTAGATACACAGCTCAGCAGACAGTATCACACAGGAGAGGATTAGATACACGGCTCAGCAGACAGTATCACACAGGATAGTATTAGATACACAGCTCAGCAGACAGTATCACACAGGATAGTATTAGATACACGGCTCAGCAGACAGTATCACACAGGAGAGGATTAGATACACGTCTCAGCAGACAGTATCACACAGGATAGGATTAGATACACAGCTCAGCAGACAGTATCACACAGGATAGGATTAGATACACAGCTCAGCAAACAGTATCACACAGGAGAGGATTAGATACCCGGCTCAGCAGACAGTATCACACAGGATAGGATTAGATACACGGCTCAGCAGACGGTATCACACAGGAGAGGATTAGATACACGGCTCAGCAGACAGTATCACACAGGAGAGGATTAGATACACAGCTCAGCAGACAGTATCACACAGGATAGGATTAGATACACGGCTCAGCAGACAGTATCACACAGGATAGGATTAGATACACAGCTCAGCAGACAGTATCACACAGGATAGGATTAGATACACAGCTCAGCAGACAGTATCACACAGGAGAGGATTAGATACACGGCTCAGCAGACAGTAACACACAGGAGAGGATTAGATACACTGCTCAGCAGACAGTATCACACAGAAGAGGATTAGATACACGGCTCAGCAGACAGTATCACACAGGATAGGATTAGATACACGGCTCAGCAGACAGTATCACACAGGATAGGATTAGATACACGGCTCAGCAGACAGTATCACACAGGAGAGGATTAGATACACGGCTCAGCAGACAGTATCACACAGGATAGGATTAGATACACGGCTCAGCAGAAGGTATCACACAGGAGAGGATTAGATACACGGCTCAGCAGACAGTATCACACAGGAGAGGATTAGATACACGGCTCAGCAGAAGGTATCACACAGGATAGCATTAGATACACGGCTCAGCAGAAGGTATCACACAGGAGAGGATTAGATACACGGCTCAGCAGACGGTATCACACAGGAGAGGATTAGATACACGGCTCAGCAGACAGTATCACACAGGAGAGGATTAGATACACGGCTCAGCAGACAGTATCACACAGGAGAGGATTAGATACACGGCTCAGCAGACAGTATCACACAGGATAGGATTAGATACACGGCTCAGCAGACAGTATCACACAGGAGAGGATTAGATACACGGCTCAGCAGACAGTATCACACAGGATAGGATTAGATACATGGCTCAGCAGACAGTATCACACAGGATAGGATTAGATACACGGCTCAGCAGACAGTATCACACAGGATAGGATTAGATACACGGCTCAGCAGACAGTATCACACAGGAGAGGATTAGATACACAGCTCAGCAGACAGTATCACACAGGAGACGATTAGATACACGGCTCAGCAGACAGTATCACACAGGATAGGATTAGATACACGGCTCAGCAGACGGTATCACACAGGATAGGATTAGATACACGGCTCAGCAGACAGTATCACACAGGAGAGGACTAGATACACGGCTCAGCAGAAGGTATCACACAGGAGAGGATTAGATACACGGCTGAGCAGACGGTATCACACAGGAGAGGATTAGATACACGGCTCAGCAGAAGGTATCACACAGGATAGGATTAGATACACGGCTCAGCAGACAGTATCACACAGGAGAGGATTAGATACACGGCTCAGCAGACAGTATCACACAGGAGAGGACTAGATACACGGCTCAGCAGACAGTATCACACAGGAGAGGACTAGATACACAGCTCAGCAGACAGTATCACACAGGAGAGGATTAGATACACGGCTCAGCAGACAGTATCACACAGGATAGGATTAGATACACGGCTCAGCAGACAGTATCACACAGGAGAGGACTAGATACACGGCTCAGCAGAAGGTATCACACAGGAGAGGATTAGATACACGGCTCAGCAGACGGTATCACACAGGAGAGGATTAGATACACGGCTTAGCAGACAGTATCACACAGGATAGGATTAGATACACGGCTCAGCAGAAGGTATCACACAGGATAGGATTAGATACACGGCTCAGCAGACAGTATCACACAGGAGAGGATTAGATACACGGCTCAGCAGACAGTATCACACAGGATAGGATTAGATACACGGCTCAGCAGACAGTATCACACAGGAGAGGATTAGATACACGGCTCAGCAGACAGTATCACACAGGAGAGGATTAGATACACGGCTCAGCAGACAGTATCACACAGGATAGGATTAGATGCACGGCTCAGCAGACAGTATCACACAGGATAGGATTAGATACACGGCTCAGCAGAAGGTATCACACAGGATAGGATTAGATACACGGCTCAGCAGACAGTATCACACAGGATAGGATTAGATACACGGCTCAGCAGACAGTATCACACAGGATAGGATTAGATACACAGCTCAGCAAACAGTATCACACAGGATAGGATTAGATACACGGCTCAGCAGACAGTATCACACAGGATAGGATTAGATACACGGCTCAGCAGACAGTATCACACAGGAGAGGATTAGATACACGGCTCAGCAGACAGTATCACACAGGATAGGATTAGATACACAGCTCAGCAGACAGTATCACACAGGAGAGGATTAGATACACGGCTCAGCAGACGGTATCACACAGGAGAGGATTAGATACACGGCTCAGCAGACAGTTTCACACAGGAGAGGATTAGATACACGGCTCAGCAGACAGTATCACACAGGATAGGATTAGATACACAGCTCAGCAGACAGTATCACACAGGATAGGATTAGATACACAGCTCAGCAGACAGTATCACACAGGATAGGATTAGATACACAGCTCAGCAGACAGTATCACACAGGAGAGGATTAGATACACGGCTCAGCAGACAGTAACACACAGGAGAGGATTAGATACACTGCTCAGCAGACAGTATCACACAGGATAGGATTAGATACATGGCTCAGCAGACAGTATCACACAGGATAGGATTAGATACACGGCTCAGCAGACAGTATCACACAGGATAGGATTAGATACACGGCTCAGCAGACAGTATCACACAGGAGAGGATTAGATACATGGCTCAGCAGACAGTATCACACAGGATAGGATTAGATACACAGCTCAGCAGACAGTATCACACAGGAGAGGATTAGATACACGGCTCAGCAGACGGTATCACACAGGAGAGGATTAGATACACGGCTCAGCAGACAGTTTCACACAGGAGAGGATTAGATACACGGCTCAGCAGACAGTATCACACAGGATAGGATTAGATACACGGCTCAGCAGACAGTATCACACAGGATAGGATTAGATACACAGCTCAGCAGACAGTATCACACAGGATAGGATTAGATACACAGCTCAGCAGACAGTATCACACAGGAGAGGATTAGATACACGGCTCAGCAGACAGTAACACACAGGAGAGGATTAGATACACTGCTCAGCAGACAGTATCACACAGGATAGGATTAGATACACGGCTCAGCAGACAGTATCACACAGGATAGGATTAGATACACAGCTCAGCAGACAGTATCACACAGGATAGGATTAGATACACGGCTCAGCAGACAGTATCACACAGGATAGGATTAGATACACGGCTCAGCAGACGGTATCACACAGGAGAGGATTAGATACACGGCTAAGCAGAAAGTATCACACAGGAGAGGATTAGATACACGGCTCAGCAGACAGTATCACACAGGAGAGGATTAGATACAAGGCTCAGCAGACTGTATCACACAGGAGAGGATTAGATACACGGCTCAGCAGACAGTATCACACAGGAGAGGATTAGATACACGGCTCAGCAGACAGTATTACACAGGATAGGATTAGATACACAGCTCAGCAGAGAGTATCACACAGGATAGGATTAGATACACGGCTCAGCAGACAGTATCACACAGGATAGGATTAGATACACGGCTCAGCAGACAGTATCACACAGGAGAGGATTAGATACACAGCTCAGCTGACAGTATCACACAGGATAGGATTAGATACACGGCTCAGCAGACAGTATCACACAGGATAGGATTAGATTCACGGCTCAGCAGACAGTATCACACAGGAGAGGATTAGATACACGGCTCAGCAGACAGTATCACACAGGAGAGGATTAGATACACGGCTCAGCAGAAGGTATCACACAGGATAGCATTAGATACACGGCTCAGCAGAAGGTATCACACAGGAGAGGATTAGATACACGGCTCAGCAGACGGTATCACACAGGAGAGGATTAGATACACGGCTCAGCAGAAGGTATCACACAGGAGAGGATTAGATACACAGCTCAGCAGACAGTATCACACAGGAGAGGATTAGATACACAGCTCAGCAGACAGTATCACACAGGAGAGGACTAGATACACGGCTCAGCAGACAGTATCACACATGAGGATTAGATACACGGCTCAGCAGACAGTATCACACAGGAGAGGACTAGATACACGGCTCAGCAGAAGGTATCACACAGGATAGGATTAGATACACGGCTCAGCAGACAGTATCACACAGGAGAGGATTAGATACACGGCTCAGCAGACAGTATCACACAGGATAGGATTAGATACACGGCTCAGCAGACAGTATCACACAGGAGAGGATTAGATACACGGCTCAGCAGACAGTATCACACAGGATAGGATTAGATACACGGCTCAGCAGACAGGATCACACAGGAGAGGATTAGATACACGGCTCAGCAGACAGTATCACACAGGAGAGGATTAGATACACGGCTCAGCAGACGGTATCACACAGGAGAGGATTAGATACACGGCTCAGCAGACAGTATCACACAGGATAGGATTAGATACACGGCTCAGCAGACAGTATCACACAGGAGAGGATTAGATACAAGGCTCAGCAGACTGTATCACACAGGAGAGGATTAGATACACGGCTCAGCAGACAGTATCACACAGGAGAGGATTAGATACACGGCTCAGCAGACAGTATTACACAGGATAGGATTAGATACACAGCTCAGCAGAGAGTATCACACAGGATAGGATTAGATACACGGCTCAGCAGACAGTATCACACAGGATAGGATTAGATACACGGCTCAGCAGACAGTATCACACAGGAGAGGATTAGATACACAGCTCAGCTGACAGTATCACACAGGATAGGATTAGATACACGGCTCAGCAGACAGTATCACACAGGATAGGATTAGATACACGGCTCAGCAGACAGTATCACACAGGAGAGGATTAGATACACGGCTCAGCAGACAGTATCACACAGGATAGGATTAGATACACGGCTCAGCAGACAGTATCACACAGGAGAGGATTAGATACACGGCTCAGCAGACAGTATCACACAGGATAAGATTAGATACACGGCTCAGCAGAAGGTATCACACAGGAGAGGATTAGATACACGGCTCAGCAGACAGTATCACACAGGAGAGGATTAGATACACGGCTCAGCAGAAGGTATCACACAGGATAGCATTAGATACACGGCTCAGCAGAAGGTATCACACAGGAGAGGATTAGATACACGGCTCAGCAGACGGTATCACACAGGAGAGGATTAGATACACGGCTCAGCAGAAGGTATCACACAGGAGAGGATTAGATACACGGCTCAGCAGACAGTATCACACAGGAGAGGATTAGATACACAGCTCAGCAGACAGTATCACACAGGAGAGGATTAGATACACGGCTCAGCAGACAGTATCACACATGAGGATTAGATACACGGCTCACCAGACAGTATCACACAGGAGAGGATTAGATACACGGCTCAGCAGAAGGTATCACACAGGATAGGATTAGATACACGGCTCAGCAGACAGTATCACACAGGAGAGGATTAGATACACGGCTCAGCAGACAGTATCACACAGGATAGGATTAGATACACGGCTCAGCAGACAGTATCACACAGGAGAGGATTAGATACACGGCTCAGCAGACAGTATCACACAGGAGAGGATTAGATACACGGCTCAGCAGACGGTATCACACAGGAGAGGATTAGATACACGGCTCAGCAGAAGGTATCACACAGGATAGGATTAGATACACGGCTCAGCAGACAGTATCACACAGGAGAGGATTAGATACACGGCTCAGCAGACAGTATCACACAGGATAGGATTAGATACACGGCTCAGCAGACAGTATCACACAGGATAGGATTAGATACACGGCTCAGCAGAAGGTATCACACAGGATAGGATTAGATACACGGCTCAGCAGACAGTATCACACAGGAGAGGATTAGATACACGGCTCAGCAGACAGTATCACACAGGATAGGATTAGATACACGGCTCAGCAGACAGTATCACACAGGAGAGGACTAGATACATGGCTCAGCAGACAGTATCACACAGGAGAGGATTAGATACACGGCTCAGCAGACAGTATCACACAGGAGAGGATTAGATACACAGCTCAGCAGACAGTATCACACAGGAGAGGATTAGATACACAGCTCAGCAGACAGTATCACACAGGATAGGATTAGATACATGGCTCAGCAGACAGTATCACACATGAGGATTAGATACACGGCTCAGCAGACAGTATCACACAGGATAGGATTAGATACACAGCTCAGCGGACAGTATCACACAGGATAGAATTAGATACACGGCTCAGCAGACAGTATCACACAGGATAGGATTAGATACACAGCTCAGCAGACAGTATCACACAGGATAGGATTAGATACACAGCTCAGCAGACAGTATCACACAGGATAGGATTAGATACACAGCTCAGCAGACAGTATCACACAGGAGAGGATTAGATACACGGCTCAGCAGACAGTATCACACAGGATAGTATTAGATACACAGCTCAGCAGACAGTATCACACAGGATAGTATTAGATACACGGCTCAGCAGACAGTATCACACAGGAGAGGATTAGATACACGTCTCAGCAGACAGTATCACACAGGATAGGATTAGATACACAGCTCAGCAGACAGTATCACACAGGATAGGATTAGATACACAGCTCAGCAAACAGTATCACACAGGAGAGGATTAGATACCCGGCTCAGCAGACAGTATCACACAGGATAGGATTAGATACACGGCTCAGCAGACGGTATCACACAGGAGAGGATTAGATACACGGCTCAGCAGACAGTATCACACAGGAGAGGATTAGATACACAGCTCAGCAGACAGTATCACACAGGATAGGATTAGATACACGGCTCAGCAGACAGTATCACACAGGATAGGATTAGATACACAGCTCAGCAGACAGTATCACACAGGATAGGATTAGATACACAGCTCAGCAGACAGTATCACACAGGAGAGGATTAGATACACGGCTCAGCAGACAGTAACACACAGGAGAGGATTAGATACACTGCTCAGCAGACAGTATCACACAGAAGAGGATTAGATACACGGCTCAGCAGACAGTATCACACAGGATAGGATTAGATACACGGCTCAGCAGACAGTATCACACAGGATAGGATTAGATACACGGCTCAGCAGACAGTATCACACAGGAGAGGATTAGATACACGGCTCAGCAGACAGTATCACACAGGATAGGATTAGATACACGGCTCAGCAGAAGGTATCACACAGGAGAGGATTAGATACACGGCTCAGCAGACAGTATCACACAGGAGAGGATTAGATACACGGCTCAGCAGAAGGTATCACACAGGATAGCATTAGATACACGGCTCAGCAGAAGGTATCACACAGGAGAGGATTAGATACACGGCTCAGCAGACGGTATCACACAGGAGAGGATTAGATACACGGCTCAGCAGACAGTATCACACAGGAGAGGATTAGATACACGGCTCAGCAGACAGTATCACACAGGAGAGGATTAGATACATGGCTCAGCAGACAGTATCACACAGGATAGGATTAGATACACGGCTCAGCAGACAGTATCACACAGGAGAGGATTAGATACACGGCTCAGCAGACAGTATCACACAGGATAGGATTAGATACATGGCTCAGCAGACAGTATCACACAGGATAGGATTAGATACACGGCTCAGCAGACAGTATCACACAGGATAGGATTAGATACACGGCTCAGCAGACAGTATCACACAGGAGAGGATTAGATACACAGCTCAGCAGACAGTATCACACAGGAGACGATTAGATACACGGCTCAGCAGACAGTATCACACAGGATAGGATTAGATACACGGCTCAGCAGACGGTATCACACAGGATAGGATTAGATACACGGCTCAGCAGACAGTATCACACAGGAGAGGACTAGATACACGGCTCAGCAGAAGGTATCACACAGGAGAGGATTAGATACACGGCTGAGCAGACGGTATCACACAGGAGAGGATTAGATACACGGCTCAGCAGAAGGTATCACACAGGATAGGATTAGATACACGGCTCAGCAGACAGTATCACACAGGAGAGGATTAGATACACGGCTCAGCAGACAGTATCACACAGGAGAGGACTAGATACACGGCTCAGCAGACAGTATCACACAGGAGAGGACTAGATACACAGCTCAGCAGACAGTATCACACAGGAGAGGATTAGATACACGGCTCAGCAGACAGTATCACACAGGAGAGGATTAAATACACGGCTCAGCAGACAGTAACACACAGGAGAGGATTAGATACACTGCTCAGCAGACAGTATCACACAGGATAGGATTAGATACACAGCTCAGCAGACAGTATCACACAGGAGAGGATTAGATACACGGCTCAGCAGACAGTAACACACAGGAGAGGATTAGATACACTGCTCAGCAGACAGTATCACACAGAAGAGGATTAGATACACGGCTCAGCAGACAGTATCACACAGGATAGGATTAGATACACGGCTCAGCAGACAGTATCACACAGGATAGGATTAGATACACGGCTCAGCAGACAGTATCACACAGGAGAGGATTAGATACACGGCTCAGCAGACAGTATCACACAGGATAGGATTAGATACACGGCTCAGCAGAAGGTATCACACAGGAGAGGATTAGATACACGGCTCAGCAGACAGTATCACACAGGAGAGGATTAGATACACGGCTCAGCAGAAGGTATCACACAGGATAGCATTAGATACACGGCTCAGCAGAAGGTATCACACAGGAGAGGATTAGATACACGGCTCAGCAGACGGTATCACACAGGAGAGGATTAGATACACGGCTCAGCAGACAGTATCACACAGGAGAGGATTAGATACACGGCTCAGCAGACAGTATCACACAGGAGAGGATTAGATACACGGCTCAGCAGACAGTATCACACAGGAGAGGATTAGATACACGGCTCAGCAGAAGGTATCACACAGGATAGGATTAGATACACGGCTCAGCAGACAGTATCACACAGGAGAGGATTAGATACACGGCTCAGCAGACAGTATCACACAGGAGAGGATTAGATACACGGCTCAGCAGACAGTATCACACAGGAGAGGATTAGATACACGGCTCAGCAGACAGTATCACACAGGAGAGGATTAGATACACGGCTCAGCAGACAGTATCACACAGGAGAGGATTAGATACACGGCTCAGCAGACAGTATCACACAGGATAGGATTAGATACACGGCTCAGCAGACAGTATCACACAGGAGAGGATTAGATACACGGCTCAGCAGACAGTATCACACAGGAGAGGATTAGATACACGGCTCAGCAGACGGTATCACACAGGAGAGGATTAGATACACGGCTCAGCAGAAGGTATCACACAGGATAGGATTAGATACACGGCTCAGCAGACAGTATCACACAGGAGAGGATTAGATACACGGCTCAGCAGACAGTATCACACAGGATAGGATTAGATACACGGCTCAGCAGACAGTATCACACAGGATAGGATTAGATACACGGCTCAGCAGAAGGTATCACACAGGATAGGATTAGATACACGGCTCAGCAGACAGTATCACACAGGAGAGGATTAGATACACGGCTCAGCAGACAGTATCACACAGGATAGGATTAGATACACGGCTCAGCAGACAGTATCACACAGGAGAGGACTAGATACACGGCTCAGCAGACAGTATCACACAGGAGAGGATTAGATACACGGCTCAGCAGACAGTATCACACAGGAGAGGATTAGATACACAGCTCAGCAGACAGTATCACACAGGAGAGGATTAGATACACAGCTCAGCAGACAGTATCACACAGGATAGGATTAGATACATGGCTCAGCAGACAGTATCACACATGAGGATTAGATACACGGCTCAGCAGACAGTATCACACAGGATAGGATTAGATACACAGCTCAGCGGACAGTATCACACAGGATAGAATTAGATACACGGCTCAGCAGACAGTATCACACAGGATAGGATTAGATACACAGCTCAGCAGACAGTATCACACAGGATAGGATTAGATACACAGCTCAGCAGACAGTATCACACAGGATAGGATTAGATACACAGCTCAGCAGACAGTATCACACAGGAGAGGATTAGATACACGGCTCAGCAGACAGTATCACACAGGATAGTATTAGATACACAGCTCAGCAGACAGTATCACACAGGATAGTATTAGATACACGGCTCAGCAGACAGTATCACACAGGAGAGGATTAGATACACGTCTCAGCAGACAGTATCACACAGGATAGGATTAGATACACAGCTCAGCAGACAGTATCACACAGGATAGGATTAGATACACAGCTCAGCAAACAGTATCACACAGGAGAGGATTAGATACCCGGCTCAGCAGACAGTATCACACAGGATAGGATTAGATACACGGCTCAGCAGACGGTATCACACAGGAGAGGATTAGATACACGGCTCAGCAGACAGTATCACACAGGAGAGGATTAGATACACAGCTCAGCAGACAGTATCACACAGGATAGGATTAGATACACGGCTCAGCAGACAGTATCACACAGGATAGGATTAGATACACAGCTCAGCAGACAGTATCACACAGGATAGGATTAGATACACAGCTCAGCAGACAGTATCACACAGGAGAGGATTAGATACACGGCTCAGCAGACAGTAACACACAGGAGAGGATTAGATACACTGCTCAGCAGACAGTATCACACAGAAGAGGATTAGATACACGGCTCAGCAGACAGTATCACACAGGATAGGATTAGATACACGGCTCAGCAGACAGTATCACACAGGATAGGATTAGATACACGGCTCAGCAGACAGTATCACACAGGAGAGGATTAGATACACGGCTCAGCAGACAGTATCACACAGGATAGGATTAGATACACGGCTCAGCAGAAGGTATCACACAGGAGAGGATTAGATACACGGCTCAGCAGACAGTATCACACAGGAGAGGATTAGATACACGGCTCAGCAGAAGGTATCACACAGGATAGCATTAGATACACGGCTCAGCAGAAGGTATCACACAGGAGAGGATTAGATACACGGCTCAGCAGACGGTATCACACAGGAGAGGATTAGATACACGGCTCAGCAGACAGTATCACACAGGAGAGGATTAGATACACGGCTCAGCAGACAGTATCACACAGGAGAGGATTAGATACATGGCTCAGCAGACAGTATCACACAGGATAGGATTAGATACACGGCTCAGCAGACAGTATCACACAGGAGAGGATTAGATACACGGCTCAGCAGACAGTATCACACAGGATAGGATTAGATACATGGCTCAGCAGACAGTATCACACAGGATAGGATTAGATACACGGCTCAGCAGACAGTATCACACAGGATAGGATTAGATACACGGCTCAGCAGACAGTATCACACAGGAGAGGATTAGATACACAGCTCAGCAGACAGTATCACACAGGAGACGATTAGATACACGGCTCAGCAGACAGTATCACACAGGATAGGATTAGATACACGGCTCAGCAGACGGTATCACACAGGATAGGATTAGATACACGGCTCAGCAGACAGTATCACACAGGAGAGGACTAGATACACGGCTCAGCAGAAGGTATCACACAGGAGAGGATTAGATACACGGCTGAGCAGACGGTATCACACAGGAGAGGATTAGATACACGGCTCAGCAGAAGGTATCACACAGGATAGGATTAGATACACGGCTCAGCAGACAGTATCACACAGGAGAGGATTAGATACACGGCTCAGCAGACAGTATCACACAGGAGAGGACTAGATACACGGCTCAGCAGACAGTATCACACAGGAGAGGACTAGATACACAGCTCAGCAGACAGTATCACACAGGAGAGGATTAGATACACGGCTCAGCAGACAGTATCACACAGGATAGGATTAGATACACGGCTCAGCAGACAGTATCACACAGGAGAGGACTAGATACACGGCTCAGCAGAAGGTATCACACAGGAGAGGATTAGATACACGGCTCAGCAGACGGTATCACACAGGAGAGGATTAGATACACGGCTCAGCAGACAGTATCACACAGGATAGGATTAGATACACGGCTCAGCAGAAGGTATCACACAGGATAGGATTAGATACACGGCTCAGCAGACAGTATCACACAGGAGAGGATTAGATACACGGCTCAGCAGACAGTATCACACAGGATAGGATTAGATACACGGCTCAGCAGACAGTATCACACAGGAGAGGATTAGATACACGGCTCAGCAGACAGTATCACACAGGAGAGGATTAGATACACGGCTCAGCAGACAGTATCACACAGGATAGGATTAGATGCACGGCTCAGCAGACAGTATCACACAGGATAGGATTAGATACACGGCTCAGCAGAAGGTATCACACAGGATAGGATTAGATACACGGCTCAGCAGACAGTATCACACAGGATAGGATTAGATACACGGCTCAGCAGACAGTATCACACAGGATAGGATTAGATACACAGCTCAGCAAACAGTATCACACAGGATAGGATTAGATACACGGCTCAGCAGACAGTATCACACAGGATAGGATTAGATACACGGCTCAGCAGACAGTATCACACAGGAGAGGATTAGATACATGGCTCAGCAGACAGTATCACACAGGATAGGATTAGATACACAGCTCAGCAGACAGTATCACACAGGAGAGGATTAGATACACGGCTCAGCAGACGGTATCACACAGGAGAGGATTAGATACACGGCTCAGCAGACAGTTTCACACAGGAGAGGATTAGATACACGGCTCAGCAGACAGTATCACACAGGATAGGATTAGATACACAGCTCAGCAGACAGTATCACACAGGATAGGATTAGATACACAGCTCAGCAGACAGTATCACACAGGATAGGATTAGATACACAGCTCAGCAGACAGTATCACACAGGAGAGGATTAGATACACGGCTCAGCAGACAGTAACACACAGGAGAGGATTAGATACACTGCTCAGCAGACAGTATCACACAGGATAGGATTAGATACATGGCTCAGCAGACAGTATCACACAGGATAGGATTAGATACACGGCTCAGCAGACAGTATCACACAGGATAGGATTAGATACACGGCTCAGCAGACAGTATCACACAGGAGAGGATTAGATACATGGCTCAGCAGACAGTATCACACAGGATAGGATTAGATACACAGCTCAGCAGACAGTATCACACAGGAGAGGATTAGATACACGGCTCAGCAGACGGTATCACACAGGAGAGGATTAGATACACGGCTCAGCAGACAGTTTCACACAGGAGAGGATTAGATACACGGCTCAGCAGACAGTATCACACAGGATAGGATTAGATACACGGCTCAGCAGACAGTATCACACAGGATAGGATTAGATACACAGCTCAGCAGACAGTATCACACAGGATAGGATTAGATACACAGCTCAGCAGACAGTATCACACAGGAGAGGATTAGATACACGGCTCAGCAGACAGTAACACACAGGAGAGGATTAGATACACTGCTCAGCAGACAGTATCACACAGGATAGGATTAGATACACGGCTCAGCAGACAGTATCACACAGGATAGGATTAGATACACAGCTCAGCAGACAGTATCACACAGGATAGGATTAGATACACGGCTCAGCAGACAGTATCACACAGGATAGGATTAGATACACGGCTCAGCAGACGGTATCACACAGGAGAGGATTAGATACACGGCTAAGCAGAAAGTATCACACAGGAGAGGATTAGATACACGGCTCAGCAGACAGTATCACACAGGAGAGGATTAGATACAAGGCTCAGCAGACTGTATCACACAGGAGAGGATTAGATACACGGCTCAGCAGACAGTATCACACAGGAGAGGATTAGATACACGGCTCAGCAGACAGTATTACACAGGATAGGATTAGATACACAGCTCAGCAGAGAGTATCACACAGGATAGGATTAGATACACGGCTCAGCAGACAGTATCACACAGGATAGGATTAGATACACGGCTCAGCAGACAGTATCACACAGGAGAGGATTAGATACACAGCTCAGCTGACAGTATCACACAGGATAGGATTAGATACACGGCTCAGCAGACAGTATCACACAGGATAGGATTAGATTCACGGCTCAGCAGACAGTATCACACAGGAGAGGATTAGATACACGGCTCAGCAGACAGTATCACACAGGAGAGGATTAGATACACGGCTCAGCAGAAGGTATCACACAGGATAGCATTAGATACACGGCTCAGCAGAAGGTATCACACAGGAGAGGATTAGATACACGGCTCAGCAGACGGTATCACACAGGAGAGGATTAGATACACGGCTCAGCAGAAGGTATCACACAGGAGAGGATTAGATACACAGCTCAGCAGACAGTATCACACAGGAGAGGATTAGATACACAGCTCAGCAGACAGTATCACACAGGAGAGGACTAGATACACGGCTCAGCAGACAGTATCACACATGAGGATTAGATACACGGCTCAGCAGACAGTATCACACAGGAGAGGACTAGATACACGGCTCAGCAGAAGGTATCACACAGGATAGGATTAGATACACGGCTCAGCAGACAGTATCACACAGGAGAGGATTAGATACACGGCTCAGCAGACAGTATCACACAGGATAGGATTAGATACACGGCTCAGCAGACAGTATCACACAGGAGAGGATTAGATACACGGCTCAGCAGACAGTATCACACAGGATAGGATTAGATACACGGCTCAGCAGACAGGATCACACAGGAGAGGATTAGATACACGGCTCAGCAGACAGTATCACACAGGAGAGGATTAGATACACGGCTCAGCAGACGGTATCACACAGGAGAGGATTAGATACACGGCTCAGCAGACAGTATCACACAGGATAGGATTAGATACACGGCTCAGCAGACAGTATCACACAGGAGAGGATTAGATACAAGGCTCAGCAGACTGTATCACACAGGAGAGGATTAGATACACGGCTCAGCAGACAGTATCACACAGGAGAGGATTAGATACACGGCTCAGCAGACAGTATTACACAGGATAGGATTAGATACACAGCTCAGCAGAGAGTATCACACAGGATAGGATTAGATACACGGCTCAGCAGACAGTATCACACAGGATAGGATTAGATACACGGCTCAGCAGACAGTATCACACAGGAGAGGATTAGATACACAGCTCAGCTGACAGTATCACACAGGATAGGATTAGATACACGGCTCAGCAGACAGTATCACACAGGATAGGATTAGATACACGGCTCAGCAGACAGTATCACACAGGAGAGGATTAGATACACGGCTCAGCAGACAGTATCACACAGGATAGGATTAGATACACGGCTCAGCAGACAGTATCACACAGGAGAGGATTAGATACACGGCTCAGCAGACAGTATCACACAGGATAAGATTAGATACACGGCTCAGCAGAAGGTATCACACAGGAGAGGATTAGATACACGGCTCAGCAGACAGTATCACACAGGAGAGGATTAGATACACGGCTCAGCAGAAGGTATCACACAGGATAGCATTAGATACACGGCTCAGCAGAAGGTATCACACAGGAGAGGATTAGATACACGGCTCAGCAGACGGTATCACACAGGAGAGGATTAGATACACGGCTCAGCAGAAGGTATCACACAGGAGAGGATTAGATACACGGCTCAGCAGACAGTATCACACAGGAGAGGATTAGATACACAGCTCAGCAGACAGTATCACACAGGAGAGGATTAGATACACGGCTCAGCAGACAGTATCACACATGAGGATTAGATACACGGCTCAGCAGACAGTATCACACAGGAGAGGATTAGATACACGGCTCAGCAGAAGGTATCACACAGGATAGGATTAGATACACGGCTCAGCAGACAGTATCACACAGGAGAGGATTAGATACACGGCTCAGCAGACAGTATCACACAGGATAGGATTAGATACACGGCTCAGCAGACAGTATCACACAGGAGAGGATTAGATACACGGCTCAGCAGACAGTATCACACAGGAGAGGATTAGATACACGGCTCAGCAGACGGTATCACACAGGAGAGGATTAGATACACGGCTCAGCAGAAGGTATCACACAGGATAGGATTAGATACACGGCTCAGCAGACAGTATCACACAGGAGAGGATTAGATACACGGCTCAGCAGACAGTATCACACAGGATAGGATTAGATACACGGCTCAGCAGACAGTATCACACAGGATAGGATTAGATACACGGCTCAGCAGAAGGTATCACACAGGATAGGATTAGATACACGGCTCAGCAGACAGTATCACACAGGAGAGGATTAGATACACGGCTCAGCAGACAGTATCACACAGGATAGGATTAGATACACGGCTCAGCAGACAGTATCACACAGGAGAGGACTAGATACACGGCTCAGCAGACAGTATCACACAGGAGAGGATTAGATACACGGCTCAGCAGACAGTATCACACAGGAGAGGATTAGATACACAGCTCAGCAGACAGTATCACACAGGAGAGGATTAGATACACAGCTCAGCAGACAGTATCACACAGGATAGGATTAGATACATGGCTCAGCAGACAGTATCACACATGAGGATTAGATACACGGCTCAGCAGACAGTATCACACAGGATAGGATTAGATACACAGCTCAGCGGACAGTATCACACAGGATAGAATTAGATACACGGCTCAGCAGACAGTATCACACAGGATAGGATTAGATACACAGCTCAGCAGACAGTATCACACAGGATAGGATTAGATACACAGCTCAGCAGACAGTATCACACAGGATAGGATTAGATACACAGCTCAGCAGACAGTATCACACAGGAGAGGATTAGATACACGGCTCAGCAGACAGTATCACACAGGATAGTATTAGATACACAGCTCAGCAGACAGTATCACACAGGATAGTATTAGATACACGGCTCAGCAGACAGTATCACACAGGAGAGGATTAGATACACGTCTCAGCAGACAGTATCACACAGGATAGGATTAGATACACAGCTCAGCAGACAGTATCACACAGGATAGGATTAGATACACAGCTCAGCAAACAGTATCACACAGGAGAGGATTAGATACCCGGCTCAGCAGACAGTATCACACAGGATAGGATTAGATACACGGCTCAGCAGACGGTATCACACAGGAGAGGATTAGATACACGGCTCAGCAGACAGTATCACACAGGAGAGGATTAGATACACAGCTCAGCAGACAGTATCACACAGGATAGGATTAGATACACGGCTCAGCAGACAGTATCACACAGGATAGGATTAGATACACAGCTCAGCAGACAGTATCACACAGGATAGGATTAGATACACAGCTCAGCAGACAGTATCACACAGGAGAGGATTAGATACACGGCTCAGCAGACAGTAACACACAGGAGAGGATTAGATACACTGCTCAGCAGACAGTATCACACAGAAGAGGATTAGATACACGGCTCAGCAGACAGTATCACACAGGATAGGATTAGATACACGGCTCAGCAGACAGTATCACACAGGATAGGATTAGATACACGGCTCAGCAGACAGTATCACACAGGAGAGGATTAGATACACGGCTCAGCAGACAGTATCACACAGGATAGGATTAGATACACGGCTCAGCAGAAGGTATCACACAGGAGAGGATTAGATACACGGCTCAGCAGACAGTATCACACAGGAGAGGATTAGATACACGGCTCAGCAGAAGGTATCACACAGGATAGCATTAGATACACGGCTCAGCAGAAGGTATCACACAGGAGAGGATTAGATACACGGCTCAGCAGACGGTATCACACAGGAGAGGATTAGATACACGGCTCAGCAGACAGTATCACACAGGAGAGGATTAGATACACGGCTCAGCAGACAGTATCACACAGGAGAGGATTAGATACATGGCTCAGCAGACAGTATCACACAGGATAGGATTAGATACACGGCTCAGCAGACAGTATCACACAGGATAGGATTAGATACACGGCTCAGCAGACAGTATCACACAGGAGAGGACTAGATACACGGCTCAGCAGAAGGTATCACACAGGAGAGGATTAGATACACGGCTCAGCAGACGGTATCACACAGGAGAGGATTAGATACACGGCTCAGCAGACAGTATCACACAGGATAGGATTAGATACACGGCTCAGCAGACAGTATCACACAGGATAGGATTAGATGCACGGCTCAGCAGACAGTATCACACAGGATAGGATTAGATACACGGCTCAGCAGAAGGTATCACACAGGAGAGGACTAGATACACGGCTCAGCAGAAGGTATCACACAGGATAGGATTAGATACACGGCTCAGCAGACAGTATCACACAGGAGAGGATTAGATACACGGCTCAGCAGACAGTATCACACAGGATAGGATTAGATACACGGCTCAGCAGACAGTATCACACAGGAGAGGATTAGATACACGGCTCAGCAGACAGTATCACACAGGATAGGATTAGATACACGGCTCAGCAGACAGGATCACACAGGAGAGGATTAGATACACGGCTCAGCAGACAGTATCACACAGGAGAGGATTAGATACACGGCTCAGCAGACGGTATCACACAGGAGAGGATTAGATACACGGCTCAGCAGACAGTATCACACAGGATAGGATTAGATACACGGCTCAGCAGACAGTATCACACAGGAGAGGATTAGATACAAGGCTCAGCAGACTGTATCACACAGGAGAGGATTAGATACACAGCTCAGCTGACAGTATCACACAGGATAGGATTAGATACACGGCTCAGCAGACAGTATCACACAGGATAAGATTAGATACACGGCTCAGCAGAAGGTATCACACAGGAGAGGATTAGATACACGGCTCAGCTGACAGTATCACACAGGATAGGATTAGATACACGGCTCAGCAGACAGTATCACACAGGATAGGATTAGATACACGGCTCAGCAGACAGTATCACACAGGAGAGGATTAGATACACGGCTCAGCAGACAGTATCACACAGGATAGGATTAGATACACGGCTCAGCAGACAGTATCACACAGGAGAGGATTAGATACACGGCTCAGCAGACAGTATCACACAGGATAAGATTAGATACACGGCTCAGCAGAAGGTATCACACAGGAGAGGATTAGATACACGGCTCAGCAGACAGTATCACACAGGAGAGGATTAGATACACGGCTCAGCAGAAGGTATCACACAGGATAGCATTAGATACACGGCTCAGCAGAAGGTATCACACAGGAGAGGATTAGATACACGGCTCAGCAGACGGTATCACACAGGAGAGGATTAGATACACGGCTCAGCAGAAGGTATCACACAGGAGAGGATTAGATACACGGCTCAGCAGACAGTATCACACAGGAGAGGATTAGATACACAGCTCAGCAGACAGTATCACACAGGAGAGGATTAGATACACGGCTCAGCAGACAGTATCACACATGAGGATTAGATACACGGCTCAGCAGACAGTATCACACAGGAGAGGATTAGATACACGGCTCAGCAGAAGGTATCACACAGGATAGGATTAGATACACGGCTCAGCAGACAGTATCACACAGGAGAGGATTAGATACACGGCTCAGCAGACAGTATCACACAGGATAGGATTAGATACACGGCTCAGCAGACAGTATCACACAGGAGAGGATTAGATACACGGCTCAGCAGACAGTATCACACAGGAGAGGATTAGATACACGGCTCAGCAGACGGTATCACACAGGAGAGGATTAGATACACGGCTCAGCAGAAGGTATCACACAGGATAGGATTAGATACACGGCTCAGCAGACAGTATCACACAGGAGAGGATTAGATACACGGCTCAGCAGACAGTATCACACAGGATAGGATTAGATACACGGCTCAGCAGACAGTATCACACAGGATAGGATTAGATACACGGCTCAACAGAAGGTATCACACAGGATAGGATTAGATACACGGCTCAGCAGACAGTATCACACAGGAGAGGATTAGATACACGGCTCAGCAGACAGTATCACACAGGATAGGATTAGATACACGGCTCAGCAGACAGTATCACACAGGAGAGGACTAGATACACGGCTCAGCAGACAGTATCACACAGGAGAGGATTAGATACACGGCTCAGCAGACAGTATCACACAGGAGAGGATTAGATACACAGCTCAGCAGACAGTATCACACAGGAGAGGATTAGATACACAGCTCAGCAGACAGTATCACACAGGATAGGATTAGATACATGGCTCAGCAGACAGTATCACACATGAGGATTAGATACACGGCTCAGCAGACAGTATCACACAGGATAGGATTAGATACACAGCTCAGCGGACAGTATCACACAGGATAGAATTAGATACACGGCTCAGCAGACAGTATCACACAGGATAGGATTAGATACACAGCTCAGCAGACAGTATCACACAGGATAGGATTAGATACACAGCTCAGCAGACAGTATCACACAGGATAGGATTAGATACACAGCTCAGCAGACAGTATCACACAGGAGAGGATTAGATACACGGCTCAGCAGACAGTATCACACAGGATAGTATTAGATACACAGCTCAGCAGACAGTATCACACAGGATAGTATTAGATACACGGCTCAGCAGACAGTATCACACAGGAGAGGATTAGATACACGTCTCAGCAGACAGTATCACACAGGATAGGATTAGATACACAGCTCAGCAAACAGTATCACACAGGATAGGATTAGATACACAGCTCAGCAGACAGTATCACACAGGATAGGATTAGATACACAGCTCAGCAAACAGTATCACACAGGAGAGGATTAGATACCCGGCTCAGCAGACAGTATCACACAGGATAGGATTAGATACACGGCTCAGCAGACGGTATCACACAGGAGAGGATTAGATACACGGCTCAGCAGACAGTATCACACAGGAGAGGATTAGATACACAGCTCAGCAGACAGTATCACACAGGATAGGATTAGATACACGGCTCAGCAGACAGTATCACACAGGATAGGATTAGATACACAGCTCAGCAGACAGTATCACACAGGATAGGATTAGATACACAGCTCAGCAGACAGTATCACACAGGAGAGGATTAGATACACGGCTCAGCAGACAGTAACACACAGGAGAGGATTAGATACACTGCTCAGCAGACAGTATCACACAGAAGAGGATTAGATACACGGCTCAGCAGACAGTATCACACAGGATAGGATTAGATACACGGCTCAGCAGACAGTATCACACAGGATAGGATTAGATACACGGCTCAGCAGACAGTATCACACAGGAGAGGATTAGATACACGGCTCAGCAGACAGTATCACACAGGATAGGATTAGATACACGGCTCAGCAGAAGGTATCACACAGGAGAGGATTAGATACACGGCTCAGCAGACAGTATCACACAGGAGAGGATTAGATACACGGCTCAGCAGAAGGTATCACACAGGATAGCATTAGATACACGGCTCAGCAGAAGGTATCACACAGGAGAGGATTAGATACACGGCTCAGCAGACGGTATCACACAGGAGAGGATTAGATACACGGCTCAGCAGACAGTATCACACAGGAGAGGATTAGATACACGGCTCAGCAGACAGTATCACACAGGAGAGGATTAGATACATGGCTCAGCAGACAGTATCACACAGGATAGGATTAGATACACGGCTCAGCAGACAGTATCACACAGGAGAGGATTAGATACACGGCTCAGCAGACAGTATCACACAGGATAGGATTAGATACATGGCTCAGCAGACAGTATCACACAGGATAGGATTAGATACACGGCTCAGCAGACAGTATCACACAGGATAGGATTAGATACACGGCTCAGCAGACAGTATCACACAGGAGAGGATTAGATACACAGCTCAGCAGACAGTATCACACAGGAGACGATTAGATACACGGCTCAGCAGACAGTATCACACAGGATAGGATTAGATACACGGCTCAGCAGACGGTATCACACAGGATAGGATTAGATACACGGCTCAGCAGACAGTATCACACAGGAGAGGACTAGATACACGGCTCAGCAGAAGGTATCACACAGGAGAGGATTAGATACACGGCTGAGCAGACGGTATCACACAGGAGAGGATTAGATACACGGCTCAGCAGAAGGTATCACACAGGATAGGATTAGATACACGGCTCAGCAGACAGTATCACACAGGAGAGGATTAGATACACGGCTCAGCAGACAGTATCACACAGGAGAGGACTAGATACACGGCTCAGCAGACAGTATCACACAGGAGAGGACTAGATACACAGCTCAGCAGACAGTATCACACAGGAGAGGATTAGATACACGGCTCAGCAGACAGTATCACACAGGAGAGGATTAAATACACGGCTCAGCAGACAGTATCACACAGGATAGGATTAGATACACGGCTCAGCAGACAGTATCACACAGGAGAGGACTAGATACACGGCTCAGCAGAAGGTATCACACAGGAGAGGATTAGATACACGGCTCAGCAGACGGTATCACACAGGAGAGGATTAGATACACGGCTCAGCAGACAGTATCACACAGGATAGGATTAGATACACGGCTCAGCAGACAGTATCACACAGGATAGGATTAGATGCACGGCTCAGCAGACAGTATCACACAGGATAGGATTAGATACACGGCTCAGCAGAAGGTATCACACAGGATAGGATTAGATACACGGCTCAGCAGACAGTATCACACAGGAGAGGATTAGATACACGGCTCAGCAGACAGTATCACACAGGATAGGATTAGATACACGGCTCAGCAGACAGTATCACACAGGAGAGGATTAGATACACGGCTCAGCAGACAGTATCACACAGGAGAGGATTAGATACACGGCTCAGCAGACAGTATCACACAGGATAGGATTAGATGCACGGCTCAGCAGACAGTATCACACAGGATAGGATTAGATACACGGCTCAGCAGAAGGTATCACACAGGATAGGATTAGATACACGGCTCAGCAGACAGTATCACACAGGAGAGGATTAGATACACGGCTCAGCAGACAGTATCACACAGGATAGGATTAGATGCACGGCTCAGCAGACAGTATCACACAGGATAGGATTAGATACACGGCTCAGCAGAAGGTATCACACAGGATAGGATTAGATACACGGCTCAGCAGACAGTATCACACAGGAGAGGATTAGATACACGGCTCAGCAGACAGTATCACACAGGAGAGGACTAGATACACGGCTCAGCAGACAGTATCACACAGGAGAGGATTAGATACACGGCTCAGCAGACAGTATCACACAGGAGAGGATTAGATACACAGCTCAGCAGACAGTATCACACAGGAGAGGATTAGATACACAGCTCAGCAGACAGTATCACACAGGATAGGATTAGATACACGGCTCAGCAGACAGTATCACACATGAGGATTAGATACACGGCTCAGCAGACAGTATCACACAGGAGAGGACTAGATACACGGCTCAGCAGACAGTATCACACAGGATAGGATTAGATACACGGCTCAGCAGACAGTATCACACAGGATAGGATTAGATACACGGCTCAGCAGACAGTATCACACAGGATAGGATTAGATACACGGCTCAGCAGACAGTATCACACAGGATAGGATTAGATACACAACTCAGCAGACAGTATCACACAGGATAGGATTAGATACACAGCTCAGCAAACAGTATCACACAGGATAGGATTAGATACACAACTCAGCAGACAGTATCACACAGGATAGGATTAGATACACAGCTCAGCAAACAGTATCACACAGGATAGGATTAGATACACGGCTCAGCAGACAGTATCACACAGGATAGGATTAGATACACGGCTCAGCAGACAGTATCACACAGGATAGGATTAGATACACGGCTCAGCAGACAGTATCACACAGGATAGGATTAGATACACAGCTCAGCAGACAGTATCACACAGGATAGGATTAGATACACAGCTCAGCAGACAGTATCACACAGGAGAGGATTAGATACACGGCTCAGCAGACAGTATCACACAGGATAGTATTAGATACACAGCTCAGCAGACAGTATCACACAGGATAGTATTAGATACACGGCTCAGCAGACAGTATCACACAGGAGAGGATTAGATACACGTCTCAGCAGACAGTATCACACAGGATAGGATTAGATACACAGCTCAGCAGACAGTATCACACAGGATAGGATTAGATACACAGCTCAGCAAACAGTATCACACAGGAGAGGATTAGATACCCGGCTCAGCAGACAGTATCACACAGGATAGGATTAGATACACGGCTCAGCAGACGGTATCACACAGGAGAGGATTAGATACACGGCTCAGCAGACAGTATCACACAGGAGAGGATTAGATACACAGCTCAGCAGACAGTATCACACAGGATAGGATTAGATACACGGCTCAGCAGACAGTATCACACAGGATAGGATTAGATACACAGCTCAGCAGACAGTATCACACAGGATAGGATTAGATACACAGCTCAGCAGACAGTATCACACAGGAGAGGATTAGATACACGGCTCAGCAGACAGTAACACACAGGAGAGGATTAGATACACTGCTCAGCAGACAGTATCACACAGAAGAGGATTAGATACACGGCTCAGCAGACAGTATCACACAGGATAGGATTAGATACACGGCTCAGCAGACAGTATCACACAGGATAGGATTAGATACACGGCTCAGCAGACAGTATCACACAGGAGAGGATTAGATACACGGCTCAGCAGACAGTATCACACAGGATAGGATTAGATACACGGCTCAGCAGAAGGTATCACACAGGAGAGGATTAGATACACGGCTCAGCAGACAGTATCACACAGGAGAGGATTAGATACACGGCTCAGCAGAAGGTATCACACAGGATAGCATTAGATACACGGCTCAGCAGAAGGTATCACACAGGAGAGGATTAGATACACGGCTCAGCAGACGGTATCACACAGGAGAGGATTAGATACACGGCTCAGCAGACAGTATCACACAGGAGAGGATTAGATACACGGCTCAGCAGACAGTATCACACAGGAGAGGATTAGATACATGGCTCAGCAGACAGTATCACACAGGATAGGATTAGATACACGGCTCAGCAGACAGTATCACACAGGAGAGGATTAGATACACGGCTCAGCAGACAGTATCACACAGGATAGGATTAGATACACGGCTCAGCAGACAGTATCACACAGGATAGGATTAGATACACGGCTCAGCAGACAGTATCACACAGGATAGGATTAGATACACGGCTCAGCAGACAGTATCACACAGGAGAGGATTAGATACACAGCTCAGCAGACAGTATCACACAGGAGACGATTAGATACACGGCTCAGCAGACAGTATCACACAGGATAGGATTAGATACACGGCTCAGCAGACGGTATCACACAGGATAGGATTAGATACACGGCTCAGCAGACAGTATCACACAGGAGAGGACTAGATACACGGCTCAGCAGAAGGTATCACACAGGAGAGGATTAGATACACGGCTGAGCAGACGGTATCACACAGGAGAGGATTAGATACACGGCTCAGCAGAAGGTATCACACAGGATAGGATTAGATACACGGCTCAGCAGACAGTATCACACAGGAGAGGATTAGATACACGGCTCAGCAGACAGTATCACACAGGAGAGGACTAGATACACGGCTCAGCAGACAGTATCACACAGGAGAGGACTAGATACACAGCTCAGCAGACAGTATCACACAGGAGAGGATTAGATACACGGCTCAGCAGACAGTATCACACAGGAGAGGATTAAATACACGGCTCAGCAGACAGTATCACACAGGATAGGATTAGATACACGGCTCAGCAGACAGTATCACACAGGAGAGGACTAGATACACGGCTCAGCAGAAGGTATCACACAGGAGAGGATTAGATACACGGCTCAGCAGACGGTATCACACAGGAGAGGATTAGATACACGGCTCAGCAGACAGTATCACACAGGATAGGATTAGATACACGGCTCAGCAGACAGTATCACACAGGATAGGATTAGATGCACGGCTCAGCAGACAGTATCACACAGGATAGGATTAGATACACGGCTCAGCAGAAGGTATCACACAGGATAGGATTAGATACACGGCTCAGCAGACAGTATCACACAGGAGAGGATTAGATACACGGCTCAGCAGACAGTATCACACAGGATAGGATTAGATACACGGCTCAGCAGACAGTATCACACAGGAGAGGATTAGATACACGGCTCAGCAGACAGTATCACACAGGAGAGGATTAGATACACGGCTCAGCAGACAGTATCACACAGGATAGGATTAGATGCACGGCTCAGCAGACAGTATCACACAGGATAGGATTAGATACACGGCTCAGCAGAAGGTATCACACAGGATAGGATTAGATACACGGCTCAGCAGACAGTATCACACAGGAGAGGATTAGATACACGGCTCAGCAGACAGTATCACACAGGATAGGATTAGATACACGGCTCAGCAGACAGTATCACACAGGAGAGGACTAGATACACGGCTCAGCAGACAGTATCACACAGGAGAGGATTAGATACACGGCTCAGCAGACAGTATCACACAGGAGAGGATTAGATACACAGCTCAGCAGACAGTATCACACAGGAGAGGATTAGATACACAGCTCAGCAGACAGTATCACACAGGATAGGATTAGATACACGGCTCAGCAGACAGTATCACACATGAGGATTAGATACACGGCTCAGCAGACAGTATCACACAGGAGAGGACTAGATACACGGCTCAGCAGACAGTATCACACAGGATAGGATTAGATACACGGCTCAGCAGACAGTATCACACAGGATAGGATTAGATACACGGCTCAGCAGACAGTATCACACAGGATAGGATTAGATACACGGCTCAGCAGACAGTATCACACAGGATAGGATTAGATACACAACTCAGCAGACAGTATCACACAGGATAGGATTAGATACACAGCTCAGCAAACAGTATCACACAGGATAGGATTAGATACACAACTCAGCAGACAGTATCACACAGGATAGGATTAGATACACAGCTCAGCAAACAGTATCACACAGGATAGGATTAGATACACGGCTCAGCAGACAGTATCACACAGGATAGGATTAGATACACGGCTCAGCAGACAGTATCACACAGGATAGGATTAGATACACGGCTCAGCAGACAGTATCACACAGGATAGGATTAGATACACAGCTCAGCAGACAGTATCACACAGGAGAGGATTAGATACACGGCTCAGCAGACAGTATCACACAGGAGAGGATTAGATACACAGCTCAGCAGACAGTATCACACAGGATAGGATTAGATACACGGCTCAGCAGACAGTATCACTCAGGATAGGATTAGATACACGGCTCAGCGGACAGTATCACACAGGAGAGGATTAGATACACGGCTCAGCAGACAGTATCACACAGGATAGGATTAGATACACGGCTCAGCAGACAGTATCACACAGGATAGGATTAGATACACAGCTCAGCAGACAGTATCACTCAGGATAGGATTAGATACACGGCTCAGCGGACAATATCACACAGGATAGGATTAGATACACGGCTCAGCAGACTGTATCACACAGGAGAGGATTAGATACACGGCTCAGCAGACAGTATCACACAGGAGAGGATTAGATACACGGCTCAGCAGACAGTATCACACAGGATAGGATTAGATACACGGCTCAGCAGACAGTATCACACAGGATAGGATTAGATACACAGCTCAGCAAACAGTATCACACAGGATAGGATTAGATACACGGCTCAGCAGACAGTATCACACAGGATAGGATTAGATACACGGCTCAGCAGACAGTATCACACAGGAGAGGATTAGATACACGGCTCAGCAGACAGTATCACACAGGATAGGATTAGATACACAGCTCAGCAGACAGTATCACACAGGAGAGGATTAGATACACGGCTCAGCAGACGGTATCACACAGGAGAGGATTAGATACACGGCTCAGCAGACAGTATCACACAGGAGAGGATTAGATACACAGCTCAGCAGACAGTATCACACAGGATAGGATTAGATACACGGCTCAGCAGACAGTATCACACAGGATAGGATTAGATACACAGCTCAGCAGACAGTATCACACAGGATAGGATTAGATACACGGCTCAGCAGACAGTATCACACAGGATAGGATTAGATACACAGCTCAGCAGACAGTATCACACAGGATAGGATTAGATACACGGCTCAGCAGACAGTATCACACAGGATAGGATTAGATACACGGCTCAGCAGACGGTATCACACAGGAGAGGATTAGATACACGGCTCAGCAGACAGTATCACACAGGATAGGATTAGATACACGGCTCAGCAGACAGTATCACAGGATAGGATTAGATACACGGCTCAGCAGACTGTATCACACAGGAGAGGATTAGATACACGGCTCAGCAGACAGTATTACACAGGATAGGATTAGATACACGGCTCAGCAGACAGTATTACACAGGATAGGATTAGATACACAGCTCAGCAGAGAGTATCACACAGGATAGGATTAGATACACGGCTCAGCAGACAGTATCACACAGGATAGGATTAGATACACGGCTCAGCAGACAGTATCACACAGGAGAGGATTAGATACACGGCTCAGCAGACAGTATCACACAGGATAGGATTAGATACACGGCTCAGCAGACGGTATCACACAGGATAGGATTAGATACACGGCTCAGCAGACGGTATCACACAGGAGAGGATTAGATACAAGGCTCAGCAGACAGTATCACACAGGATAGGATTAGATACACGGCTCAGCAGACGGTATCACACAGGATAGGATTAGATACACGGCTCAGCAGACGGTATCACACAGGAGAGGATTAGATACAAGGCTCAGCAGACAGTATCACACAGGAGAGGATTAGATACACAGCTCAGCAGACAGTATCACACAGGAGAGGATTAGATACACAGCTCAGCAGACAGTATCACACAGGATAGGATTAGATACACGGCTCAGCAGACAGTATCACACAGGATAGGATTAGATACACGACTCAGCAGACGGTAGCACATAGGATAGGATTAGATACACGACTCAGCAGACAGTATCACACAGGAGAGGATTAGATACACGGCTCAGCAGACAGTATCACACTGGATAGGATTAGATACACGGCTCAGCAGTATCACACAGGATAGGATTAGATACACGGCTCAGAAGACAGTATCACACAGGATAGGATTAGATACACGGCTCAGAAGACAGTATCACACAGGATAGGATTAGATACACGGCTCAGCAGACAGTATCACACTGGATAGGATTAGATACACGGCTCAGCAGACAGTATCACACTGGATAGGATTAGATACACGGCTCAGCAGACAGTATCACACTGGATAGGATTAGATACACAGCTCAGCAGTATCACACAGGATAGGATTAGATACACGGCTCAGAAGACAGTATCACACAGGATAGGATTAGATACACGGCTCAGAAGACAGTATCACACAGGAGAGGATTAGATACACGGCTCAGCAGACAGTATCACACAGGATAGGATTAGATACACTGCTCAGAAGACAGTATCACACAGGATAGGATTAGATACACGGCTCAGCAGACAGTATCACACTGGATAGGATTAGATACACGGCTCAGCAGACAATGTCACACAGGAGAGGATTAGATACACGGCTCAGCAGACAGTATCACACAGGAGAGGATTAGATACACGGCTCAGCAGACAGTATCACACAGGAGAGGATTAGATACACGGCTCAGCAGACAGTATCACACAGGAGAGGATTAGATACACGGCTCAGCAGACAGTATCACACAGGAGAGGATTAGATACACAGCTCAGCAGACAGTATCACACAGGAGAGGATTAGATACACACGGCTCAGCAGACAGTATCACACAGGAGAGGATTAGATACACGGCTCAGCAGACAATGTCACACAGGAGAGGATTAGATACACGGCTCAGCAGACAGTATCACACATGATAGGATTAGATACACGGCTCAGCAGACAGTATCACACAGGAGAGGATTAGATACACGGCTCAGCAGACAATGTCACACAGGAGAGGATTAGATACACGGCTCAGCAGACAGTATCACACAGGATAGGATTAGATACACAGCTCAGCAGACAGTATCACACAGGAGAGGATTAGATACACGGCTCAGCAGACAGTATCACACAGGAGAGGATTAGATACACGGCTCAGCAGACAGTATCACACAGGATAGGATTAGATACACGGCTCAGCAGACAGTATCACACAGGAGAGGATTAGATACACGGCTCAGCAGACAGTATCACACAGGAGAGGATTAGATACACGGCTCAGCAGACAGTATCACACAGGAGAGGATTAGATACACGGCTCAGCAGACAGTATCACACAGGAGAGGATTAGATACACGGCTCAGCAGACAGTATCACACAGGATAGGATTAGATACACGGCTCAGCAGACAATGTCACACAGGAGAGGATTAGATACACAGCTCAGCAGACAGTATCACACAGGATAGGATTAGATACACAGCTCAGCAGACAGTATCACACAGGAGAGGATTAGATACACGGCTCAGCAGACAGTATCACACAGGAGAGGATTAGATACACGGCTCAGCAGACAGTATCACACAGGATAGGATTAGATACACGGCTCAGCAGACAGTATCACACAGGAGAGGATTAGATACACAGCTCAGCAGACAGTATCACACAGGAGAGGATTAGATACACAGCTCAGTAGACAGTATCACACAGGAGAGGATTAGATACACAGCTCAGCAGACAGTATCACACAGGAGAGGATTAGATACACAGCTCAGCAGACAATATCACACAGGATAGGATTAGATACACAGCTCAGCAGACAGTATCACACAGGATAGGATTAGATACACGGCTCAGCAGACAGTATCACACAGGAGAGGATTAGATACACGGCTCAGCAGACAGTATCACACAGTATAGTATTAGATACACGGCTCATCAGACAGTAACACACAGGAGAGGATTAGATACACGGCTCAGCGGACAGTATCACACAGGATAGAATTAGATACACAGCTCAGCACACAGTACCACACATGATAGGATTAGATACACGGCTCAGCAGACAGTATCACACAGGGTAGGATTAGATACACGGCTCAGCTGACAGTATCACACAGGGTAGGATTAGATACACGGCTCTGCAGACAGTATCACACAGGATAGGATTAGATACACGGCTCAGCTGACAGTATCACACAGGATGGGATTAGATACACGGCTCAGGAGACAGTATCACACAGGATAGGATTAGATACACAGCTCAGCAGACAGTATCACACAGGATAGGATTAGATACACGGCTCAGCAGACAGTATCACACAGGATAGGATTAGATACACGGCTCAGCAGCCAGTATCACACAGGACAGGCTTAGATGCAGAGTTGGGGGTAGCTGGCGGCTCTGGGGGGCACTTGCTGGCTGTGTTCGTCCCTGTCCGTCAGGTCAGATCCTGTTTGATCTGTGTGATTTTGGCGGTGTCTCGGTCCCTCCTGTGTGCTGTGATGATGGCCGCTCGGTCACTGCCCTGAGGAGAGCGGCCGCTCGTCACAACAGACGGGGACGCGGTATACACCCGGGGTAGCCCAACAAAGAGTTAGTGGGACCTCATGTATGGGAGAGCCCACCTCACCGGCGGTACAGGAGGCAGGTGACTCCCCACCTACTGATGAGGATTAGATACAGCAGACAGTACCACATATGGTAGGCTTAGATACAGCGTTCGCCTCCTAGGGGTGAGGGTAATGGTCTGCGGGTCTGTGCCCGGCGGCCTGGTGCTCAGGACACAGATAACGGATTCTCGCCGCTGTTTACAGATCAGGTCGGGTCAGATAAGAGCGGAGGAGACGCGACATTTCCAGGATTTCGATGGAACACGATGTTCTAGGGCCATTATTGCCCGACTGTATTATCCAAGGACGCGGGCGTACACCGGGGAGCGAGGACATCGAGGAATGGATCACCGGCGGCACCAAGAAACACACCGCTCTGCAGAGCATCGCACCCACAGAGTTATGGGGCGGAGAGACAGAGAAGCCAGATGACACGGCTGATAACAGGGAGCAATAGATTGTAGGTCTTTTTTATTTTACAGAAGAAGTGTCACTACACAACACAACTACAATACATCACAGGATACGATACAACAAAGCACAAGAACAAAGCTCCAGATCAGAACAAGATGACAGAACCCGACACAAATCACAGAAATAGAAGCAAAATAAATAAACCAGAAGCGGAAGAAGATTCTCGACCTACTGAAAAGGGATAAAAAGAAAATTTACAATAAAAGAAACAAAATAATGAAGAAAATAAAACTAAAAGTGAAGAAACAAAATAACCATCACGACATGAATGCCCCACCTTTCCCTTCCTTACATAAAAATAATATATAGTATAAAATCACGTACAACCACTGGCCCAGCTTCATTCATACTACTATATACAAACCCAAACAATGTTCATACTATCCTATATACACTTCAAACACGCCGTCCTATATGCAATGTTATATACAATAAAACCCTAAAATCACATAACTATATTATACAATACTACATATATTAAAATCCAGGGGCGGACACTGACAGCTTGGGGCCCCTGTGCAAGAAATGTGTGTGGGCCCCCCTCGTTTTATTGCAACAAAGCTACAGATATATATATATATTATATATTATATATACAGTGGGTACGTAAAGTATTCACACCCCTTTACATTTTTCACTCTTTGTTTCATTGCAGCCATTTGGTAAATTCTAAAAAGTTCATTTTTTTCTCATTAAAGTACACTCTGCACCCCATCTTGACTGAAGAAAACAGAAATGTAGAAATTTTTGCAAATGTATTAAAAAAGAAAAACTGAAATATCACATGGTCATAAGTATTCAGACCCTTTGCTCATATTTAAGTCACATGCTGTCCATTTCCTTGTGATCCTCCTTGAGATGGTTCTACTCCTTCATTGGAGTCCAGCTGTGTTTAATTAAACTGATAGGACTTGATTTGGAAAGGCACACACCTGTCTATATAAGACCCCACAGCTCACAGTGCATGTCAGACCAAATGAGAATCATGAGCTCAAAGGAACTGCCCAAGGAGCTCAGAGACAGAATTGTGGCAAGGCACAGATCTGGCCAAGGTTACAGAAGAATTTCTTCATTACTCAAGGTTCCGAAGAGCACAGTGGCCTCCATAATCCTTACATGCAAGAAGTTTGGGACCACCAGAAGTTTTCCTAGACCTGGCCGTCCAGTCTAACTGAGCAATCGTGGGAGAAGAGCCTTGGTGAGAGAGGTAAAGAAGAACCCCAAGATCACTGTGGCTGAGCTCCAGAGATGCAGTAGGGAGATGCATGCCTCCACAAGTCGGGCCTTCATGGCAGAGTGGCCCGACGGAAGCCTCTCCTCAGTGCAAGACATATGAAAGCCCGCATAGAGTTTGTTCAAAAACACATGAAGGACTCCCAGACTATGAGAAATAAGATTCTCTGGTCTGATGAGACGAAGATAGAACTTTTTGGTGATAATTCTAAGCGGTATGTGTGGAGAAAACCTGGCACTGCTCATCACCTGCCCAATACAATCCCAACAGTGAAACATGGTGGTGGCAGCATCATGCTATGGGGGTGTTTTTCAGCTGCAGGGACAGGACGACTGGTTGCAATTAAAGGAAACATGAATGCAGCCAAGCACAGAGATATCCTGGAAGAAAACCTCTTCCAGATTGCTTTGGACCTCAGACTTGGCCGAAGGTTCACCTTCCAACAAGACAATGACCCTAAAAGGGTTGTCCGGTGCTTTTAAAAATATGCCAATGTGTTTTAATGATAAATAGAGGCTTCTTTCTAATTACCTCCTGGAGCTGTTTCTGCATGTGAGCGGCGCTATTGGTGGCCGCTCACAGGCAGCACATGACCCCCTGCTGACGTCACGTCAAGTGAGGCATGACTCAGCGCTGGGGTCCCCACGGTGGCTGCTGGGTTGTTGGCGGGGTTATTCCCTGTGTCACACCCAGCATCCACCATGCGCTTTCCCAATGAATGGGGACAGGGAGAGCGCGTGGTGGATGCCGGGTGTGAGTAGCGGGTAACCCCACCCACAACCCAGCAGCCACCGGTGGAACGCGGAAGAGGAACCCTCGACTGCAGCCTGGACTTGTCGTGACCTCAACGGATGTCAGAGCTGGCTGCGGCCGGGGGTCACGTGCTGCCTGTCATGGCGCCGCTCACAGGCAGAAACAGCACCTGGAGGTAATTAGAAAGAAGCTTCTATTTATCATTAAAACACATTGGCATATTTTTAAAGTACTGGACAACCCCTTAAGCACACAGCGAAAATAACAAAGGAGCGGCTTCAGAACAACTCTGTGACCATTCTTGACTGGCCCAGCCAGAGCCCTGACCTAAACCCAATTGAGCATCTCTGGAGAGACTTGAAAATGGCTGTCTACCAACGTTCACCATCCAACCTGACGGAACTGGAGAGGATCTGCAAGGAAGAATGGCAGAGGATCGCCAAATCCAGGTGCGAAAAACTTGTTGCATCATTCCCAAGAAGACTCATGGCTGTACTAGCTCAAAGGGGGCTTCTACTCAATACTGAGCAAAGGGTCTGAAGACTTATGACCATGTGATAGTTCAGTTATTATTTTTTAATAAATTTGCAAAAATTTCTAAATTTGTTTTTTTTCAGTCAGGATGGGGTGCAGAGTGTACTATAATGATAAAAAAAATGAAATTTTTAGAATTTACCAAATGGCTGCAATGAAACAAAGAGTGAAAAATCGGATCAGAACAGGACATTCTCTGACCCTCTTAGATCTCATTCTCAGATCCGTGATTTTTATGGATGTGTGAATGGATCTATCAAACTCTACGAGTCCGTGAACCATCTGATAAAAAAATCTGGCAGCACACGGACATTTCACACAAATGTGAGAATGTGGCCTAAGGGATTTTACAGATAACATTATCACTCCAAGTCACACAGCGCAGATACAGAATAATATTTACATCCCGGCACTTACCGCTGACGTCTCCATCGGGTCAGACCTTCATGTCCACATCTCCCAGCCACGTCTCTTCTTGTCACGATGATCTCCAGCCTATAAAATAACAAGGTCACATATATTGTATATATACATTTGTCTCCCCCACACTTTGGAGGTGGGAGAAGACATTATCAGGTACTGAGCATCCTCCACCACATCCCAATTCATTACAAGTCCCTGACAGCGTCTTCTCCCACCTTTCAATTCATTATAAAGTGTCATATGCATCTTACCTCCATCATTGCTGTCCCACACCACCCCATCATTGCTGTCGCACACCACCCCCATCATTGCTGTTGCACACCACCCCCATCATTGCTATCACACACCACCCCCCATCATTGCTGTCCCACACTACTCCCATCATTGCTCTCCCCCCATCACCCTCATCATTGCTCCATCATACTCTTCATTGCTCTCCCCCATCACTCCCATCATTGCTGTCCCCCATCATCCTCATCATTGCTCTCCCCCATCACCCCCATCATTGCTCTCCCCATCACCCCCATCATTGCTCTCCCCCCATCACCCACATCATTGCTCTCCCCACATCACCCCCATCATTGCTCTCCCCCATCACCCACATCATTGCTCTCTCCACATCACCCCCATCATTGCTCTCCCCCATCACTCCCATCATTGCTGTCCCCCCATCACCCCCATCATTGCTCTCCCCATCACCCCCATCATTGCTCTCCCCATCACCCCCATCATTGCTCTTCCCCCATCACCCACATCATTGCTCTCCCCACATCACCCCCATCATTGCTCTCCCCCATCATCCTCATCATTACTGTCCCCCATCATCCTCATCATTGCTCTCCCCATCTCTGCTCTCCCCCTCATCATCCTCATCATTGCTGTCCTCCATCATCCTCATCATTGCTGTCCCCACATCACCCTCATCATTACTGTCCCCCATCATTGCTCTCCTCCCATCATTGCTGTCCCCCAATCACCCTCATCATTGCTCTCCCCCCATCATCCTCATCAATATTGTCCCCCATTATTGCTCTCCCCCCATCATTGCGGTCCCCCCAACACCCTCATAATTTCTCTCCTCCCCATCATCCTCATCATTGCTGTCCCCCATCATCCTCATCATTGCTATCCCTCCACCCCATCATTGCCCCAGTGTATTGGATAAAATTAAAAAAAAACAACTTACCTCTCAGCCCCCTCCCCTGCAGCATCGTCCTCACCAGCAACTTTTCTCCCTGACACAGGCGCGCGTTGCTGGCTGATGTCATCAAGCACCGCACGTTTGTGTCACACGCCGCACAGAATGAGGGCAATCTGGCCATGGGCTCCCGGGAGCCTCGGGATCCGAGAAACTGGCCAGATTGCCCTCATTATTATCCAACCTGCAAGGGCCCCCCTGCACCGCCGGGCCCCGGTGCAATTGCACCGGCTGCACCAGCAGTATGTAAGCCTCTGTTATAACCTATCTACAACTGAAAACTGAACTAATACTTACCTACTGGCCCACTGCCTAACCTTACAGTCACACACTCTTACTTCACCTCATTCACACCACAACAAGCCGAAATACATTTTTTCTAATTTTATATATATATATATATATATATATATATATATATATATATATATATATATATACAGTACAGACCAAAAGTTTGGACACACCTTCTGATTTAAAGATTTTTCTGTATTTTCATGACTGAAAATTGTACATTCACACTGAAGGCATCAAAACTATGAATTAACACATGTGGAATTATACACTGAACAAAAAAGTGTGAAACAACTGAAAATATGTCTTATATTCTAGGTTCTTCAAAGTAGCCACCTTTTGCTTTGATGACTGCTTTGCACACTCTTGGCATTCTCTTGATGAGCTTCAAGAGGTAGTCACCGGAAATGGTCTTCCAACAATCTTGAAGGAGTTCCCAGAGATGCTTAGCACTTGTTGGCCCTTTTGACTTCACTCTGCGGTCCAGCTCACCCCAAACCATCTCGATTGGGTTCAGGTCTGGTGACTGTGGAGGCCAGGTCATCTGGCGTAGCACCCCATCACTCTCCTTCTTGGTCAAATGGCCCTTACACAGCCTGGAGGTGTGTTTGGGGTCATTGTACTTTTGAAAAATAAATGATGGTCCAACTAAACGCAAACTGGATGGAATAGCATGCCGCTGCAAGATGCTGTGGTAGCCATGCTGGTTCAGTATGCCTTCAATTTTGAATAAATCCCCAACGGTGTCACCAGCAAAGCACCCCCACACCATCACACCTCCTCCTCCATGCTTCACGGTGGGAACCAGGCATGTAGAGTCCATCCGTTCACCATTTCTGCGTCGCACAAAGACACTGTGGTTGGAACAAAAGATCTGAAATTTGGACTCATCAGACCAAAGCACAGATTTCCACTGGTCTAATGTCCATTCCTTGTGTCCTTTAGCCCAAACAAGTCTCTTCTGCTTGTTGCCTGTCCTTAGCAGTGGTTTCCTAGCAGCTATTTTACCATGAAGGCCTGCTGCACAAAGTCTCCTCTTAACAGTTGTTGAAGAGATGTGTCTGCTGCTAGAACTCTGTGTGACATTGACCTGGTCTCTAATCTGAGCTGCTGTTAACCTGCAATTTCTGAGGCTGGTGACTCGGATAAACTTATCCTCAGAAGCAGAGGTGACTCTTGGTCTTCCTTTCCTGGGGCGGTCCTCATGTGAGCCAGTTTCTTTGTAGCGCTTGATGGTTTTTGCAACTGCAATTGGGGACACTTTGAAAGTTTGCCCAATTTTTTTGACTGACTGACCTTCATTTCTTAAAGTAATGATGGCCACTCGTTTTTCTTTACTTGGAATTTGTATTATGGCAGGAAAAAAGCAGCTAACAGTCTATTCAGTAAGACTATCAGCTGTGTATCCACCTGACTTCTGCACAACACAACTGATGGTCCCAACCCCATTTATAAGGCAAGAAATCCCACTTTTTAAACCTGACAGGGCACACCTGAGAAGTGAAAACCATTTCCGGTGACTACCTCTTGAAGCTCATGAAGAGAATGCCAAGAGTGTGCAAAGCAGTCATCAAAGCAAAAGGTGGCTACTTTGAAGAACCTGGAATATAAGACATATTTTCAGTTGTTTCACACTTTTTTGTTAAGTATATAATTCCACCTGTGTTAATTCATAGTTTTCATGCCTTCAGTGTGAATGTACAATTTTCATAGTCATGAAAATACAGAAAAATCTTTAAATGAGAAGGTGTGTCCAAACTTTTGGTCTGTACTGTATATATTGTATGTAATGTATAAAGGGGGTTTTTAGTTAGGTTGGGGATTTGGGGGGGGGGTTCAACAGGGGTGATGGCAATTCCGATAATAATGGGACCTATATTTTTAGTGACAGGGTCAGCTAGGGAACAATATGGATATTTTCCCGTCGCTGTAGCGCAAAAGTACCAGAATAACGGATTGCAGCTATGCCATGTGTGGTCTCTAAAGAAAGGTAAAATCATAACGAAAAATGTGGTATCACTTTCGGGCCTCTAAGATCAATCAACAATAAGTTATCGCAAAAAACATATCTTAATAAAAATATGAAGGCTGGAGACCAGCCACCGTGATGTCATCCCAGGGGGTGTGTTGGCAGGCCTCTCCTTAGGCATAAAAGAATCCACGGAGGATGGATGAGCATTTTTTGCCGGGAATATATATTTAATATAGCAATGAATCCTGTTCGAGAACGGTCAAATCTGGAGTGTCTCACCTCCACCTATACCGAGTCGTCCCTGTGAACTGTATAGAGTAAGTTTCTTCTTTAATCCTGTTTATTTTGTGTAACTGTATAATCTCTACTGAATTGTCCCCTTTGTAAAATCTTTGTATATTTTTGAAAACACTGCCTCCCTTTTGGATTAAATATAAAATTTAATAGTTCTGTTTCTTTTGTCCTGTAATAGTTCCCTCCCCTGAAGCCATACGCTACCAGAACGCAGGCGTCTGGCCAGGCCTGTATTATATTTCAAACTCGGCCGGTGGTGGCAGCGAATAATAATAATTGGGCTATCATGAAGCTGGCAGTAACTGTACGGGGCGTATACACATATTCCATGCGTTGGAATCTGGAGGTGTGACGCCATACGCTTTCTGCTCGCTTGCCGATAGCTCCGTAGTGAGTAGTCGGGATCGTGTGCTCACGAATCCCTGATGAAATCCGGACAGAGTGACGGCAACGGTGAGATATTGTGTGATCTTCCCGCTGTCGTCCGTGTGAGTCCCTGACAAATTGGTGGCAGCGGTGGGATATTACAGAACATCAGTGACTGGATTGAGCAATCATTCCTGTTACTGAAAACTTGCACGGTTCTTTTGAGAATTTTGTGCAAAGTTTTAAGAAATCAGACTCAGTGTTTTAATATTTTTTATCTGGGACATTACTGTACATGTAGCAGTTGCACCCCCTCCTCTTCTCTTGTTTTTCTGTCCTAACTTTTATTTGGCAATAATGGCTACATGTGGAGAGCCCTGGTATCACCAGCAGTCAGAGGACACTATCACTGCTCTGTGTGAGCATAGACAGATTGACCCCACGGGCAAAAACAAGGCCCAATGATTGCTGAACGGTTGCAATGTGCTGCAGAGCCTGTCCGACAGCAGAGCCCTGATGATGGGGCGGCCAGCCAAGGCCCGGATGGTGCCGTTGCAGGGGTCCCACCTGTGATTGCCAGCCATACCCGCAGCCAGGGTAGTGTGGACTCCCACCTGCAGATGGCCTTGGAGCAGCTCACAGCAGACGATCATGAAGGACGGCTCAACTAATCCTAAAATTCCGAGAGGCTGACCGAGAGGACGCTGAGAGCCAGGCCCAAGCTGACCGAGAGGCTGCTGAGCGAAGGTGGCAAGATGAGCAGTGGTACCAACTGGAGTTAGCCTGAATCCAGATGCCGAGGTCCACCCCATCGAGCAGTGAGTCCAGCAGTACCAACAGTTTTAAACCCCGTCCTGAGCATTTTAATTTAATGGAGAAAGACGGGGACTTGGACATATTTCTGCGAGGGTTTGAAAAAGCCTGCAGGCAGTATTATCTGCCTGAAACCCAGTGGGCCAGGTATTTAACCCCAGGGCTCAGAGGAAAAGCTCTGGACGTGTTTGCTTCTTTCCCTTGAGAACAAGATGGAGACTACAAGGCCGTCAAGCAGGCCCTGATAAAAAAAAGTACCAGCTGACTCTGGAGGTTTACCGGAAAAAGTGCAGAGCCCTCCAACGTGGACCACATGATAGCTACAGTGATGCGGTGGATGGGCTCAGAACCAATTTTGAGCAGTGGATCCAAGGACTGTCAGTCACCACCTTTGAGGACCTGAAGGATCTGATGGTGAAGGACCAGTTTCTTTGCCTTTGCCCTGTGAAAGTGCGACAGTTTGTGCTGGACCGGGAGCCAAAGGAAACCGCCAAAGCAGCCCAGATCGCAGATGCCTATGAGGTCAACCATACACCAGAGGTGCGGAAGTCAGCCACCGCCAGCTGGAAAGGGGGTAAGCCTACAACCATCCCCAGTGTTCCAGCCAGCCGGCCCTCAGCGGGTTCTGCCTCATCTTCCAGCACCCAGCCTGCATTTGACTCCCGTAAGTGCTATACTTGTGACCAAACGGGTCATATCAGCCTAGTCTGCCCGGAGAGGCAGAAGATGGACCCCACACCTGAGGCCCCAGCGCATACTGCAGCCATTCTTTTTGTGGGTGGGGCAGTTGGCAGGGCCCATGAGAACTTACAACCGGTTACTGAGGGCAACACCGTTACTGTCGGCCTTAAGGACACTGGCGCAGAACGCACCCTCAGCCGCCCTGAGTTCGTGTTACCCGAAGAACTCATTCCTGGGAAGACCCTGACTGTCACCGGATTCGGGGGTGCTCACCTGGGAAATTTAATATGCAAATTGCCTCTTCAGAGAAAAAGAGGACTTGAACTCTATAGCGCCACCTATTGGAAGCAGCAATCCTACAAGTCACAATCAACCCTTTAACGAGTCGTGCAATATGACTTAGGATAAAAGCCAAATCAGAATCTCAATTTGCAGACACGGTGTATCGGGCTGTTGGCTCTCGTCAGTGCAAAGTATGAGAGCTGATAGAGTTCAAGTCCTCTTTTTCTCTGAAGAGGCAATTTGCATATTAAATTTCCCAGAGGAGCATTGCATGGCGACTAAGCCTCCTTACCTTGGCATGCCAGAGTCGGTGTGTCACTCTCCACAAAGAGAAACGTTACCCCTTAGACCTCAGTCCAGAGCCTCTCATCTAGCCAAATCAGTTCTCATACTTTGTACTGATGAGGACCAACAGCCCGAAACAGGTCTGCAAATTGAGATTCTGATTTGGCTATTATCCTAAATCATATTGCAAGGCTCGTTAAAGGGTCGATAGTGACTTGTAGGATCGCTGCTTCCAATAGGTGGCGCTATAGAGTTCAAGTCCTCTTTTTCTCTGAAGAGGCAATTTCCATGATAACATGGAGTAATAGATTGTAGGTCTTTTTTATTTATAGAAGAAAACATTACAGGACACAAAACATAAGAACAAAACTGCAGAACAAGACGACAAAAACCCGACACAAATCACAGAAAATAGAAGCAAAATAAATCAAAACACAAATATAAGATCCGACCTACAGAGAAAGAACAAAATCACCATCACCCCAGGAATATATACATATACAAGAAATAAATATTATAAAACCCCCGGCCCAGCTTCATTCATACTACTATATACAATCCCACACAACGCTCACACCGTCCTATATACAAGATTATATACAATAAAACACTAAACCTAATATAACGTATATACAACCGGACACTAACACTAACCTACTGGTCCCACTGCTTGACCTTACTGTCACACCCTTACCGCACCTCATTCACACCACAGAAAACCAAAAATAACAATATATACAATAGTGATATGGACAATTTTTTTATTTTATTTTTTTATTTTATTTTATTTTTTATATTTTATATTTTTTTGTAATTTTAAATATATATACATAAAACACAGACCTACACTAACTATCCCGCCACCCCTGATCCAGCCCTGGCCACAAAGTTCAGGATTACTCCGAGCTAGGATCAGGCCAGATCAGTCCTCTTATCACCGCTGATGAAGAACCCCCCCCCCCAAATCCCCCACCCAACCTAACTAAAAACCCCTATTATACATTATATACAATATATACAGAACACAACCTACACACTCACCATCCAAGGCTCAAGTTCGATGCCGGCAAACCTTCTATCCAGGAGACAGAAATACAAAACAAATATCTAGGGTGAAAAGACATCAGCCCACCACCAGGATATAGGAGTACTACCGGACTAAGGCACCCTGAAGGAAAAGCCCCTCCAGAGACGGGCCGCCCTCCGGGCACCCAGTCCTTCATACTCCAGAGAACGTACCTTCACCAAGTCACCTAGGATGTTCCTACAGACTTCATCTACATGGAGGATTTTACTCTGCGTCGAAACTAAAACTCGTGCGTTCCACGTGAAATACCTCACCACTGCGCTGACTATGAATAAAGTGTCTCGGTCCCTTCTCCCAAGGTCTCCGAACGCTCCATAGGCCCACCCGGCGTAGGACAGAGTAGCCAGCTGCGGCCAACCAATGGAAGCCCCCAGCCTGTTGTACACCTCTGTATTAAAGGGACAATGAAGCAGGAAGTGCTCCATGCTTTCCAGCACGTTAGCACAAGCCTCACGGGGGCAATTCCTGTCCTCCGAGCTCCTGTACTTCAAATTGTTCCTCACATACAGCTTACCATGGAAGCAGCGCCAAGTCAAGTCCCAGTACTTCTTGGGGATCCTGCTAGAATTTAACAAACTCAACCCAACCTCCAGATCCCGACTTGGGCAGTCTTTGAGGACCAATGGACTCTGAAAATGAGAAAGCAAGACCCTCATATCGAGGAGTTTCCTCGGGAGGGACCTCACCTCCCACATTCCCAGACCCCACCGGCGGATCATTTTCAGAACCGGGGTAACGTAAGCCGGGAGATGCCCGTGTGGTGTGCGGAGATCCTTCACTCTTCCCCCTGTCTCCCATTCCTGGAAGAAAGGCTGAAACCATCCCTTGCAGGAGAATACCCACGGAGGAGCCCTCTCTTTCCAGAGGTTTGCCACGTTCACTTTCAAGAAGGTGTTCACTAGGAACACCACGGGGTTTACCAAATTCAAACCCCCTAGTCTCCTCGTGCGGTAAGTGACCTCCCGCTTGACTAGGTTTAGTCTGTTCCCCCATAACATCTGGAAGAACAGACTGTAGACCCGTGTCCAGAGAGGCTCTGGCAAGACACAGACGCTGCCCAGGTAGATTAGCAAGGGGAGCAGGAAAGCTTTGCACAGGCCAACCCTTTCCCTCAGGGTCAAAGACCAACCCCTCCATTGGTCCACTCTTTGGGCGACACCTTTGATTCTGCCTTCCAAGTTTTTCGTGGGGTAATCACCCTGGCCGAATTCGATGCCCAGGACTTTGGCATGTTCTTGGGGTTCGGGGAGGGTGTCCGGAAGATCAAAACTGGGATCTCCGCCTCCCAGCCAGAGACTCTCACACTTATCCAGGTTGACCTTGGACCCGGATGCCTCCGAGTAGCGCTCCACTTCTGACATCACCGCCGCTGCCTCCTCTTGCGAAGAAACAAAGATGGTGACATCATCCGCGTAGGCCACCACCCTCAGGATAGCCTCCCGCGCCGCCCCGCCCATCCGCACCCCCGCCAACGGTCCACAATCGATCCTTCTGAGGAAGGGATCGATCGCAAATGCGTAAAGCAAAGGGCTAAGAGGACAGCCCTGACGGACACCGGACCCTACCCCGAAAGGTCGTCCAATCCACCCATTCACCAGAGGGAAAGTCTCAACCCCTGCATACAAGGTCTTAAGCCAGTCCACAAACCCTCCAGGCAGACCATACCTCAAAAGAGTGGACCAGAGGTACTCGTGGTTAACCCGATCAAAGGCTTTTGCCTGATCCAGGGTCAGCAAGAACCCCTTCCAAAGGCCCGCTCTGCCTTGCTCCACGGCCTCTCGGACACCTAGAACAGCACTAAAAGTGCTACGGCCAGGAACGCAACAGTGCTGAACCTCCGAAAGGAGCCGGGGTGCAAACTTCACCAGCCTGTTGAAAAGTATCTTAGCCAAAATCTTCCTGTCCACATTGAGAAGTGCTATCGGACGCCAGTTCTCAATGCGTGATGGATCCTTACCCTTTGACAAAATTATCAAAGCTGACTTCCTTAATGATCTCGGCAGAGTGTCCGAGGAGAGACACTCGTTAAACACCTGAGTCAAGAGGGGGACCAAAGAGTCCCTAAAGGTCCTAAAGAACTCGGATGTTAAGCCATCCGGACCTGGCGACTTTTTGGGCCTAAGCCCATCGATCGCCAGTCTCACTTCCTCTTCTTTGATCGCTTCTGCCAAACCGCCCAGCGAGAGGTCAGCCCCTGGCTCAGGAACAGATTCATCCAGGAAAACCGACATCCCGTCACGATCCAGCTCCCTCCTTCCCAAGAGGTGCGAGTAGTAGGAACTGACAACCTCCAAGATCCCTGATCTGGACCTTCTCAGGGACCCCGTACTGTCCACCAGCCCCGTCACTATCTTACTATTCACTGACATCTTACAATTTCTGTAAGGGTCGGGCGAGCAGTACTTCCCGTAGTCCCTCTCGAAAACCAAAGATGCGTGCCTATCGTACTGACACCTCTTCAGCAAGAACTTCACTCTGGAGATCTCCTCACGGCTACCTCCAGTCGAAACAAGATGCTCGAGTTTCCTCCTCAGGCTCTGATACAGGCGATCCCTGTTCAGGCTTCTGAGGTTCGAGAGGTGCCAGAAGAATCTCGCCACCCGATGTTTGAACATCTCCCACCACTCCGACTTAGTGTTACTTAGGCCCAGCAATGGTACCTGGCTCTGAAGGAATTCCTCAAAAGACCGTCTTACAGCTTCTTCCTCAAGGAGTGACAAATTCAGCTTCCAATAACCTCTTCCCATCCGAGGAGTCTCTGTAACGTTCAGAGAAAACATAATCAAACAGTGATCGGAGAACTCCACCTCCACAACCGACAACGGTGAAGAGACGGCCTCCTCCTTCAAATAAAACCTGTCTAGCCTAGACCTGCACTGACTACCTCTAAAAAAGGTGAATCCCGTGTCGCCCGGGTTGTGCCGGATGTGGACATCCACCAGGCGAGCCTCACTCACTATCCTGTTTAACGCGACGCAGTCATAAGCCAGCTGGTCTCCGGAACCTCCTCTATCACAGGATCTCGTGACGTTGTTGAAATCCCCTCCGAAGACCACCTGCCGACTCGAAAATAAAAAAGGTTTGATCTTCAGGAAGAGACATTTGCGGTCCCACTTGGACTGGGGACCGTAGATGTTAATGAGCCGAAGCTCTTGTCCCCCCATGGAGACATCTAGGATCAAGCATCTCCCCATTTCTAATTCGATCACTCGTCTGCATTCAACCGCTGCGGTCTTAAAAAGGACCGCAACCCCGCTATACGGCTCAGCCGCAAGAGACCAGTAGGAGGGTCCATGCCTCCACTCCCGCCTTGCTTTCTGCAAGGTTGATATATCGGTCAACCTGGTCTCCTGCAAAAACAAAATGTCGGCGTCAAGTTGGCCGAGAAAATGAAAGGCCGTGTACCTTGCCGCATCTGACTTTATGCTGCAAACGTTAATAGTTGCCAGCGTCAACGGGGTGGGTGCCGCCATCATGATTGATTGAATTAGATAGCCTTTTTCTTCCCACCACTGACAGTCCCAACCTCTTCCTCCGATAACGACGGGTTTTTAGTGCGCTTAAGACAAACAGACTCGTCCATTCTCTCCTTACATACATTCTTGCCCTTGTCTGGTGGTCCTGGGTTAGTCGTCCCCCCCAGAGGGCTTTGTATTTGCCCCCGAGAGGAAGACCCAGCCATCTCCTGAGCCCCAACCACCTTGTCCGCAACCTCCGGCCCCGGGTCCCCACTTCCCCCCTCCAGAGGGAGGTCCTGGAGAGCCCCGAACCGGTTGGAGAGATCCACCAGAGGGGGGGCGGCTGAACCCTCCAATGGCGCCTGGATCACGGCCAGAGAGTCAGAGGGGTCGCACTCCAAAGAGGCAGCTCGAGACCTGGTCCCCCTCCTACCTCTGGCCATTTTCCTGTTACCCTTTTTCTTTTTCTGTGACCACTCCCCCTCTCCCTCATCTAGACTGTCACCAGAAGAGGGTTCCTGGGAAGACGTGGCGTCTTCTCGCTCTTCCCTTTCAAGTCTCTTGATCTCCTCACTCAATTCACTGTCTTTAGGATCCTCAGCTGCAAGTGAAGTACCTGGGTCAGAGTTTAGGGACATTACTCCCTGCCCCCTGTCCCCACGGTGCTGCTCCTGCCGCCTGATGTTGGATGGCGGCAACTTGCTCCTCACCGGATCCCTGCCTCCCCCGCCTTTGCTGGTCCCTTCACCAGCAAGATTAGTCCCGGCTTTCGCCTGTCCCGCACTCGCCGCTTTCAGGACCGCATTGGCGAAGGAACGCGGACAGCGACTGAACGGGTGACCGAGGTCACCACACAAGTTACACCTAATCCTGCGACAGGCAGCAGCAAGATGACCGAGGTCCCCACACAGTGCGCATTTCTGGGTGGTACACTGCGCACTGAAGTGTGTGGGGCTACCGCACCTGTGACAGACCTTAGGCTGCCCCCGGTAGAAAATCAAGATCCTATCCCTCCCCAAAAAGGTTGAGGAGGGGATATGGGTAACAGTGTTTCCCGAAACCTTCAATTTCACCATGAAGGTCCAGGCCCCTGACCAGATACCATGGTCATCCAGATTCTTTTCGGGAATATTGGTGACCTCTCCGTATCGACTCACCCAGGTGGTAATGTCCATACAGGAAAGTGACTCGTTACTAGTCAAAACGGTCACTTTCCTGACTGAATCTTGGCGGGTTATTGCCAGGGGAAAGAGACCATGCCATTCGGGGCGACTCCGAGCCAGCTCATGGCGAGACCAGAAAAGCTCAAGGCCCTCCGGTCTCACGAAGCTGACATCGAAGTAGGAGGTCCCGTAGGGATGGATCAAGGCAAAGATGTCATATGCCGCAAAGCCCATCCCCAGCAGGAGCTCAACCACCTTCGACCTATCAGGACAGGCATCCTAGCTTACCCACTGGAGACGGACCAGGTTCCTACGGTTACTCCTCTGCCCCGTTGTCGGCAGAGACCAGACAGTCTCTGCCCCTCTATCTCGGAAGGCTGAAAGACCATGTCTCTCTATCCAGAAAGACAGATCAACCTCCCTCCCCTCTACAGTGATGGAGCTCTCCCCTCTCCTCAGGGCTTCCAGGAGCTGCTGTTGCAAGTCACCATCCCCAGGGCCACCAGAAGAGGGCGCACTACTACCCCCAGCACTGACAGCTCCTGAATAGCTTTGGGCTGAAGCCCCAGCCAATGCTGGGGGGGCAGCGGGACCATCGCCTACTTCCCCCCCACCAACACCAATGCTGCTCCCACCATTCACTCCACTACTACTGCCACCATTCGCAGGACCACCACTCCCATCATTCACTCCACTACTTCTCCCACCATTTGCTACACCATTACTCCCACCATTCATTCCACCACTACCCCCACCATTTGCTACACCACTACTCCCACCATTCATTCCACCACTACCCCCACCATTTGCTGCATCATCATTCACTGCACCACTACCCCCACTATTTGCTGCATCATCATTCACTGCACCACTACTTCCACCATTCCTACTACTCTCACCATCTACTCCACCATTACTCCCACCATCTGCTCCACCATTACTCCCATCATTCACTGCACCACTACTTCCATTCCCTTTACTTGTCACCCCATTACCTCTGCTGTTCTCTGCACCTTCCACAGTCACCTCCATTCCTTCCTCCCTTGGTGTCTCTGCACTCACACCTGCTGGGCCGGGGGAGGTGAGCACTCCCAGAGACTCCTTTCCCTGCAGCACCACACCCGTTTTCTTTTGGTTGCTGCTGGCTTTCTGCAGGTCGTCTCCTGGAGCGCCCCGCCCCCTTACTGCAGCATTTTGTTCCTTGTGCTGGGCAGACTGTTTGTTGGGCACCGCTGCCCGCCCTGCACCCACAGATTTTGGGGCCTTACTGTCCTTTTTGGGCGCTGGGGCACACTGCCCCCCTGTCGCAGCAGTGCGCCCAGTATTCTTGGCGGATGTTTTTTTCCCATCCCTCCCGACCTCCCCGGCCCCGGTGATAACCGGCTTAGCCGCAGAGGGCAGGGAGGGAAACTCCACAGAACTCCCTATGTCCGGAACTGTGAGTACCTCCACAGCCTCGCCCCCTGCACTGTTCCCCGCACAGATGGCAGCATCGCCGGACGTCCTTCTCCTCTCCCCACCTTGCCTCTGGCTCGAGCCCACTGCAGAGCCCGTGCCTTTAGGTTTGGTGGGGTTTACACAGGAGGTGGCAGGCGCAACATCAGACATTGGTACATACTTGTAACTCACCACCTCCTGTGCGGCTCCTCCGGTCTTCTTCCTCCTCTTTTTTTTCTCCTCCACTGGATCGTCCTCCCCGAAGGAAAACCGCGTCAGGTCCACTGGAGACTCCAGCAGTCGGATTTCCCTCAGCAGTCCTCCTTCCTCTTCCTCCCCCGACACTCCAACCTCTGCTCTGGGAGTCCTCTGCCCTGCAGGGAGACCACTGGAACTCTGGCTCTGCCCCTCACTGGCTCCAGCACCTGGAACTCCAGTCACCTCTTCATCCTCCTCCTCCTCTTCACTAAGGACTCCGGCTGGCGGTTCTCCTGAGGTGTTTAACCCCTTCATTTCGGAGAACCGCCGCTGGTTCTTAAACCTCTCCAGGAAGGGACCTGCGCTTTTCTCAATCCCCTCCCGGAGGAGCACTAACCTGACCACCTCGTCTCTGAGGGCTTTAAACCTCTGGGAGGTCGCGGGTCTCTCCTTGATGGACGCCTGGGTGTTCAGGATCCGGGCCTCCCGCAGCTCCTCTTTCAGCTGGGTTAGTGCTTTGCCGGCGTCCTCGTATTCTCGTAGCATGGCGACCACTCGGGAGGAGAAGGAACTTGTGGTCTCGCTGGAGCTCATCTCTCCCGAGGATCTTGCTGGACTCTTGTTCCTGGGGCCTGGGGTGCCCCGGTCTCCCTCTCTGGGCGGGCGATGAACCGTCTCGGGGTTGGAGTAGGTGGGTATGTTTTTCTTCACCCTACCGGATCTCCTCACTCCCTCCTGGGCCGGTTGTTGTGGCTCCTTGTCCCCCGCCAGCATAGACCGGGGGATAGGAGGCTGGGAAGCCATGCCGGCCTCCCAGTAAGCCTGCCTCTCCCTGGGGAGAAGAGAGGCCGACTACGACCCTCCTCCTGGAAGTCCTGGAGCTCCACAGACAGCTGCTACTCTCAGCAGGGAGAAACTGATTGTGGGCACCTGTCCTACAGTCTCCTCCCCCAGTGATGGCTGATAACAGGGAGTAATAGATTGTAGTCTCCTGTCCTACAGTCGCCTCCCCCAGTAATGGCTGATAACAGGGAGTAATAGATTGTAGTCTCCTGTCCTACAGTAGCCTCCCCCAGTAATGGCTGATAACAGGGAGTAATAGATTGTAGTCTTCCGTCATACAGTCGCCTCCTCCAGTAATGGCTGATAACAGGGAGTAATAGATTGTAGTCTCCCATCATACAGTCGCCTCCCCCAGTAATGGCTGATAACTGGGTCTCTATAAATCCTGGCAGATCCCATTAACCCATTACGTGTTAGCTTTCCTGTTACATACACAGATTTATGTCAGTGCTGTCGCTTTAAATAATTTACTGGTTACTAAGCAACAGAGCCTCGCCCAGGACTCCCACAACTGTTCCCATAAGCATATGATTGTGTTTCCTAGGTAACCAGGCAGAACAGTGTGTGGAACGCAAGCCACTTCCTGTTTCTAGTTATTACAGGAAGTCATCATTGCTTAGTAACCATAAAGCTACGCCGGCACTTTAAGACTTTTCTCGTATATTGCATATGCTCCTCTCTATATGTCACGGGGGTATATTGAGTGCTATTGCTGCCAGCAAACCTACAGAAACCTGTCTGGGCATGCTGGGAGTTGTAGTCCTGCCCCGGGTCATTATCTGTCTTTTTTCTTCCCTGTGTTATAATTACACTTAGTTCAGGTGACGTCGCCGTGCCTTTATTAGTCGGCCCCTCCGATGCTGTAATCCTGGTGATTCTCCTCCCCGTCACCGGGGAATCGCCGACTATCTGCTGGCCAGGTCTCCGTGGTGACCGCTCTCCCTGCTGTAAACATATCCAGCCCCGGGTGCATTGCTCCGTCTCTGTGCTGTGTGACAACCATGGACGCCTCTGTAGACAGCGACATGTCTCTGAAGGAACAGGTCCGACAGCTGAGCAACGAGAATGTGAGTCCATCACAAATAATCTCCGGCTAAACATGGCGGGTGAGAGGGGATATGATCCTGGGGATGGATTAGTCAGGTGTGTCCTGTATGGTCGGGATTCCTGCAGAGGTGACACCCGTCTCTGCACATGGTGGGGAGGGGCCCTTTTACAGTGGGGCCCCATGTTACGCCTCCGCACATATTCGGGGCTCCCTATTATCATAAACATGTAGAAAGGCCTATGAAGTGTCAGCATGGACTGCGAAACGCGTGTGTTGGGTCCACGTGTGCAGGATCTACTAGTTATGTCTGATCTCTATGATCAAGACACATATAGGTCTTCTGTGGAGCCTACATGGGGTCCACACCAGCGCCCTTCATCAGATCTGGTTGGGACATCATTTACCCCCGAAACGCGTCAGAATCACTCCATCCATAGGTGTCCAAACAGTAAGTGTGTCTTTAATAAGGAGGTCTCTCACCCGACCTCACATGGACATGCAAGGACCTCCATAGTTGGGATACTCTTCTTCGTTGGGTGCTGTTGACCTGGGTCTGATTCTTCTCCCTTTCAGATTCAGCTGCTGGATCGCAACGAGAGGTTGTATGCCAAGCTCACTGAACTGCAGGACAAGATGGGGAAACTGGCGGGGTCCAAGACGGATCTGTCATCAAGACTGGTGCTCAGTGAGGAGGAGAAGCTGAAGGTATCACAGATCTGTAATATTTTCTTTGGGTTGTGGAATGAGATGGTTCAAGTAGTATGTTCTAGATCTAGAAGGTTATGGTTGTATGTTCTAGATCCAGATGGTTAAGGCTGCATGTTCTAGATCTAGATGGTTAATGGTGTATGTTCTACATCTAGATGGCTAAGATTGTATGTTCTAGATCTAGATGGTTATGGTTACACGTTCTAGATCTGGATGGCTAAGGTTGCATGTTCTAGATCTAGATGGTTACGGTTGTATATTCTAGAACTCAATGGCTAAGGATGTATGTTCTAGAACTAGATGGTTAAGATAGCATGTTCTAGAACTAGATGGTTAAAGTTGTATGTTCTAGATCTAGATGGTTAAAGTTGTATGTTCTAGATCTAGATGGTTAAAGTTGTATGTTCTAGATCTAGATGGTTAAGGTTGCATGTTCTAGATCTAGGTGGCTAAGGTTGCGTGTTCTAGACCTAGATGGTTAAGGTCGCATGTTCTAGATCCAGATGGTTAAGGTCACACATTCTAGATCCAGATGGTTAAGATTGCATGTTGTAGATCTAGATGGATAAGGTTGCATGTTCTAGATCTAGATGGTTACGGTTGCTCTAGAACCCTGCTGTACGTTTTAGACTCCTGTTATGTAGAACCTGCTGCATATATTCTCTAACCCTGCAGTAAATGTCATAGATTTGGGCACAGGAAATGAAGATGTACCACTCCCGCTCCCTGTGTACCATCCTTCATTGGGGTCTAGAAAGTTAAGATACGAGGAGCTATTTGATGTGACCTTGAGGAAACTCTGTGGTCACCGATATATTGGAATCTTTGTTTTTATCTTACCCCCAATTTCCGGTGCAGTGACTCCTATATTTCATCCTTCACAGATTTCTAAGGAGTTAATCGAACTTCAGATTGAAACCAATAAGATCAGGGAGCACTACGAGGCCGAGACATTTGAACTCAAGAATACCGTAAGTTGTACAGAGGGGTTTTGTGGCTGCTGTAATGGAAATAATCTCTTTGTGCACAGACTTCCTGCTGAGCTTCTGCTGCTACTCAGGAGACAATCTGACAAAGCAGATCTGCAGTAAAAGCATTGGGGTTGTGCAGCAGTATCAGAAGCATTGGATAAAAATGAAAGTCTATATGCCCCCTCTACCTGACTTGTAGATCTTGACTTTGGAGAACCGGCTGATGACTGTGGAGCTTCATAAGGAAAAGTTGACTGGGGAGCACGAGGCTTTGAAGGATCGTCTCCGATCGGTGGAGATCAACCGTAAGGAGCTGGCTGACGAGTACATCGTTTTGAAGAGTAATTACTTGGCATTGAGCAAAGAACATGAGCACGAGGTGAGGAGTTTAGTCATTTTCGCCCAGCCCCACTGGCCATGTGTATGTGTAGGGACGCATGGAAAACTTTTGAGATTTTTCAGCTAATGTCTTCTGGCCTCTCCTCACAGGTGAGCAAGAATGATGAGCTGAGCATGGAGATTCTCAATCTGGTCAACCGGGAGAAAGACAACACCTACGCACAGTCTCGAGTTCTGGTCAACGAGGCCACGGCAGAACTGGACAGGGTGCGTGCCATGGTCAACCGGCTGTCAGCTCGTAAGATCAAGGTACTTGTTCAGATCCAAATTGTTGCCTGTAATGTAAGAGATGTGTCTGGCTTAAAGGGGCTTTCCATGTCAATGGATCAGGAGCATGGCTTTCATGGAGACCTTCTCTTAAATTAGTTGTCCTATCAGGACAACCTGTTCATGACAACACTGCACCTGACAGGAATGAGGAGGAGACAAGTTGTCATCAGATACTCTGCTCAGGCTTCAGGCCTACAACTTTAACGCAATATATCTTAGCCTAGAAATAAGATACGGAGAAAACCGTTTTCAGATTCTGAATCTGCACTAAAGTTTTTTTTTTGGAAATTACTTTTATGAGGTCTCCTTAAAATTACAAAGAATCCCTAACACCACGCTCACCATACATAACCCTATATATGTCTCTAGAAGATATCGGATGATACGTTCAGGTGGAAAGTCCTTTTCCGACAGAGTTGGTAGAAGGAAAATATTAAGGTACTACAAAAATGTTGTTTTTTTCAGCCTGAAGAGCTGGTGGCCTCAGAGCACGAACGGAAAAAACTGGAAAGAAACGTAAGTTGTGATTTCCCGCTTGCTTATGATATTGATAAGGTGGCAGATGCATGAGCAATCTTTCTCATCCTCGGCTTTTTCAACACTTGGACCTTTGCAGCTTTTTGGAAATCAGGATGAAATCAAGGAAGAGATTGAGAGCATGAAGAAGATCCATGACACCCAACAGCAGAAGTTAGAGGAACGAGTGTAAGTAGCACCCAAGGGCCCTCCAAGATCCAGAAAAACTCTGTAAGAAGACATCCATCAGTCTCATATGTTATGTGTAATCACAGGATCGCCATGGGTAAAGAGCTGCAAGAGGCAAAAAGAGCCATCCGCAACACTCAGCACAAGATGGCTGAGAAGTCCGCGGTGAGTGACGGGGCTGAGGCACCATTATAACCTGTTGTGTCTATGGTTCTCCTCTCTCACCCATGGTGAAGACATCTTAGGATACTTGTCTGTCTCTTCTTCAGGTTCTCTTGACATCGCAGAGTCAGTTGAAGGAGGTTGAAGCTGAAAACTCGCGTCTCCAGATGCAGCTGAAGGAGCTCAATGAGGAGTATCGCTCCAGACTCAATCGCTACATCCAGGACCTAGCGGTGAGAACCCTAAAATATGGCTACTCCTAAATGTAGGACTGTGCAGGGGTGAGAGGATGGCAGGATGACAGAGGGGATATAGGATGAGGATGGTATGTAAGATGATTGTTGGATGTAGGACAACGGTGGGATGTAGGACGACGGTGGGATATAGGATGATGGTGGGATGTAGGATGAGAGTGAGATGTAGGATGACCGTGGGATGTAGGACAACAGTGGGATATAGGATGATGGTGGGATGTAGGACGACAGTGGGATGTAGGACAATGGTGGAATGTAGGATGGTTGTGGGATGTAGGACGATGGTGGGATGTAAGACAATGATGAGATGTACTGTGATGGTTGGCTGTAGGATGATGGTGAGATGGAGGATGATGGTGGGAATTAGGGTGACGGTGGGATGTAGGATGACGGTGGGATTTAGGATGATGGTGGGATGTAGGATGACGGTGGGATGTAGGACGACGTTGGGATGTAGGATGACAGTGGGATGTAGGATGACGGTGGGATGTAGGATAATGTGGGATGTAGGGTGACAGTAGGATGTAGGATGATGGTGAGATGTAGGATGATGGGGTGTAGGATGATGGGGTGTAGGATGATGGTGAGATGCAGGGTAAGGGTGGGATGCAGGAAGATTGTGAGATGGAGGATGATGGTGGGATGTAGGATGACTGTGGGATGTAGGACAATGGTGAGATGTAGGATGATGGTTGGATGTAGGAACGTGATGGGATGTAGGACGATGGTCGGATATAGGACGATGCTGGGATGTAGAACGATGCTGGGATGTAGGACGGTGGTGGGATGTAGGATGGTGGTGGGATGTAGGATGGTGGTGGGATGTAGGATGACTGTGGGATGTAGGACAATGGTGAGATGTAGGATGATGGTTGGATGTAGGAACGTGGTGGGATGTAGGACGATGGTGGGATGTAGGATGATGCTGGGATGTAGGACTATGCTGGGATGTAGGACGATGCTGGGAAGTAGGACGATGCTGGGATGTAGGATGGTGGTGGGATGTAGGATGGTGGTGGGATGTAGGATGGTGGTGGGATGTAGGATGGTGGTGGGATGTAGGATGGTGGTGGGATGTAGGACGATGATGGGATGTAAGACAAAGGTGTTATGTACTATGATGGTTGGATGTAGGATGATGATGAGATGGAGGATGATTGTGGGAAGTAGGGTGACGGTGAGATGTAGGATGACAGTGGGGTTTAGGTTTATGGTTGGATGTAGGATGACAGTAGGATGTAAGACGACGGTGGGATGTAGGACGACGGTGGGATGTAGGACGACGGTGGGATGTAGGACGACTGTGGGATGTAGGACGACGGTGGGATTTAGGATAATGTGAGATGTAGGATGACGATAGGATGTAGGATGATGGTGAGATGCAGGATCATGGTGGGATGCAGGATCATGGTGGGATGTAGGTGGGATCTAGGATGACAGTGGGATGTGGGATGATGGTGAGATGCAGGATCATGGTGGGATGTAGGAAGATCGTGGGATGGAGGATGATGGTGGGATGTAGGATGACTGTGGGATGTAGGACAATGGTGAGATGTAGGATGATGGTTGGATGTAGGATGGTGGTGGGATGTAGGACGATGGTGCGAAGTAGTACGATGATGCAATGTAGGATGGTGGTTGGATGTAGGACGATGATGGGACGTAGGACGATGGTGGGACGTAGGATGATGGTGAGATGTACTGTGATGGTTGGATGTAGGATGATGGTGAGATGGAGGATGCTGGTGGGAAGTAGGGTGATGGTGGGATGTAGGACGACGGTGGGATGTAGGACGACGGTGGGATGTAGGATAATGTGGGATGTAGGATGACAGTAGGATGATGGTGGGATGTAGGATGATGGGGTGTATAATGATGGTGAAATGCAGGATAAGGGTGCGATGCAGGATCACAGTGGGATGTAGAGTGATGGTGGGATATAGGATGATGGTGAGATGCAGGATGATGGTGGGATGTAGGATGACGGTGGGATGTAGGATGATCGTGGGATGCAGAATAATGGTGGGGTGTAAGATGATGGTGAGATGTAGAATAATGGTGGGGTGTAAGATGATGGTGAGATGTAGAATAATGGTGGGGTGTAGGATGATGGTGAGATGTAGAATAATGGTGGGGTGTAAGATGATGGTGAGATGTAGAATAATGGTGGGGTGTAGGATGATGGTGAGATGTAGAATAATGGTGGGGTGTAGGATGATGGTGAGATGTAGAATAATGGTGGGGTGTAGGATGATGGTGAGATGTAGAATAATGGTGGGATGTAGGATGATGGTGGGATGTAGAATAATGATGGGGTGTAAGATGATGGTGAGATGTAGAATAATGGTGGGGTGTAAGATGATGGTGAGATGTAGAATAATGCTGGGGTGTAGGATGATGGCGAGATGTAGAATAATGCTGGGGTGTAAGATGATGGTGAGATGTAGAATAATGGTGGGGTGTAGGATGATGGTGAGATGTAGAATAATGGTGGGGAGTAGGATGATGGTGAGATGTAGAATAATGGTGGGGTGTAAGATGATGGTGAGATGTAGAGTAATGGTGGGGTGTAGGATGATGGTGAGATGTAGAATAATGGTGGGGTGTAGGATGATGGTGAGATGTAGAATAATGGTGGGGAGTAGGATGATGGTGAGATGTAGAATAATGGTGGGGTGTAGGATGATGGTGACATGTAGAATAATGGTGGGGTGTAGTATGATGGTGAGATGTAGAATAATGGTGGTGTGTAGGATGATGGTGAGATGTAGAATAATGGTGGGGTGTAAGATGATGGTGAGATGTAGAATAATGGTGGGGTGTAAGATGATGGTGAGATGTAGAATAATGCTGGGGTGTAGGATGATGGTGAGATGTAGAATAATGGTGGGGAGTAGGATGATGGTGAGATGTAGAATAATGGTGGGGTGTAAGATGATGGTGAGATGTAGCATAATGGTGGGGTGTAAGATGATGGTGAGATGTAGAATAATGGTGGGGTGTAGAATGATGGTGAGATGTAGAATAATGGTGGGTG